>NC_133650.1:189289601-189953220 GCF_009905375.1 Apium graveolens
AAGTGATATGAGAGAAAAGTACCCTCATTTGTTTTCTTAGGAGATTCTGAGGACAGAATCCTTTTAAGGGGGGAAGGATGTAATATTCGGGATATATCGTGTAATTATTTTTGCTATTATACAATTATTATGTGTGTACAGTATCTATTCTGTGAGTTAATTGTTAAATGTTATCTGTACTTGGATATTCAAAAATTATATTAATTGAGTATTTTAATTTTTATATGTCCAAAATAAAATATAGATAATTGTCATATCTTCCTAATTATTTTTATGTTGGTTTATGGATTTATAAGAATCATCTGAAATTTCTAAAATCTTTTTCCGAGTATTTAAAATCTATTTTATAATAACGGGAACCAACCGACGTCATCCGTTGTTACGTTTTTAGAACCCGAAACTTTTCCGAGAACTCCTTCCTAACCTAATTGTAATATTCCGAGCATATTCCATGTTTCGAATTTTTTGATTCGGCGTACGGTTTGTCCTGCGCGGGTCCCGGCGCAACATTTTCGATACAATATTCGTTTCGGTAAATCAATAAAACTCGTATTTTCGAGAAACGGGAGCTTTTTATTAAACTATCACAATTATCACCTCGTAATACGTGTAACCAGGCGCTGAGACCAAGACCGCAGTACAAATTGTACTGATTTGGATAATTATCTCGAAAACCGATATCGTTTGGATCAGTTTTTACAAATAAACGTACCATTTTATATCCGAAATGATCCAACGGGATACTAATTTTCCGTAATTATAAATAGCCTTTTACCGTATTTTATTTCGTATCAAAATCATTTACAGAAAGTTAATTCTATAATTTTCAGAGAAAAACCCTAATTACATAAACTGTTCTAAGAATCAAACAGCAAAACGAAGGCGTTACTGATCTCTGTTTTCAAAGCTTGAGTAACCAAAACGAAGGATTTGAAGTGTTTTATCAGATTTGGAGCTTTGTTTCACTGCAGAACCAAAGGTTTATTTTCTGAAAATTTATTTATTTTCGAATTAAAATTATTAAAAAATGATTTTTTGTTCGGATGATTGTTTGTATGATTTGATGATTGCATGTTGTAGAGCTTGTTTTCCTGATAATTTTCATATGTCATACATCTGATTTGGAGTTCAATAACATGTTCAAATTTGAGTTTGATTTTCGAATTTTAAAAATAGGGTTTATAACCCGTATGAATGTTCTTAATTGAAATTTGGGGGTTTCTTATTCTGTGATAGATTGATGTTGTGTTATAGTGGGTTGTGTTCTCTGTGAAATTTGCAATCTAGTCGTATAAGTTTCATGAATCAACGAGGTCTGTAAAAGAGGGAGTTAGGTTTTAAAGTTTTCGTCGAACTCGCCGGAAACCGGCGAGATTCTTGATCATTTTCCGGCTAATTCCGGGATGATTAGAATGAATTGATGGCATGGTTGTGTTCCTTATGAAGTATAGATTAAATCTGGAGTTTGTGGTGGTGGGAGGAGGCCGGAGTTGAGTTCTCCGGCGAACCCGACTGTTTTCCGGCGAAGGGCTGGAAAATTGCAGTTTAGTACCCCAACTTTTGAAAACGATGAAGTTAAGTCCCTGAACTTTCCAGAGTTTGCAAAATTTGGATTCCTGTTTTAAAAATGTTTAAAAATCATATTTCCTATGTATTTTTATTATAAAAATTCATTTTTAATTTCTGAAAATTCTAAAAATTAGTATTTTAATTCCGAAAATTATTTTTAATTCAAAAATAAATCTGAATTAATTAGTTAATTAATTTTCAGTTAATTTTTAATTGATTAATTGGTCAATTAATTCGAAAAGTAATTGATTAATTGATTTAATTAATTATTAACTGATTTTAATTACTTATTTAATTAGATTTAATTATTTAGAAATGATTTAAAAAATTCCGAAAAATAGTTTCGAGCTTTAAAATATTATTCTAAATTATTTTCAAGGCTCGATAATTATTCTAAAATTATTTCGGAGCCAGAATTGGCCAACCTGAACCCTGTTTATTACTCCAAAATTGATCCAACGACCCGTTTTAATTCCGAAAAATGTTTTTAAAAATCATTTTAAGTAACCGAAAGCCTGTTTATGACCCGAGACTTCTTTATAAATGGGATGGCATTGATTATTTAACTGTGTTATGTGTTATATGTGACTTGTTGGTTGACTGTCGGTCTATATGTTCGGTGATTACTTGTTTATAGCGTAACTTTCAATCCGTTAATCGGATTTGAGTAAAACGAAGGGTAGATAGAAGTGTATGTCGAATAGAATGGTATGAGTCAAATATAATAGATACTTATGATGCCTAGCAGAGTAAGCAAGGCGTAAGAAAGAGAAGCAGGTGATCAGAAAATAGAATTGACATGTAGAAAATACCGCAAGTGATCAGAGGATAGAAGCGAGGCATAAGAGAAACAGACGAGTGATTGTTGAATGGGGTCATTAGACAAGTACAAGTGAAGTTGAAATCGATTATGATAAGGCAAGTATTTCTAAACCTTTCTCAAAATACAATGCAAATATTTCTAAATTCTCTTGTGACATATTGTTAATACCCAAAATAGTTCTGTTTTATACTGTACACATTTTGAATCCTTCAGCCTTGAACCTGAGCCACAGCATTTGATCTTTGAGCCGTAAGCCTTATTCTTTGTAAACCATTTCTTGTTGATTTACCAGATACTAAACCACACAAATAAGATACTACTCCACAAATATATATCCATCATATATACCAAACACTGGAACAGAATTGTTTACACATACAGACACTTTTATACTCAACCATACCTTGTGATATCAAAGTACTAAAACCTTGTAAAAACACTATTCATCTAATATCCGATTATCCTACCGGCTGGAGGCCACTTCTTTTATGTATTTTGACATACCCTTTTTGGTAACTATGAATTTTTACCATGCTCTTTTATAAATGTTTTATGGTTATTGATTATGATCTGATTTTATTGAACTCTATTGCTTATCATATTGAAATGCTTTAGAATTGGATAGTTTTCTTTGTGTGGACCAGATTCGTGGTCAGACCATATCGATGGTCAAGCTAGGCCAATGTGTGCCTTGGATCCAGTAGTTAGAGCAGTGCTGTGTGCTTTGCTCGGGGTTAGTGCGTGACTGATTAGCAGCCTAACCTTGGTTTTAAAAACTTAAAAGGAATATCCAATTCTATTGACTGTTTAACAGGAAACTTGATTCTTTTGTATCACCTCGTTTATTATTGTTTAACCTCAGTTATTGATAATATGACTTGCTGAGCTAGTTAGCTCACTCTTGCGAACCTTTTTATGTATTCTACAGTTAAGAAGGATACGGTTGATAGCGAGGTTTCCCAGTTCAATGTTCGAGCTAGGATTCCAGATTATGATTGATCGAGCTAGCAGGAGCTTAATGCAGTAGTGAGATAGTAAGGTTGTAAGAATAATTTCATATCAGTTGTAAATTAAATTAGTTGGGATTTGGTACGTTGTAATAAAAGTTAAGGTTGTGGCTTGTTTTCATACTTTAACCTGTTGCGATCCGTGGTTATGTAAAGCAGGGTCATTACAAATAATATTTTATATATGCAGGTTTATATATTGATTATGTGTTGTGGACCCCAAATTTCTGACCCGGGTTTGGAGGGCGCCACAACTTTTATTTGTCAATCCAAGTACCCCAGAAATTTGCTGAAGAAATTTGGAATGCAAGATTGTTCAAGTGCATCCACTCCCATGGTCACTGCAACAAAATTGGATAAGGATACTGGTACATTAGTAGATATTACTAATTACAGAGGTATGATTGGCTCACTACTCTATCTAACTGCTAGTAGACCTGATATTATGTATGCTACCTGTCTTTGTACAAGATTTCAAGCAGATCCAAGAGAACCTCACTTAACAGCTGTGAAAAGAATTTTCAAGTACCTTAAGGGTAGAGCTGATCTGAGATTGTGGTATCCCAGAGAATCAGACTTTAAGCTAATAGGTTACTCAGATGCAGATTTTGCAGGATGCAAAATTGACAGAAAAAGCACAAGTGGAAGCTGCCAATTTCTTGGAGGCAGATAAGTCTCTTAGTTTAGCAAGAAACAAAAGTCAATTTCCACATCAATTGCAGAAGCAGAATACATTGCTGCAGGAAGCTGTTGTGCACAGATTCTTTGGATGAAGAATCAGTTACTGGATTATGGGTTAACATACTTTAAAATCCCTATTTACTGTGATAATCAAAGTGCTATTGCTATGACAGGTAATCCAGTTCAACACTCAATGACAAAGCACATCAGCATTAGGTACCACTTCATAAGGGAACATGTGGATGAAGGTACAGTGGAATTGCACTTTTTTCCAACAGATCAACAACTAGCAGATATCTTCACAAAACCACTGTGTGAAGCTACTTTTACAAGATTGGTAAATGAACTTGGAATGGTTTCAGGTTCTTTCTCTAAATCTGCTTAGTTTATGTTCTGATACATCAGATGTTATGATCAGTATTTATAGATATTACTATCTTTGTGTATTCAGTGCTTAAATTGGAAATTGCTTAAGTGCTGATTGTTGTCTGATGTGAAATTCTAAACTCTGATAGTGATATGAATGCTTTTGTGACTATTCAATCCAATGAGGATAATTGTGCTAGATGCTGACCTAGTAGTCTACAATATACTAAAGTCCCATGCTTGAAGTAATTGTTTATGTGGAAATCTTTTAACAAAAGCAAATTCTGATATTGAGCTTAGTTAAGTTTACTTTGTGTATCTTATTACTAAGTCAAAAACTAGAATAGTGCTTCTTATCTGTTAAGTTCTGATGTTAGTAAATCTGATGGATGTACTAAGTGCTGATAAACCTCACTTATCAAAAGAAAAAGGAATGGAAGCAGTAGCTAAGGAAGGGGGTCAGGAATCTCTGATCTCACAAGACCCTGTTGAAGCTCACAATTCTCCTAGTGCTGATCCAGACCTTCATGCAACTCATCAATTTCCAGTACATGCTGATAACCATGGGCCAAGTGATGAAATTGACATCCATAACTTGGAATTGCCTCTTGTTTTGCATCTAGAAGCTCCACCAGTTCCAATCACTCCACCACCAACACCATTTCTTGATGCTAATTTTAATCCAGAATTACCTACAACACCTTCTCTGCATCTAGATACTGAAGATCCGATTTTAGGTGAGCATCAAAATATGGCTGTTGATCAGAACTTAGTTGGAGATCAGCACTTAGAGGATGATGTTGAAGCCTCAATAGCTTCTCATACTATTATTTTATCAGAGGATGCTGCTGATGCTGATTCTACAAGTTCTGATGCTGCTAATGATGAAGTTACTGGTGAAGCTGCTGCTACAAATGTAGATGCTGATGCAGCTGGTCCATCAGGACATGCACCTCAACAAACTGTTCATAAAGCTGAGATAGTCAAGAAGTTTGTTACAGGGGAAGCACCAGTACCTTGGAGTGAAACTCCTAGAGGACAGGAGTGGACTAAGGAGTGGAACACAGTTACCTTTGTTCCATCTGAAAAGATTTTTGCTGAGCATCTTGCAAAAGCTGATGAAATGCTGATCAATGATGATTTCAAGACACAGCTGAGAGTTACTGCATTGAGTACAAAGCACCTTCAAGGTCAACACTCAATCACTCATGACAAGGTGAATAAAATTCAAGAAAACTTGATCCAGCAAGATATGAATCTAAAACTTGAAAAGAAAAGGTTTTTCCAACCTACCTTTGACAGAATTGCCTATATTGAGAAAACCCAAGAGAAGCAACAGTCTCAGATTGATGAAATTTTGAAGAATCAAGCTTCTCATCAAAATCAACTCAATGAGATCCAATCCTCAGTGGAATTGCTTGTCTCTCGTTTATTACCTGATGATGCCAAAAAGGGGGAGAAAGTAATTAAGTCCAAATGCAAACCTATTAAGACACTGAAGGGAAAGGATGATGGAAACGATGATCCGGGAAACTCTGGAATGGGTGGAGGTCATGGTCAAGGTAAAGGTCTTTCATCAAGTAGAACTGGAACTACAAGTCAAAGAACAAGTTCTGATGCTGGGAGAAGAATAACTTCTGATACTGGTAAAAGGATAAGTTCTGATAAATATCTGGAACTTGATGAGGAGATTTCAAGGCGGTTATTTCTGAAAGAAAATCCAGGAATGGACTTTGAGAGTCTAAAGGAAGAAGAAGCTAGACTTAAGTTAGAAAAAGTCAACTCCAAATCTGAAGCTTCTGTTGTTGAAAAGAAAATTCCTAAGGCTAAAGGCATTGTGATAAAAGAAAGGGTAAATCCTGAAGCAACCAAGGCCAAATAAAAAATGCAGATCACACACACTGTAGAGGGGGGTGAATACAGTGTATAGTACAATCAAATCGAATTCTAATAACACAAGTAACAGAAAACAAACTTTATTCAAAACAATAAACTCTGTTACAGTATGGAACTGTCCTCTCTCAGTGATGAACAAATATCACGAGAGCTGCTAGGGTTACAATAAATAATCTTCTCGATAATGATAACACTTATAGTGTAAACCCTATGTCTGTGTTTATATACTACACAGTTACAAGATAATCGCTAATTGATATAGAATATAATTCTGCTTCCTAAAACATATCAATCAGATATCTTTTCTTCCAAGTATTCTATTCTTCATAGAATTCCTTCTTCATGCATATCTCTTCTTACGTTTGTCTTGATCTTCTTTTCCTTTCAATCAGATGCCTTCCTTATCTGAACGTTTCCTTTAAGTCCTGATATTATCTTCTGATAAATATCTCCTGAACCTTAAGTACTGATAACTTAAGTTCTGACTTCAGTATAAGTGCTGATTTCAGTTAAGTACTGATTTATCCTGTTTAAGTAAGATCTGAAAACTAAACATAAATCATATTAGTCATGACATTATCAAATATATCTAACAATCTCCCCCAACTTGTAAATTAGCATAATATACAAGTTTAATAGATATTTGATGATGTCAAAAACATTAAGTACAAATGCATGAGAATTTGACTAGATAACTACAACTTACAGTCCTTAAAGCTTTACCAACTTTAACTTCTGATAACAACTTCAGTCTGTATACATATTAGAATTTGAGCAGTTGTAGATCTTGACTTGGTTTCACTTTCTGATCTCTCTGATGTCAGGAGTTGTTCTGAGATAATTCTTTAACAAACATCTCTCGGCATATCTGAGTTGATCAATCATCCTCCTTTTAGCATCTTTAAGTTCTGCAGAATCTTTACCAGTTTGAAAGATTGCAGCCCTGAGATCATTAATTTTAACTTTCCTTATGTCCTGATCCAGTCTGATCAAATATGCCTTGTCAGACTCAAGATTGAATTCCACAGCCTTGTAACCCAGAAAGGTAGTTATAATATTAGCAGAGTTAGGCTTCATCTCAACAATATCACCCTTGTGATCTCTGTACTTTGGAAGATATATGATGTCAGACTTAACAGAATAAAGCCTTTTCTGTTTCTGAATTTGACTCTTCAAATAGTTTGCAGCACTTTCTGTTATTTTGTCATTCACTTGAAGTAAGAATAATACATGTTCCAATTCTTCAAAATACTTCAGTGGAATGGCATTTTCCCTTATATGATAAACCCTACCATCTGTCATGAAGTACAACAAGATGTGTTCTTTCAAGTAGGTATGGTAAACCATCTGTACAGATTCTAGTTGATTCAATCTTTCAGGAGTTGCTCCAATACCTGGTTCACTTAAGGAAGTTGGATCATTGGTTATGTTCTGTACTCTTCTTTCATCAGCACTACCCAATCCAGATTTATCTCTTGCTTCCTTTCCAGTAACCACTCTTGCTTCAAAACCACTTACAGCAGTCTTTAAAGGTTGAGTCTGTTTGGCTTTGGTGAATCCTGGGAGGAGTATCTTTGAAGGTTTAACATGAGCAATGTCAGAGGTTTCCTTTGATTTATCTTCTGATATCAAGTCAACTTGAGCTATGTCAGAGGTTACTTGCTTCTTTGAGATATCAGAACTAATTATATCTTTACTCTGAACAACTTGAGCCATGTTAGAGGTTGTCTTAGAAATTTTTCTTGAAGTCAGAGCAAGATCAGCATCTTCAACAGTAATTTTTTCATCCACAGGAGGCACATAAACCTTGATAGGTTCACCAACTTTCTCTTTGCCCTTGGACCTTGGATCTATCTGCAATTGTGATTTAGCCTTGGTTACTTCAAGATTTGTTCTTTCTTTTATCACAATGCCTTTGGCCTTTAGAAGTTTCTTTTTACCAACAGAAGCTTCAGATTTAGATTTGACTTTTTCTGACTTAAGTCTAGCTTCTTCTTCCATCAGACTCTCAAAGCCCATTCCTGGATTTTCTTTCAGAAATAGCTGTCTTGATATTTCTTCATCAAGATTCAAAAGTTCATCAAAACTTATCCTTTTACCAGTAGCAGAACTTGTCCAGTGACTTGTAATTCCAGCTCTTCTTGATGAGAAACTTCTACCTTGACCATGACCTCCACCCATTCCAGAGTTTCCCTGGTCATCTTTTTCATCATCCTTCCCCTTCAGTGTCTTAACAGTTTTGCATTTGGACTTAATTCCTTCTCCCCCTTTTTGGCATCAACAGGTAAAAGAAGAGAGACAAGCAATTCCACCGAGGATTGGATTTCATTGAGTTGAGATTGGTGAGTAGCTTGATTTTTCAAAATATCATCAATCTGAGACTGTTGCTTCTCTTGGGTCTTTTCAATGTAAGCAACTCTGTCAAAGGTAAGTTGGAAGAATTTTTTCTTATCAATTTTCTGAGTCGTTTCTTGCTTGAGCAATTCTTCCTGAATTTAGTTTTCTGAGATGCCGCCCCCGGACCCCCTCTATATTTTGTTTTAGTTGTTGAATGGAGACCTTGAAGATGTCTAGTACTCAATGTAGTGACTCAAAGCTGTGTCTTAAAATCATCATTAATTAACATTTCATCAGCTTTTGCCAAGTGCTCAGCAAGAATCTTTTCAGATGGAACAAAGGTAACTGAGTTCCATTCCTTATTCCACTCCTGTCCTCTAGGAGTTTCACTCCAAGGTACTGGTGCTGCTCTTGTAACAAACTTATTAACTAGTTCAGATTTAGGAGCAGTTTGTTGAGGTGCATGTCCTGAAGGACCAGCTTTATCAGCATCTGCATTAATAGCAGCATCACCAGTAGTATCAGCATTTGAAGCATCAGAACTAACAGAATCAGCATCTTCTGATAAAACAACATTATGAGAAGCAATTGAGGCTTCAACATCATCCTCTAAGTGCTGATCTATTTCCAAGTTCTGATCAACAACCATATCCTGATGCTCACCTATATTCTGATCATCAACATCTAGATGCAGAGAAGGTGTTGTAGATAATTCTGGAGTTTGAGTAGCATCAGTAAAAGGTGTTGTTGATGGATTAATTGCTATTGGAGCTTCTAAGTAGAGAACCCCAGGCACAACCAGGTTGTGAATCTCAATTTCAGCACTTGTGCCTGGGTCTATAGGAGATACAGTTTCATGTACAGGAGACACAGATGGCATGTTTACCTTATCTGTAGCAGCTTCCTGAGTTGGGGACAATGGAGAGGGAGATGCAGTAGCTTCAGCAAATTCTGGTTCTTTTGAGATCAGAGATTCCTGATCTCCTTCCTTAGCTGCTGCTTCCTCATCATCTGAAGCTGGCCTTTTAGCTCTCTGTTTCTTGTATCTCTTTGAAGGTGAGGATTCCTTGGGAGGTTCAGCAGAATTCATTCTTCTAAGCCTTTTGAGAAGCTTAAATCCCCCAATTCCAGAATCCTTTTGAGAAGGGACCTTCTCAGCTTCTTTAATAACAGGTTCTGATACAGAAACCTGTTCCTCACTATCAGACTCATCTCTCAAAACAATCCTCCTTCTCTTCTGTGGTGTCTGAGGGACAGTCCTTGTCCTCTTGGGCTTGGAAGATAAATGCTTCACAGTAGCTGCTGAGGATGAAGGTTGAGCTATCTGTGAAGGTATGAGATGTGTTCTGATAGAAGATTGAGGTATAGATGTATGAGTGGTATTTTCAGATGGTTGTTGTGGTATTTGGGATGTGGTGGTAGGTTGAACATCAGGATAAACAGATCTATAGGTTTGAGGATCAGCATTTACTAGGATCTATTTTACAGACTGAGGAATCTGTAAAGGTCTAACCACCGTTTTCTTAAGGTCAGCATTTACCAAGTCATTAAAAGCCCGTTTTGCAAGTTTAAAGGGTGGAAATAAGTCAGTGGTAGGTTGGGGTTCATCAGCACAACATAAATTATATATAAGCTGACAGAATCTAGCAAAGTAGACAACATTCCTATCCTCTGTCATCCTATCCCCAATAAAGCGTAGCACAATACTTGCAAAATTAAAATGAGTTTGGTTAATAATAGCATACCCGATGTGCTGACTCATTATTGGAATTGCATTAAAGTTGGAACACTTATTCCCGAAGGCTTTAGTGATGCAGTCGAAGAAAAAGCTCCATTCCTTTCTGATATGTGCTCATTTCAACTGTCCAAGCTTAGCCAAACTCTTCTCATACCCCAAATTGGCCATGAGCTGCTGTAGAACTGGTTCCTCCGGTATTGAGAAAATGCAGCCTTCTGGTAAATGTAGAGCTTTACGAACTGTTCCAGGAGTTACCACATGTTCAACATCATTGACTACAAAAACAATGCTGGGAGTACCAGTAGCACCACCATTATCAAAATTCCCAGTCCGCCAAAATGTCAGAACTTGTTGGCTTGAAAAGACTGGTGGCTGGGTCAATGCATACCCAATTTCACTGTGTGCAAGAAGATCTTGCACAAAGTGCAACTCAGATGGAGCTTCATCATGATTTAAGATTGCAGCATAGTTGTTGGGAACGAACTTGGCTCCATCTATGATCAAATCCTTAGGTGCCATGATAAAAATTATGAAATAAGTTTGCCTGTAAGGTGTTTGACAAAATGGCTGTATGAAAAATAGCGTCAGGAGATGAGAGAGAGTAAAAGTAAAGAAAGAGAGATAAAGTGTAAAAGTAAATAAAAGATTGTATAATCTTCTCTCTCTCTTACTTATACATGGTTAAAAAAAATAACCGTTGGGCACCTGTCAGACATGCAGCAATAATGAATAGTTAATGGGCACGGGAAAACATCAATCATTACTTATCACATGCAGTTTTTCAAGGAAAACCGTTCCACTTACCAAGTAATCCCATTAATTGAGGTAAGTCAGTTTTAATTCAAAATTTAAATTGTTCCCACCTTTTTAATCATTTTTACTGCGAAACCCATTTTCTGAAAAAATATAAAGTGTGAGAATGACCAAAAAATAAATCAAGTAAACAAGTACTGACATTTCAGAATCAAAACTTAATTTATATCAGCAATTAAAATGGTCATCAGAATATGGATATATCAGTATTTAAAAATGCAGTAGAATTGCAAACATCTGAGAGACAAAATCTTGCAAAAATATAAAATTCTATTAATATATTAAGAGAATACATTCATGAAATTGAAATTTTCATCAGAACATTACAAGACTGTCCTAAGCTACAAACTCCAACATCAACAACTTTTGTCCTTGGCTAAGAAGCCGGACAAAGCTGACGATGAAGAAAAACAGGAAGAAGAAAACAAATTATTTCTTCTTCCGACTCTCTACAAAAAGAATAACGAGTCGAATAATTCGCTCTTGTTGGCAGAGAGCTTCCAGCCTTTCTTCTTCCAATCGCTCCAGATGGCGATGGTAGTCCATGTAAAAGAACAGGAGGTGTGTGAGAACCTCCTGGGGAACCGAGTCCTAAATCTCATCAGGAATGACAGTTACGTGCCATTCCTGCTTCCAGTCCTCACAGCTCAACTCCATGTTGAAGGTCTCATAGTTTAAAAATATATTGTAGTTGACCATGATTGTGTTGGTATGAAGGAAAAAAGAGTGAGTATGTGAGAAAAGAAATGATGTGTAGGCTGATTTGAGGTGTTGGTTTATATAGGCAATAGAATGCAAGGAGACGCAAGGAAATTTAATACGGACAGGTAGAAATAATTCTACCTCGTCTCACTAGACTGGGAAGAAGAAAAACAGTCATTAGAAGTGTAAAACAGGGTTTAATGCGCACAAGAAACAAGTAAATATTACTGTGTATGTACGTGTTCCACGAACCCTAATTGTATTGACTGTTAATATCTCACCCGTACATATTCTGACTTAAAATAAGACTGTTTCAGATTTTAACCACAAATAAGTCAAATAGAGGATCAGAATTTAATATCAGCACTTAGACTTATATCAGAACTTAACAGTCATCAGAACATGATTTCTTAACTCGAAAAATGAATGCCTATCTCTGTGATTCTTCACACAAATTCTGATTTCGGTTCTTCAGAACTTATTTATCAGAACATCTATCAGGACTTGTCCTCAGAATTTATGCAATCTGACACATAAACTGTTCATCTAAAACAACATTAAACACCACAGTAATTTTCATCATTCATATGGAGTGTAAGTGTGTGCACTAAGCAAAATATCAGACAAATAGTAAAGTCTGATTCATTTCAGTACATCTTAGAAATAAGGCAGAACTTAGAACTTTACTAAAAATCTGTCATTATTCTGAAGTTTACTTTTGAATGAGTTCATGCACGAGTCCACCTCAACTGTTTTGTGCTTATTTTATGCATCTTTTGAAATTCCATTTTACAGTGGCTTCTCAGTGTAAGTGAGTCACGACTGCTTATCAGAATTTATGCTATTATCAGAGTATTTCTCCAGTAATCATAGAGTGTGAAAAGTCACCAAGAAAAATAATTATTTGCTTTTCTGATGTATATTACTTAATACCAGCAATGCAATTGGGTTGTCCCTTCCATATTTTTACTCTAGATCTCAAAGGAGTACCTGATTTTTATTCCTTTTTTTTTATTTTTTCTTTTGATGAGTGAGGTTTATCAGCACTTAGTACATCCATCAGATTTACTAACATCAGAACTTAACAGATGAGAAGGATTATTCTAGTTTTTGACTTAGTAATAAGATAGACAAAGTAAACTTAACTAAGCTCAATATCAGAATTTGCTTGTGTCAATAGATTTCCACATAAATAATTACATCTAAAATGGGATCTCTAGTATATTAAAGACTACTAGGTCAGCATCTAGCACAATTATCCTTATAGGATTGAATAGTCACAGAAACAGTCAGTTCACTATCAGAGTTTAGAAATTCACATCAAACAACAATCAGTACTTAAGCAATTTTAAAGTAAGCACAGAATACACAAAGAGAGTAATTTCTGTAAATACTGATCATAAAGTCTGATGCATCAGAACAAAAGCTAAGCAGATTTAGAGAAAGAACCTGAAACCATTCCAAGTTCATTTACCAATCTTGTAAAAGTAGCTTCACACAGTGGTTTTGTGAAGATATCTGCTAGTTGTTGATCTGTTGGAACAAAATGCAATTCCACTGTACCTTAATCCATATGTTCCCTTATGAAGTGGTACCTAATGCTGATGTGCTTTGTCATTGAGTGTTGAACTGGATTACCTGTCATAGCAATAGCACTTTGATTATCACAGTAAATAGGGATTTTAAAATATGTTAACCCATAATCCAGTAATTGATTCTTCATCCAAAGAATCTGTGCACAACAGCTTCCTGCAGCAATGTATTCTGCTTCTGCAGTTGATGTGGAAATTGACTTTTGTTTCTTGCTAAACCAAGAAACCAATCTGCCTCCAAGAAATTGGCAGCTTCCACTTGTGCTTTTCCTGTCAATTTTGCAACCTGCAAAATCTGCATCTGAGTAACCTATTAGTTTAAAATCTGATTCTATGGGATACCACAATCCCAGATCAGCTGTTCCTTTAAGATACTTGAAAATTCTTTTCACAGCTGTTAAGTGAGGTTCTCTTGGATCTGCTTGAAATCTTGCACAAAGACAGGTAGCATACATGATATTAGGTCTACTAGTAGTTAGATAGAGTAGAGAGCCAATCATACCTCTGTAATCAGTGATATCTACTAATTTACCAGTACCCTTATCCAGTTTTGTTACAGTGGCCATGGGAGTGGATGCACTTGAACAATCTTGCATTCCAAATTTCTTCAGCAAATTTCTGGTGTACTTGGTTTGACAAATAAAAGTGCCTTCTTCATTCTGCTTGACTTGAAGGCCCAGAAAATAGCTAAGTTCCCCCATCATACTCATTTGATATCTTGACTGCATCAGTTTGGCAAACTTCTTGCAAAGTCTGTCATTTGTAGAACCAAAGATGATATCATCAACATATATCTGAACCAGAAGTAAGTCCTTTCCATGGTTGAGGTAGAACAGTGTTTTGTCTATAGTTCCTCTGTTAAATCCACTTTCCAGAAGAAACTGAGCTAAAGTCTCATACCATGCTCTTGGAGCTTACTTAAGACCATAAAGTGCTTTATCAAGCCTATAGACATGATTTGGATATTTGGGATCTACAAAGCCTGGAGGTTGTTCAATATATACTTTCTCCTCCAATTCTCCATTGAAAAAAGCACTTTTCACATCCATTTGAAAGACAGTAAACTTTTTGTGAGCAGCATAAGCCAAAAATATCCTTATGGCTTCCAATCTAGCAACTGGTGCAAATGTTTCATCATAATCAATTCCCTCTTATTGAGAATATCCTTTTGCAACCAACCTTGCCTTATTCCTTGTAATTATGCCATCACTATCAGTTTTGTTTCTGAATACCCACTTTGTACCAACAACAGATCTATTCTTTGGTCTTGGCACTAGGGTCCATACTTTGTTTCTTTCAAATTCATTTAACTCTTCCTGTATTGCTTGCACCCAATCAGCATCTTGAAGAGCTTCTTCCACTTTCTTTGGTTCAGTCTGAGAAAGAAAAGAATTGTAAAGACATTCACTTGAAGTTGTTGTTCTAGTTCTGACACCTGCATCAGGATTTCCAATAATTAAGTCAGGTGTATGTGATTTAGTCCATTTCCTTGCAGATGAAAGGTTTTCTCTAGAACTGGATGCTCCCCATGATCCATGCTATCTTCATCAACATTTTCTGATGCTCCCCCTGAAACTATGCTCTCTGAGTTGGATCCTTCAGAATTTAAGTTTTCAGAACTATCAGAACTTGGCTTATCAGAACTTGAAGAGCCAGTTGTATATTCTGATTCTTCTTGAGATGTGGTTGTATCTTGAGTATGCTCCCCCTGTATAGGTGCATCTTCCTTCAGTGTAGTCACCACAGTTTCAATAACATCAGAGTTTAATCCATCAGAGTTTGCAGTATCAGGATTTAGACTGTCAGGATTTTCAGTATCAGAATTTAAGTCTTTATTTTCAAATCTCAGCTGATCATGATCATTGAAATCTTCAAGTCTAGTAATCTTCTTATCATCAAAAGAGACATTAATAGATTCCATGACCACTCTTGTTCTCAAGTTATAGACTCTGAAGGCTTTTGTGGAAAGTGGATATCCAACAAAGATTCCTTCATCAGCTTTTAGATCAAATTTGGATAGCTGTTCAGGGTGAGTCTTAAGAACAAAACATTTGCATCCAAATACATGAAAATACTTCAGATTTGGCTTCTTCTTCTTCACCATCTCATATGGTGTCTTTCCTTGCTTGTTAATGAGTGTTGCATTCTGAGTAAAACAAGCAGTCTGCACAGCTTTAGCCCGGAAATAGGTTGGAAGCTTTGCTTCATCAAGCATTGTACGTGCAGCTTCAATGAGAGTTCTATTCTTTCTTTCAACAACTCCATTTTGTTGTGGAGTTCCAGGAGCAGAAAATTCCTGCTTGATTCCATGGTTTTTGCAGAACTCTTGCATTATCAAATTCTTGAACTCAGTACCATTATCACTTCTTATTATCTTCACAGAATCTTTGACCAATTTATCCAGTTTCCTGACATGATCAATCAAGATAGATGCAGTTTCACTTTTTGTGTGCAAGAAATACACTCATGTGTATCTGGTGAACTCATCCACTATGACCATAACATATTTCTTCTTTGCAATAGACATGTCATTTACTGGACCAAATAGATCAACATGTAGTAGGTGATAAGGTGCAAGAATTGATGATTCAGTCTTGCTCTTGAATGAATATTTCCTTTGTTTAGCCTTCTGACATGAATCACAAAGGCCATCAGGAGCAAATACTGACTTTGGCAGTCCTCTCACAAGATCTTTGTTGACTAGTTCATTTATATTGTTGAAATTTAAATGAGAGAGTTTCTTGTGCCAATTCTAGCTTTCTTCAATTGATGCTCTAGAACTTACATTTTTCTTATCAGAATTTACACTATCAGACTTTGAATCAGAACTTACACTAGAAGGAACAATGGTAACTTTCTTTAAAGAAGGTTTTATTTGATAATAATCATAGTAAAAACTATGATATTCCTTACAAGTATAAATGGAATGCCATAAACTACCACAATGAAAACAAGGATTTTGTGGCTTATATCTAACAGACTGACTCTTAACTCCTGACTTTGAAGGTAAGGAGTTTATGTTCTTATTCTTCCTGTAAAAAGAAGCCAGATGATTAGAACTTCCACAGTTATGACATGTTTTTCTAGGAGCATCAGGAACAGGCTTATAATCATTGTTTTTATTCACACCTTCCTTTCCATTCCAATTTTTCTTAGGTGATTTTACCTTGTTTGCATTCTTAACTTCTTTCAGCTTATGCTTAAGCTGCTTCTTTGTCATTAAGCCTACGTTTACTTCAGTTGTCTTTTCCTGTTTTAGTTTGTCAGAAGTTAATTCCTCTTTAACTTCTGATTTTTCATTATCAGACTTTACAGCTACAAACTTAACAGGCTTTAACATAGATTTTTGATTAACAACTATAGGCTTAATTTCTACAGTTCCTTTATCATTCTAATCATCTCCATAACCTAAGCCCTCTTTCCAGTTTTCACTATATAACAAATTCTGAGTTGTTCTGCCAGAGTTAGTCCAAGTCCTGATAATCTCTCTTTCCTTTTCTAACTCAGCTTTTAGAGATTCATTCATTTTAAGCAATTCATCCCTAACATAGAAAGCATCATCTCTATCTTTCTGAGTTTGATGAAACATGACTAACTCTTTTTCTAAATAATCATTCCTCTTTTTGCAAGCAATATTTTCAGAAGTTAATCTTTCACATGTTAAAGTTTGATCTCTATAGCTAATGAACATGGTTTTAAGATATCTTCTCAACTCATTAATATCATCAGTATGAAAGGCATAAGTAGTTTGAGGTACCTTTAACTCAGCAGCTTCAGAACTGCTTTCAGCACTTGCCATATCAGCATTTGCCATCAAGGCATAATTCTCCTCACTTTCAGAATCTGAGGTGTCTGTCCAGCTTTTGTTCTTTGTGACAAGAGCCTTTCCTTTTTCACTCTTCACTTTCTTGCAATCAGGAGATATATAGGCCTTTCTCACCACAGTTGTAGCATTTGACATTTGTATAATCTCCTCTGTCAGACTTTCCTCTGCCTTCAGATTTTCTGAAATTCTTCTTATTAGAACTTGCACCTTTCCTGGAAAACTTCTTTCCCTTCCTGAACTTCCTGTATGCAATCTTTGTGATTCCTTTCACCATAAGGGCACACAGCTTCATCATCTCTTCATCAGCATCCGTCTCAAGCAAGCTTTCAGATTCTGAGTCATCATCACTATCAGAACTTAATGATTCAATATCAGGCTTTGTGAAGAGCGCTTTACCCTTGCCTTTCCTTGAGGTGGCTGCCTTGGGGGATTCTTCTTCAGCCTTAAGAGCAACTGTCCTTGACTTTCCTCCTTTCCTCTTGCTTCTTTGTTCCATCTCAAGTTCATGAGTCTTGAGCATCCCATAAATTTCATCAAGAGTTGTTTCATCAAGATTATAGTTGTCTCTTATTGTTGTTGCCTTCAAATCCCAGCTTTCAGGGAGAGCCAACAGGAATTTAAGATTTGAATTTTCAAGATCATACTCCTTATCAACCAGTGACAAATCATTCAAGAGTTTGACAAATCTATCATATAAATCAGTCAATGACTCATTAGCCTTTGAGTCAAAGTGTTCATACTCTTAAGTGAGTATTGTCTTCATGTTCTTCTTAATCGTATCAGTTCCCTGACATCTTATTTCCAAGGCATCCCATATCTCATTTGCAGTCTTGCAGTTTATTACCATGTTTGACATTACATTATCAATGGCACTATGCAGTAAGTGTCGTGCCTTAGCATCCTTAGCAATTGATGCGATATCTTTAGCAGTGTAGTCACTCTTCTCCTTTGGTACTGACTTTGCTGCTTCACCTGCAACTGCAACATCGAGATTGGTTGGTTTGTGAGGCCCTTCCTTGATTCTATCAAGATATTCTGGATCTGTAGCTTCTAGAAATATAGTCATCCTCACCTTCCATATGGGATATTCAGATGGTCTCAATATGGGAACTCTAATAGCCTCATATCGGCTATGGATTTGTGTCTTTGGAGGTTCTTCAGTTTTGGTGGGCTTAGTTGGAGTTTCTACTTCAGACATGATTGTTTTTGAATCTTAAACTGTTTGTGTGTTAACAGATAGGCTCTGATACCATTTGTTAGGTCACATCCACTGTAGAGGGGGGGGGGGGTGAATACAGTGTATAGTACAATCAAATCGAATCCTAATAACACAAGTAACAGAAAACAAACTTTATTCAAAATAATAAACTCTGTTACAGTATGGAACTGTCCTCTCTCAGTGATGAACAAATATCACGAGAGCTGCTAGGGTTACAATAAATAATCTTCTCGATAATGATAACACTTATAGTGTAAACCCTATGTCTGTGTTTATATACTACACAGTTACAAGATAATCGCTAATTGATATAGAATATAATTCTGCTTCCTAAAAATATCAATCAGATATCTTTTCTTCCAAGTATTCTATTCTTCATAGAATTCCTTTTTTATGCATATCTCTTCTTACATTTGTCTTGATCTTCTTTTCCTTTCAATCAGCTGCCTTCCTTATCTGAACGTTTCCTTTAAGTCCTGATATTATCTTCCGATAAATATCTCCTGAACCTTAAGTACTGATAACTTAAGTTCTAACTTTAGTATAAGTGCTGATTTCAGTTAAGTACTGATTTGTCCTGTTTAAGTAAGATCTGAAAACTAAACATAAATCATATTAGTCATGACATTATCAAATATATCTAACAAGATAGATCCAAGGTCCAAGGGCAAAGAAAAAGTTGGTGAACCTGTAAAGGTTTATGTGCCTCCTATGGATGAAGAAATATCTGTTGAAGATGCTAATCTTACTCTGGTTTCAAAGAAGATTTTTCAAACAACCTCTGACATGGCTCAAGTTGTTCAGAGTCAAGTTATAGTAAGTTCTGATATAACACTGAAGCAAGCAACCTCTGACATAGCTCAAGTTAGCTTGATATCAGAAGATAAGTTATAAGAAACCTCTGACATTGCTCATGTTAAATCCTCAAAGCTACTCCTACCGGGATTCACTAAAGCTAAACAGACTCAACCTTTGAAGACTGCAACAAGTGGTTTTGAAGTAAGAGTGGTTACAGGAAAGGAAGCAAGAGATAAATCTGGATTGGGTAGTGCTGATGAAAGATGAGTGCAGAACACAACCAATGATCCAACTTCCTTAAGTGAACCAGGTGTTGGAGCAACTCCTGAAAGATTGAATCAGCTTGAATCTGTACAGATGGTTTACCATACCTTCTTGAAAGAACACATCTTTTTATATTTTGATGACAGATGGAAGGGTTTACCACATAAGGTAGAATGTTATACCACCGAAGTATTTTGAGGAATTAGAACATGTTTTATTCTTACTTCAAGTGAAGAGCATATTAACAGAAAGTGCTGCAAATTATTTGAAGACTCAAATTCAGAGACAGAAGAAGCTTTATTCTGTAAAGTCTGACAGCACATACGGTCCCAAGTACAGAGATCACAAGGGAGATTGTTGAGATGAAGCCTAACTCTGCTAAGATTATAACTACCTTTCTGGGTTATAAGGCTATAGAATTCAATCTTGAGTCTGATAAGGCATATTTGATCAGACTGGATCAGGACATAAGGAAAGCTAAAATAAATGATCTCAGGGATGCTATCTTTCAAATTGGTGAAGATACAGTTGAATTGAAGAATGCTAAAAGGATGATGATTGATGAACTTAAATATACTGAGAGATGTTTGTTAAAGAACTATCTCAGAATAACTCCTGACATCAAAGAGATCAGTAATTGAAGCCAAGTCAAGATCTACAACTGCTCAAATACTGATGTGTATACAGACTGAAGCTGTTATCATAAGTTAAAGTTGGTAAAGCTTTAAGGACTGTAAGTTGTAGTTATCTAGTCAAATTCTCATGCATTTGTACTTAATGTTTTTGACATCATCAAATATCTGTTAAACTTGTATATTATGCTAATTTACAAGTTGGGGGAGATTGTTAGATATATTTGATAATGTCATGTCTAATATGATTTGTGTTTAGTTTTCAGATCTTACTTAAACAGGACAAATCAGTACTTAACTGGAAATCAGTACTTATACTGAACTCAGAACTTAAGTGGCCAGAACTTAAGTTATCAGGAGATATTTATCAGGAGATAATATCAGGACTTAAGGAGACTTTTAGATAAGGAAGGCGACTGATTGAAAGGAAAGAAGATCAAGACAAATGCAAGAAGAGATATGCATAAAGAAGGAATTCTATGAAGAATATAATACTTGGAAGAAAAGATATCTGATTGATATATTTTAGGAAGCAGAATTATATTCCATATCAATTAATGATTATCTTGTAACTGTGTAGTATATAAACACAGACATAGGGTTTACACTATAAGTGTTATCATTATCGAGAATAATATTCATTGTAACCCTAGCAGCTCTCGTGATATTTGTTCATCACTGAGAGAGGACAGTTCCATACTGTAACAAAGTTTATTTTATTGAATAAAGTCTATTTTCTGTTACTTGAGTTCTTTAACTCGATTTGATTGTGATAAACACTGTATTCAACCCCCTTCTACAGTGTGTGTGACCTAACACTATTTACACAAGTAATTAGAGTTACTTGCCTGAATTTGCTTTCTTGAAGGTTGAAAATACTGCCACCTAGTATACCTTTCCCCATCCTAGCCTGAATGCCCTCACACTCCGAATCTACAATAAAAACCAAACCCTTAGTCAGTTCTCAACTCTCATTCCCGGAACGTTCACTCAATACGATAGCTCGGTTATACTCTTGACTCGAACTATACGAGTATAGCTTATATACACACATGCACATAGCACATAACACATTCTTTTCTCGTAGCCTCTATATCTTTATATACTCAATAATCAACTTATACTCGCTTTAATCTTGACTATTCGTTAAATCAAATGATTATAACTCATACGAGTACGCGATTCATACACAACTAAATCTTTACGATTATAACTATCACTTATAGCCTTTAAAATCAATCGTCTTAGTTCCCTTTTTCTTTTATTCCTTAATTCGAACCACATACTACAATCAAACAATCAAATCCATAGACATTTGCATATACACACCCAATCATTCTTTCGATTATCAAAAACCAAGTTTCATTCTAAGTTTATATGGCCTATTCGGCCTTCTTGCAATTACCAATCACAAAATCAATCAAATACTCACTTAGTTTGTATAAACACATACTCATTCAAAAACCTTTAAATAATCATTTTCCTTTCTTTCAATTTACAAAAATTCGAACCATAAATATATAAATAATCAAATTTCTAAAAATTACACCACGCAACTTTAGTTCTAGCATAATCCAACATTTAAGCTATCACCCTTTTCTTTATTGATAAAATTCGAACCAAATCATACATATATGCTCACATGCAAATCAAGTTCATCTCTTAATTAAATCAAACACTCATTTTTATCACAATTTTCGAATTACACATCAAAACATCACTTAGTGACTCAAGCTCTAATCAAATTTTCCAATTAAATATGCATGCATTTCACTTAGCATCAAATCAATCTCTTTTAGACCCATTTTCCATTCGGCTAAAATCATAAATCACAATTCAAGGACCAAACAATGACATACATCACTAGTTCTTCTTTTAAACCAACATGCAATCACATTTGTCACTAATTAAGCTTAGTTTACACTAAGATCAAGTCACAAAATCCAGTTCCCCTTTTTGTTAGTACAAATGCCGAACCAAAACCCCAACATGCAACCCTCAAATTTGATTTCTTAAGCATCCAATCAATTACACAAGTATAAATACTTTTAAAACAATCATAACAATCCTTTTATCAATCAACACACTTAAATTTCAAAGGAAGTACAAAACCCTTTTTGAACTCTTCAAGAAACCAAGACATGCAAAGGCTACATATAATTTTTAAAGGGCATAAAGCTCAAAAATCACATTAGTACAACTAACACATCATTTTCTTAAAATCCCACCGGCTCTCCTTGGATCATGGCCGGTGGTGGTCGAACTTAAGAGTGCCCATAACGGGTCTCCTCTTGAGTTTTAAACCACAAAATCTCTTAAATCTTCTCTTATGATCATATATCAAGAAATCGTATTTCCTTGAACACAACCATAGAGATGGAATCCATGAAACTTACATAAACACTTACATGCAAGTGGTGTTTGAGTAATATATTGAAAATAGAAGCTGTGGATGGTGAGACCTTTGAATTTGGGTGAGTATTTGGTGTTGCATGCAAGAGAGAGAAGAGAGATGAGGAGAGAGCCGAGAGAGAGTGTTCGAGAGAGAGAGGAAGAAAGAAAGAGAGGGAGAGAGGGGTGCTCACGGAAAGAAAAAAGAAAGAAGGGGGTGAGTTTATATTTGTATTAGGGCCAAGGGTAGTTTAGTTATTTACTAATTTCCTTTTTGTTTGATTTATCCTTTCTTTTTACTCAAATAATATATAAATCAAATATTGAATATATCCCTCTCGAAAAGTTGAAAATTATTGCGAATGACAATTTTAAGATGTAGATCTCGAAATTAGCTTTCCAACCATTACTCATAATAAACTTTTGAACGTACGGTTGATTTTATATGATTTTCACAAGTTTGTGCTAAATATAGCATTTTATCACATAAAAATCAATTTAAAAAGCAACGATCATCAAATAAATCCGTCCATCATTTTTAGAAAGTCTCTAGGACTATTTCGAAGATAACAGAACAAATCTTATGCCTTTATCTTACTCAGATAATTTTATAGAAATGCGCGAAGGTTAAATAAACCTTATTTAAATCAAATAATTCTCTTAAATCCATAAAAATATTAACAGATTACGTAATCATGTATACAAAAAAGCAAGCACATATATGGACACATCACAACTCATGTCTGATAATAAAAATTGTCCTTCTTTAATATTATTCCTTTCTACGCGTACCGGATCACGTTCAGCCTGACGGCCCGACGCTTAGCGTTTCATTTACGCTTCACAATATCTTTATCAACTCACTAGAATGCATTACTTTACTCAAGCCTTTCATTTCACATAATAACACATAATTCACATTTTAAATACTTTAATCCCCTTTTTAGGACGGATTCCGTTCTTCCTGACGGCCCGACAACACAGCTTAACTCCTAAGCTGACTCTTTAAATTGGAACGCTTCTAATTACGCTCCTAGATACTAATATACAGTAAGGGCAATTAATCAAAACTTAATCACATAATTCATATTTACAGCACATAAATCACACTTTATTCACTTAATTACGTCACAAAATTCTCAGTCGTCACATTGACACAATTTCATTTATGCAAAATCACAAGGCATCTAATATTTACAATTAGCCAACCTATTTTGCATATCATTCTAGTAGTCAACATGACTTAGAATATCCTACAACCTCTAATTCTCTAAGACATTACAGTATACAGGCATGTGCTACAAAAACTTATTTAAACATAACTACTCTTTCAACGGATGATAAAGTAAGATTATCCGTTGAAAGTTACACACACAGTTATTTAAATCTACTAAGATGTTTTGGTGAAATATCATCAAGTTTACAACATATTCCTAACAATTTGAATAAGAACATCCCATGGTCGTGATATAAGGTAACCAAATTGAAGGTTGAACCAAATTATACATCATTTTGATTATTATAATTTAGTATAACTAACACCATGTATCGTATTGATACTAATATATAGATCCACTATAAACATTTACGAATTAAATATTTAAAAAGTTATCAATTGAAAAATTATATGTATTAAGCATGCATATGTGCATTAAACATTTATGCCCCTAATTGCATAAATTATACATACTCTTGTCATATTTTAAGTATTGTATTTTAAAGGTAAAAATTCACATAAGATAACAAATTAAAGAACTTTCATGTATAAAAATATAATACGAACTTGTATTCACACTAAGTGTTGTATGACTGATTAATCAAAATTTTAACATAACAAACACATAAAATATTTTCGATCACATTTCTAACATACAAATAAACATAATAATTATGAGAAGTCCAAATTTATACATTTAGAGAATGCTCCTGTATCACACTGGCTAAAGATTACATTGTATAAGTAGTCGACCTCCAAGATATCTCCCTATTATTTTCTCTATCATCCAGACCGATTAATACACCAGTCTCTTTCTCAAGTAATGTTACTTATTTGAAATGTATGGTAGGAAATGAATACACACACAACTTGAGCTAATATTCTTCATAAAACATCTGATCATGTTGGCGTTTGGATGCACCTTTATATGCCATAAATTGAAAAATAGTATCGACTGAACATGATAAACTTGATAAGACTTGTACATCAAAAGTTACTATGAGAAGCCAAACATGTTTAGAGATAAACATTTGGTAATATTGAACAGGGGAGAGAAAAGAATTACCAAGATCAAGAATAAAATTTTAAGAAGACTTAAATTCTAATAACAATTATTAAATAAAATTATAATTGTATAAAATAATATATTCAGCAGTAGTTCAAACAACCAAAAACATTTTACAGCAACCCATAGATCGCACTTAGTGGGGGACAACAAAGAACTCCACTATCAACCTTTATTGTTTCATCCAAATGTCAAATATACAAGAACATGTTCAACACCAATGTCATCATACCGGGTAATAACATGAATATATCGTCAGCAATTACATCTCAAATAACATGAATACGCGCAATCTAGAACATGTTCATGCATTGCACGACCTATAGAGCTAGTTAAGTATAATTATTCAAAAACCTAACAATTATTATGACCGAAATCGATTGAATTTATCATTTTCTGAAATTTTAAAATATCATTCCTTATTTAAATATTTGCACAAAACATAAAACAACATTACAAGAATAACCTTCATTATATTTATAAACTTATTTTGTACAAAAAATTACAAGATAAGTTAATGTTAAATTTTTTATTGTTTGATATTTACAAAAAGTATCTAAATATCAAATTTGTTTAAAGAAATATAATAAAATTATAA
This sequence comes from Apium graveolens, assembly GCF_009905375.1. Classification (NCBI taxonomy): domain Eukaryota; kingdom Viridiplantae; phylum Streptophyta; class Magnoliopsida; order Apiales; family Apiaceae; genus Apium; species Apium graveolens. Next base: position 189,315,136 of record NC_133650.1, read on the forward strand.
TAGTACGAGGAAGATGTGTTATTTTCAATTTATTTTTTGAGAAAATAATGGTGAACAAACAAATAAATCTTCTCAAGATGCTACAAGAACGAGATGTTAGAATAGTATCGATTTTATTGTTTAGAATTAGGATTTGAGGTACGGATAGGATGAATATTTATAATTATTAAAATTATTTTAAGTAATCCAGCCACCTTTTAATAAATGAGAAGTATAGACAAAAAATTAGTTAAATTATTTTCTTATAGATAATAACAAAATTTCTTTAATCTGTACATATTCAACTAGAACCCCTAATTTGACAAATGTTAAATTCGACAACCTAGAGTCACGTATAATACATGTAGATTTAGGTTTTGCAATCAAATTTAGTCGTGTCACTCTTTTCGGCGAGTTATAATTAAATTTATAAATTCGGCTATATTTGGTTGATCATATTCGTGTTTCATTCTTGAGCAAATTTGGTTGAATATATAAATTTTGATCGAATTTATTTGAATATAATTTTGTTTCTTTTGAAAATTCTAGTGCTTCTTTCTCTCCCGTAGTCGTTCTTTATTCTCCACCCATTTCAACATATCCTCTCATGTTTTACCAATTTTCCTTCATGTGATCATTTGAAATCAATAAGTAAGAACAAATTTTTGTCCTTACTAATATGAATATGATTGTGATTATTTTGACTAGAGCAGTATGATAATTTCATATGGGTTTACATATGTATGAATGAATTTGAGTACCTTGAAGTTTTTAGTTCAAATAATATGATTTTTTTTAAAGTTGACCACAATAGTATAAGAATGAATGAAAATTACTAATGAACTTGAAAAATATTATTCGTTAACAATTATATTAATAATAAATATTACTTGTATGAAATTGCCATTGTCTTACAGATATGTGCGTAGTTTGTAGATGTCATCTAAACTTAGTTAGATCAGTATTTATAAGTACGAGGCAAAGTATTTAATGGAAGAATACAAAGTTGGCGTAAATAGTTTCATTAAACTTTCTATAGGACATCTTGAAGAAGAAGTCAACGTTCTTATAAGATGTTCATATAAAAACTGTGAAAATAAGTTCTATAGGAATTCTAGTACCATGAAAGATGATATGTGTCGACATGGTATCATGAAATTATATAATATATGAGATTGTAATGGGAGAAAAATAAGTCACAAATATGTTAATGTTGACTAATGAGATGATCATATAAATATTTATGATGCATGTGATGATGGTTTTGAGGATTTTGTGGAAGAACCAAATACAAAGAAAACAAGTTTTACAAGATGGAGAACATTGTTTCAATTATTTTTAATCGAATTTAGCCATTTTTTGTAGTAAACTTATCTTCATTTTTGTTCAGGCCAAGTGGTTGCTTAACACTAAATCATTTAAGTATTTTCAAAATCAGAATAAGAATATAGACCAAGAAATTCATGTTTGTAACATAACACAGTTTCTCAAATTCAACCTATTAAAATAAAAATGCATCATAACATAAATTGGACAGGGATTGTTATTCTTCTAGTTTCTCAAAATAAACGGATTAAATAGACATGTAAGACTAGGCAAGGCTTGTCATTTGTCTATTTTTTGCAGCGGTAGCAAAACTCCTTATTTATGTGCGACACTTCAAACATCAAAATAATTTTTTCAAGAACACTTATTAAAAATATATAAAAATAAAAGCAATTTACAAATGTTGAAATTTTTAAGTAATCAAGTAAGCTTACTTTAAATGTGTAGAAAAATGTTGGGGTGCAAGAGAAATAAATAAATACGAGATAAAAGATAAATAGGGAAAAAAATGAAATTGTACGTAGTGACTTGCTCTTTCAGAATCACAAATCTTGCCATTAATAAGAAGTAATCCACGGTTATTACTGATGGCTTTCAATTTGTGATTTTTTCTAGGTTGAGGAAAGTGTGGGGAATCATGTTAAAGACTTAAAAGTAAATATATACATATATGTGTGTGTGTGTGACTGTGAGTTGTTTAATGTATAAGGTTTTTATATGGAAATGAATAGGTGTTTTTAAGAGATCACTCAGATTACGAACATATATGGTATTTTCCTGTGTTTTAGAATAATTTTAGCTATCTTATAATATATTTTTAAATAATTTTGAAGGATATATTTTTACTAGATTTTTTACGCTTTCTAAGATAAGAAATATTTAGATATTTGAACGAAAAAAGTCAAACTTAAGTTATTCAATCAATATCTATATGATATTATTGGATTTCAATAAATATATAATATTTGGTCAAGATTCTTTCTAGATTGTAATAAATCCTAGAATATTACAATATCATAATCTGCAATAGTATATAAGCAATTCATTTTATATCAATCTAATTAAAAGGATTTACTTCAAAATCTGCAATATGAGTTCAAGAACTGTACAAATTTTCTAACATTAAGAAAGTGGTGGTCAATGATTTGCAAAATTTGGCTATTACTAGTGGAGATTTTAAGAACGACCTTGAAGAAGCAAAAGAATTCTTCACTGAGATGCTTATAACCATGGAAGAGCAGCAATCCGAACTGTTTGCCCGTTCAGTAGGGCTTGCAGAAAGATTTGGGTACACTACACTTTTTATAAAAAAAATTCTTGATATTATTTCTTAATTTATAATTGATATATTTTTAGGTTTATGGTTTAATTGCATATTCATTATTGACAATACAATCTTTTTAAGGATGACGATACAATATTTGTAGGGAGGTCATAGATGTTCTCAAAGGAACTAAGCATGCAACGGTTGGACAATCATCACACCAAAATGTTGAATTTTCAATAGCATACGTAGAAGATGTACATAAGTTCTTGACTGACACATCAATTTCCCTTGAAAGCTAGGAAAAGGAGTTTAAAGAAAAAATAGAAGAGATGATAAAAATGTTTGAGAATTTTGGAGACGGATGGAAAACAAAACTTAATGATTTTAAGGCCCAGGCCGGCTAGGTAGTGGAACAAAGAGCAACACTGAGCAGTCAACTCATCGATTTTAGACGTAATATATAGTTCTCATTTAATGAATGTATTATCCTAAAATTTAATTGTTTCTCTCATGTTTCAAAGTTTATTTATCCAAAACTCTGTTCAATGTCATTTGCTCTACCTTTCAAAAATAGGTTCATGTTTTTTATTTTTTAACACTTAATATTTCACGTATATGTCCAATATGTTAGAAATATGTATGGAATAATATATTCACAAACTTAAAATATCAATAAATTACCATAATTAATTTACGTCATGAATTTGTACTTCCCCGGTCCTAGTGTGATTGATTTACAGACCCTCCATAGAGGACAAATCTACCCGAGGTGGGAAATGACCCATTAAACTTAGAATTTTATATATATATATATATATATATATATATAGTATACTAAAACCCCCGTTAAAATGGAAAACTAAAAACTAAATAAAAAATTTCTAAATAGCGTCTAAATATAGCATATATAGCACACAAATTGATTGTTGGGAGATGGATAAATATACAGGGAAGTCGGATTTTTAAAAAAACTTAGTAGTTTAATACCATGTGGTTCCTATATGGGGCATTAAATTAGATTGATTTAAGAGTTTATATTAGTTTTAAGGGTTTTATGTATATATATAGGCATGCACATGATCAAATAGCAACCAAACTTAAAATGGAAACTAGAAATCATTTTAAACCATTAGATCAATCTAATAGAACGACCCTCCTAAAATCACCACACCCAACTAATATGCACCCTCCCATACCCAATCTCAGCTTTTCCCCTCCGTTTTTAATTTGATTCTTCCCCTCATACGGTAATTGTTTTTAAATACGACTTCACTATATTTTTCTCCATCTCTCAACGATCGATTTGCATACCATATGTGTTATATTTCGAGGTAACTTAACAAAATTATTTGGTTTCTAGCATCTAATTTAAATTTAGTTTCAATTATAGTAGCCCCATATATATATGTATGTATATATATAAAGGTAATCAAATGAGAATCCCCTTATGGTGAGAACTAAAAATTCACTACAGAATCACCAAACTTAAACTCAAATTACTAAAATATAATATATGTATATATATAAATATAACACCATCACAATCACCATCACCACCACCACCGCACAGCCACCACAACCACCACCACTCAACTATCACCAAATTATTGTCGTGATAATCACCAATAAGTTTTGCAACCACAAAAAATAGAACATCCACCAAAATCAACCCATCATCGTAACTAAAACAACACCGCTATCATATTACACAACCACCAAATCTAAAATTAAGTCACTGAAATTTAAACTACAACCACCATGAAATAATTAAATTAAATTAAAAATATTAAAAAAAATAATATCACCATATACAGAATCACCAAAATTCCGGCAGAATCACCAAAAATATAAACGAAAATAATCAAAAAATCTGAATCTAAAATCATAAAAATACAATTAGATTTGAGGAGATAATGATGTAAGCATTACTGAGATATGAGTTTATGGTTGAAAATAACTAATAAAAAGGTGATTCGAGTTTGAGTTTGATGATTCCGCTGTGGGTTCTTAGTTCACACCATAAGGGTATGTGTGTGTCTGTGTGTGTATATATATAGTTAAATTCTATGGAGTACACTATTTCATTGAAGTCCCGGAGTCCATATATGTTCTGCAAGTAATATATATATATATATATATAAATATATACATATAAATATATACATATATATATATATCTTAAGTTTTATGGAGTATACTATTTCATTGAAGTCCCGGCGTCCATATATGTTTTGTAAGTAATATGTTATGTAAAACATAGAAAACATATTATTTTACGAATCATGTTATGCAAATATTATTATTTTATTGATAATCTTGCAAATCCCACAGATTTTACAATTAAAACATTGTAAAATATTTTGTTCTGCAGAACATGATAATTTTACAGAACATTCATGTTCACTTTGCAGAACATCATATGTTTTGCAATATTTTACTTAAAAAATTTATAAAATTTGCAAGATTTTATCAAAATAGTAATGTTTGTAAAATATGCTTCAGTATAATTTGTTTTGTAATATTTTATTTTTAGAACTAATTAATCTAATAATCCATATTTAATCTAATTATTTAAAAAATAGTCAGGGGTATACAAGGCTCTTTTAAACGTGTTTATATACATGTATCTACACACCTTTATCCAATAAATTGTATCACACAACTAACCCGTATGTTTCTAAGGAATGTTAATATAGGAATTAAGTTATTTGCAGTATGTTTGTGGTTTACCCAAATTATATTTCGCTCACTAAATAATCATAACATCCTGCAAGTATTTTGTGTGGTTTTTCTTCTGAAGTTGTATTGTTAAGGAAGGTGTAATATGACTAAATATACAGAGTCTTCAGGTATTTAATTTCATGTGTCCTTTATTTCTTTCATTTTTTTGAAGGGATGTAGTGTATGTTTGTCTCGGGCGTAGTGCTTATAGATAAATATCTTATGAATTTATGTGCTTTTGTATTGTTATGATGTAAGCACATCTTGGTTCCTTTTTTATTTATTTTTTGATGCAAGAGGATGTAGTACTAATTCTGATGAAGTACATTTTGTATAATTTTATTAATGTAGTACACATGAATTATGAAGAATGTGTTTAATTATTTAACTTTCTTTTTTGTATGTTATTCATTTTAGTTCATTATTTGGTCCTCATATTGAGAATTCTGACTTGAAACATCCAAGCTCGGAATCAAAATTTTAAAGCTCATAATTTGACGATGATTTGGATGATATAAGTAATGTGGATTGTCGAGGTCAAAATGTTTTGTTGATGCGAATAGTAGGAAATCCTAGATACCAAAATGCAAAAACCAACACAAACCACATACATATAAACATGGAATATTCTTAATTTTAAATATGGAAAGATGTGTTTTGATGTGTAGAAGTCTACGAAAAAATTGCTTCAAGAGGAAGATTATTGGCTAAATAAGGCATATGTAACATGGCTGGCAAACCTTTTCAAAACGAATCCGATATTTTGGATGATAACGATTTTTGAGGTAACGCAATCACGGGGGAAAATAACATAAGGCAGATGAAATTGCAGGGCACAAATTATTTTGAAACCTGCGGAACCAGGTCTTGTCGTCATGGGTTTTATTGAGGAACACAATCATCCATTAGCACATGGTCCCGAAAAATATATTTAAGATGTAACAGGAATTTGTCAGTTACCAACCAAAAAATCAAAAATAATTATTAATTTAATGCTTTTACCTCCCGTGCCTAATTGTCATGATGATAAGCTCATTACTTAAGATAAAATTCATCATCTATAATTAATTTTGGTACAATTATACTACCTCCCCTACATCATTAAATTTGATGATTTCCCTTTGTCTAAAATATTTTCCAATTGAATCATATTTTTGACATCTCGAAGAAACAGATCTGACCACCTACGGTACATTGGATATTTGTAGAAATGAAAGTCATCTCACTGTTACGAACCCGTGCTTACATAAAGGTACTGCAGCAACCAAAAACAGAGAATGTCAACAAATCTTATAGGTTGACAGTTCTGTATAAATAAATTAGAAATTTTTAACACTTACAATTAGGAATAACAATGGTACTGTGAAGTTTCTTTTCGTATCTTCTACCCAATAAACATGCATTTTCTTCAATTTTTCAATAAGTAATTGACACCGGTTGTAGTTGTCACACTTTTCAATATCATTGGAAAATCTCAAAACTTCTCGAGTAAGGAAATGATTCTAATTCAAGTCTATGAAGAAGTTATACATCATAATCAAGAAATTCCACTTTAATTTTTCAGCCGCCTTGCTTTTTTTTAAGAATTTTGCTCCGCACTTGCTTAGGTGTATACCAGGATCATTCCCAATTGGCAGACCCATTACATTATGGACAGTTACAACATCAATGTTAAGTCCTTGCTTCCACCTTTATTGAACAAGTGGTCGCATTAAATGCTTCAAACACATTATAACCTAGGATGTTTGTGTAGTACAACATCCGAAAATCTAGCAATTTCTCAAACCTAGTTAATTTTACCCATTGAACCTGTAATTTTGATAAAATTGATATGACACCCGTCATAATATAAGGAGAAAAATTATTTTGGCTGTAACGATTATATTCACCCACCGTTTTCCTTTTTTTTATATCAGTTATAGCTGACCAATTTTTTAACTTCTTTTCAGCTGCTGTTCTGCCCTTCTAACAAGCCACCCTGCCATTTTTTGGGCCACCAAGAACAACTACATGTTTATTGTTGAGTTTTGGCGGCATTAAATGTCGCACAAATAATATATAAAAACTATAAAAACCATAAAATATGAAACATACTACAGGATCCATGCAAAAGACAATATTTAATCCGTAGTTAAGATGTTTATTATGAAACTTTACAATTTCGATTATCTAATAGAGATCCAAGCTTTAAACAATCACTACATATCCTGTCACAAAACGATATACGCCTTGAAGGTATCCACATGAATGATCGAACGGAGGATGAGCGTGTACTGGCACTCGAACTTCAGAAGCAACCTTCTTCTTCTCTCTCTCTATCTCTCACACAAGCTGCTAGAGTTTTGTGTTTTTTTATTATAAAACTTAAAACTCTAGTTGACCCTTAATAGAATATTATATAGGCAAGGGAAAAGGAAATCTAACCCTAAACCAATTTAGAGTTTTAATAAATCCAAAAATCCTAGTTATTATTGATTAAGTCTTACTTAATCATCCAACAACTTAATTTCATATTTAACAGTAAATTTGAATTTCTTATTTATTTATTTAATTAACTCTTACTTAATTAATAACAAATAATTTAAATTACTTACACTTAATTAAAATCTGAATTTATATTAAATAATTCTCCAATCATTCTTTATGTGACCGTATAGGTTATTATTATGTTTGAAACAATTTTTGAATCTAATTTAAAATCATAAACAATGACCGGTATCTAGTATTCATCATTGCTGCCCAAGTAATAATATTTAAACTAGTAATCGATTAAACCTTTCTTGAATAATGTACAATGTAATATAATCTGTTAGGTCACACAACACTGTAGAAGGGGGTTGAATACAGTGTAGAATACAATCAAATCAATTTAGAACATAAGTAACAGAAAACAGATGTATTCGATATAATAAACTCTGTTACAATGGCACTGTTCTCTTTTAATGATGAACAAATATCACGAGAGCTGCTAGGTTACAATGTATGATCTTCTCGATGATCGTAACACATATAGTGTAAACCTATGTATGTGTTTATATAGACACACAGTTACAAGTTAACTTCTAATTGATATGGAATATAATTCTGTCTCCTAAAATATATCAATCAGATATCTTATACAATTCTTCTAGTCCTCTAACTCTTTCCATGCATATCTTCTTCTGTATTAGTCTCGATCTTCTTTCCTGTAAATCAGCTTCCTTCCTTAACTATTAGTCCTCCAGTACTTAAGTTCTGATATCCATCTTCTGATATTATCTTCTGATAATTGAAGTCCTGATATCCTTAAGTCCTGACTTCCAGTAAGTCCTGATTCCAGTAAGAATTGATATTTCCTGTTTGTTAAGATCTGAAAACTAAACATGAAACATATTAGACATGACATCTCAAATATATCCAATAATCTCCCCCAATTTGTAAATTATGCAAGAATGTACAAGTTAATAAATTTGATGATGTCAAAAACGTTTAAGTTTAAATGCAATAAGAGTTTAATAAGACTATTAACTACAACTTATAAAACATCCAGCTTTACCAACATCACTGAATCAATCTGAATCCATAATGATTCTTAACAAAATCATTTATCAGATTATCTTCAGCTTTCCTCAGAACTTCAGCTAACTATGTTATGACCTGCATCAGTTCTTCTTATTTACTATCACCAATTTGATAAATGGTTGTTCTGAGAGCTTGAATGGATATTCTTTCAAGTCCATCACCGAGTCTAATAACCTTAGGATGTGAAGAGTTTTCATTATAACATAAGCATCTTCCTTTCAGAATAACTTCCACCTTAGCAGAATTCTTCAGCATAGGAATTTCTCTTCCACCACCTTCAGTAATTATTGGACTGTAATGGAGAGGTCTTTGTACCAGAGATTATGAATAGATCTCTTATAGCCTTCAAAATGTATTTTGGCCATCTTCTTGTAACATCAGATTTTACTTCCAGAAGATAGTGAATATGTTGAAGCTCTCTGACAGACTTCTTTAGTACATCAGTATCAGCTAGTCTATAAGTCCTTCCATCATTGAGAAATAAGATCAATTTCTCTTTTAGATTCTCTTTGTCATGAGCATCTATCATAATTTGAGCAGACAACACCTTGTCAAGGTGCCTTTGTTTGATTTGTTCATATGGTTTGTCTGTCAATATGAAAGGATCTCTTAGAGTAACCTCTACTCCTGTTCGAATCTTCACTTCGTCAGAACCTAATCCAGCTCTATCTCTAGGTGCTTGGCTCTCAACCCAAATGTAGCGAGTTGATTAATCATGAGATTGGATTTTGGTTCAACTGGAGTAGCTTTCTTCCATAACAGCTTCTTCTTATCAGCAATTGTCATTTTATTCAAATCAACTTGAGCATTGTCAGTAGTTGATGTCTTGATAGCTTGATCATAATTTGCTGTTTCTTCTGTACCTTGCTGTCCTTTATTCTGAAAAACAACTTAAGCAGTGTCAGAGGTTATTTTAGATTCTTCAATTATCTTTCTTCTTTTCAGAATTTGAACAGTTTCATCTTCAACAAGATTATCATCAGTTACTTGAACCATTTTGCACACTGATTTCATCAGATCTTGAAAAGTTTTCAAGTCCAGTGGCTTGGTTGGTTCATCAACTTTTCCTTTCCCTTTGTCTTTGGGAACACTCTCAGTCTATAATCTAGTCTTGAACTTTGATGTTTCAGAATTTGACTTTGCTTGATCACAATGCCTTTTTCCTTAGGCCTTGGAGGTTTCTATGCATCAAAAGCTTTAGATTTAAGATTTGTCTTCTCAGCAGCAAATCTAGCTTCTTCCTCCTTGAGAGTTTCTAAATCCATTCCTGGATTGTGTTTCACAAATATTCTTCTTGATATCTCCTCATCAAGTGTCTGGATTTTAGGATCTTTGTAATAAACAGTAGTCTGCTTCCCCTTTAACTTCATAGTTTGCAAAAACTTCTGAGAGTCTTCAGATCCTGACTTAATCAGAGTATCAGAACTTGACATCAGACTTTGTTTATCAGCACTTGACTTCAGTCTTTGAGCATTCACAACATTAGAACTTGAACTTTTCTTTGACATTTTCCTTGAACTTTTCTTTGACCTCTGCTCTTTTCAGAGTTTCCCTGGTCATCACCTTTATCATCCTTTTTCTTCAGTTCATAAGTAGGTGAGCATTTGGACTTACTACCTTCTCCCCCTTTTTGGCATCATCAGGAAGTAAGAGAGAAAGAAGAAGTTCAACTGAAGATTGGATTTCATTCAGTTGAGCTTTCTGAGAAGCTTGATTAGCCAGGACCTCAGCAATTTGGGCTTGTTGCTTCTCTTGAGTTTTCTCAATGGCTTCAACTTTTTCAGAAATAGGTCTGATATACCTGTTCTTGTCAAGTTTGAGCTGTAGATCGAACTTATCAGCTTATTCTCTGAGTGTATCACCTTTTCATGAGTACAAGTATGTAGACCTTAAAGATGTTTTATAGACAGAGCTGTGATCTTGAGTTGTATCTTGAAATTAGCATTTGTGAGCAACTCATCAGCTTTTGCAATATGATCTGTTAGAACTTTAGAACATGGAATAAAATATGATTCATTCCACTTCTTGGTCCACTCAACACCTCTGTGAGTATCCTCCAAAGGAATAGGTGCTTCCTTTTCAAAAAATTTCTTCACCAATTCTTCCTTTCCCAGAATAGGAACTGGATGCTCAGCAGAAACACTGTCATCAGAACTTGAGGAAGACTCATTCTATTCTGATAGCTCAACAGTGTGTGAAGCAACTGGAGATTCAGGAATAACATCATCTAAATTCCGAGGATCAGAATTTATCTCCAAAGCTGGTGTCTTTGATGTAGATAGAGCTTCCAGATAAAGAACTTCAGGTATATTCAAATTATGAATATCTATTTCAGAATTTTCAGTTTGTTCTTTAGCATCATTTGTAGCTTTAATATGAGAGACAAGAGGGATAACAACTGTATCATTAGCAGTGTCTTTGGCTTGAGCTGGAAGGGCTTCAATGATAATTGATTCTTTTGAGATCAGAGATTCCTGATCCCCTTTCTCAACTTCTTCAGTATCTTCTGATGGAGCCTTAACCAAATACCTCCTAGCCTTCATTTTCTTCAATCTCCTTACCAATGAAGGAGTTGCTTCATTAGCAACAGAACTTACATATTTCTTTCTATTTAAGGTATCAGAACTTTGAGCTGCTGTTTCTTTCTGAGAAGCAATATTCTCACCTTCAACTATCACAGGTTCAGATGCATGAACCCGTGCTTCAATTGTTTCCTCAAATCATCAAAAATTGAATCAAAACATTCATCACAAGATAAAGTTAAAAATCGATGAAGTAAAGATTAAAAAATTACAATTAAAACATGCACAATCATATAATTTGAGAAACAAAGACCAAATCTTACAATTAAAGGAAATTTCATTAATATATCAGATGAGTACATTTCATGAAATTTATCAATTACATGCAAAAATTACAAGATAGTCCTATTCTAAGATTCTTAACATCAACAACCTTAGTCCTAGTCTAAGAAGCCTAACGACTAGTTCCTTCTGCTGCTGACGGAGAGCTTGTCACCTTTCCTCTTCCAAATGATCGAGATGGAGGTGGTAGTCCATCAAAAAGAACAAGAGGTCTGTGTGAATCTCTTGTGGAACTGAGTTCCAGAGCTCTTCAGGAATGGCGGTGACATGCCACTCCTGTTTCCAGTCATCACAACGCAACTCTATATTGAAAGTTTCATAGTTCATGAACAAGTTGAAACAAACCATTTTTGTTGATGAGAATAAAAAGAGAGTGAGTTTGTGAGAAAATGAAAGATGACTTTGGCTTTGATGAGTAGTCGGTTTAAACAACCAATGGAAGACCAAGGGACGTGAGGACTGTTTAACTATTAAGAGTAAAAATAAGAATGCCTCGTCTCCCTAGACCGATGTGTAATAATAACAGTCAGTAAAAGGTTAAAGCAGGAGTTAATGGGCACGAGAAATAATTAACAATTACTATGCACATGCAATTTTTTTTTAAGATATACACGTTTACCACTAACCCAAAATGAGTCTGACTGTTTTTATCTTACCCAAATATATTCTAATTTAAATATGACTGTTTCAGATTTTACCACAAATAAGTCAAGTAAAAAATAATGCCACGTAAGCGTCAGGGATTCCATTAGGATTTAATATCAAAACTTAACTTATATCAGATGTTAACAGTCATCAGAACATGGCTTCTGTACTCAAAAAGTGAATATCTTTTTCTGTAATTCTTCATACAAATACTGACTTGTTTTCTTCAGAGTTTAATCATTAGAACTTCCATCAGAACTTGTCCTCAGAATTTATGCAAATGATACTTAACTGTTTGTCAAAAATAACTTAATCACCATAGTAATTTTCATCATTCATATGGAGTGAAAGTGTGTGCATTCAGCAGAATATCAGATAAAGATTAAAGTCTGATAAACTTCAGTACATCTTAAAAATAAGGCATAACTGAGAAAAATTCTTAAAATCCGTCATCAATCATGAAGTCTACTATAGAACAAATTTATGCAAGAGTCCACCTCAACAGTTTGTGCTTATTTTATGCATCTTTTGAAATTCCTTTTTACAGTGGCTTCTAAGTGTAAGTGAGTCACGACTGCTTATCAGAATTTATGCTGTTATCAGAGTATTTCTCCAGTAATCATAGAATGTGAAAAGTCACCAAGAAAAAAATTGCTTTTCTAATGCATATTACTTAATACCAGTAATGCACTTGGGTCTTTCCTTCCATATATTTACTCTAGATCTCAAAGGAGTACCCGACTTTTATTTTTTTCTTTTCTTTTCTTTTCTTTTGATAAGTGAGGCTTATCAGCACTTAGTTCATTCTTAAGATTTACTGACATCAGAATTTGACAGATAAGAAACAAGAATCTAGTTTGTGACTTAGTAATAAGATACACAAAGTAAACTTGACTAAGCTCAATATCATAATCTGCTTGTGTTAATGAGTTTCCACATAAACAACTAATTCAAACATGGGATTTCTAGTATGTTAAAGACTACTAGGTCAGCATCTAGCACAGTTATCCTCATTGGATTGAATAGTCACAGAAAATTCAAAACACTTATCAGAGTATATAGATCCACATCAGATAACAATCAGCATTTAATGAATTTTCAAATTAAGCACAGATTACATATAGATAATACAATCTGTAAACACTGATCATAAAGTCTGATGCATGAAAACAAAAACAAAGCAGATTTAGAGAAAGAACCTGAAATCATTCCAAGTTCATTTGTTGGAACAAAATACAATTCCACTGTACCTTCATCCACATGTTCCCTTATGAAATGGTACCTAATGCTGATGTGCTTTATCATTGAGTGTCGAACTGGATTACCTATCATAGCAATTGCACTTTAATTATCACAGTAAATAGGGATTTTAGAAAATTCTAACCTATAATTCGATAACTGATTCTTCATCTAAAGAATCTGTGCACAACAGCTTCCTGTAGCAATATATTTTACTTCTGCAATTGATATGGAAATTGACTTCTGTTTCTTGCTAAACCAAGAAACCAATCTGCCTCCAAGAAATTGGCAGCTTCCACTAGTTCTTTTCCTGTCTATGTCAATTTTGCATCCTGCAAAATCTGCATCTGAGTAACCAATTAGCTTAAAATCTGATTCCCTAGGATACCACAATCCTAGATCAGCTGTACCCTTAAGGTACTTGAAAATTCTTTTCACAGCTATTAAGTGAGGTTCTCTTGGATCAGCCTGAAATCTTGCACAAAGACAGGTAGCATATATGATATCAGGTCTACTTGCAGTTAGATAGAGTAAGGAGCCAATCATACCTCAGTAGTTAGTAATATTTAATGATTTACCAGTATCCTTATCTAACTGCAGTGGCCATGAGAGTGGATGCTGTTGAACAATCTTGCATTCCAAATTTCTTCAGTAAATTTCTGATGTATTTGGATTCACAGATAAAAGCGCCTTATTCATTTTGCTTGACTTGAAGGCCCAGAAAATAACTGAGTTCTCCCATCATACTCATTTGATATATTGACTGCATTAGCTTTGCAAACTTCTCACAAAGTTTGGAATTTGTAGAACCAAATATGATATCATCAACATATATCTGTACCAAAAGTAAATCCTTTCTATGGTTGAGGTAGAAAAAAGTCTTGTCAATTGTGCCTCTGTGAAATCCACTTTCCAGAAGGAATTGAGCTAAAGTCTCATACCATGCTCTTGGAGCTTGCTTAAGGCCATAAAGTGCTTTGTCAAGCCTGTAGACATGATTGGGAAATTTAGGATCTACAAAGCATGGAGGTTGTTCAACATATACCTCTTCTTCCAATTCTCTGTTGAGAAAAACACTTTTTACATCCATTTGAAAGACTCTAAACTTCTTGTGAGCAACATAAGCCAAAAAGATCCTTTTGTCTTCTAATCTAGCAACTGGTTCAAATGTTTCATCATAATCAATACCCTCTTGTTGAGAGTCGCCTTTAGCAACCAGTCTTGCTTTGTTACTTGTAATTATCCCATCACTATCAGTTTTATTTCTGAATACCCATTTTGTGCCTACAACAGATCTATTCTTTGGTCTTGGCACTAGGGTCCAGACTTTATTTCTTTCAAATTCATTTAACTCTTCCTGCATTGCTTGCACCCAATCAACATCTTGAAGAGCTTCTTCCACTTTCTTTGGTTCAGTCTGAGATAAAAAAGAATGATAGAGACATTCATTTAAAGTTTCACTTCTACTTCTGACACCTTCTTCAGGATCTCCAATGATTAAATCAGGTGTGTGTGCTTTAGTCCACTTCCTTGCAGATTGAAGTTGACTTCAAGAACTGGATCCTCCCCAATGATCCATGCTGTCTCCATCAGCATTTTCTGATGCTCCCCCTGTAGTTAAGCTCTCTGAGACTTCGGAATATGAGTTTGATTTTTCAGGAGTTGAAGAATCAGAGCTTCCAGAATTATCAGTACTTGGCTCATCAGAACTAGATGAATCAGAACTTGAAGAGTCGGTGACAGGTTCTGATGCTTCTCGAGAGTCTTGAGATGGGGTAGGATCTTCAGCTTGCTCCCCCTGGACAGGTGCATTTTCCTTTGGAGTTGTTACCACAGTTTCAATGACATCAGAACTTAATCCAGCAGAACTTACAGGATCAGGATTTGAGTCATCAGAATTTCCAGAATCAGAATTTAAATCTTCATTCTCAAATCTCAGTTGATCATGATCATCGAAATCTTCAAGTCCAGTAATCTTCTTATCATCAAAAGAGACATTGATAGATTCCATGACAACCCTTGTTCTTAAATTGTAGACTCTGAAGGCTTTTGTAGAAAGTAGATATCCATCAAAGATTCCTTCATCAGCTTTTAGATCAAATTTTGACAGCTGTTCAAGATGAGTCTTAAGAAAAAAACACTTGCAACCAAATACATGAAGGTATTTCAGATTTGGCTTCCTTTTCTTCACCATCTCATATGGTGTTTTTCCATGCTTGTTTATGAGTGTAGCATTTTGAGTAAAACAAGCAGTCTGCACAGCTTCAGCCCAAAAATAGGTTGGCAACTTTGCTTCATCAAGCATAGTTCGTGCAGCTTCAATCAGAGTCATGTTCTTTCTTTCTACAACTCCATTTTTCTGTAGAGTTCCAGGTGCAGAAAATTCCCGCTTGATTCCATGCTCTTTGCAGAACTCTTCCATAATCAAATTCTTGAACTCAGTGCCATTATCACTCCTTATTATTTTAACAGAATCTTTGACCAAATATTCCAGCTGTTTGACTTGATCAGTTAGAGTTAATGCAGTTTCATTCTTCTTGTGCAAGAAGTACACCCAAGTGTACCTTGTGAACTCATCCACTATAACCATAGCATATTTCTTCTTTGCAATAGACATGACATTGACTGGACCATATAGATCAACATACAGTAGGTGATAAGGCTCAAGAATTGATGACTCAGTTTTGCTCTTGAAAGAAGATTTTCTTTGTTTTTCCTTTTGACATGAATCACAAAGGCCATTCGGAGCAAATACAGTTTTTGGTAGTCCTCTCACAAGATCTTTCTTTACAAGCTCATTTATATTGTTGAAATTTAATTGAGAGAGTTTCTTGTTCCAATTCCATCTTTCTTCAATTGATGCTCTACTCAACAGACAGATAGCAGAACCATCAGTACTTGTTGAAAGTCTGGCTTCATAAATGTTACCATGCCTGTAACCTTTCAGAACCACTTTGCTTGTAGAATTACTTATAACTTCACAGTGTTCTTTAAAGAAATCTACATGATAATTTGTGTCACAGATTTGACTTATACTCAACAGATTGTGATTAAGTCCTGAGACTAGGGCTACTGATTCAATGATGGCATTCCCAAAATTGATCTTGCCATATCCCAGAGTTTTTCCAATGTTGCCATCTCCATAAGAAACTCCTGGGCCATCTTTCTCCACAAAGTGTGATAACAGGGCTTTATTTCCAGTCATATGTCCTGAACATCCACTATCCATAACTAGGATGTTCTTCCTGTTGCCCCGCAATCACAAAGACCACTAATGGTTAGTTTTAAGGACCCAGACTTGCTTGGATCATTTGACCTTATTAAGTTTGTTAACATTTGCAGCAGATTTAATATTAGAGTTAATGCTAAAAATTTTCTTATCAGATTTTACAGTATCAGACTTTGCATCATACTTTACATTATAAGGAATTAAAGCAACTTTCTTCAAAGAAGGTTTTATCTGATAATAATCATAGTACAAATTATGATATTCGTTACAAGTATAAATGGAATGCCATATACTGCCACAATGAAAACAAGGATTTTGTGGCTTAAACCTAACAGACTAACTCTTAACTCCTGACTTAGGAGGTAAAGAGTTTATATTCTTATTCTTCCTGCAAAAAGAAGCAAGATGGTTAGATTTTCCACAGTTATAGCATTTCTTTCTAGGAGTATTAGGAACAGGCATATAATTGTTGCTTTTATTCACACCTTCCTTTCCATTCCTATTTTTCCTAGCTTCCTTTACCTTGTTCACACTAGTAATATCTTTCAGCTTATGTTTAAGCTGCTTCTTTGTCATTAAGCCTATGTTAACTTCAGTTGGTTTATCCTGTTCTAATTTGTCAGAAGTTGACTCTGATATCACTTCTGCCTTAATATCTTTCATCTTTTCAGAATCAGACTTTACAGTTTTAGCTACAAATTTAACAGGATTTACCATTGGCTTAGTAGTCTATTTAACAATAACTGGCTTAACTTGTTCAGTTCCTTTTTCACTTTTCTCATCTCCATAACCTAAGCCCTCTTTCCAATTTCCACCACTTAGTATATCCTGAGTTGTTCTACCAGAGTTAGTCTAAGTCCTGATAATCTCTCTCTCCTTTTCTAACTCAGTTTTTAGAGATTTATTCATTTTCAACAATTAATCTCTAACATTAAAGGCATCATCTCTTTCTTTCTGAGTTTGATGGAGCATGACTAACTCTTTTTCTAAATAATCATTCCTTTTTTTAAAAGCAAGGTTTTCAGAAGTTAATCTTTCACATGTTAAAGTTTGATCTCTGTAGCTAATAAACATGGTTTTAAGATATAATCTCAACTCAGTAATATCATCAGTATGAAAGGCATAAGTTGTTTGAGGTACCTTTAACTCAGCAGCATCAAAACTGCTATCAACATTTGCCATCAAGGCATAGTTCTTCTCATCTTCAGAATCTAAAGTGCATGTCCAACTTTTCTTCTTTATGACAAGAGCCTTGCCTTTGTCACTCTTTCCTTTCTTGCAGTCAGGAGATATGTGGCCTTTCTCACCACAGTTGTAGCATTTGACATTTGAGTAATCTCCTCTGTCAGACTTTCCTCCTTTGCCTTCAGATTTTCTGAAGCCCTTCTTATCAGAACTTCTACCTTTCCTGGAAAACTTCTTTCCCCTTCTGAATTTCCTGTAGGCTATCTTTGTGATACCCTTCACTATAAGAGCACAAAAATTCATCATCCCTTCATCAACATCTACTTCAGGTATACTTTCAGTTTCTGAATCATCATCATCAGAACTTGATGATTCTGAATCAGATTTTATGATGATAGCCTTTCCTTTGCCTTTCTTTGAGACAACCACTTTGGGGGATTCCTCCTCAGCCTTAAGAGCAACTGTCCTTGACTTTCTCCTATGTCTCTTGCTTCTTTGATCCATCTCAAGTTCATAAGTCTTGAGCATTCCATAAATTTCATCAAGAGTAGTTTCATCAAGAGCATAGTTGTCTCTTATAATAGTAGCTTTCAAATCCCAACTTTCAGGAAGAGCTAAAAGGAATTTTAGATTTGAATCTTCAATATCATATTCCTTGTCCACCAGTGACAGATCATTCAAGAGTTTGACAAACATGTCATATAAGTCAATTAATGACTCATCACTTTTTGAGTCAAAGTGCTCATACTCTTGAGTGCGTATAGTCCTCCTATTTTTCTTGATTGCATTAGTTCCCTGACACCTTATTTCCAAAGCATCCCATATCTCCTTTGCACTCTTGCATTGAATTACCCTGTTTGACATGACATTATCAATGGCACTATGCAGCAAATGCCTTACCTTTGCATCCTTGGCAATAGATGAGATATCTTCAGCCGTGTATTCACTTTTCTCCTTTGGTATGGTCTTTGCTGGTTGATCTGCAACTACAACAGAGAGCTTGGTTGGCTTATGCGGTCCTTCATAAATTATGCAAGGTATTCTGGATCTGTAGCTTCCAGAAACATAGCCATCTTCACTTTCCATATGGGATACTCAGAAGGTCTCAGCATGGGAACCCTGATAGTCTCATATCGACTATGGGTTTGAGTCTTTGGAGTTTCTTCAGTTTTGGCGGGCTTGGTTGGATTTTCTACTTCTTCAGACATGATTGTTTTGGATCTTTACTGTATGTGTGTTAACAGATAGGCTCTGATACCACTTGTTAGGTCATACAATACTGTAGAAGGGGGTTGAATAAAGTTTAGAATACAATCAAATCAATTTAAAACACAAGTAACCGAAAACAAATGTATTTGATATAATAAACTATGTAAAGACTACTTTTTGGTTGAGAACACCCATCTAAAAATAATTATTTTTACTGTGAGAGTATCTTTTTTACTGTAATTATTTCAAGGTGTATTATGATCGGTTATTGTTTCTAAAAATAACTTTTTATTTTTTTCCTACTTTTATTCTGATGATCACACCATGTTATAAATGTTAGTGTTTGTGCCCTAGAGATAACACTATAATGTTTTGTTTATGACATTTAGATTATTAATGTTTAGGTTTCATGGATTATTCTCTTTATAGTTTAGTATTTCTTAATTAACTGCAATATAAATGTTAGATTTGTAAAATCTTTGGAATATGATGTGCATTTTATATTTCTAAGTATGTGACTTAGAAATGAGATTATGAGAATAGTATTAATATTCTTAAAGGTTCCTAGTCAAGAATATTATTATTAAGGAACAATAACAATGCATTAAGACTAGTGTGTTTTTTGACTGATGATCACATCTCATTAATCACAGGTATAATGATACAAAAGTAAAAAACACATGCACGTATAAATGTACATGGTGCTGGATAGACCCAACTGTGAGATTCTATATTTTTGTTTTGTCATAAATAATTATCACAGTGATAATGATGTTATGGTTCTTAGAGTTGAAATCATTATATATAAATACGAGAATTAATGTACTTTGGTTGCATTAAAAGTAACTTTTTGGTTGAGAACACCCATCTAAAAATAACCTTATTCCTAAATCGTAGAACTCTCACATATTCCAGAATCATAATTTATTAACAAAAAGAAAAAAATATGACATACTCAATGACTCAGTAATTCTAATATAAAAACTTAAATACGTTAAATTATTTTTCGTCAACAACACGATTCATTATCTTGGAGATGCTTATTATACAACTAAATTGCATCAGAAGATATTTAATTTAACATCTTTTAAATGTAATATGCACAGTTTCAAAGACATATTGAGAATCGTATTTATAAAAGTTCTATAAACAAATCAAATTTATCAATTAAAAAAATTGAAACCCTAGTTAACAACAAGTCATTTAGTATCATTTAATAAATAGACAGATTATTCAACAATTAAGAAACTTGAATTCATACCTTCATTCATGATTTAGGGTGCTATCGGCTTTGTATGTTTTATAGAATTGAAAAAACAATTCTCATAAAATGCAGAACTTTAGATGAACTATTTATATCTCTCAGTTACGAGGCTATCAGATGGGTGTATAATTCAAATTTGGTAACCGCTGAGGTAGTGTAATTTTATCCGGGATAAGTGGGGTTAATAATAGAAAACTGTAATGCACAATATTGTAAATATATTAGATACATGAGACGTAGTACTTTTACCCCCTTTTAAATTAAAAATTTCAATATTGCCATTATGTCTGTTTTACTGAAGCCTTACGATGAAATTTGATTCAACGGTGGAGACATAGGTCTCCAAAATACTATGGTCTCTATAGAGCCTAACTATATATATATATACATATATATTGTAAAATACCTAAGATTAATATTTTAAACCACTTATATTACATCTTTGTTATACATATTTAGTTACTAGACATTATTAAAGCTTACCCTGCTAACTTCTTTTTGACAGTACCTGCAATTTTATGATTTATTACATGTTAAAGTCGGTTGTTATCAATGATAATTATGATATATATGGTAAATGTATTAAGAACCGAGTTCAAGATAAGTAGAGACTATTATGTTATAGGGGAAATCCCTTGCTATTTTGATAATTTGTTTGATTCTTTTTAATGGAATAATGTTTTGACGAACATGAGATAATATTCATTAAAAATATTGAAATAAAGTTGCGATAAATTTCTGAACTGTCAACTACAATCTGACTGTGAAATAAAAGACAAGTTATATAAATAGGCTATTTTATTTTCAGATTGCTTAATACATTGAATATCTAAATTATTTAATCTAAAATATATTACAATGATATCTTGAGCAATCTAACCTACACTAGTTGTGAAACTAGTAATATTACAATTGACCTTCACTTTATTCTCATATATAGCGCAATATTAAGAACTATCAGTTACATCAACTGATATTGGAAGAATAGATACCTCCAAAATATGAACAACTTTTTATTGTGAAAGGTGAGACTTTGTGATATCCACCATCATCCCAGTTCAATCCGAGTCTTGTAGATCACCCAAAATACCATACAAATCATTCTTAGAAAAATTACCGTAACCCTTAGAACACACAAAAACATTAAAATGTAATACATTAACATACCAAAAAGATGAACACGACTAATGATGCATGCCACATTTGTGCATTTTTTTAGTATGTTTCCCTCATTTATCCTCATTTTGTAATTATTTTGTCCTTGATTAGTATTATTATTTGTGTTTTAACTTGGATGTATGCTTAGGAGAATTTCTTATGTTTATAGGATAACTTTGGATGGGAAAGAGCAAAAGAAAGGGGTTGAGAAGAAGTTCATGGTAGATTATTTCAAGGCCTTGAAGTTGATATTCAAGACCTTGTAAGTGCTGATTTCAAGGGCTTGAAGCTGATGTTCGAGGCCTTGCACCTGAACGAAAATTTAAATAATAAATATTATTTATTTAGTTGGAAGACTCCTTTAAACATATTGTAAGGATTTTTAAAATCCCATCCAAGTATATTAATAATAGTATTAGGATTTATTATGGATATCACGTGTATACGAGAGATAAAGAGGTTTGGTGTGAGATTTGAGCAAGGATTGAAGGAATTCTATCCAATTCTTAAGAGATTCTTCAAGTTTACTCTAAACACTTGTACACATGATGTTTCTTATCAATATATATATATATATTCTATTTCTTTATGATGAGTAACTAATTCTCTAATCTGAGAATTAGGTAGTATTTGTTGGTAATATATGTTTGTTTAATTGTATTACGATTTCTCTACTTTGTTTATCTATCATTAAGGGCTTAACTCAATTAAGGGAGTCATAAATATTTAATTATATCTATAGGAGTTGTGATGAATTTGGAGAGAAGTCATAATTCTTGTTCATGATATGATAGACATAGTTTAATGATTGATTGGGAGATTAATATGCAAGCTATGAAACTTATAATTCTTGGGTCTTATTAGTTCATGATTGTATTTTAATTAATCATGGGAGTGACTTTCAGATATAATTGTAGGCATTATTTTGTATTTTGGAAGAGAATAATATTATCTTTAGAATAATTATTTTTAGCAAAGTACGAGAAGTTGATATCACAAACATCAACATTTATTGAAATAATTGAAGAACCCTAGCTCTCGGGTTGCTTTTCTTTATATATAAATCTTCGTTTTAATTGCTTATTAGTTTAATTTATTTAATCACAATACACCAATATTTTCTACACACTTCTAAACATTAAGAAATCATATACTTGAATTTATATTGATTTAGTCCTTCCCTGAGAATGAATAACACTAAATTATACTCCAATAAATTAGCGTCGCTACCGGGGGAAGGCAATAATATTAGGTTTAGGGTTAAATATTCCTTATTGTTTAGATTTTGTCAAATTTGTTTCCAAGATCTATCTTATTGGTTTTCCCTTTTCAGATGCTATAACTTTTATATGCGACGTTCTACAAGTACGAAAAATTTGAAGTTTGATCCACAAATTGAATGCACTTATTGAACTTTAAGACAAGAGACTAAGAAAAGGAAAGAAAGAAACAAGATGAGTGAATGTATAGTTGATAATATTAATGCCAATCAGGATAAACCTTCTACTCAAGATCATGAGACTCCTAACCTTGGAAACTACATATACAAGACTCCAGCAATTAGTGCAACTCAGTTTACCATTAGTCCGAGCTTAATTCAAATAGCGAGAAGCTTTGCTTTTAAAGGAGACATTGAGCAAGAGGATCCACACTATCATCTTGAAGCATTTTATGCAGATGTGTGGGTCATTCAAAATCACTAGATTGATTGCAGAGCAAATTCTTCTTTACATATTCCCTTACTGTATAAAGGGAAGAGCTTTGGAATTCTAACTGGAAAAGTTTATTGACTGAATTTTTGTCATAATACTATCCTTCATGTAACGACTGGGAAATTTACGTCCGTATTATATTATATTTATAATAAATGAGGTATGTCAATGTGTCATTTATGTGTGATTATCTGTTAAACCCTAATTGCTACGTGTTATGTGCATTCCGTGTCATTTCTGTATTTTTAAGATATTTTCCAAATGTTTTATTTCACATTCATAGGTTTCATTTCAAACGTTTTACGACCCAAACAATAATTTTAAAGCCAGTATTTCAAATAAAAAAATGGGCCTTATTTTTCATCAAACGGCTTTTACAATCACATTATTCTGAACATCTAGATATTTTATAAATTTTCTCGTTTTGTGAAAAATGACTTTTCCGGGCCCCATTGGGTGTTAAAACCGCCACAAAAATTACATTTTTATAAAATTATAGGACTTTTATTTCTACCATTTCTTTGTATTTTTGCAATATTCACAATTTTTGGAAAATTTTGACATATATATTGTATATATAAAATAATTATAAATTAAATTTTAATACCCAAAAATTATGAAAATTAGGGCTAAATATTTTTATTAGATGTATAATTAGCCCCTTAATTTTATTTAGGAGTATTAATTTTGCAGCTATAAAAACCTTAATTATTATTAATTTAATTAATTAAAATCAGAAAATTCAGCAATTTTCCCCAATTTTCCAGAAATTAGGGTTTGGTGTTCTTGAGTTCAACCAACGATTTCATCGTGATTCCGACCTCCAAATCAGACATGTAAGTAGTCGTTGCAAAGCTCTTGATCTCTACTTTCGATTGGTATAATCAATTTCATGTTTTATTGCTTTGATTTTCAATTTGTATTTTTAGGGTTTATAGTCGAATTAGGCGTTTTTGATTCTTGAATTGTTTGATGATTTTGATAGTTCGTATAGCTTCCTCTGAGTTTTAGGAATGATTTTGAGTATTCAATTGATTGATATAACCCCAGGAGGGTATGGTTCGAGTTCGTAGTTTTATCCGAAATTTTGATTCGATTTTCTGTGATTTTGAGTAATCTGAGATTGTTTTGGTTATGGGGGTTTGATTGTAGAAGTTAATAGCTTTATTTTGATATATTAATCGTAATTTTTCGTGTACGGAATCGTGATTTTGAGTATTGGCCGGACTTGTGTTTGATTTGATCGGAGAACTAGTTGTAGGGGTTATTAGATTATGATATTAGTTTAGTTGTGTTCCTCATGAAATTATGAACAAAAACCCATCAAACAATGATTCGAACGATGCTGGTATTGCCTGGAAATCAAGCTCGCCGGACTTGGGTTGAAGGTCGCCGGATTTTGAACGTTTTTCGCCGGAGAAGATGGTGTAGGCGGTGTTAAGGATCATCGAGGCCGGGGCTGAACTACAGGGAGGTTCTGGAATGGATTCGCATCGAAAACAGAGCAGAAACATCACGTTAAGCCCGTGATTTAAGCTCGCCGGAGTCCGGCGAGGAACCGCCGGAAACTGGAGATTTTCCAGAAACCGGTCGTGTTCTTCCCGACCCGGTTAGCCATCCCTGACCCGGTTGTTAACCCGGAAAACAACCCGGTTTCGATCCAAAATCCCCCAATTTGTTTATCTGAATTATGTTTCTGGAATTAAATTTATTTACTTTTATTTTGATAAAACAGAATTTAATTTTTTTAAATTATAAATATCAAATATAAATCAGATTAAAAATCTGAAATATTTTATATATAAATTGTAAATTATTTTAGTAAGTTAGAAATTCGAAAATATAATTATTTATTTATTTAATTATTTATTTAGGTAATTATTTATCAATTATTATTTAGTTAATTCTTTAATAAATAAAACTAGATAATTGGATCAATTAATTTGATTATTATTTCGATAATGAATCAATTAAAGCGAGTGACTCAGAATTATTCGAGTAATGTTTAGAATTTTAGGAATTCGGAGTATGAGTATCGATTTATATATATTTACTTTCGTTTAAATTACGTAATAATTATTCGTAACGAATAATTAAATACAGATGGTTGATTTAAATCGTATAAATACGAATAATGGATGTTGAGTTGAAATATGATTCGGATAATAACTTATTTATTCAATAATTAACGTATCAGTTAATAATATCGATTATTTATTTGTAAATAATCGATCTAATCGGATAAATAATGATAACTTGTAAATATTTGTAATAAATTGTGATTAATCCTAATAATTAGGGATTAATTATTTTAAATTATTAAATAATTAATTATTAATTATTGATTAGTTATTAATTATTTATTATTCATTAAAAATGATTAATTATTTCGATAATTAATCAAGTAACTTTCAATAAATCATAACTTATTCATTTTAACTCCAAAAATTAGAGAAAAATTATTTTTGACTTGGATTTTTCTTAAATAATTATTTTAGGATTTAAAAATTTGTAATAATTATTTATATTGAATAATAAATTGAATTATCAATGTTTAATTGATAATAATTCAACCGTTAGTCCGAATTGAGCGAAACGAAAGCCATTTTACTCAGAAAATGAATTATGTTGGTTAAAAATAATATGAAGACCTTTTTTATTCTAGAAATTAGTTGACTTTATTAATTGCTTGATTATCAGTCAAAATGCGTGCCGAGACGAGTCCGAAAAATTCCGGAAAAATGGGAAATGAGGTAGAAGGTGACCAGTGGAGCAATCAGCGAGTCAATTTTGATTCTAAAATTAATTTAACTATAAAAATGATTATATGCTTATGTGCTTATGTGTATTATGTGGTTAATCGAGTCTTACTTGCTTATATGTAATATACGAGTCAGTCATAAGCGTATGGGTAGATAATAGGAACAAAATGAAGTCGATTCAAGATGTAATTGAAGTACAAAATGACTTAACCAGTCTATTTTGCTAATAGAAGCTAAGTCAGCAAGGCAGGTTGAGTAGGTGATAGATGAAAGTGATTTAATTGCAGTGAGTCGCGCAGAAGGCAAATTTCTCCCCTATTCTACTTTCAGAATAGTAATATTCATTTCAAATTTTTATTAAGCTTGTATTCTTTTAATTCTCTTATTCATATTCCATTTCGTTTCTTGATTTATTCTTTTCATTCGAATTCATTGTTCATATTCCAATTGTCATTCATAATTATTGATATATTCTGGTGATTAGAATATATCAAAGCATACCGATTATTCCGGTTGCTGTTCTAGGGACTGGATAATACTACTTTGGGGGATTAAGTTTATTTAATTGTAAGGACCGGAACATAACCGGATCCTTGAGATGGGCCGTAGTGCCTGGATGCCCGACGAGATCTATATAGTGAGATATAGATATGCACTGTATCCTGTCTGATCAGCAGGGTATAGCTGCGAACTTGAGTCCAGTTTAGTTCGTTTGTAATCGCCAGTAATGGCCTTCTTCCTAGTCTCGTGAGGTTATATCTTTGCAGATATACCTGGGTTACGGATTCATTTAAATTGCTTTAACACTATTTATATTTTGTGGACTTGTTGAGCAATTTTTGGCTCACCCATTTTGTTGTTATTCACCTTATTGTTTTCAGTTAAGAAGGAATATGAAATCCATCAGAACTCGAGTGGTAAAGAAGCGGGTCAAGCCTCGGGATCCTCTCATACCCAAGGTGTTGATCCCAATCCAGGAAGAAAACTTTGAGTTGCCCGAGCAGGTGGAGTGTTGATAGATAATGTGTGTGTTTGAATAAAAGATGAACTTAGTTTAAAATGAATTAGACAATGGTTTGTAATAAAAAGAGTTTGTGAGATTTTGAATGTTGGTTTGTAATAAAAGTAGTTAGTGGTTCTTGTTTTCATACTTCAACCTAAAAAGGTCCTGGTTAGTGTTAAACGGGTTTAGTTTCATTTCTTTATTATTTATTAATAAGATTGTACAGGTTTGGTAATTAGCTCGTAACCCCCAGACTTATATCCCGGGTTTGGAGGGTGTCACACTTCAGAAAAAACTCAATAAATGAGGTCAATCATTATAAGTTTCAAGACGAAATTAGGTGAGGGCTTATACCAGGCATTGGAGAGATACAAGTCATTGTTAAGAAAATGTCCACATTATGGATATTCAGAATGAATGCTTCTGTGTACTTTTTATGGGTCTTTGAATAAAGAAGTACTTTTGAGTTTGGATATGGTAGTTGGATGTGATTTTAAGAAATTGCCAATATTCAAGGCAAAGGCACTTCTCGAGTAGTTGGCTACAAATAACTATGAATAGGCACCTAGTAGTGCAAACTCAGTAAAATCAGCACAAGATACTGAGATGATGAACTTGCTCACTCTTAAATTGGATGCTCTGACTCAAGAGGTACGTGACAAAGGGCCAATGTTAATGTTATCTCTCCTTCAATAAACGAGTATAATGATTATAGTGGTGATATGTATTCATATGCTCCTCAATTCCCCGAGGAAGCATCTTTATTAAAGGAAGAAAAACTTGGACAATGCAAAATAATTCTTGTTACAATTCAGATCAGATGTCGAACAACAATCTCTATTACAGTAATAACCATGCTAAAAATCCAACATATTTTGCACCAAGACAAGGTCCTCCAATGGGTTTTAAGCAACAACAACAATATCAAATTCTATCTAAAGAAAAAAAGAAATATGCTGATTGGGAAGTTACACTCAACAAGATGATACAAAGGACTAGTGGAGCTTTTGCACATATTGAGACTAAATTTGGGCAATTTGATTCGAGGCTTAATCAATTAGCATCTTAACAAAAGATGTTGGAAGTGAAGATGGGGCAAATTGCTAGTAAGATTGGTGTGCGGGAACAAAGAGCACTTCCTAGTCAATATGATGTGAATGTCAAAGAGCAGTTCAAGGCCATTACTCTTAGAAGTGGAAAAGAACTACTAGAAATTGAAGATCCAACACTTAATAACAACATTATTTCTCCTAAAAAGAAGAAAACACATCAATATAATATAGATATTTTTGAGAGGGGTGAAGAAGAGCCAAAAGAAGAAAAGCCTACATCTAAAGCTTCCATAAAGTCTTATGTGCCTCAAATGCCTTTTCCAGAAAGGGTGAAAAATTTGAAATTAGAGAAATAGTATGAATAGTTTTTGAAGATGTTTCGGGAAACACAAGTTAGCATTCCCCTTTAGTGAGGCTTCGGCTCAAATTCCCCTCTACGTGAAATTTATGAAGGAGGTTTTTTCTAATAGGAATAAATTAGAGGAGTTGAAACAATCACTCTTACCGAAGAGTGAAGTTCTATTATTCAACGCAAAATTCCACCTAAACTCAAGGATCCTGGAAGTTTTTCTTTACCATGCACCATTGTTAAAGTCAGAATCATAAAAGGCTTGTGTGATCTTGGAGCTAGTGTGAGTTTAAGGCCACACTCTATCTATAAAATATTAGGCTTGAGAGAGCTAAAGAAGACAAGGATTTCATTGCAGCTTGCGAAAAGATCAATAAAGTATCCACTAGGAGGTGTACTTGAAGATGTTTTGGTAAAGGTGGATAAATTTATTATTCCATGTGATTTTGTTGTGTTAGATATGAATGAGGATGTTAATATTCCAATTAATTTGGGAAGACCAATCTTGGAAACTATGGTAACTAACATTGATGTAAAACTATTAAGTTTACATTAAACATGGGGGAAGAAAAAGTTGAATGTGATCTTGATCAATCGAGGAAAGCGTTATGTTAGGCCTTTAATGGACTATAGAGGGGGGTGACTATAGTTAAAGAATCAAATTGAAATAACAGACACAGTTCAATCAAAAGTTTTTATTATTGCTATATAAAAACTGTTTACAATACTTTCTCAAAGGATGAACAATTATCCTTGAGAGTTGCTACGTTATATGAATGGTATAAAAATTCGTAACACATGTAATGTAAACCTAATATGTGTTTATATACTGCACAGTTACACAATCAATAAGGTATCCTATTACAATACAATAAGGATTACTATCACATATCCATCTATTAATTATTATAATAAGTAAAGTCCTACACCGACATATATTCTGTAAATATTTCCTTCTTTGATATCTCCTTGTTTCCAGCTCAACAGATACTGATATGAATAATTCCTGATGAAAAAAGTGGATCATCAAATACTGATTGGTAAATGATGATAACGTCTATGTTAAGAAAGTTGGGTTCTTGGAACTGGATGACTTGTCACTTGGAAGATCTAACCTATATGACCTCAGAGCTGCTATCTATCAGAATGATGAATCTACGAAAGAGCTCAAGGATATAAATCAGATGATTGAGAAGTATTTAACTGTTCTTGAAGCTAATCTACTCAAAAAATTATTTAATGATGCTGATGACATCATCATTGTCAAATACTGATATCAAATGCTGATTAATAAACTATGGTAGTTTAAATACTGATATCATCAATTTCTTCTAACAATCTCCCTCAACTTGTGCATTAGGTAAATATGTGCAACTTCCTAATTGATGATGTCAAAACTATCTAAATGCATAAATACAAACACTTAGTCTATCTTACAGTCAGTGTCTTCAGCTTTAACATCAGTCTTGAACTCTGGTAATTCCAGTAGCATCATCAAATAATTTCTTGAGTAGATTAGCTTCAAGAATAGTTAAATACATCTCCATCATCTAATTTATATCCTTGAGCTCTTCTGTAGATTCATCATTCTGATAGATAGCAGCTCTGAGGTCATGTAGGTTAGGTATTCCAAGTGACAAGTCATCCAGTTCCAAGAACCCAACTTTCTTTCTATCAGGATTAAAAGTAAAAACTTGTACTCTTAAAGAGATAATCACCTTGGCTCCTCTAATAGGCATATCAACATCATTTCTAGATATATCAATATATTTTGGAGTGTATTTTGACTTGTAAGTAATTCCTCTCTGCTTCTTGTATACTAGATCATTGTTAGGCCCTTAATCAACTGTAGAGGGGAGGTGAATACAGTTAATATAATCAACTCGACAAAGCTTCAACAGAACCAACAATTTTTATATTAATCTTATAAAAACTTATTACACAAGTACTCTCTCGAAATGATGAACAAATATCCTTAAGAGCTGCTAGGTTATGCGAAAGATATAACAATATCACAATGCTTATAGCATGAACCTAAATTGTGATTTATATATAGCACAACTACCAATGTGTAAGGAATCCTATTCTATTAACAACAAGGAAACCTATACTATTGCTTCTGAGATAAATTCCCTCATTGCCTTGAGATTCCTGTTTTCTTTTCCTCCTCAAAGATCAACTTATGTGACAAATACTGATTTCATTATCCGTTGATGTTGTCATCAGCATCCATTGATGTATAAGTTCTAAAATGAACTTCTGATAGCTTCTATTTGATATCATCAATTTCTTCTAACAATCTCCCCCTACTTGTTCATTATGGAATTATGGACAAATTCCAATTGATGATGTCAAAACTATCTAAATGCAGGAATCAAGTATGTATTTTCGAACTTGCTTCAGTGAATATCAGACTTTAACTCTTCATCCTGAATTGCTTCTTTAACTTGAGCAATGTCAAAGGTTAAATTTACTTCCTCAGCTAAGAATGCTTCCACAAATCTTCTTTCTTTGACTAGCTTGAATGATTTATGCTTCAAGTAAATTTTCTTCAGTATCAACAGCTTGAACTACTGTATAGAATAAATCTATCAAATCTTAAGATTTAAATTCCTCAGATACTGACTCCATCTTTGGCTTTAGACTTTGAAATGCTTGACTTTTCTTCTATCTTCTCATTTCCTTTAAGCTTCATGTCAGCAATTCCAATAGATTGTGATATTAGAGATCTTTCATCTTTTGCCGGACCGATTTCCCTTATAACTATACCTCTGTTTGGTCTTTTAGAAGGATCATCTTCATAAAGTACTTGAGAAACAACAACAATATCAACATTTGTTGTCTTCATAGAATTTTTAAAGTCTGCCTCCATTTGCCTTAGTTGTTCAAGATCAAGTCCAGGATTTTCCATTTCAAATATTCTTCTACTTACCTCAGAATCAAATAATTGAATCTTTGGATCCTTGTAGAATATAATTGTATTTCTTTATTTAACTTTCAGAGTTTGAAGATAACTTGCTTCAGCACCAGCTTCTTTCTCCAGAATACCTTGGTCTTCATCAGCAACAGTTGTGACTTGTGAAGATTGTAGCATTTTAGTAGGCACAGTCAATTCTTCCACTCTTCTTTCATTCCTCTTGCTTCCTCTTTTACTCTCCTTCTATTCCCCCTTATTACCTCCATCAGGATTTTCATCATCAATACCTATCAATGACGGTTGTTTGCATTTAGATTTATCAATTTTCTCCCCCTTTTTGGCATCATCACCAAGTAGTAGAGAAATAATCAGCTCCATTGAACTCTGTACTTCTGTAAGTTGATCAGACATTTGAGCTTGATGAGCTTCCAATCTAGATTGACTGGCTTCAATTACAGTTTGTCTGGCAACTATTGGTGAAATTTATTTCTGAATTTCCTGATGAGTAAGCAGCTTTAAAGCAATGAATGATTCTTTAATCTGTTTGATTTGAGTAGTAGTTGCTTCATAAGCTGTGTGTAAGAATCTGACAACTAAAGTTGATTCTTTCAGCACATCAGGATTTTTAATCTTCTTTTTAGTTATTTCCAGATGTTCAATCGCACGTGTTCTAGAAATAGGATGTGTATTATCTTTCCAATAAGAATTCCAGAGATTATCAGAATAATCCCGCTTCTTCTTAGCATCGAACTCTTTCATTTTCTATTGTCTCACATGCATAGGCATACCTTTAGGAAAGAAAAGATCATCCTCAAGATCTAACATAGCAATAGATACACGAGTTTCTTTACCGTCATTAGATTCTTTACTAGCAGCTGGATCCTGCACTAATTTCTAAACTTTATCGTCAGCTTCAATATGCAGAATAGAATGAGAAATTGATCCAGTGGCTTCAAAAGCTTCAACACCTTCAGCAGTTTTCTCCACATCTTCAAGTATTGTAGATAAATGAATTCGAGCTTTTCAAGAGCTCAGTTCCTGTACACTACGCCATAAGTGGGCTATTGTAATGCAAGTGTTACAAGGAGCGTTATATTAGCTAATAAATTTGTGTCCTATTGTAACACCTTTCAATTAGTGTTACAATAGCTATAAAGCTAGTGTTGCATAGAAATGTCGGTGTTACACAACATGTAACACTAGCACTTGGTGTTACATTAGTTACTTTTTTTAATTTTTAACAATATTAAAGTGAAAAAATTATCTTAAATTAGTATTAAAATTTATATTCTGGTTTATTAGTGAATGAAACATATAATATATTAATAAAGTAAAATTTATAAAAATAAATTACACATATATGTAAAAGTTTTTTTGTTTGTTTTTATTTAATATATAATATTTTTATAACTAAAATTAGAAAGTAAAATAAAAAAATTAAAAAATGAAACATGAATTAGTAGATGAATTATTGAGCGACATCTTTCCCCCCTAAATGAATTATTAGACTCACAGAACTCAACTCAGACAAACGTACTCTATCTTTTCTCTCTCTCTCTCTCTCTCGGTCTCTCTCTCTTCACCGACCATCCGCCTCTCTACAACCTCACCGCACCGTCTCTACAACCTTGTCGTATGTTGAAGGGCTTAATTAATTAATTAGTCGAGGCTTTTTTTTTCAAATAAGGACTTTAATTTTGAGTTTAAAATAGGGGTTTCTTCAATTTTGAATACAATTAGGGCTTCTATTTACTTGAACTTTAACTAATCACACTCTATTTTTATTTGCAGGGATTTTTGAGATATTTGATTTTGTAGTATGATTGTGGAAGCTTTGAAGATGGATAGTCTGAAGAAGCTTTGTTCGTCGTTGAAACCCATCCTCCATGGTTTTAATTCTTGTTATACTGCTTTAAAACCATCTATTTTTATTCAAAATGAAAGGAAATAGACATGTTTTTGTCTTTTTATTAAAGGAATTTAAATTAAATGGAGGGTGAGGAGGAGAGGGATTATTATGAGTTCCAGGGTTTGGGCATCTCCGAGTTTGGACATTTAGGGCTCTTTCGGAATTTGAGCTATGTTCTTTCGGAATTGCTGGGCTCTTTTGAAATTGTTGGTATGTTTTTTCTTTCTATTTTTATTTAACTTTAATAGTAGTATTCATGTATACGTGTTCCCAATTTTTTGGTGAATCGACTGTATTTTGGTGCAGGTGTTAATAGAAAATTGTACCTTTGTGAGTTCTGTGAATTGAGAGATTTGTAACACAACGTGACACTATCTATTTCATAAAGTATCAAATGAACGAAGAAATGACACTGGTTTCCCCCCCAACATATGAGTCTTGTTCAACTTATATCTGCTATTTATTTGTGAATATAAACAATAAATTGGTACCAAAGCTTTTATTTTTTAAGGCAGCTAGTACACAAACATATAATTGTTCCTAGTGAGTTCCATATCTTCGATAATGGAAGCTGCGCTAAATTTCTGTGGTATCTCAACATCATCGTTAAATGAGGTCATAGAGGACGATTATGAGGTGCCTTCATATCGGATAATCCAATATTAATGGCTCAAATTAGAAACCACAAAAGAAAAGAAAAGTATAGGATGTACAAATACAATGCCTGTCTATTCTTTGCTGCATCAAACACTATCTTTATAAGAAAGTTACTTCGTCTTGCTAAAAAAGACAGACGGAGAGAAGGTAAAGAGAATTACAGTGACTACATATTTATTTGCTTGTTTTGAAAATTAAAGTATTTCTCTTAGTGTGTACGTCTGTGATAAATGATCTTCCTATTATTAGTTGGTAAATGAAGTATGTAATTGCTGGTATATACTGAGGAGTGGCTCTTGAAGATATTATTTGTCTCTTGTGTTCTTTTCTGATGCAGTGATTAAGGTTGTGCCGAGTTAACAAACCAGCATTTCCCCAAAAAAGCCAAGTTATTCCTTTTCTCAAATTACTATTGCTGGGTACTATCTCTTTTCTTTCTTAAGTTATTTTATTTTCGTAGTTTAATTTTCACAAATTACACTGAGAATCAAATTGTTGACCTGAAGCATGTTACTAGAAATGATAACCGCATAGATACAACCTAAGTACAACTAACTGTTGTATCGATTGTTTGCCTTTCATTTCATGTTATTTGTATAGAATGGCTTTGGGACTTGCGACCTTTCTTCCCAGATTTAAGAATTCCTTAATTATTTAAGCTACTGCGAAGATTAATCTGTAATTATTTGGGTACCTAGCCATTTTCATCCTCCCTTAATTATGTACTTTTTTCTTGTTTGCAGTTCTGATTTTGAATATATGAATTATTTAGTTCAGAGTTTCTTGTGTAATATTTCTGTTTCATCTCATATGTAGTTTGTTGTTTCTTGTGTAATATTTCTGTTTCATCTGTTTCTTGTCTCTCTCTCTCTACCTCTTTCTCTCATGTAGTTTGTTTGTTTGTTTATATATAATCATGTTAAGATAGTTGAAGTTTGTTTTAGGAGTCAATATTTATACATATTAATTCTGAATTGTCATAGTAATATTTGTGATAATTAGCCTTTTATTACCTTTTCAGGATATTCTGGTTTTTATAGTTTCTTTGATAGTTCAACTATGGTTTTCAATATTATTTGATTCTAATTATTTTAGAGAGAGAGAAATAGAGAGAGGGAGAGAGGGGGAGGAATATAATATAATTCTTTTGATACTTGGGTTTTGTTTCCTAATATTTTTTATCTGGATTGAATAACAGGAGCAGAAATTTTTTATTTGTGTAATACTAATGGTGCCTTTCTATGCAGTTGGATCAATGAGTTTATTTGTTTGTTAAATAGTTTAATATATGTTGGATTGTGAATTGCAGGTGTTCTTATTGGAAGAGTGTATGATTTTTTGGCTTTAGTTGTATGATGGGTTTTTAATAACTGTTTATTTGTATAGTTTGTTTGGTTAGTGAAGCCATCAATTAGTGTTGGCATTGGGATACTGAGTGACTGCTATGAATTTTTTTGCAATGTATTGTTTTGGGAGGTACCTAGTTGCTTGTTTGGGTATAAATTTTGGCGATATCTTGTTTTTTCTCTAACTTAGCTAGTATTTTTTAAACCCATATTCTGTTCTTACATTTTCCCTGGTGATTTTTGTAATGCCAAATGTGATTAACGGATTTGTGTATAGCGCTTGATCATATTTGTGGTTTGAACTATTGCAGC
Source organism: Apium graveolens (assembly GCF_009905375.1). Classification (NCBI taxonomy): domain Eukaryota; kingdom Viridiplantae; phylum Streptophyta; class Magnoliopsida; order Apiales; family Apiaceae; genus Apium; species Apium graveolens. The sequence goes on from NC_133650.1 coordinate 189,350,802, forward strand.
ACCTAGAGTCGATGGATATTCTTTTCCATCTTAAATTAAACACGAAAATTTTGTGTGATATTATAGTATAATGGTAAGTATGATAAGCTAATAAAAACTATAAATTAGGAAAACTTTGTCCAACAAAGTATATTATCCACTCTACCCCATTTATTTTTTTAAATTTTTTCTAATTATTTTTTAATTTAATTATTTAGATCTTGATTTTTTTTATTTAAGTTAAATGTTCCCATATTAGTATGGACTATTTTCTTGTTGTATTTATATGCCCTTGTCACACTTTTTTTATTCTTATTTGGATTTGACCTATATATTGTTAATATGTATATGTTTGTGTGCATCTTGTTTTAAATTGTAATAGAATAAATGAATAAAATTTAATAGTAGTGTATTTAATTGTACAATAAAGGACAAAACTCAATTTGCTCTTATATACTAATTTTTAAAAAGATTTTTGTATTTATGCTTGAATTGGATTGTTATCTTTTTAGGTATGGGGCAGCTTATGGCACAACAGAGGAGTTTGTTTAGTGATTTAAAGTGTAGTAAAGAGAAGATCAATGGAGAAGATCAAGTGAAGTTTGAATATGCTTGGAATATGGTTTATTGATCGATCATATTGTTGTGATTTGAGCTGGTTTTTGTAATTTTTTGGATATGTATTGTAGATTTTATTTTGATAGTATTTGTAATGTAATTGTTCTTTAATCAGAGCATGTATTTCAAAAATTTTAAATTAAGTGTTATATTTGCCTATTATAATGTATTGTATGTTTTATATATATTGTTACATTACAAATGGTACTATTACTTGATTAAAAAATTTGGTGTTACAATTGATAGAACATAATGTTATAATAGGCTATGTGGGACCCACAGGTGGGCCTACTTTTGCAATCTTGATTGAACCTAATGTATCACTCATTTTCCGTTACATTTGGGCCTTTTAGTGTTATAATAGTTTCCTATTGTAACGTTTTCTTCTCTGTTACAATAGATCATTGAAGTGTTACATTAGGGTATCTATTGTAATGCTCGTATACGTAATGCCCCTTGGTGTTACAATAGACCTAATGTAACGTTTTTTGGGCCTATTGTAACACCATTTAGGCATTACAATAGCCCACTTATGGCGTAGTGTGTAGAATGCTGTGGTGATTCTGAAATGAATGAATCTTTATGAATGGACTGTTGTGCTATTACATCTTCAACAACAACAGGGATTTCTTCAGGTGATGAAAAAGAAGAATGAATGGATTGTTTTTCAACAAAAATTGGGATTATCTCATGTGGTGGAATAGTAGAATGTATGGACTGAAAGAAAGTATCAGTACTTAGACTTGCAGGGAGATGAATAACCTTTGATACATCAGAGTTTTCCTGAGATTCAACATACTATTGTTCAACATCTGTTCCTTTAGTACTTTGAGCATCTGCAAACATATAGCAAATAAAACTTAATCTCTCTATTCTTTTAAATTAGTCTCAGTACTCCTCACACCACACATCTCATGACTTTTATTAATAAACAGAGCTTCCTCACAAGGATTACTAAATCATATCTCTCATCTACCTCTCCTTTTTACAGGAAGGATCCTGCCTCTCTTAAATTCTATTTTTCTCTCGATCTTTTCATACATCTCACAAAAAAAGGCTCACAAAGATTGTCCTACAAAAATAAGAGGTGGCTAAAGAAGGGTGATCTGTGATCATACAACTAGAGGTAGTCTTTAACTTAGGTCTAGATGTAATCATGTTAACAGGATTTATATCATAAAAAGTATACTATAAATGCTGAAAGAACTAAATTAGTATTTAAAAAAATGCTGATAAAGTAACACCAGTATTTATACCTTGTGAATCTGATGATGCAGATTCCGTGCGAACATTCAGTTGAGGCACCGATAAAATATCAGTAGACATTTGAGACGGATGAACTCTTCCTTCAGCATCAATAATAAAAGTCACTACAGCAGGATTAAGGCTTTCATTACAACTTTGATGTAATGGTTCTTTTGTAGCTAGAGAATTAGGAGTTGCTGGATGACTTTGACAACCAGGTTCTTGTGTACTCTTATCCACAATTGCAGTAATAGACTCTTGAGCAGTTTCAATCAGAGGCTCTTGTGGTTCAATATCTGTTGCACCAATTTGAAGTGCAAGTTCTTGTATGATTGGATCAGAAGAAGTAGTTGTTGTACCCCTTTTAGATACAGGTTCTTGTGTGCTTGATCCAAGGAAAAAGTCCTTTTCCTTGCAGCCTCTTGACACTAGCTTGTACTTGCTCATGAGAGAATTCCCTTACTCTCTTGTGATATTGCATGACTGGAGTTTCAGACAGTTCTACAAGCGCCTACATTAGACTGGATATCAGAATTTAGATTTAATGCACTCCGTGTCTCCTCAGCAATTTCCCGTTTAAGCTTGAGCAAGTGCTGATTGTAATAAGCTTTGACCAATCTTCTTCTCTTTTGTCTGGAATTTGTATGAGAATCATCAGCTGTGTCTTTTCCAGTTGATGAAACAACTAGTTTTAGAGAAGAATCAGACGAAAGGTTTAGAAATTTGGAAGATAAGGTAGCATTGTCCCCATCTGAATCTGATTCTAATCGAGCAAGAACAAGTTTCCTCTTCATAATTTCTGAAGGTTTTGAAGAATGAGGAACTTAAGATGCTTCGATTGTTGACTTAGCTACAACAGGATTTGTAGCTTGTTGTACCGAGTCTTTCTGTCTTTTTACAACAAGTATCTTTTGAGAGACACTTGAGGTGGCTTCTGTTTGAGATGGTTTTAGTGTTTGTGTTATTGTGATGAGGTTAGCTATAGGGGGGTTTCTAATGGTTATTTTCTGCAGCTTAGTACTTTCACTGTTAAGCAAACCATAAGTCTCAGGAAGTCTTGCTAAGAGCAAGTTTCTTGCAACTAAAGGTAACCTCAAAGGAGCTAAATGCAACCGCTTTTTATCTTGTGAAATTAAGTCAGAAAAACCCCTTTTTGTCAACTTAAACACAGACACTATTTGATTAGAGGGGATATGGATATTAGGAAAACGAGCATTGAAAATTAACTGACAGAATCTAGCATAGTATATTATACTTCTATTAGCATTTATCCTATCACCAATAAAAGACAGAACCGCTCTACCATAATCATAATGTGAACCATGAATTAGAGAGTACCCTATCTATTGTGTCATAATGGGCAAGGCATCAAAATTTGAGGATTTGTTATTGATTGCCTTTGTGATGCAATCAAAGAAGAAATTACATTCCTTCCTTAGCCCATTCCTTTTTAACTGACTAAAGTTCTTCAAATCCTTGTTATAACCAATTTCAGTAAAGAATCTCCTCATCTCAGTATCTCCAACCAGACTTGAGTAGGAGGCATGAGTAGGCAACTACAATGCATCTCGAACAGTTTGAGGAGTTACTATCCTTGTTGTATTATCAAATTCAAAAACAAGGCTTGGAGATCCATTAGCTCCTCCATCATCAAATATGCCAGTTCTCTAGATAGCAAGCACCTCGTCACCAGAGATTATGGGTGGAGCTGTGAGAGCAAACCTAATCTCACTGGATCTAAGAAAGTCCATGCTTCGATAATATCAACAGATTTAATTATCAGAATTTGAGAACTGTCCTGAAATCATTCCCATTTCATTCACAAATCTTGTGAATATGACTTCACAGAGAGGCTTGGTGAATATATCTGTAATATGCGGGATATCCCATTTAATTATTTTATCAATAAATGATTATTATGTGATTGGTATTGATACATGGATGTTTATATGTGGTAAATTATAGGTATATTATTTTTATTATGTCCAGAATAAAATATAGATAATTATGGTATTTTTCTGGTAATTTGTGGATTAATATATGATTTGTAAATGATTTATAGATTTATTAATTATTTTCTGTATAATTACAAAACTATATTATAAAGCCGGGAATCGTCCAACTTCAACCATTTTTATGTTTTTACAACCCGAAACTCTTCGGAAAACTCCTTCGTAACCTAATCTTGTCATGACCCCAAATTCAATACAACAAAATTTACTATTCAGGACATACATTAAAAACGTGACATGTTACTAAAATTATCCAAGATCGCTAGGTTTAGTGTTTGAACAACCCACCTACTAACTATTACAAACCAAAAGTAATCTATTACATTGTATCTCCCACTGATGGATCACTTATCTACCTGAGCTCGCATATGGTACAGGGATTGGTTCGATGATTCTCCTCCGGAGGACTTACGAGCTGTCTGCTTCATCCAAACCATTATTTTCTAGCTGAAAGTTATAAAAGGAAACAAGTAGTGAGCCAAATGCTCAGCAAGTTCTACTAGAAAAAGATAAAAATAGGATAAAACAGTTCATAATTTAAATAGCATGGGAATGGCATCATCATTTTGAAAACAATCTTTTAATAAAAATTTATTTTATGATGCTACGAATTACAGCCGATGATCATCCGCGAAATAATCCCGAACCTCGTTGGGTTCTAAATAATTTGGGTTGGATCCCGAGGCATCTTTTAAGCCTCAAATAATAAGTGTGGAAAGGACTTGCGTCTTAGTCCAGATCCACTAATCTCAAGAAACCATTTGTCCCTTTGAAGATTCAATTTTTTTAAAACTTTACATTTTATAAGAATTTAGATGCCAAAAATATTAACATTATAAAAGCTCTTTAAGCATGAAATAATCATATAAGTATTTAAGGGATACTTGGCCAACTTTAATAACAATTGTACTAGGACAAGATTTATTTCCAAACGAATTGGGTCATCAAGGATGAGTGTCAATGATTCAACAACTAAGGAAGAAAGTATTGAAAAAGAGTTATAAAGATAATCAATGAAGGGAGGGTGTCTGAAAATCAAGTGTAGTACATGGCGTACATCCAGATACAAAGTATAGATAGGGAAATAAAGGATAGTCATCAAACAATGTTCAAGGGATTCGAATTACAAGTAATTGTCAATTTAGGGAAATATCGAAGCAATACTAGAATCAAGTCAGGGTATACAAGAGAATGAAGAATTTAGATTAACTAAGATATTTCGCAAAGAAATTCATAAAGGTTTGCTTAGAGTTTATGAGATTATAGGGTGACAAAAGAAATAGGAAATGAGAAAGGGGTATGAATCAATCAAGTTGTTGTAAATAATCGAACAGGATTCAAGAACAAGTTATCACAAGAATATAGAATCAATATTAGGGTTCCTAAAAAATCAATAACATGTGTACCACAAGTATCAAAAAGGATCATTACTTTATCATTAGCAATATCAATTTATAAGGGAAAACTGAGTTATTTGCATCAATTAAGTGATTTAATAACGCGATACTTGCAAAAATCATAAGTTAAATCAGGGAAGACTTGCATCATATCTCAAGAAAGGTTTACGACCCTTGCAATATATAGAATTGACTAGGGGAAAACATTTGAAATATATCAAGGAAGTTTGGGAACATTTGCCTTAAGAAGGCTTAACCACTCTCGTCTTGATCGTGGGAGCAACCGGGATCACTACTCGACTTTGACATAATGGTGCACTATTAAGTATTGAATGATCTCACTCAACCAACACAAATGACTCGAAGTGCTTTACTAGTCTAGTGCAACCCAACTAGCTCTCCAAATTGAAGTTCCCTTATTAGTCAAACCCCATTTCACTTAGCCACGCCTATGGCCTAACCTTCTACTGACCTCTTATTAACAAATAAACTCAATGATCAACTTAGGCCTCACCTCTAAGAATACAAAAGCTAAGTGCAAAGATAAAGTGTTCCTAAGTGCAACTCTTAGGTAACATCGAATGGTACTAAGTGACAATGATCCCCCTTCCACTCAAAGTTTGCCACTCAAATTACTACACTGGAATCTCGGGTCCTAAAGAAAACTTGTGCACTTGGAATGACACCAAGGCCCAACCTAGGTCTCCTTGGGCCTACTCTCAAATATGGCTCTCCCCTATCCTAGTGATACTCAAACTGCCCTGATTTGAACTCACTTTATACTCTTGGTTTTAACTCTAATCCTTCAAAATATGGCTTGTAAAACCTCCCACATACTCCCTAGTATCAATTCTAAACAAGGCCTAATTAAGGCCTACCAATGACATCACTTTCTAAGCTTAAAAGTGCTCCTCACTCAAACTGTCTCTGTTCTGACCAAAAGTCATGATTCGACTTATACACTTAACTAAATGGGTTTATTTCTTACATTCAAAGCTTATGGGATCAAATATAGGTCAAGTACTAACTTTTGATGGCTTGGGCCTCCAAATGCCCAATAAATTCCCATTCAAAACTCTCCTACAAACTAGTGCAAATTTCTGGAAAATGATAAACCTTATACTAACCCTTCCACCTTAACTCCCACTTATAAACCAAACATCAAATCAATCAATCAAGATTATCTACTAAACTTACTCTCCTAAACTCACAAGTTATCTAAATTTTGAGATCATTCCATACCCTTATGCACCAAAATCGAATTATATACACAAAATAACGAAATCATTACTTAAATCACACTTTCAAATATTCAAGCATAAACCGAGCATAAATCATAACATGCAAACATAATATCAACTATATATACTCAGTAAACAACTTGATATACTCTTTTTTTATCAAAAGAAAGCTTTATCTCTTACATGTAGATCAAATCAAGACTCAAAATCCCATAGATTATGACATACATTCACTAGTTCGACTTTAACCAAGAATGTACTAATAGTACTTTGGTTTTGTTCCAAGAATATTGACATGCAACCTTATCAAGATCATATTTATATAAAATTTATAACATGCAAAGATTTTATACCAAGACAACCACCATATAATCATGTTTCAAGCATATACCAATCAAAACTCAAAATACAACATAAACTACTACTCCATTCGGTTCCTTTGGAGTCATAACCGAATGGAAGAGGGAGAAATGGAACATGCATATGAGTAATTCTCACATTATTTTTCCCTTTACAAGCCTTATGCTAATTTACCTCTTTAGTTTGAACCTGAAGTTCATACGAACTAAGGTTTTCCACTGAGTTTGAACTTACCTCTTACATGCAACACCAAATCATCCAATAAACATGTACATCTCAACACAAAAATGTATGGAAGGAGTTTATCAAATTTAAGAAAGTGAAATTACACTTGAAATCTTGATTTTTGGAAATGAAAATGAAGAAGAGGATGTGTGTGTTTCGGCCGAGAGTGAAGAAGGAGGGACGGAAGAGAATCTTTTTGTGTGCAAGTGGAAGAAATGACACAAGTCTTGGTCTTTTATTTGTTGTTAAATGGTAGTGGGGTGGTTAATTACTACCTTCTCCTTCTTTTCTTAACTAACATAAAATGCATGCATGGCTAGTTTAGGAAATTGGTAGGCTTTAGATGAGATAGTGGGGTAGGAAATGACATAACTATCCTTCTCTTAAATTTTGAGTGTAAATGCATGTAAGGGTAATTATGTAATCTAATAACTATTAATCTAATTAATTATAAAGAATACATTTTATAAATAAAACTACAAATCCATAAATGACAAGAGTGATATCATAAAATAGCTTAGAATTTTAGGAATTTAATAAAATATAATTCGAAATTTATTAATAAAAATAATTTTAAAAATAATTTTTTTGAATAATAAAATGCATTTTATAACTTATATAAATAGAAAATAATGTATTTCTTGTTTAAAAAATTTTAATAATACCACACAAATATTTGGCATCAATCAAATCATACAAACATATATATTAACAAATTAATCCAATATACTTATATATATATATCATTTAAAGGATTATAAAATACCGGTTATGACATCCTCTCCCTCTTAAAGGATTCTGTCCCCAGAATCTAAGGAAAATAGGTGAGGGTATTAGACTCGCATTTCTGACTCTAATTCCCATGTCGATTCTTCGACTTTGGGATTTTTCCAAGGCACTCTTACCATCTTTACCGACTTATTTCTAAGACTCTTTTCTTGCCAGTCGAGTATTTTGACAGGTTGCTCCACATACGACAAATCCTTCTGAATTTCTAACGGCTCATACTCTATCACATGTTTAACATCCGGATGATACTTCTTAAGTAAAGACACATGGAATACGTTATGAACATGCTGGTATTGAGGCGGTAGAGCTAACTCATAGGCTACTTTTCCTACTTGATTTAGAATCTCAAAAGGACCAATATAACGAGGTGCAAATTTTCCCTTTTTTCCAAATCGGGTTAAACCATTCCATGTCAACACTTTCAAAAATATGGCTTGACCTACTTGGAAACTCATATCCTTTCGTGAGGGATCTGCATACTTCCTCTTTCTGTCTTGAGCAGCAGTTAGTCTTTTCTGAATTAAGGTGACCATTTCCTTTATTTGCTGAACCAATTCAGGACCAATAACTTTTCCTTCTCCTACCTCGTCCCAATTTTTTGGGGATCTGCATTTTCTTCCATATATAGCTTCATATGGAGGCATTTCGATGCTGGGGTGGTAACTGTTATTGTATGAGAACTCTACGAGTGGTAAGGGATCATCACAACTTCCTGCGAAATCAATTGCACAACTACGCAACATGTCTTCGATTGTCTAAATAGTTCGCTCACTTTGACCATCAATTTGTGGATGATATGATGTGCTCATATTTAGCTTCGTGCCCAAAATTTCCTAAAACTGTCTCCAAAATCTTGAGTTAAATCGTGGATCTCGATCTGAAACTATCGATACCGGCACGCTGTGTCGTAACACAATTTCACGCACGTAAATATGCACCAACCTATCCAATGAAGTATTCTTGGTTATTGGTAAGAAAAGTGCCAATTTTTTGAGGCGATCAACTATAACCCATATGGCGTCATGTCCAGATTTCGTTCGAGGCAGTCCCACTATGAAATCCATGGCGATATTTTCTCATTTCCACTCAAGAATCTTCAATGGCTGAATTAATCCACTTGGTCTTTGATGTTCGGCTTTTACTCTTTGATAAGTGTAGCACTTAGAGACCCATTCTGCAATCTCTCTTTTCATATTTGGCCACCAAAATTTCTTTTTCAAATCATGGTACATCTTGGTGCTCCCCGGGTGAATCAAAAATTTTAAGTTATGTGCTTGTTGTAGTATCTCGTTCTTCAATTCAATCACTTGCTAAATCTAATCCTTGATGAAAATCTTAATATTCCTTTCTCATCTGTTTTCGTACATGCTTCTTCTCCCGTCAGTTTATTATTCTCAAGACTCAGTACTTCTTCTTGACATTTCTTTATCTTCTGCAATAATTCTGGCTGAAAAGTCATGGCGTGACAAATCTCTTTTGACGTCCCACATACACAGAGTTCTAACTGAAATCTTTCAATATCCTCAGATAATTCCCTTGGCATCATCTTCAATTTTTCCTTCCTACTCAAGGCATCGCTACTACATTACCTTTTCCTGTATGATAATGTATCGAACAATCATAGTCCTTGATTAACTCCAACCATCTCCGTTATCTCATATTGAGTTCCTTCTGGGTGAAAATATACTTCAAACTTTTATGATCTGTGTAGATTTCAAACTTCTCTCCATACAAGTAGTGTCTCCATATCTTGAGTGCGAACACTATGGCTGCCAATTCTAGAATAATGGGTTGGGTATCTTAGTTCATGAGGCTTTAGTAGTCCTGAGGAATATGCAATCACCTTGTTGTGTTGCATTAGCACGCATCCTAAGCCCTTATGTGAGGCGTCACTATATATCACAAAATCTCTCTTGTCATCGGGTAGTACCAATACTGGAGCGGTAACCAACCTCTGCTTCAATTCTTGTAAACTTTCTTCACATTCCTCATTCAATTCAAACTTGTGATTCTTTCTTGTTAGCTTGGTTAGTGGCGTAGCGATCTTTGAGAGATCCTTCACAAATCTTCTGTCGTACCCGGCCAATCCTAAAAAGCTTCTTACATCCGTAGGAGTCTTTGGTCTCTCCCAACTCATAACCGCTTCAATCTTGGCAGGATCCACTCTAATTACTTCGCTTCCAATTATATATCCCAAAAAATTGCACTTCTTTTAACCAAAAATCGCACTTTGAAAATTATCTTTCTTGTCTAAGAATCTCCAAAACTATCCACAAGTGTTTCTCGTGCTCTTCTTCCATCTTCAAATATATTAAAATATCATCAATGAATACTACAACAAACTATTCCAAATATTTCTTGAAAACTAGATTCATTAAGTCCATAAAGCCGCAGAAGCATTTGTTAATCCGAATGGAATTACTAAAAACTCATAATGTTCATACCTTGTCCTAAATACCATTTTCGGGATGTCTTCTGGTTTGATCTTTAACTGATGGTATCCCGACCTTAAGTCAATCTTCAAAAAACACTTTGCTCCTTTCAGTTGGTCAAACAAATCTTCTATTCTCGGCAATGGATATCGATTCTTAATCGTTACCTTGTTTAATTCTCGATAATCAATACATATCCTCATACTTCCATCCTTTTTCCTTATATATAGAAATGGTGCTCCCCATAGTGACCTACTTGGCCTTATAACTCCTTTATCCAAAAGTTCATGTAACTAATTTGCTAATTCCTTCATTTCCGCTGGTGCCATCCTATAAGGTGCCTTTGAGACGGGTTTAGTGCCTGGGGCAAGATTGATTTCAAATTCAATCTGTCGATATGGAGGTAATCCTAGTAATTCCTCTGGGAAAACATCTGGGAACTCTTTCACCACTGGAATCTCTTCAAAGCTAGGAACTTCCTTTTCTGAATCTACTACATAGGCTAAATATGCTTCACATCCTTTCCTTAGTAACTTACTAGCTTGCATAGAGGTGAGAAATAGTCGCTATTGCTTTTCTCCTTTAAACATCACCTTATTTCTATTCTTTGTTCTTAAATAAACCTTCTTAGACCTACAATCTATCTGAGCATCATTCTCTCCTAACCAATCCATTCATAATATTATATCACACTCCACTAACTTGAAAAGTATCAAGTCAACTGAAAACTTATGCCCGGAGATATCAATCTCACATTGAGGGAAAAATTGGTTTACTAGTACCTTTTCTTGATTAGCAATTACTATGCTCATCACTTCAATCATATTCTTCTTATCACAATTTGTTCTATTAGCAAAAGTTTCTAATATAAAAGACCTTGTAGCTGCTGAATCAATCAATACTTTAGCTTCAACATTATTTATCGAAAGCTTACCTGCTATCACTTCTGGATTCTGTACAGCATCCTTCATTTTCAGGTTAAAAGTCCTTGATAATTCTTGAAGAGTCATGGTAGGTGGTGGGGGTAATGCCATCTTTTCTGTTTATATCGCAGTACTAGTGATTGCTATATTCATCATGCTTCTGATTGATTCGGTTGACCTGCACTCCTTTGTGATATGTCCAACTTTTCTGCACTTGTAACATGTTACTCCATGTTCCTATACTTTACATTCATTAGCCAAGTCCCTTCTGATTACATCGATAACACGTCATGTTGAGCTTATTGCAAATTCCTGAATGCTTCTTCCCACAATGCCTACATTCGACCCTTGGTTGTTTATCCTCATTCGCTTGATCCTGATTATGTTGTGCATTCCATCCTTTCTGGAATCCAATTCTCTTCACAATTCTATCTTGCTGATATCCTGAATCTGACCTCTCCTTCTGATGAAACATTTTCCTCTTTTAGTTATCTCTTTCTTTCTAGATTGTACTCCATTACTCTCAATCGATGCCGCCTTCTGAACTACCCCGACATATATATCAATCTCGAGCATCGACACTCTATCTCGAATCCAATATTCGAGCCCTTGTTAAAATCTCTGAGCCTTCTCTTCATCAGTTTTCATGTACTTGGTCACAAATATTGACAATTCTGTATACTTCTTCTCATATTCCAAGACTGTCATATTCCTTTGCTTCAACTCTAGGAACTTCACTTTCATTTGTTTCTGTACATACTTGGGATAATACTTCTCTAAAAATAATTCCTTAAATCTTTCCCAAGTAACTGGTTGAACCTCTTCTAAAGCTTTGACTGAATCCCTCCAATAAATTACTTCCCCTTTCAGAAAATACGTGGCATATACAGTCTTCTAATCCTCCCCTAATCGATCCAACTCGAATGATCTCTCCATTTCTCCTATCCAAGTGTTGGCTACAACTAGATGAGTGGTATCATGAAAAGCTGGGGGGTTCACATTCTGAAAAGCTTTTAGATGAAATGTATTCCTACGGAACGGTTGATGGAAAGTGAGAATAAATAAATCACTTCTGAAAGAAGAAAGAATAAATAAAGAATTTTGATATGACTAGGAGCAACTATATTCGTACTTAAGATGGTCAGTCTTAGTACTATACAGTCTACAACATATAATTGGGTGGCGTCCCACCGGACTTTTGTCACAAAAATAAATAGTCGCACCATATGTATCGTTTCTCTCAATCGGATGACAACAAAAATTGGAGAAAACATATTATACTAAAAGAGAGTAAGTAGTATAAAACAAATTCATACTATCTTAGGAATCAATAAAATTTATGCTTCTGAAATATGAAAAAAAATTATTCATCGATTGCTTCTTGGAAGTTTCTTAGACACGTACTCACATTCCATTCATAACTGAATAAAGTCTGAATTTTAATGACAACATCATGGTTCTGAAGTGAAATAAGAAAACTACATAGTTCGAAGGATACAACAACATAAAGGATAGCTAAATGGGAAGGAAATAGGAAATTTGGCTCCTAATTCGGACTAATGGTCATCTTCCTAAGTCTCCTCGTTATCATCTCGGGCTAAGGGGATCACTTCTCACTGCTCCCTCTGAAGTACCTTCACGATGCCCTGAAGTTCATCTACTATCTACACGGAGAAAGCAATAGTGTCGGATGGCACCGAGGACGATGAAGAATGATGCATTTATCCTACACTATACTATATATATACACGAAGGGAATATTAAAGACTTACTCAGATAATATCTACCTACACTCTCGTATTTCCTATATATATATATATATCCTAAAACCTATGTGGACTGTTCAGGGACTCTAAACCATTATTTCCTAGATGAAAGATATAAAAGGAAATAAGTAGTGAGCCAAATGCTCAGCAAGTTCTACTAGCAAAAGATAAACATTGGATAGAATAGTTCATCATTTAAAAAAAATATTTTAATCAAAACTCATTTTATGACGCACAAATTACAGTCGATGATCATCTGCGAAGTAATCCTGAACCTCGCTGAGTTCTAAACAATTTGGGTGGGATCCCGAGGCAGCTTTTAAGCCTTAAATAATAAGTGTGGAAAGGACATCCATCTTAGTCCAGATCCATTAATCTCAAGAAAACATTTTGTCCCTTTGACAATTCAATTTTTTTAAAACTTTGCATTTCATAAGAATTTAGATGCCAAAAATATTAACATTTTAAAAGCTCTTTAAGCATGAAAGAATCATATAAGGTATTTAAGGGATTCTTGGCCAACTTCAATAACAATTGTACTAGGACAAGATTTATTGCCAAACGAATTGGGTCATCAAGGATGAGTGTCAATGATTCAACAACTAGGGAAGAATGTAACGCCCTCAAGACCCGGGGTATAAGTCCGGGGGTTACTAGCTAATCACCAAACCTGTACAATTTGATTAACAATTAATAAAGAAATGAAATTAAACCCCTTTAACACTAACCAAGATCTTTTTAGGTTGAAGTATGAAAACAAGAACCACTAACTACTTTTATTACAAACCAAAATTCAAAGTCTCACAAACTCTCTTTATTACAAACCATTGTCTAATTCATTTTAAACTAAGTTCAACTTTTATTCAAACACACACACATACTATCTATCAACACTCCACCTGCTCGGGCAACTCAAAGCTTTCTTCCTGGATTGGGATCAACACCTTGGGTATGAGAGGATCCCGAGGCTTGACCCGCTTCTTTACCACTCGAGTCCTGATTGGTTTAATATTCCATCTTAACTGAAAATAATAAGGTGAATAACAAGAAAAAGGGTGAGCCAAAAATTGCTCAACAAGTCCACAAAATATAAACAGTGTTAAGGCATTTTAAATGAATTCGTCATCCCAAGTATATCTGCAAAGATATAACCTCACGAGAATTGAAAGAAGGCCATTACTGGCGAGTACAAATAAACTAAACTGGACACAAGTTTGCATCTATATTCTGCTGATCAGTCAGAATATAATGCAGATCCATATCTCAATATATAGATCCAGTCGAGTACCCAGGCACTACGGCCCACGTCGAGGCACCAGTCATCCCGGTCCTCAGGATTAAGACACACTCAATCCCAAAATATCATTATCCAGTCCATCGCTTAGCAACCGGGACAATCGATATGCTTTGATATATTCCAAACACTAGAATATATCAATCTCCATGTGTTACCAACATAATATGAATCAAGAATCCAAAGAAACCGAGAAATCAAGAATTGAAATGAAATATGAACAAATGAATAGGGATTGTATATTAGTGATCAAGAACAATAATCAAGAGAATGTAAATGTGATAAACATTTAAATCAATATCACTATTCTGAAAGTAGAATAGGGGAAAAACTTGCCTTCTGCGCGACTCACTGCAATTGAATCACTTCTGTCTATCACATTGGACTACTACCGCCTCAACTGGCCTGGCTGGCTTAGCTTCTGTTGGCAAAACATACTGGTTAAGTCACGTCGTACTTCATTTGCATCTTGAATCGACTTCAAATCGATCCTAACATCTACCCATGCGCTTATGACCGACTCGTGTATTACATATAAGCAAGTAAGACTCAATTAACCACATAACACACATAAGCACATAATCATTTTTATAGTTAAAAATAGTTTTTTTTAGAACCAAAATCGACTCGCTGATCACTCAACTGATCATTATCTGACTCGTTTCCCATTTTTCCGGAATTTTTTGGACTCGTCTCGGCACGTAACTCGACTGATAATCAAACAAGTCACAAAATCAACTAACTTCTAAAATAAATTAAACTTTGATATTATTTTTAATGAAAAGGATTCATTTTTCTGAGTTAACAGGCTTTCGTTTCACGCAAAACGGACTAACGGTTGAATTATTATTAATTAAATAATGATAATTCCATTTAATAATCATTATAAATAATTATTACTAATTTTTAAAACCCAAAAATAAATTTTAAATCATTATTTAAGAAAATCAGAATTAAAAATAATTTTTCTATTATTTTTGAAATTAAAATGAATTTATTATGATTTATTGAAAATTATTTGATTAATTATCAAAATAATTAATCACTTTTAAATAATTAATAAGTAATAAATAAATAATAAATAATTAAGAAAATAATTCAATCTGATTTTTAGAAAATAATTCAGAATTATTTATAATAAAAATTAATTAATTAAATAATTAATTAATCAATTTACAAAATAAATAAAACTGATTTTTAAAATTAATAAAAATAAAAAGTAAAAATAATTTCCAGAAACATATGTCAGAAAACAGACATCTGACAAGGTGGATCAAAACCGGGTTCTGGAAACGGGTCAACCGGGTTGGATTCCGGGTCTGTGAAGAACACCACCGGAATCTGGGTTTAAACCCAGAATCCGGCGACTTCACCGGACTCCGGCGACTTCACCGGACTCCGGCGAGTCCAATTCCTGGCCAAACGGAGACCGTTTGGTTCCGTTTTTTATCCCAAAACATCCCAAACTACTTCCCTAATCTGTTTCAGCCCAAAATCGACCAGAAACATCCCTGGATATCATTCTCCGATCAAAATCATCAAGAACTCCGGCCAAAAATCCAAATCACTCATTTGTAAATAACATCAAACGTTATATAGTGCAAAATGAAGCTAAGAACATATACAATCCAAGCCCTAACATTACAAGAACCAAATATTCACAGAAATCATCGAGTTGTGTTTTGAAAATTTGACCTAAACCCTAGAAATCGTGAATCACTATCCAAGCATCGTTTGTTCAATTAAACACCATGAATCGACTGTAAATCATCTAACAAAGTTATATCAATCATCAAATCATCAAAACATCAAAATAACCCCAGAATCAAAAAGCCCTAATTCGAACATAAACCCTAGAAATTAAAAATAAAAAACGATGCAATAAAACGTGAAATTGATGCAAGAAACAGAAAGAACAGATCAAAACCTTCAATTTGGATACTCGAATCACTTGTTTTGGTGCTGTAATCAGATCAAAATCACGACTTGAATTCCTGACCCGAACCTGTTCTTCCCGACCCGATTTCAGAGGATTTTTGGTAATTTTGCAGATTTTAATGATTAATTATAATTAATTAAATAAAAATTATGCTATTTATAGTAGTAAAAATAATACTCCTAATTAAAATTAAGGGGCTAATTATACATTAAATAAAAATATTGGGCCCTAATTTTTATAATTTTTGAGTATTAAAATTTAATTTATAAATATTTTATATATGCAATATATATGCCAAAAATTCCCAAAAATTGTGAATAATGCAAAAATGCAAAGAAATAATATAAATGAAAGTCCTATAATTTTATAAAAATAAAAATGTGATTTTTGTGGGGTTTTTGACACCCAATGGGGCCCGGAAAAGTCATTTTTCGCAAAACGAGAAAATTTATAAATTATCTAGATGTTCAGAACAAGGCGATTGTAAAAGCCATTTGATGAAAAATAAGGCCCATTATTTTATTTGAAATATTGGCTTTAAAATCATCGTTTGGGTCGTAAAACGTTTGAAATAAAACCTATGAATGCATAATAAAATATCTGAAAAATACCTTAAAAATACAGAAATGACATGGGATACACGTATCACGTAACAGTTAGGGTTTATCAGATAATCACACATAAATGACACATTAATACACATATTTTATTATAATCATGATATAATATAAACGTAAAGTTCCCAGTCGTTACATCCTTCCCCCCTTAAAAGGATTCTGTCCTCATAATCTTCTATGAAAATAAATGAGGGTATTTCTCTAACATTTCACTTTCGAGTTCCCAGGTTGATTCTTCAACCATAGGATTTCTCCACAACACTCGCACTAAATATACAGACTTATTTCTCAACACTTTCTCTCGCCGATCTAAAATTCTTACCGGCTGTTCTATAAAAGACAAATCAGGTTGGATTTCTATCGGCTTATACTCGATTACATGCCTAGAATCAGGTTTATATCGCTTAAGCATGGACACGTGAAACACATTGTGAATATGCTGCATATGAGGCGGTAAAGCTAATTCGTATGCAACTTTTCCCATTTTCTTCAAAATTTCAAACGGTCCAACGTATCGTGGTTTCAATTAACCCTTATTGCTAAATCTGGTTAATCCTTTCCATGGCGATATTTTGAGTAGTACGTTTTCTCCTTCTTGATAGTCCATATCTCTCCTTGCTTGATCTGCATATTTGCGTTGCCTGTTTTGCGCTGCATCGAGTCGTTTTTGAATGAGTTCAATCTTTTCTTTCGTCTGTTGAATTAGTTCTGGACCCAAAATTTTGCGTTCTCCAACTTCATCCCAATATACTGGTGATCTGCATTTTCTCCCGTACAATGCTTCATACGGTGGCATTTCAATGCTGGCGTGATAGCTGTTATTATAAGAAAATTCCACCAGAGGTAAATGTTCATCCCAGCTACCTTCAAAATCGATCGCACAAACTCGTAACATGTCTTCAATCGTTTGGATAGTTCTTTCACTTTGCCCATCAGTTTGCGGATGATAAGCGGTACTCATGTTCAATTTAGTTCCAAGACACTCTTGAAATTATCTCCAAAATCTTGAGTTAAAACGAGGATCTCGATCAGACATGATAGATACTAGAACTCCATGTCACATCACAATTTCTTTGAGATATATGTGCACTAGCTTGTCGAGTGAAAATCTTTCATTGATTGGTAGAAAATGTTCCGACTTCGTGAGTCTGTCAATGATTACCCATATCGCATCATGATTTGCCTTTGTCCTTGGTAGTCCTACCACAAAATCCATCGTTGGATGTTCCCATTTCCATTATGGAATGTCTAATGGTTGCAATAATCCACTCGGACGTTGATGTTCCGCTTTAACTCGCTGACATATGTAGCACTTACTTATCCATTCAGCTATTTCCTTCTTCATGTTCGGCCACCAGAAGTTTTCTTTCAGATCACGATATATTTTTGTACTTCCTGGATGAATGGAATACTTCGAATTGTGCGCATCTCGCATTATTTCTTCTTTTAATTCTGCTACGTTAGGGATCCAGATTCTCGACGCAAAGCGTAAAATTCCTTCATTATCTTTTTGAGTTGTGATTTCTTCTCCCGTCAGGTCGTCATCTTGACTCATCACTTCATTTTGACAGCGGCGAATCTTTTCTAACAATTCCGGTTGGAAGGTCATAGTGTAGATAGCTTCTGCAGATTCATTGGGAATACGAATCTCAATTTCCCATTTGTCGAATTCCTTGATTAAGTCTTCACACGAAGTTAACCGATTCAATCTTTCTTTCCTGCTCAACGCATCTGCTACAACATTTTCTTTCCCTGGATGATAACTGATCGTGACGTCGTAATCTTTTATCAATCCAGCCATCGACGTTGTCGCATGTTCATCTCCTTTTGCGTAAAGATATACTTTAGACTTTTATGATCTGTGTAAATTTCACATTTTTCACCGTAGAGATAATGTCTCCAAAGCTTCAACGCAAATACGATCGCTGCCAATTCCAGATCATGAGTGGGATATTTTTGTTTATGAGGTTTAAGTTATCTCGAAGCATATGCGATGACGTTACCGTGCTGCATCAGTACACATCCTAACCCGCGATACGAAGCGTCGCTGAAAATAATGAAATTTCCTAGCTCGTCTGGAAATACAAGTACTGGTGCGGTTACTAACCGATTTTTCAGCTCTTGAAAACTTTCTTCACACTTATCACTCCATTCAAACTTTTCACATTTTCGAGTTAACTTGGTCAGCGGCGTTGCTATTTTCGCAAAATCTTTGACAAACCTTCGATAATATCCTGCCAATCCCAAGAAACTTCGAACTTCTGTCGGTGTCCTTGGTCTTTCCCAATTTAACACAGCTTCAATCTTCGCTGGATCGACTTAGATGCCTTCTCTACTGATAATATGCCCTAGAAATTGTACTTCACTTAACCAGAATTCACATTTCGAAAATTTTGCGTATAGTTGCTCTTTCCTCAGAATTTCCAAAGCTATTCTCAAGTGTTCTGCATGCTCTTCTTCTGACTTGGAGTAAATCAAGATGTCATCAATGAATACAATCACGAATTTATCCAAATATTTCTTGAATACGTTGTTCATCAAATCCATGAATGCTGCTGGCGTGTTTGTCAGACCGAATGCCATTACCAAAAACTCGTAATGCCCATATCTTGCACAAAACGCAGTCTTTGGAATATCTTCAGCTTTAATCTTCAATTGATGATAGCCTGATCGCAAATCTATCTTTGAAAACCATGCTGCTCCTTTTAGCTGATCGAACAAATCGTCGATTCTCGGTAAGGGATACTTGTTCTTGATAGTGAGTTTATTCAATTCCCTATAGTCAATGCATAATCGCATGTTGCCGTCCTTCTTCTTCATAAATAACACCGGTGCACCCCATGGGGATAAACTAGGTCGTATGATGCCTCGGTCTAGAAGATCTTACAGTTGCGTTGACAATTCCTTCATTTTGACTGGAGCCATCCGATATGGAGCTTTCGAAACTGGTTCTGTACCTGGTGCTAGATCAATTGTGAACTCAATTTCTCGATCTGGTGGTAACCCTGAAAGCTCGTCTGGAAAGACGTCTGGAAACTCGCACACAACTGGAATGTCTTCTATTTTAGGACTTCCTCTTTCAGTATCTAACACGTAAGCTATGTACGCCTCACATCCTTGTCGAAGAAATCGTTTAGTCTGCATCACAGTAAGAAATTTCTTCTGCTGTTTTTCGCCTTTGAATATTACCGTTACATTTTCCGCAGTTCGCAATTTGACTCTCTTATTCACGCAATCTATCTGAGCGTTATGACATGCTAACCAATCCATTCCCAAGATAATATCGAATTCTCCTAGCTTAAAAGGAATTAAATCTACCAAAAAATGATGTCCGGCTATTTCTATACCACACGCAGGACATACTCGATCTACCGGAACTTGGTCGTCATTCGCTAATTTTATTATTAATGTTTCGCCCAACCATTCGATTTCACAATGTAACTTATCAAGAAATTCTTCAGAAATAAATGAACGAGTAGCTCCAGAATCAATTAATACTTATGAACTTACGGAATTCACCAAAAGCGTACCTGTAATAACACTCGGACTCTGCACCGCTTCTTTCATGGTCATGTTAAAAGTTCTTGCTTTGGGTTGATTAGGCGGCGACGGAGGTAATGCTAACACTCTCGGAACACTGGCTGCCATAGCTGGTCCTTTGCAATTTCTGGCGATATGCCTTTTCTTTCCACACTGAAAACAAGTCATCTCTGCTGTTCTACCTGTTGGACATTCGTTAGAATAATGCCCTTTCTGCTTACACCGATAACACGTTACAAACCTTTTGATATATACACCAGTATGCTTTCGATTATATGTCTTGCAGTACGGCACTAGAACTCTGACCATTCCCTGCTGACTGGAGGTTTGGAAATGATTACCTGCCTTATGTGAACCTTCTCCCATCCTTTTAAAATTCAAATTTGCCCGGGTTTGGAATCGCGTCTTTCTGCTGGAGCGATCTTGGAAACTTCCCTGTCCCTTGTCTTGCTGAGATCTTTCACTTTCCCCTTCTATAATCAAAGCTTTCTGAACTACGGCGGTATACGTCGTTAATTCGAAAACTGCAACTTGGCCATGAATCCATGGTCGTAACCCTTCTTGAAACCTTTGAACTAACTTCTCTTCAGTGTCAACCTGTTCTGGAACAAACCTAGCCAACTCAGTAAATTTGGCTTCA
The DNA here is from genome assembly GCF_009905375.1 of Apium graveolens. Lineage (NCBI taxonomy): Eukaryota > Viridiplantae > Streptophyta > Magnoliopsida > Apiales > Apiaceae > Apium > Apium graveolens. The sequence goes on from NC_133650.1 coordinate 189,371,819, forward strand.
TATTCTGCCACGGACATATTTCCTTGCTTCGGTTCTAGAAACTTAATCTGCATTTGATTCTTCACATAGTGAGGAAAATGCTTTTCTAAAAACAACTCTTTAAACCTATCCCATGCAATAACTTCTTCACCCTCTAAGGCCTTTTTAGATTCCCACCAATAGTTCGCCTCTCCTTTCAACAAGTAACTAGCAAAATCAGTCTTCTGGTCCTCACCTACCTTCACTAGTGCGAACGCTTTCTCTACTTCTTTTAACCAGGTGGTAGCTTTAATAGGATCAGTAGTCCCTTCAAACTCTGGAGGTTTAACTGACTGAAACTGCTTAAGTAATAACAGGTAATACTTGTGGTAATTGAGGCTCAGGACGAGGTGGTTGTTGTAACATTTATTGTTGTATCTGCTGTTGCTGATGCTGCATTCGCTGCTGCATCATTACCATCTGTTGTTGCATCAGATGGAACATTTGGTTCATGGTCTCATTAGTCTGGTCTTCAAGATTTCTGTTAGAGGTCTCAGCCCTAGTCTTTCTTTTTGGTGCCATCTTCTTCTGATAATAAAACATGTGATATTTATTTAACAGTTTAATAAATAATTGACAATATGTATAGAAAATAATTTATCCTGTATTCATAACATGGTTTATTTAAAGAAAACAGTTGCTGAATGTACAGACTGGAAATGTAAACAGTTAAATAAAATAATTGTTCTTTTTTTTTCAATAGGAATTATAATATGAAAAACTGTAAAGTGAAAGTAAATGCTGTAAAGCTGTAAAGACTGAAATTTAAATAAAAGAATTTGAAAAAGTTCATCTTATATATATGTGACACCATCTTCAGGTGTAAATGCTTGAAACAAAAAGTCTCGGGCTACTGGTCATCACTACGGCTACAAGTCACACTATCGCTACAAGTTAAACTACTACTACAAGTTAAACTACTGATACACACATACACACTACTAAGTTATACTATGCTGCCTCTATATACATATGTACTCTGGAGTCACTGTCTCAAACCATCTCAGAACCCAGGCGGAATACGCCTAAGCTCCTCTCTAAGTGCCTGGACCAAAGTCTGTGCCAAGCGAAAAACCCTGTAGAACTCTGCAAAAGAAGGAGGTCCATCATGAGTCAAATCATCTAGCTCCCAATTAGCACTCATCAACACTGACTGTAATCGGTGTCTCATATAATAATCCGGCTGTAGGGCCGCTAACGGTCCTTTGTCCCTCTGATCAAACAGATGCATAATCTCCCGACACTGTGCCCGCCAATACTCCACATCATCCCTCATAACTCTATACTCATGGTATGGTACCATATGCGGCTGAGCAACCTGACCTACTGACTCCTGAGAAGGAACCCTCGGAATACCTGCACCCTGCTGGGATAAACCTAACTGTAGATCCACATCATGCTCTCCCATCCCCTCTACTGGAATCATCTGAACTATGTCCGGCTCTGGGGCATGCACTGGTATAGGAGGTAACAATGGTGGTGGTGGTAACTCCTGCTCAATACCTAGTATAAACTGGTGCTCAATAGGTAAATGAACCATCGGCTCGAAGAACTCAAATGGATCAAACATCTCTATGGGGTCATGCACTATCCCCTGTACTGGTGGTACCGGCTCCTGTGGCAATGGTGGTGGAGGTGGTAGAGGAGGAAATATATACTCAGATACTGGAGGTATGGCTGGTGCTGCTGGCCCAGTGACTGTCCTCTCGGAAGATGCAGAATAACCAGAAGATGCCATCTGATAATGTACCAAAGAAAAGGAAAGGTCATTAACAATCCTAAGATTATTTCCCTATTCTAATCTGACCTAAATCCTAACACTATTCTTCCTAATTTGACTATCCCTATCTTATGTGATCTCCCTATCCTATCTTAATCCTAATGTTCTTGTTTTCAGGGACCAAACCTACAGCTCTGATGACAAACCTATAACGCCCTCAAGACCCGGGGTATAAGTCTGGGGGTTACTAACTAATCACCAAACCTGTACAATTTGATTAACAATTAATAAAGAAATGAAATTAAACCCATTTAACACTAACCAGGATCTTTTTAGGTTGAAGTATGAAAGCAAGAACCACTAACTACTTTTATTACAAACCAACATTCAAAGTCTCACAAACTCTCTTTATTACAAACCATTGTCTAATTCATTTTAAGCTAAGTTCAACTTTTATTCAAACACACACACATACTATCTATCAACACTCCACCTGCTCGGGCAACTCAAAGCTTTCTTCCTGGATTGGGATCAACACCTTGGGTATGAGAGGATCCCGAGGCTTGACCCGCTTCTTTACCACTCGAGTCCTGATTGGTTTAATATTCCATCTTAACTGAAAATAATAAGGTGAATAACAAGAAAAAGGGTGAGCCAAAAATTGCTCAACAAGTCCACAAAATATAAACAGTGTTAAGGCATTTTAAATGAATTTGTCATCCCAGGTATATCTGCAAAGATATAACCTCACGAGAATTGAAAGAAGGCCATTACTGGCGAGTACAAATAAACTAAAGTGGACACAAGTTCGCATCTATATTCTGCTGATCAGTCAGAATATAATACAGATCCATATCTCAATATATAGATCCAATTGGGTACCCAGGCACTACGGCCCACGTCGAGGCACCAGTCATCCCGGTCCTCAGGATTAAGACACACTCAATCCCAAAATATCATTATCCAGTCCATCGCTTAGCAACCGGGGCAATCGGTATGCTTTGATATATTCCAAACACTAGAATATATCAATCTCCATGTGTTACCAACATAATATGAATCAAGAATCCAAAGAAACTGAGAAATCAAGAATTGAAATGAAATATGAACAAAGGAATAGGGATTGTATATTAGTGATCAAGAACAATAATCAAGAGAATGTAAATGTGATAAACATTTAAATCAATATCACTATTCTGAAAGTAGAATAGGGGAAAAACTTGCCTTCTGCGTGACTCACTGCAATTGAATCACTTCTGTCTATCACCTTAGACTATTACCGACTCAACTGGCCTGGATGGCTTAGCTTCTGTTGGCAAAACAGACTGGTTAAGTCACGTCGTACTTCATTTGCATCTTGAATCGACTTCAAACCGATCCTAACATCTACCCATGCGCTTATGACCGACTCGTGTATTACATATAAGCAAGTAAGACTCAATTAACCACGTAATACACATAAGCACATAAGCACATAATCATTTTTATAGTTAAAAATAGTTTTTTTTAGAACCAAAATCGACTCGCTGATCACTAAATTGATCATTATCTGACTCGTTTCCCATTTTTCTGGAATTTTTCGGACTCGTCTCGGCACGTAACTCGACTGATAATCAAACAAGTCACAAAATCAACTAACTTCTAAAAGAAATTAAGCTTTGATATTATTTTTAATGAAAAGGATTCATTTTTCTGAGTTAACAGGCTTTCGTTTCACGCAAAACGGACTAACGGTTGAATTATTATTAATTAAATACTGATAATTCCATTTTTTAATCATTATAAATAATTATTACTAATTTTTAAAACCCAAAAATAATTTTTAAATCATTAATTAAGAAAATCAGAATTAAAAATAATTTTACTATAATTTTTGAAATTAAAATGAATTTATTATGATTTATTGAAAATTATTTGATTAATTATCAAAATAATTAATCACTTTTAAATAATTAATAAGTAATAAATAAATAATAAATAATTAAGAAAATAATTCAATCTAATTTTTAGAAAATAATTCAGAATTATTAATAATATAAATTAATTAAATAATTAATTAATCAATTTACAAAATAAATAAAACTGATTTTTAAAATTAATAAAAATAAAAAGTAAAAATAATTTCCAGAAACATATGTCAGAAAACAGACATCTGACAAGGTGGATCAAAACCGGGTTCTGGAAACGGGTCAACCGGGTTGGATTCCGGGTCTGTGAAGAATACCACCGGAATCTGGGTTTAAACCCAGAATCCGGCGACTTCACCGGACTCCGGCGAGTCCAATTCCTGGCCAAACGGACACCGTTTGGTTCCGTTTTTGATCCCAAAACATCCCAAACTACTTCCCCAATCCGTTTCAACCCAAAATCGACCAGAAACATCCCTGGATATCATTCTCCGATCAAAATCATCAAGAACTCCGGCCAAAAATCCAAATCACTCATTTGTACATAACATCAAACGTTATATAGTGCAAAATGAAGCTAAGAACATATACAATCAAAGCCCTAACATTACAAGAACCAAATATTCACAAGAATTATCGAGTTATGTTTTGAAAATTCGACCTAAACCCTAGAAATCGTGAATCACTATCCAAGCATCGTTTGTTCAATTAAACACCATGAATCGACTGTAAATCATCTAACAAAGCTATATCAATCATCAAAACATCAAAATAACCCCAGAATCAAAAAGCCCTAATTCGAACATAAACTCTAGAAATCAAAAATCAAAAATGATGCAATAAAATGTGAAATTGATGCAAGAAACAGAAAGAACATATCAAAATCTTCAATTTGGATACTCGAATCACTTGTTTTGGTGCTGTAATCAGATCAAAATCACGACATGAATTCCTGACCCGAACCTGTTCTTCCCGACCCGATTTCAGAGGATTTTTGGTAATTTTGCAGATTTTAATGATTAATTATAATTAATTAAAAAAAATTATGCTATTTATAGTAGTAAAAATAATACTCCTAATTAAAATTAAGGGGCTAATTATACATTAAATAAAAATATTGGGCCCTAATTTTTATAATTTTTGAGTATTAAAATTTAATTTATAAATATTTTATATATGCAGTATATATGCCAAAAATTCCCAAACATTGTGAATAATGCAAAAATGCAAAGAAATAATATAAATGAAAGTCCTATAATTTTATAAAAATAAAAATGTGATTTTTGTGGGGTTTTTGACACCCAATGGGGCCCGGAAAAGTCATTTTTCGTAAAACGAGAAAATTTATAAATTATCTAGATGTTCAGAACAAGGCGATTGTAAAAGCCATTTGATGAAAAATAAGGCCCATTATTTTATTTGAAATACTGGCTTTAAAATCAACGTTTGGGTCGTAAAACGTTTGAAATAAAACTTATGAATGCATAATAAAATATCTGAAAAATACCTTAAAAATACAGAATTGACATGGGATACACGTATCACGTAACAGTTAGGGTTTATCAGATAATCACACATAAATGACACATTAATACACATATTTTATTATAATCATGATATAATATAAACGTAAAGTTCCCAGTCGTTACAAATAAAGTATTGAAAAAGAGTTGTAACGATAATCAACGAAGGGAAGATGTCTGAAAATCAAGTGTAGTACATGGAGTACATCAAATGCCCAACAAATGCCCATTCAAAACTCTCCTACAGCTGGTGCAAATTTCTGGAAAATGACAAACCTTAAACTAACCCTTCCACCTTAACTCCCATTTATAAACAAAATATCAAATCAATCAATCAAGATTATCTACTAAACTTATTCTACTAAAATCACAAGTTATCTAAAGGTTGAGATCATTCCATACCCTTTTGCACCAAAACCGAATTATATATTCAAAATAATGAAACCATTACTTAAATCACACTTTCAAATATTCAAGCATAAATCGAGCATAAATCATAACACGCAAATATAATATCAACTATATATACTCAGTAAACAACTTGATATACTCTTGTTTATCAAAAGAAAGCTTTATCTCTTACATACAAAGAACACATTTTATAAATAAAACTACAAATCCATAAATGACAAGAGTGACATCATAAAATAGCTTAGAATTTTAGTAATTTAATAAAATATAATTCGAAATTTATTAATAAAAATAATTTTAAAAATAATTTTTCTTGAATATTAAAATGCATTTTATAACTTATATTAATAGCAAATAATGTATTTCTTGTTTAAAAAAAATTAATAATATCACACAAATATTTCGCATCAATCAAATCACACAAATATATATGTTAACAAAATAATCCAATATACTTATATATCATTTAAAAGATAATGAAATACCGGTTATGACAAATATGATAATTCCGGACATATTCCGTGTTTTGACTTTTTCAGTCTGGATTACGGTTTGACACGTAAGCGTCCCAGCGCAAGATTTTCGATACGATAATCATTTCCATAAATCAACAAAACCCGTATTCTCGAAAGACGGGATATTATAAGATTATTTTTGTATAAAGTGTTTTATTAAAAGCCCGGTTTGGATAATTATCCAATACGGCTATCAAAGCGGATCGTTTTTGCAGTTACTTAGCGGCTACGTAACTTATTTATCGATCCAATACGATCCAACACGAACCAGTATTCCATAAATATAAATAACCCTTTTCTTATTTTATTTTATTCATATCATCATAATCAACCAGATAAAACCGATATATTACAGAGAAAACCCCCTAAAAATACTGTGTTCTTGAAAATCAAACGCACAAACAAAAGAATTATTGAACTATGATTTGGGCGTGCCATATATCAAATCGAAGCTCTTGAAAAGACCATTCTGAATCAATCAACACGTTTGGTGCAGAAATTAAGATTTTGATCTTATTTAATTGTTTTATTTCGAATTATTTAATGATTAAAATAGGAATTTTTGTTCTTGATGTTGTTGATATGATTTGATAGCTCAATCATGTAGATAATTTTATCCTGGTCATTTTGATATATTATATGTCTAATTTGGAGTTCAATAACATGTCCAAATTGATGTTTAATTCTCGGGATTAAAAATTAGGGTTTATAGTTTTGAATGTTCTTAATTGCTTTTTAGGCATTTTTGATTCAAGGGTTATTGATTTAAATTGATTATACCATTAAATAGATCGTGCAATAAGCAATCGAATGGTACCAATGGCTTTAACAGGCATTTCCTGTAAGACTTTGATCGGAAAATCGAAGTTCGCCGGCGGCGGGGCTTCGATTGAATTTTCCGGTCAAAATAATTGATGTTTGTTGATTCTGATGACACATTAGTGTTCCCGACATCAAGTAGAGTAAACGCTGTTGATTTGGGCTTGTTCTGGGCAGTATTCCGACCGCCGAAAAAGTTCCATGGCGGCGGCCATGGAGTTCCGGCTGGCCATGGCAGGGAAGACGGTGGAGGGGGAAATTACCCTTTTCACCCCTGAAGTTTCCAAAAATTTTAAATCCTATATTTTAGTTTTCAAAATCTACAAAAATATGATTCTGTTTTAATTGTTTTTAAAAATTATATTTTCATTAATTTTTAAATTCAAAAAATGTTTATTTAATTATTTTAAAATCAGAAAACTGTTTTTAACTTTTTATTTAACTGAAAAAAATCTGATTTATTTTATTAATTAATTTTAATTATTTTAATTAATCAATTATTTTAATATAAATTGATTTATTAATTGATTATAATTGATTTAGTAATTAGATTTAATTATTATTTTTGATTTAAAAATTCCGAAAAATAGTTTTGAGCTTTAAAATATTATTTTAAATTATTTTCAAAGCTCGATAATTATTATAAAATTATTTTAAAATCAGATTCGGGTGTTCGAGCCCTATTATTTAATTATAAAATGATTTGAAGACCTATTTTAACTCCGAAAAATGTTAAAAAATTCATATTAAATACTTGGAAAATCATTTTAACACTGAATCTTCTTTGAATAATTATTTTGATTGATTATCTTACATCCTACGTGTTATATGTGATCCGATTACTGTATAATATGACTGTACGTGCATTGTTTGACTGCTGCTGCTGTAACTTTAAATCCATATGTCGGATTTGGGTGAAATGAAGGGTATAGATAGAAGCTTGTAACGAATAGAACGAGATGGGAATGAGTATTGATAAATACATATGATGTTTAACAGAAGAAGTGAGACGTAGAAAGGGAAAGCAAGTGATTGACGAATGGGAACCAATTGACAAGTGTTAGTAAAGTAAAAGCGGATTGATAAGGCAAGTATCCCTGAACTTTCTTGTACTATAATGGCAAGTATTCTTGAACTCTCTTCATTGTGTTACAAATATTCCAAATAGTTCTAATTCTATATTACAAGTACTCTGTAGTACTTAACCCTAAACCCTGATTCTTATTGATGTTGAGCCATAAGCCTTATTCTTCGTAAACCTTTGATTGTTGAATTCTCAAATACGAACCACACATATACGATACTACTCCACAAATACATATCTACCACATATTGATTCTTGATATGAGATTGCTTCACATAACAACCCTTATGCCTTGTATAACAGAAGACCAATCCTTGTAACCCTTGAACCCCTGGTCTTCTACTTTCTGATTCTTTCCTTGATTGAAAGCCAATCTTTATGGTTTCCTTGTTATACCATCATGGTAATATATATCACCCTATGTTTCGAGATAAATGTTGTTTATGATTCAGCGTATTGATTTATATTTCTTATCATATTGTGATTCTAGAATTGGATTGTTTTTAAATATGGACCAGATTCGTGGTCAGACCAGATTCGTGGTCATGATAGGCCAATGTGTGCCTTGGATCCAGTATATAGAGAAAAGCTGGGAGTCTTGCTCGGGGTTACTGCGTGACTAATCAGCAGCCTAACCTTGGTTTGTAAAAATAAAAGTAAATATCTAAGTCTAATCATTGCTTATCAAGAAACTTGATTCCTTATATCATTTTAATTGATCATTGTTTAATCTCAGTGTTGTCATTGTGACTTGCTGAGCTAGTTAGCTCACTCTTGAAAATCTGTTTATATTCTTTTCCTGTGAAAAAGGAAACTGGTGATAGCGAGGATCCCATACAAGTGTGCCAGCTAGGTATCCAGGTTTAATTGGGATAAGCTAGCAGATGATGTTTGGCTTTGTGTGTGTTGATAGTTTGAAATAAAGTTTACTTCCGTTATAAGATAAATAAACTGGGATTTGGAACATTTGTAATATAAATAAGGTTGTGGCTTGTGGGTATACTTTAAAGTGCTTCGATCCGTGGAAAATGGTAAGTAGGGTCATTGCATATATATTATTATATTCATAAAAAGGTTTAAATATGGTATGTGTGTGTGTTGTGGACCCCAAACTTCTGACCCAGGTTTGGAGGGCGTCGCATGTTTGGTATCAGAGCTAAGGTTCAAAGTCACTGCCACAAGCCTAGATTGTCAGGAATGGGTAGAGGGTTAAGATTAATATTAAGGAATAAAGAAATAGAACATCAGTATGACTAAATAGTAGGTTTTAGTATGACTCATGACGAGATTCGAGATTCTTATCGAGCAACGTGATTTTCAGATAGCAGCGATGGCAGATTCCTTTATCTCGATATCATCTGATCACTCGGAGCCTTCAGTTGGAAGACCGTCATCTGATCCATGTCCTGTTCTTCCACCGGTGTCAGATATGGTACCAGTTGTGACAATGGCACCGCGACATGCTATTCCACTTCCTGGCATGAGACCACCTATTTGAGGACCCCCACTGTGATTCTGACTCTACAGGACATTCAGTTGCAGGTGCATCTTTCAAGTTTACTACACACCCTATTCCATACTACAAGTATGAGGCTCTTCTTTTGGAGCGAGAAGCCCTGTTGGCACATATCCAGGAGCTACAACACATTATCAGGACTATAGATGTGGATAGGAAAGTGAAGGAGCTTCGAAATGAGATTTAGGTAACCCAGAGAATACTTGAGGCCAGACTTCATAGAGCTACTTGTGAGTATGTAACCCCGGATGCTCTTATGGGATGGGCCAGAGTGGTATTGGAGGATTTTGAAAGGCTTGGTGGACCAGAATTTCCCCGAAACTAGACGACAGAAATGATGTGATAATTGATGTTTGCAAACTGTTGGTGGGTATATAAATAAACAAGACTTGCTGAATAATGGATAGGCCTGTTGTACATTTGCCTTTAAAAAACATTTCATGCTTGTACCACCAAACTTTGATATATATATATATATATCAGTACCTTCCTTTTCCAGTATTGTCATTTACATTACTATACATGTTTTATCCTACTTACTACATCTGTTATAGACTCATGTGATAATATGTACCCTATTTCCTAATTGTTTACATTCTGTAAAGAAGCATGCAATTTACTTAGTTCAAAGATTGAAAATGTTTTCAAAAAGAGATGTTTCTGTTTTATAAAAACTTTTCAAAAAAAGGGATTTGATTTAAAGGCTAAATAAGTTGTTCGTTTCTTTACAGAAAATGCCTCCCAGAAGAAATACCCGTTCTACCAACCAGAATGAAGAAACCAACAACAATAACAACAACAATAATACCCAAGACAGTAATAACCAGAATGTTAATCCAGATCCCATAGACCCAACTGTAACCCAGATTCTTCAAATCTTGGTCCAACAGACAGTCTACCCGACTCAATAACAGCAGAGGCAGACTAACCCTCAGGTAACCTTTAAGACTTTTTAGGTGGTGAATCCACTGGAATTTAAGGGTTCTGTAGATCCTATTGAGGCAAGAGTCTGGTTGAAAGATATTGAGAAGGCATTTGCCTTAGTCAGGGTGAGAGAGGAACAGAAGACTGAGTTTGCGAGTTATTATCTGAAGAACGAAGCCACCTACTGGTGGGAAACTGTTAAAGTGTTGGAAGGTACATATGATGTTACATAGGATCGATTCAAGGAGCTATTTTTGGAGAAGTATTTCCCTCAGTTTGTTCAGGATCAAATGGAATTGAAATTTCTGGAGTTAAAGCAGGAGAATATGTCGATGGCAGATTATGAAAGTAAGTTTGATGAATTGTCTAGGTTTGTGCCATCATATGTGGAAACTGATAGGAAGAAAGCTAAAAGGTTTCAACAAGGTCTTAAGCCATGGATCCGTGGGAAGGTGGTCATATTTGAATTGGACACGTATGTGGGAGTTGTGCAGAAAGCCATGATTACGGAGACAGAGAGTGAAATGTCTCAGATGGAGAAGGAAAGTATGAAAAGGAAGTTTAAGGGGAACGAAGGACAGTCCCAAGCAGGAAATTTTCCAAATTTCAATCAATGGAAAGGCAAGTTTCAGCTCAGAAGGAATTTCAATAGGCAGAATGCAGGCAACGGAGGACAAGGTAACCGTCCAGCCACTGGGAATCGACCAACCCAGCAGACGCCAGCTTACCTGAATGCCAAATATGTGGAAAGAAGCATGGAGGAGTGTGCAATAAGCTGAATGTGGTATGTTACATATACAACCAGAGGGGGTACTATTCAAGGGAGTTCCGTAATCAGCCAGCCAGAGAGCCAGTCAACAAGGATCAGCCTACTAGGAATCAGGCACGTGTTTCAAGTGCGGAAAGCCAGGGCACATAGCCAGGGATTGCATGACACCAGTTCCAGTCAATAATACACTGCGAATCATGGGAGCCCCTCCAATAGTGAATGAACCTCCTAGAGCTAGAGTTTATGATATGTCTATGAAAGATGCTATCATGGACACTAATGTTGTGGCAGGTACGCTTACTGTGAATTCTTTATTTGCTAAAGTGCTAGTAGATTCGGGAGCAACCCGATCATTTATTTCTCAATATTTTGTTGATAAGCTTAATTGTCCAATTGAATTGCTAAGTGAAAATATGACGGTAGAATTAGAAAATTAAGAGCGTGTATCGGTTAACCAAGTGTGTAAGGACTGTGAGATTGAGATTTCTGGTAATAAGTTTGATACTGACTTGATACCATTTAAGTTAGGAGAGTTTGACGTTATTTTAGGAATGGACTAGCTATCTAAGCATGATGCTCAGATAGACTTTCGTAATAAGAAAGTAATCTTGAAGATGCCAGACGAGAAAGTGGTGACGTTTAAAGGTCAGAAGCAAGAAAAGAAGTTCTTGACAATGATTAAAGCTAAGAAGTTATTGCAACAAGGATGCGAGCACTTCATTATATATGTGATAGATAGAAGTCAGGATTCAGCAAAACTAGAAAACATTCCAGTGGTAAATGAATTTCCAGACGCGTTTCCAGATGAATTACCAGGACTTCCGTTAGATAGAGAAATTGAGTTTGTAATCGACTTAGCACCTCGAACGGAGCCAGTATCTAAGGCCCCTTACAGAATGGCGCCTGTTGAAATGACGGGGTTAGCAAAGAAATTGCAAGAATGATTGGAGAAAGGAGTGATTCGACCCAGTGTATCCCCACGGGGTGCACCGATATTATTTGTTAAGAAGAAGCACGAAAGCATGAGGTTATGCATTGACTATCAATAACTGAACAAGCTTACGATTAAAGAACAAGTATTCATTACCTCGAATTGACGATTTGTTTAATCAACTAAAAGGAGCTAAGTATTTCTCTAAGATTGATTTGAGATCCGAATATCACCAGTTGAAGATTAAAACCGAGGATATACCAAAGACAGCTTTCAGAACAAGATATGGTCATTATGAATTCTTAGTGATGTTATTTGGATTGACCAATACCCCAGCAGCATTTATGGACTTAATGAATAGAATCTTCAAGGAATATTTGGACAAGTTTGTAATTGTGTTTATCGATGATATTTTGATCTACTCAAAGTCAACGAAAGATCATGTGGAGCATCTAAGGATATCTTTGGAAATTTTAAGAAAGAAGAAATTGTATGCCAAGTTTTCAAAGTACGAATTTTGGTTATAAAAAGTTCAATTCTTAGGGCACGTAGTAAGTAATGAAGGGATCAAAGTGAACCCAGTAAAGATCGAAGCTGTTATGAATTAGGAAAGGCCAAAAATACCAACATAAGTGAGAAGTTTCTTGCGATTAGCGGGATATTATCGAAGATTTGTTCAAGATTTCTCAAAGATTGCGACACCTTTGACAAAGCTTACCAGGAAAAGTGAGAAGTTTATATGGAACAAGAAGTGTGAAGAAAGTTTCCAGGAATTAAAGAAGAGACTAATCACGGCACCTGTTTTCTCACTTCCTGATGATCAAGGAAATTTTGCAATTTATAGTGATGCTTCTTATAAGGGATTAGGTTATTTCTTGATGCAGCATGATAAAGTCATTGCATATGCGTCTAGACAACTTAAACCTCGTGAGCAGAAGTATCCTACGCATGACTTGGAATTAGCAACAATAGTATTCGCCTTGAAGATTTGGAGACATTACCTATATAGAGAAAACTACGAGATCTATACGGACCATAAGAGTTTAAAGTACATATTCACGCAAAAGGAGCTTAACATGAGACAAAGAAGATGGTTAGAGCTGATCAGAGACTATGATTACACAATTAACTATCACCCAGGAAAAGCAAATGTGGTGGCAGATTCGTTAAGCAGAAAGGAAAGATTGAACGTGTTAACAGTACCTGAAGAGTTATACAAGAAATTTCAGAAATTGGAACTGAAAGTCAGAATTTGCAAACCTGATGAAGCAAAAACGTATAGTATGACTTTTTGGATAGTATTATTAGAAAAGATAAGAAAGTGCCAAGAGGAAATAATGGATCAGGATATCAATCATTTCGTTGGAGAAGAGTTATGCACTCAGAAGGATGATCAAGGTATTCTCCGATTGTTATCCAGTATTTGGATACCACCAGTGACAGAATTGAAGAATGAAATTTTACAAGAAGCTCACAACTCAAGTATTCCATCCATCCAGGAAGTACCAAGATGTACAGAGATTTAAAAGAGAATTATTGGTGGCTAGACATGAAGAGAGAAATTGCGGAATGGGTTAGCAAATGCTACACGTGTCAAAGAGTTATGGCGGAGCACCAGAGACTAAGTAGATTATTACAACTGCTACAGATTCTAGAATGGAAATGGGAGCACATTGTTATGGATTTTATAGTTGGCCTTCCAATGACGAAAGTGAACCACGATGCCATTTGGGTTATAGTGGACTGACTAACCAAATCAGCTCATTTTTTTCCTATGAATGAAAGATTTTCACTAGATAAGTTAGTTCACAAGTATTTGAAAGAAATAGTAGTACGTCATGGAGTCCCTTTATCTATTGTATCGGATCGAGATCCATGATTTAATTCAAGATTTTGGAGAAGTTTTCAAGAATGTTTGGGAACTAAATTGAACATGAGTACAGCTTATCATCCACAGACTGACAACCAAAGAGAAAGGACAATCCAAACAATTGAAGACATGATACGGGTTTGTGCCATTGATTTCAAAGGAAATTGGGATGAACATTTTCCCTTAGTGGAATTTGCTTACAATAATAATTATCATGCCAGTATCGGAATGCCTCCCTATGAAGCTCTTTATGGACGCAAATGTCGATCACCAGTATATTGGGATGAAATCGACGAACGTAAAATACTTCGACCAGAATTGGTGCAGCAGACAAAAGAAGTTGAGGAAGTCATTTCGAAAAGGTTAATTGTAGCACAGGATCATCAAAGGAAATATGCAGACCAGTCCAGAAAGGACATGGAATTCAAAGAATGAGATCTAGTGTAACACCCCCAAATCTGGGGTCAGGGATCCGGGTTGTCACGCGTTCCATTTCCCTTAATAATACTTAATCTTAATAATCAACCAACTACTGCGTACTGTGACCCCACAATATACACACACACCACAAGTTATAGTCTCAGAGATGAATATCCAACAATAACACAAGTCATTTTATTCCACAATTATAAATTATTACACCTTAAAAGGGTTTCTGAATAAATTTACATATTCTTTGCCATTATTACAATTCATAAATATACATAAGTATGGTACATCAAAAATCGAAAGCCTAGCCTATTGGTCGATCCTACCTTAGCTACACGGCATCAACGCTTTCAGAAAACTGCGGAACGTTTCCTAACCGCTTGCGAATTGAAAGCTTGGTCCTATTCATCTTTTCTATCTGTTGTAGTGTGATGAAAGAAGAAAGCAAGGGTGAGCAACAAGCCCACCGAAATAATATGCATAATTATTTACAAAATATGAGCATTCTCACAGTACTCATGAAAGTCTTGGTCAAAAAGAAATGAACCAAGTTTGATCTCTTAATGCGACTAAGTCGCAAAATATTTAGTATATATGTATATATACTTTTCCAAAATCTTGAAATCCTCTGCCATGTATAATATACACAGAGTTCCAGTTTATAACTGTATAAAAAATATCGTTGCAAGGTGATCTCATATATCTAACCTTGTCTCAATGTTTTTCTAAAAATCTTTGTCATGCATAAGATAATCATTAACCAGATATAAGTTAAAAAGGTGAAGTTACGAGATACTCCAATATACTTATATCTTTTTCGAATACTACTTGAACTACCACCGTTCAAGGTATAATCAGTTTCAAAAGTTCATCACATAGATGAGACTACAAGATAAGATTTAAATTGATTCAATCTTTGAAATATCATTCAAAAGAAATGAAGTTACGAGATACTTCATTAAGTCCCCATATATATATACACCTATATATATATCTCATACTCTCCTTGGAAACCTCTGTTATGAAAAGTATAAACAGAGTTATAATATCCAATGAATTTGGAAAGAAGAAAACCTTGGCATAAACCTGATATTTTGCTGATCAGACAAAGATACCAATAAGTAACCTTTTCTACTTGTAGATGGACGAATTCCCCACTGGTCATCACCCTGGTCGCATTAGGACCTATGCTGGACTGCCACTCAGCCACTTACGCATTGATGGACTCCCACTGAGCCACTTACACTTTCATGGACGCCCACTGAGCCCATGTTGCTTATGCCGACTCAAATAGATGGACTTACTTCCCGAACGTTGGGCAAGTAATCAAAATTTTTTCTCAAAACAACAACCTCGTTGTGAACATAAAATACACCACAGAGCCGTATCCCTCAGGTTTTGAGCGAGTATTTAAATCCCCTTAGAAAGGAAGATCTTAAATCTAAAAATGAGTTTTGGGATCCGCTCTAACTTTTAAAAATCATTTTGAAGACTCGAAAACATTTTAAAGAATGTTTAGAGTAACACTGATTTAATAAAATAAATCA
The DNA here is from genome assembly GCF_009905375.1 of Apium graveolens. Taxonomy (NCBI): domain Eukaryota; kingdom Viridiplantae; phylum Streptophyta; class Magnoliopsida; order Apiales; family Apiaceae; genus Apium; species Apium graveolens. Next base: position 189,387,802 of record NC_133650.1, read on the forward strand.
GTGCCGATATGTTGGAGAAAATATCTGAATATTATTACTTAAATAATATTCCCATAAAGGATAATCTTTATAAAAATAATTGAAGTAGAAGTTTTACAACTCATACTTGAAATGAATAATAAATAATCAAAGATATACTTATACGAAAGTACGATCTTTATTTGAATAATCGAAAATAAGTTTGATTATCGAAACATTATTCTTTAATAAAATAAAGAATATTATTTAATAAAATAAGCGGAGTCATAAGTCCTCGAATGAATATTCAAAATAATATTCATTAAATAAAATAAAGTTATCGAATAAACCTTATTCGATTAATAGCTTTGAAAACTATATCAATATATATATATAAATATATATATTATACTTGGGAACATCGACTCCCGGTATAGAAAATGTTCACCATTGGGTCCCCTATACTAAGGGTATACGCAACTACTGCTTATCTCTAGCATAGGTATTATGCAACTTATAAGCATTTGAATCAACAATTAGATATCAAGATTACGAAAGAGACATGCATATATACCATATCAGCATGCTCCAATATATCGCAAAATTTGCTAATAACAATCATGCACTTATCACAAGATAATGCATATACATATATTTATATCACAACAACAGTATAACGGGTAGAAATTTGCCTGAGTGTTCCCGGATAGACTTAAGCTTAGAGTGGATCTGATAACCTACGAACAGAAACATAAGTCGGAATTAAACCACGGTCGATTAAGAAACTAGACTTTAACCAATTGAACCCTAACGTTCACTTATGGTCACTCCTATGCTTAACGAATCACATAAGTCGTTCGAGTACCCTCGGCTCCACTATTTTTAATAAATTAACCATTAAGAATTTTAAGGCGATTCTTTCGCGAGTACTCTACTAACTGCCTAATCCACTTTATATTTTTTTGTTTGATACTCCAATTAGTCATATAAGGGCCTTAACCAAGGTTTCAAAGTAAGGCGAGGGGTAATGGTTCGTTCGCGAAACGCCGTTACTTAAAACGGTCGTTTCTCCTAAATCGTACATCGGATTCAAGCGAACCACATATCAAAACGAAGCTCATAACATGAACTATCTAAAAATGGCAATGGTCAGAATCTAACAGTGAGTTCACGTGTCCTGAAGTTAAGAACAAAAACAGTCTAAGGTAAATCGGGCATTACGACGGCTATGTTTACGCGATTACCAAATTTTAAACTACTCCCATCAATCCACAAATCAAACCACAATCAACACTACAACCAAACTCCATCCAAACTTCACTACATCGGTCCCAAAATCTCAAGATTTTCCAGTTTATACTACCCCCAAACAAGAACTAAAAGCTATACTTAAGTTCATTAACCAATAATCCAAGATTTACAACTCAAACTCATTACAAATCCAACCAAACTCTAAATATACAAGAATCATGCTTTCCGTGAACTATACCAATCATAACAAGCTCTAAATATTCAATAATAAGGCTAGGGTAAGAGATTATACCTTCCTTGGTGAGTAGAAGTAACTAAGGAGCTTGAAACAACCTTTGAAAATCCTTACAAAAGCTATATCTAAACAAAAACACAAGATCAAAAGTTTCAAGTTCTTGAAAACACTATTCACTATCTTCTTCAATGATTTATTGAAAGAGATTGTGAAGGAAATGGAAGCTTAGATTCCTAGGATAGCTAGATCTAAGTATAAGGGACCTTAGATAATTACCTTGCAAATTATCAAAGCTTGGATCTTGGAAATTGATTTCTTGTTCTTGCTTGGAATGAAGAAGCCGAGAGCTTCTTGGTTATTTAGCAAAGTCAACCTTCAAAATGTGTTTTGATTTTCCTTGGCTTGGTTGATATACTTTTGTTGTTAATTACTTTTTACCATGGTGAAAAATGTGTGGCTCACAATCAACAAACCAATCCTTCCCACTTTGTCATGCTTACATCACCCTACTTATGTCATCCATTTGCCACATGTCTCCTTGTGGTGTGATGGCATCATCATCCACTAACCTCTTTGATTAACCCCTAATTACTTGGCTAATGACCGCTTATCTGTTATACGGTTCGCTTAACTTTCGTTCTCGTTTATCGTTTGAGGGATCATACCCAGGATCTTATTACTTGAGTTACCCCTAAACCTTTCTCAATATTTTATATTCCTTTTAATGATCCTCTCTTAAAATCCTTGAATTTAAATCATTTTTATCATGTTACCTTATACTCAATTCTTTCTGTATTTGGTGGGTTTTCGGAAAAAATCAAAGTGTTCGAATTTGGATTCTGACGATCTTTACATACACTCATTTACTTTATGGAATACTAATACGATCTTAGAATTTTCATAACAGTACTCCTATATAGCGTGCTCCGATAATTTTCCTTAATCAGCATTATCAGCAAAAGTTACTATTCATCCGTGTTTCAAAAATTCCAAAAATTGTCGTTATTACATCTAGTGTTACTAAAGGTGTCACCGTGGAAAGGATTATCTAGATTCGGAAAGAAAGGAAAGCTGAGTCCTAGATACGTTGGACCTTTTGAAATTTTGAAACTCGGCAAGGTAGCTTACAAGTTGGTGTTAACCCCGAACATGGAGCACATTCATAAGGTTTTTCACGTATCTATGCCTAAAAAGTATAATCCAGATTCTAGGCATGTGATTGAATATGAGCCGATAGAACTTCAAGAAGATTTATCGTATGTAGAGAATCCAATAGAGATTCTAGAAAAAAGAGAAAAGATATTGAGAAATAAAGTTGTAAATTTGGTAAGAGTGTTATGGAGAAACCCAAAGGTTGAGGAGTCAACCTGGGAGTTAGAAAGCGATATGCGAGAAAAGTACCCTCAGTTGTTTACTTAGGAGATTTTGAGGACAGAATCCTTTTAAGGCGGGAAGGATGTAATATTCGGGATATCGCGTGTAATTATTTTATTAATAAAATACTATTATGTGATTACTATGTGAATTTTTGGTGATTTATCTGATGATTGGTATTGATAAATCGATGTTTATATGTGGTAAGGTATAGGTATGTTATTTTTATTATGTGCAGAATAAAATATAGATAATTATGGTATTTTTCTGGTAATTTTTGGATTGTTATATGATTTATAATTGATTTATAGATTTAATAATTATTTTCTGAATAATTACAAAACTATTTTATAAAGCCGGGAATCGTCCAACTTCAACGTTTTTACATTTTTACGACCCGAAACTCTTTGAAAAACTCCTTCCTAACCTAATTTGATAATTCCGGACATTTTCTGTGTTTTGACTTTTTCGATCCAGATTACGGTTTAACACGTACGTGTCCCGGTGCAAGCTTTTCGATACGATAATCATTTTGATAAATCAACAAAACCCGTATTCTCGAAAGACGGGATATTCTTACATTATTTTTGTATAAAGTGTTTTATTAAAAGCCCGATTTGGATAATTATCCAATACGAGTATCAAATCATATCGTTTTTGTAGTTACTTAGCGGATAAGTAACTTATTTATCGATCCAATATGATCCAACACAAACCAATATTCTATAAATATAAATAGCCCTTTTCTTATCTTATTTTATTCGTATAATCATAATCAACCAGATAAAACCAATATATTATAGAGAAAATCCCCTAAAAATACTGCGTTCATGAAAATCAAACGCACAAATGAAAGCGTTATCGAACTCTGATTCGAGCGTGCCATATATCAAATCGAAGCTCTTGAAAAGACCTTTCTGAATCAATCAACACGTTTGGTGCAGAAATCAAGGTTTTGATCTTATTTAATTTTTTTATTTCAAATTATTTATTGATTAAAATAGTAATTTTTGTTCTTGATACTGTTGATATGATTTGATGGAGTAATCATGTTGATAACTTTATCCTGGTCATTTTGGTATATTATATGACCGATTTGGAGTTCAATAACATCTCCAAATTGATGTTTGATTCACAGGATTAAATATTAGGGTTTATAGCTTTGAATGTTCTTAATTAATTTTTAGGCATTTTTGATTCAAGGATTATTGATTTAAATTGATTATACCATTAAATAGATCGTGCAATAAGCAATCGAATGGTATCACTGGTTTTAACAGGCATTTCCTGTAAGGCTTTGATCGGAAAATCGAAGTTCGCCGGCGGCGGGACTTTGATTGGATTTTCCGGTCAAAATAATTTATGTTTGCTGATTCTGATGACACAGAAGTGTTCCTCGCATCGAGTAGAGTAGATGATGTTGATCTGGGCTTGTTCTGGGCAGTATTCCGGCCGCCGGAAAATCTCCATGGTGGCGGCCATGGAGTTCCGGCCGGCCATGACGGGGAAGACGGTGGAGGGGGAAATTACCCATTTCACCCTGAAGTTTCCAAAAATTTTAAATCCTGTATTTTAGTTTTTAAAATCTACAAAAACAGGATTCTGTTTTAATTGTTTTTAAAAATTATATTTTCATTTATTTTTAAATTCAGAAAATGTTTATTTAATTATTTTAAAATCAGAAAACTGTTTTTAATTATTTATTTAATTGTAAATAAATCTGATTTATTTTATTAATTAATTTTAATTAGTTTGTAATTATTTTAATAAATTGATTAATTAATTTAATTAATTTTTAATTGATTTTATTTGATTTAATAATTTCAAAAAATAGTTTCGAGCTTTAAAATAATATTTTAATTTTTTTTCAAAGCTCGATAATTATTATAAAATATTTTAAAGTCAGTTTCGGGTGTTCGAGCCCTATTATTTAATTATAAAATGATTTGGAGACCCATTTTAACTCTGAAAAATATTTAAAATTTCATATTAAATACGTGGAAAATTATTTTAACCCCGAATTTTCTTTGAATAATTATTTTGATTAATTATGTTGTGTGCTACGTGTTATATGTGATCCGATAGCTGTGTAATATGACTGTACGTGCATTGTTTGACTGTTTCTGCTGTAACTTTCAATCTATACGTCAGATTTGGGTGAAACGAAGGATAAATAGAAGCTTGTAACGAATAAAACGAGATGGGAATGAATATCGATAAATACATATGATGTTTAACAGAAGAAGCGAGACCTAGAAAGGAAAAGCAAGTGATTGACGAGTGGGAACCAATTGACAAGTGTTAGTAAAGTAAAAGCGGATTGATAAGGCAAGTATCCCTGAACTTTCTTATACTATAATTGCAAGTATTCTTGAACTCTCTTCATTATGTTGCAAATATTCCAAATAGTTCTTATTCTATATTGCAAGTACTTTGAAGTACTTAACCCTAAACCCTGATTCTTATTGATGTTGAGCCATAAGCCTTATTCTTCATAATCCTTTGATTGTTGAATTCTCAGATACGAACCTCACATATACGATACTACTCCACAAATACATATCTACCACATACTGATTCTTGATATGAGATTGCTTCACATACCAACCCTTATGCCTTGTATAACAGAAGACCAATCCTTGTAACCCTTGAACCCCTGGTCTTCTACTTTCTGATTCTTTCCTTGATTGAAAGCCAATCTTTATGATTTCCTTATTATACCATCATAGAAATATATATCACCCTATGTTTCTAGATAAATGTTTTTTATGATTCAGCATATTGATTTACATTGCTTATCATATTATAATTCTGGAATTGGATTGTTTTTAAATATGGACCAGATTCGTGGTCGGACCAGATTCATGGTCAGACCAGATTCGTGGTCATGATAGGCCAATGTGTGCCTTGGATCCAGTATATAGAGCAAAGATGGGAGCCTTGCTCGGGGTTAGTGCGTGACTAATCAACAACCTAACCTTGGTTTTTAAAAATAAAAGTGAATATCCAATTCTAATCAATAGTTATCAAGAAACTTGATTCCTTATATCATTTCAATTGATCATTATTTAATCTCAGTGTTATTATTGTGACTTGCTGAGCTAGTTAGTTCACTCTTGCAAATCTGTTTATATTCTTTTTCTGTGAAAAAGGGAACTGGTGGTAGCGAGGATCCCTAGACAAGTGTGTGAGCTAGGTATCTAGGTTGAATTGGGCTAATCTAGCAGATGATGTTTGGCTTTGTGTGTGTTGATAGTTTGAAATAAAGTTTACTTCCGTTGTAAGACAAATAAACTAGGATTTGGAACATTTGTATTATAAATAAGGTTGTGGCTTGTGGGTATACTTTAAACTACTTCGATCCGTGGAAAATGATAAATATGGTCATTGTATAAATATTATTATATTCATAAACAGGTTTAAATATGGCGTGTGTGTGTGTTGTGGACCCCAAACTTCTGACCCAGGTTTGGAGGGCGTCACAGTTTTGGCATCAGAGCTAAGGTTTAAAGTCACTGCCACAAGCCTAGATTGTCGGGAATGGGTAGAGGGTTAAGATTAGTATTAGGGAATAAAGAAATAGAACATTGAGAGGTTGAGTATGACTAAATAGTAGGTTTTAGTATGATTCGTGATGAGATTCGAGATTCTTATCGAGCAACGTGATTTTCAGATAGCAGCGATGGCAGATTCCTTTATCTCGATATCATCTGATCACTCGGAGCCTTCAGTTGGAAGACCGTCATCTGATCCACGTCCTGCTCTTCCACCGGTGTCAGCTATAGTACCAGTTGTGATAATGGCACCGGGGCAAGCTATTCGACTTCCTGGCATGAGACCACCTATTCGAGGACCCCCACCTGCTGATTATGACTCTACCGGGCATTTAGTTGCAGGTGCATCTTTCAAGTTTACTTCACACCCTGTGTAATATCCGGGATATTGCCTGTAATTATTTTTTATCGATAAATGATTATTATATGATTATTATGTGTTTTTGGTGAATTATTTGATGATTAGTGTTGTTATGTGGATGTTGATATGTGGTAAAGTATAAGTATGTTAATTTTATTATGTACAGAATAAAATTTAGATGATTAAGGTATTTTTCTGGTAATTTTTAGACTGTTATGTGATTTTATATTAATATATTAATTTATGAATTTATTAATTATTTTCGGAATATTTACAAAACTATTTTATAAAGCCGGGAATCGTCCGACTTCAACCGTTTTTACGTTTTTATAACCCGAAACTCTTCCGAAAACTCCTTCCTAACATAATTTGGTAATTCCGGACATCTTACGTGTTTTGACTTTGTTAGATATTTTTGTGATGTCATGTCTAATCTGATTTGTTTAGTTTCAGAACTTAATATCAGGACTTATCAGGACTTACTGGAAATCAGGATTTACTGAAGACAGGAAGATATCAGAACTTAAGATATCAGAACTTGTGATATCAGAACTTAAGGAAGGATATGCTTCAGAAGTAAAGTGCGGCTGATTTCTAGGAGAAGATCTGGATTAAACAAAGGAAGATATGCTTTAGGAGTTGGACAGCTAAAGGACTACAAAAGATAATATCTAATTGATATATTTTAGGAAGAGATATATTTCATATCAATTAGAAGATATCTAGTAACTGTGTACTATATAAACACAACTTAAGGTTTACATTATATGTGTTATCATTCACGAGAATATTATTCTTTGTAACCCTAGCAGCTCTAAGTGATATTGTTCATCACTGAGAGAGTAGTTTAACCTACTGTAACAGAGTTTATTACGATTGAATAAACTACTACTTTGTGTTCTAAATCGATTTGATTGTATAAACACTATATTCAACCCCCTTCTATAGTGTTGTGTGACCTAACAGACTTTTTCAATCCGGATTATGGGTTGACCGGTGCGCGGCCCGACGCAAGATTTTCGATATGATAATCATTTCGGTGAATCAACAAAACCCGCATTCTCGAAAGACGGGATATTATTACATTATTTTCGTATAAAGTGTTTTATAAAAGCCTGGTTTGGATAATTATCCAATATGGGTATCAAATCAGATCATTTTTATAGTTACTTAGCGGCTAAGTAACTAATTTATTGATCCAATACGATCCAGCATGAACCAATATTCCATAAATATATATAGCTCTTTTATTATTTCATTTTATTCGTATTATCATAATCGATCAGTAGAAATATAGAAATTACAGAGAAAAACCCTAAAATGTTACGTTCTTGAGAATCAATCGTACAAACGAAGGCGTTATCGAACTCCGGTTCGGGCGTGCAACATATCAAAACGAAGCTCTCGAAAAACCTTTTCTGAATCAACCATCTATTTATGTGCAGAAATCAAGGTATTTTTCCTATTTAATTAATTTATTTCGAATTATTTATGGATTAAATTATAAAAAATTGTTCTTGATATTGTTGATATGATTTGATGATTCCATCGTGTAGATAATCTTTTTCTGGTCATTTTGGTATATTATATGCTAAAAACCGAGTTCAATAACAAAGAGAAAATGATGTTTGAATTTGTAAAACTGAAAATAGGGTTTATGTTCTTGAATATGTTTAATTCGAATTGGGGGTTTCTATTCCGTTGATTCCGGGTGGATTTGAAGGTTACAGATGTGTAGATCGTGAAGTGTTGAGTCGATTAATGTATTTGGTTTCTGTGTTAGTTGTCTGTATCGAACTCGCCGAAAAAACACTCGTGGCAGGGTCGGAAAACTTCGGCGAAGTTTTCCGGCCAAACCACAAGTTATTTGTACATTTTGTTCGCAGCAACATATTCCTGGAAGGTAGTGCTGTTAATCTGCTGTTTCTCGGAGTTTTCTAGGCAAGGGGGACGACGTCCGGCGGTGTTGCCGCCACCGGCGCCGCCTGGTCGTCGGAGAAGACGACGAAGTGCAGATTGACCCCCCAAAATTTTGCAAAATCTCAAATTTAGTATTTGGTTTTAAAATCTTTCAAAAACCAGATTTTGTTTCAATTATTTTCAAAAACAATATTCTGTTAATTTTAAAAATCAGAAATGTATATTTATTTATTTATTTTCAGAAAATATTTATTTAATAATTTTTAAAAATTAGAATATTATTTTTAATTATTTATTTACTTAAAATAAATCGGATTTATTTTATTAATTAATTTTAATTAGTTTTGAATTATTTTAATTAATCGATTAATTAATTATTAATTGATTAATTAATATAATTAATTATTGATTAATTTTAATTGATTTAATAATTAGATTTAATTATTTATTTTTAATTTAAAAAATCCGAAAAATAGTTCCGAGCTTCAAATTATTATTTTAAATTATTTTCAAGGCTCGATAATTATTATAAAATTATTTTAAAGTCAGATTCCGGAGTTCGAACCTTATTATTTAATTACAAAATGATTTGGAGACCCTTTTTAATTCTTAAAAATGTTCAAAAAATTCGTATTAAATACCTGAAAAATCATTTTGACCCCGAATCTTCTTTGAAAAATTATTTTGATCGAATATCTTGCGTGTTATGTGCTATGTGCTATCTGATTGATGTGTTATATGCCTATGTGATTATTGTTTGACTGTTTTAGTCATAACTTTCAATTCGTAAATCGGATTTGGGTGAAATGAAGGGTAAATAAGAGCTTAGGACGTCTATGTGACGATTAGAATAATATGATTTTGAATATTGATAGATACTTGTGATGTCTAGCAGAGTAAACGAGGCATAGAAAAGAAAGCCAGCGATTTGTAAATAGAACTGAAGCGTAGAAAGAGAAGGCGAGTTATTCATAAATAGAAGTAAGGCATAAAAAGAGAAGGAAAGTGGTTGATGAGTAAAACTGTTAGATGAGTACAAGTAAAGTGGAAATCATCTGTGATAAGGCAAGTACTTCTGAACCTTTCTTCAAGATATATTACAAATATTTTCAAACTTTCTCATAACAGTTTCTATTATTTAAAATAACTCTTGTTTTATATTGCAAGCGCTTTAAACTATTCAACCTTGAACCATGATTCTTATAGATCTTGAGCCATAAACCTTATTCTTCATAAACCATTGATTGTTGAATTCTCAGATACGAGCCAAATGCATACGATACTACTCCATAAATAGATATCTACCACATACTGATTCTGATATTGAATTGCTTGATATACCAACCCTTATTCCTTGTTTAACAGAAGACCAATCCTTGTAACCCTTAAACCCTTGGTCTTCTACTTTCTGATTCTTTACTTGATTGAAAGAAAAAAAATTTGAATTCCTTGTTATACCTTCATGGTATTGTGAATCACCCTATGCTTCAAGATAAATGTTGTTTATGTTTCAGCTTATTGAATTACATTGGTTATCATATTGAATTATTTTAGAATTGGATGGTTTTATAAATATGGACCAGATTCGTGGTCGGACCAGATTCGTGGTCGGACCAGATTCGTGGTCATAATAGCCCAATGTGTGCCTTGGATCTAGTATATAGAGCAAAGCTGGGAGCCTTGCTCGGGGTTAGTGCGTGACTGATCAGCAGCCTAACCTTGGTTTTTAAAATGAAAAGTGAATGTCCAATTCTAATCATTGCTTATTCAGAAACTTAATTCTTCTAAATCATTTCAATTGGTTATTATTTAACCTCAGTTATTGCTATTATGACTTGCTGAGCGATTTAGCTGACTCTTGCAAACCTTTTTATGTTTTCAACAGTTGAAAAGGAAATTGTTGGTAACGAGGATTTCTAGTCCAGTGTGCGAGCTAGGATTCCAGGTTAAGTTGGATTGAGCTAGAAGGAGCTTTATATTGTAGATGAGTTATACGAAATTGTAAGAATGATATCATTATCAGATGTAAGTTGAACTAGTTGGGATTTGGTATGATGTAATAAAGATAAGGTTGTGGCTTGTTTTCATACTTGAACCTGTTACGATCCATGTTTGTGAAAAGAAGGGTCAATGCATATAATATTTTATATACAGGTTTATAGTTGTGTGTGTGTATGTTGTGAGCCCCAAAATTCTGACCCGGGTTTGGAGGGTGTCACAGGTTTGGTATCAGAGCTACAGGTTATAAGTCATTGAAACAAGCCTAAATTTTTGGGAATGGATAGAGGGTTAGGATTAGGATTAGGAAATAGAAAGATAGAACGTCGAGAGGTTGAGTGCGACTAAATAGTAGATTTTAGTGCGATTCGTGATGAGATTCGAGATCCTTATCTGGCGATGCAATTTTCAGATAGCAGCGATGTAAGATTCTTTTATTCCGGTATTGTCTGATCATTCAGAGCATTCAGTCGGAGGACCATCATCTAATTCACGTCGTGCTCATCTACCGGTGTTAGCCATGTCACATATTATTATTGCGGAGATTGCACCTTTTTAAACTATTATCTCATCCCCTGATGCGAGGCTACCTATTTGAGAATGCCCTACATGCTGATGCTGGTTCTACCAAATGTTCAGCTGTGCGCGCATCTTTTTTGTCTACCCTACGCCTTGTTCTATACCATCAGTTTAAAGCCCTTTTGATGAAGTAATAACACCTAGGAGGATGAATTCGAGAGCTACAACATATGGTGAGTACACGAGGTATTAAGAAAGGTGAGAAGAAACCTAGAGAGAGGATTTGTGTGTTTCGGAAGATAGCCGCTACCAGGTTATATGGAACTACTACTAAGTATGCCATCCATGATTATCTTATGAAGTGAGCTAGATGGATTTTAAAGGAATTTGAAAAGATTGGATATCGAGAGCTTTCTTGGAATTGATGATGATGTTATGACCAAACATGATGCGTATAGTAGTATTGTGATGTGATATTAGTCAACCTTATTTTGTAAAATAGATCTGATGATTACTGGATAGATTTGTTATACGTAGTAATCATAAGAGATGATGATGGCAGTGTTACCAGTATGGAAAGTTAGAAATAAAGTTGCGAATAAGATAATATGCAACGATAACTGGAGTTTTTGTCAACCAATGAAGGAAAATGACAGGTGTATGATTTTTAAAATTTTAAACCAGTTTTCAAAAGAGATTTTCTTAATAGAATTTTTCTAAAAATCCTCTGAACAAAACAAGTTTTAAAAACTTGGTTGTCCAATTACTACTTGAGTTTCTCGATTGTTATAAGATTTGGATTACCTAGAAAAATACTGGTTCTAGAAATTAGTATGTTTCATTTAGAAGGCCAAGTGGACTCGCTATTATGGAAAAGATTTGATTGTTTCTAACAGAAGAGTGCAAATCTTGCTTGATAATTTTATATGACAGAACCAATGTACGGAGAAACTATTCATCCAATTTTTGAGATTATTAGAGTTTAAAGGGTACGTCGATCTAAAAGAAGCTGACTAGGAACAAAGAAGATTGAGAAATTTACAGAATTTCCTAAAGAAAAAACATTATTAGCAAAAGAGGCGATATGTTGAACGATCAGCAGCATAAGTAAAATATGAAGTTATGAGTATAAATCTCGTACGACTGCAAATAAAGTCAAATTATAAACATAGAAGCGTAACGGGAAAGATACAAGACCCTGTACATGGGAATTTATTCTAATGATCAATTAAGAAGGCATGTAACAGAAGTTTCTAAGGTTAATATATGACCCGAATTGGAATATATTGATCGAATCAGTGTTGAAGCTGTAAATAGATGAAATATGGATGGTGACCAATGATATCATTCTTTTCCATAATCCTATATATATATTCATATGAGTCTTGAGTCAAGTATGAACTTCTTTCATGATCAGCTCTATAAGGTGACAAGAAAATTGTTGAATCTCTTTCAAATCATTCTTCCTTCAAAATATTGCTTTCTGATTGAGACAAACAGTGTTATGATGTGACGCTTTGTCGAAATGACAAAGAGTCTGGTGGGACGCCACCTAATCATGTGATGTATGCCATATAGTATGAAAGACTGTCCATCTTGACTACAAATATGGTTTCTCACTCATATCGAAATCATCATTCATTCTTTCCTCTTCAATTATGATATATTGATTCATGGATCTTTTCGATTATTTCCTTGTACTCTTATTCCTTACAAAAGGTTTCCGATCAGAATCATATACACAAATTCCTTTCTTGTGTAAGGTCTATCCTTTGAATGTTTTAAAAAGGAAGTGAAATGAACCCGTGTAGCAGATGGAGTTATATGATGGGTATGGATAATTGCAAGCCAATAAATGGTGGACATTTATATGCAGAGAAGAACCATTATGCTGATAATGAGATTGTTGCGAGGACCTCACGTCAGAGGCAGAAATCTGTATACACGATACGTTGCAAGTATGAGATTTTGGCGAGAATTGGAGTAGTTAGCGAACCGTATGAGGTAAATTAACTTGAGAAATAAGAAAGTAAAGATGCGTATATCAGATAAGGCAAATGATTGATTGGACAACGGAAGGGAATGAAGAAATTCTTAATAATAACTAGATACTCAATTAATACGTTGTGAAGATGAAGCATACTTCAATCATTTGGGAGATATGAAGATTCAAGATCGAAGAAATTCTAGTTACGAATAAACTTTGAGTATGTTCATCAAGGGATGGTTGGGCTTTCCTACTCAAGTAAGTAAGTTACGGCAAATTTGATGTTTATAACTGGGTCAACAAAGAAGGTTCAATATAAAAAGACATAAGGGGAAATGAATGTATGGTGGTTTGACTGCAACAATTTTTATGAAATGATGCTTTAAAACCAAAGGAATTATTTCTCAAGATTTCAAGAGTGTTGGTTGAGACCAGGTGTTGGTTATCAGAAGTTGAACAAGTTAATTAATAAGAACAAGTATATATTGTCAAGGATAGACGAATTGTTAATGAGAAACCTTGAATTGAAACATGCACTAGAAGAATTTTAGAATAATTTGTAATTGTACTCAGCAGTGATGTTCTGTTATAATCAGGAAATATAAGAAAAATGTATGATATAATAAGAAATGTTTGATTTAATCTTGAGTTGAACTAAAGATATGAGTTTTACTGATTAGTATTATGTATGGTGGTGAAATGGTGAGTTCAGAAGGCGGAAGTTGATTGGTTTACTTCTGGGTTAATTGTTGGTTATGTGTTTGATTGTTGGTGTCGGCTAGAGTCCGACTGGTAGTCAATAATATAAAGGAGATGCTGCCCAAATTTTTAGAGAATAACCTACTATTGAAAATAGGAAGTATACTTCCGTGTGTTATTGATATTCTTGTGGATAATCCAAATAATTATGATCTTGGTTCTTGAAAGAGGTTGTTACATCCAATCCGACTATATATAATTGGTCTTTGATTTCATTTAGCTAGTCATCACTTGGTGCAATTGATCAATTAAGTGAGTTAATTGGATTATTTTACCAATTAATGGTCAGTTAGATGGAGATCGATTCCAATTTGATTAAGTCAAATTTTGATGTGACTTTCAAATCCGAAATCAAAGCAATGAGAAATTTGGAGGAAGTAAGGACACCGGTAGAATTCAGGAATTGCTGCAAGTGTGTGAGGCTTTACTTAGATGAATATGCCCTTTATGATGGACAAAAGAAATAAAAAGTTGTTTGTATAGACAAGTGAGAAAAATATTTTCAAGAACTAAAAATTGAAGATTGAGCAAAGAGAAGGAAGGAAGGAAAGGAAGAAGGGAGGTGGAATAAATAAGAAATTAATAATCACATCAATATGGGTTTTATTAGACAATCAAAGATATTTTATCATATGCAATAAAGTTTTACTAAAGGACGTCTTGTTTCTAATTTATTTTGATAATCATACAATAAATGATTTATCAAGTATTTCTGTTTTGGATAAAATGTGAGATACAGTTTTAATTCAGTTTCTGATTGATGTTGATACTTAAGTTGTTGTTAAATATCGAAAGTGGTATTAATATAGATGATTGATGTTTACTTCAGAATGAGATGTTATGAGCATCAAAGTTCGTATTGATATCTAATTTGATATGACATCAAAATGAGTATTAATGTCAAGAGTTTGGTTTTGAATGAGCTATGAGAATGAAGAACGGAAATGGGCAAGGAAGTGGAATCAAAAGGATGATAAAGAAACTTTATAAGATGCCAGGATATAGGTAAGATATGGGTAATATGAAAGACAGAAGTAAGGTGAAAATTTAGGAAACATTTACAAATTGAGATAAGGAATGCATCCCAGGAGTACGATCAAGTACCGAGGGCTAAAGGAAAATATCTAGTGACCAGATGTGAAGAGAAAATGGGGGAAAACGTAAATAAATGTCATACCTACCCAAGAATTAAAGCGGGAAATCAAAGGCTAGATGGATACATTTCGCCAGGAGACGTCGTAGATGGAAATCAAAGGCTAGATGGATACATCAGGCTTAGTCAGAACTTACTTATCAGAACTTATTCTTCTATCAGCATCAGAGCTTGATCTCTGTGTAGAAGTTCCTGCTTTCCTAGATGGAGAGCCTTTGCCTTGACCATGACCTCTACCCTTTTCAGAATTTCCCTGGTCATCATTTCCATCATCCTTTTTCTTCAGTGCTAAATCAGTAGATCATTTGGATTTAATCACTTTATCCCCCTTTTTTGCATCATCAGGTAATAGGAGAGAGAGAAGTAATTCCACTGAAGATTGAATTACATTTAGTTGAACTTGTTGAGAAGCTTGATTCTTTAGTACTTCAGCAATCTGAGCTTGCTGTTTCTCCTGAGCTTTCTCAATAGCCTCAACTCTGTTAAAGGCAGGTTTGAAAAATCTGTTCTTATCCAGTTTAAAGTTCATGTCTTGCTGAATCAGTGTTTCTTGAATTTTGTTCAGCTTGGCTTGAGTTATTGAGTGTTGACCTTGAAGGTTCCTAGTACTCAATGCAGTAACTCTGAGCTATGCTTTGAAGTCATCATTCATTAGCATCTCATCAGCTTTAGCCAGGTGCTCAGCAAGAATATTTGCAGTAGGAACAAAATCAACTTTGTTCCACTCCTTGATCCATTCTTTTCCTCTTAGAGTTTCACTCCAAGGTACCGGTGCATCCTCTTGAACAAAGTTCTTAATTAAATCAACTTTTCCTAGAACTTGTTGAGGTACATGTCCTGAAGGACCAGCTGCATCAGCATATAGATTTGTAGCAGCTTCACCAGTAGTGTCAACATTTGCAGCATCAGAACTTATAGAGTTTGCAGAATCAGCATCCTCTGATAAAATGATAGTATGTGAGGCTATAGAGGTTTCAAAATCATCCTCTAAGTGCTGATCTGGCAGTAAATTTTGATCAACATCTAAATTATGATGCTCACCTAATATCTGATCTTCATCATCTAGATTCAGAAGAGGTGTTGTTGGAATATCTGCATTGAAATCAGCATCGAAAATTGGTGTTGTTGGTGGAGTATGTTGAGGAATGGTTGGAACTTCCAAGTACAGAACCTCAGGCACATTCAAGTTGTGATTATCTATTTCAGTACTTGTACCTTGATTATCAACATGAACTTGATCAATGATAGGAGACATAAGAGGTGTAGGCATTGGTGATGTAGCAGTCTCTGTCTCTTGAATTGGAGATTGTGAAGGTGTAGATACAGTGGCTTCAGCAAATTCTGGTTGTGTAGATGGAAGGGATTCAATCACAATTGGCTCCTTTGGGATCAAAGATTCATGATCCCCTTCCTTAGCTGTTGCTTCCATATCCTCTGAATCTGACTCAACTATGTCCCAGTTAGCTCTTTGTTTCTTCAATCTCTTCAAGGGTGAAGAGACTTTGGGAGCTTTGTCATCAGAATTTATCTTTCTAAGCCTTTTGACGGGCCTATAACTCCCAGTTTCCTTTATTTTCTGAGGAGACACTTCCGTAGCTGCTTCAACAACAGGTTCTAATGGTTGAACCTGTGCCTCATCATCAGATTCATCTCTCAGAATCATCTTCCTTCTCTTTTGTTGTGTCTGAGGTACAGTTATTGTCCTCTTTGCTCTAGAAGAAGAAGGCTTCACTATAGGTGCTGATGGTTGATTGGTATGTGCTGATGTGTGTGGTTGCTGTGTTTGGGTGGTGGTTGGTTCTAATGGTTGTTGTGTGTTGATGGGTTGGACATCAGGATATATCCATGAATAGGTATCATAATCAGCATTTACCAGAGCTTTCTTTACTGATAAAGGAATCCTAAGGGGTCTCAAAACTCCCTTCTTGTTGTCAGCAGTTAACAGATCAGTAAAAGCCCTCTTAGCTAACCTAAAAGGTTCTATTTGTTCACTTGCTGGTTGTGGTTCATCTGATGTACAGTAGCTGTAAATAAACTGATAGAACCTAGCAAAGTAAACTACATTCCTATCCTCTTTCATTCTATCTCCTATAAAACATAACACAGTCTTTGCATAATCAAAATGAGACTGGTTTAGGAGTACATACCCAATTTCTTGTGTCAGAATAGGAATGGCATCAAAATTTGAGCACTTTTTGGCAAACGTCTTCGTGATGCAATCGAAGAAGAAGCTCCATTCCTTTCAAATATATGGGCGTTTGAGTTGACCCAACTTAGCCAAACTCTGTTCATACCCAAGATTAGCCATCATTTGATGTAGCAATGGCTCCTCAACAACAGAGCTGTATTGACGGTTTTCAGGTAGGTGTAAAGCTTTTTGAACTGTTGTCGGAGTAACAACATACTCAACCTCCTGTGCTGTAAACACAATACTTGCAGTCCCATTCTTACCACCATCATCATAAAGTCCTGTACGCTAAAACGTCAGAACTTGAGTTCCAGATAAATAGGATGGCTGCGTCAAAACGAACCCAATTTCACTGTGAGATAAGAAATCCTGTATAAAATGAAGTTCCGAAGGAGCTTCACTCTTAGTAAGAATGGCAGCATAGTTGTTGGGGATGAACTTTGCTCCATTAAAGATTATATCCTTGGGTGCCATTAAAAATGAGTGAGAATTTAGAGTGCCGGAAAGGTGTTTGATAAAATTTCTGTATAGAAAACCGTCAGAGAATGTGAGAAGATAAAAAAAAAGAGTATAGAGTACAAAAGTAGATAAAATATTTAAAATTTTGTCTGTCTGTTACGTATACACGCTCCACTTGGCAGCAGTTATTGAGAAGTGGAACAAACTATACACCTGTCAGCCATGCAGCAGTTAAGACAATAGTTAATGGGCACGGGAAATAATAATGATCACTATGCACATGCAGTTTTTCAAAAAAAAAACTGTTCCCACTAAACAAATGATTATTAGTGTCTTTATCTCACATAAACCAATATTCTGATAAAATGTAACCGTTCAAGTATTGACTTAAAAAAATCAAGGAAATAAATACTGCCACATCAGCATCAGAACTTGATTGTTATCAGAATTTAAAAGTCATCAGAATATGGCTTCTTTACTCAAAAAGTGAAGGTTTATTTCTGTATTCTTCACACAAATACTGATATGGTTTCAACAGAACTTAATCATCAGAACTTCCATCAGAACTTGTCCTCAGAATTTATGCAACTGACTATTGAACTGTTCATCTAAAACAACATTGATCACCACAATAATTTTCATCATTCATATGGAGTGTAAGTGTGTGCTTTAAGCTAAATATGATACAAAGAGTAAAGTCTGATTCACTTTAGTACATCTTAGAAATAAGGCATAACTAAGAACTTTGCTCAAAATATGTCATTCGTCTGAAGTCTACTATAGAATGAGTTCATGCATGAGTCCACCTCAACTGTTTTGTGCTCATTTTATGCATCTTTTGAAATTCCTTTTTACAGTGGCTTCTCAGTGTAAGTGAGTCACGACTGCTTATAAGAATTTATCTATTATCAGAGTATTTCTCGAGTAATAAGAGAATGTGAAAAGTCACCAAGAAAAAATTATTTTGCTTTTCTAATGCATATTACTTAATACCAGCAATGCACTTGGGTCTTCCCTTCCACATATATTTTTCTCTAGATCTCAAAGGAGTACCTGATATTTATTTCTTTTCTTTACTTTTTCTTTTGATAAGTGAGGCTTATCAGCACTTAGTACATCCATAAGATTTACCAACATCAGAACTTAACAGATAAGAAGCACTATTCTAGTTTTTGACTTAGTAATAAGATACACAAAGTAAACCCAACCAAGCTCAATATCGGAATTTGCTTGTGTTAAAAGATTTCCACATAAACAATTACTTCAAACATGGGATCTTTAGTATATTAGAGACTACTAGGTCAACATCTAGCACAGTTATCCTCATTGGATTGAATAGTCACAAAAACATTCATATCACTATCAGAGTTTAAAAATTCACATCAGACAACAATCAGCACTTAGGTAAATTTTAATTTAAGTACAGATTACATAAAGAGAGTAATATCTGTAAATACTGATCATAAAGTCTGATGTATCAGAACATAAACTAAACAGATTTAGAGAAAGAACCTGAAACCATTCCAAGTTCATTTACTAATCTTGTAAAAGTAGCTTCACACAGTGGTTTTGTGAAGATATCTTCTAGTTGTTGATCTGTTGGAACAAAATACAATTCCACTGTACCTTCCATCTCATGTTCCCTTATGAAGTGGTACCTAATGTTGATGTGCTTTGTCATTGAGTGCTGAACTGGATTACCTGTCATAGCAATAGCACTTTGATTATCACAGTAAATAGGGATTTTAGAAAATTCTAACCCATAATCCAGTAACTGATTCTTCATCCAAAGAATTTGTGCACAATAGCTTCCTGCAGCAATATACTCTGCTTCTGTAGTTGATTTGGAAATTGACTTTTACTTCTTGCTAAACCAAGAAACTAATCTGCCTCCAAGATATTGGCAGCTTCCACTTGTGCTTTTCCTGTCAATTTTGCACCCTGCAAAATCTGCATCTGAGTAACCTATTAGCTTAAAGTCTGATTCCCTAGGCTACCACAATCCCAGATCAGCTGTACCCTTAAGGTACTTGAAAATTCTTTTCACAACTGTTAAGTGAGGCTCTCTTGGATCTGCTTTAAATCTTGCACAAAGATAGGTAGCATACATAATATCAGGTTTACTTGCAGTTAGATAGAGTAGTGAGCCAATCATACCTTTGTAATCGGTAATATCTACTGATGTACCAATATCCTTATCCAATTTTGTTGCAGTGGCCATAGGAGTGGATGCACTTGAACAGTCTTGCATTCCAAATTTCATCAACAAATTTCTGGTGTACTTAGATTGACCAAAAAAAATTCCTTCTTCATTCTGCTTGACTTGAAGGCCCAGAAAATAGCTAAGTTCTCCCATCATACTCATTTGATATCTTGACTTCATTAGCTTGGCAAACCTTTTACAAAGTCTGTCATTTGTAGAACCAAAAATGATATCATCAACATATATCTGCACCAAAAGTAAGTCCTTTCCATGGTTGAGATAGAATAAAGTTTTGTCAATAGTCCCTCTGTTAAATCCACTTTCGAGAAGAAACTGAGCTAATGTTTCATACCATGCTCTTGGAACTTGCTTAAGGCCATAAAGTGCTTTATCAAGTCTGTAGACATGATTAGGAAATTTTGAATCTACAAAACCTGGAGGTTGTTCAACATATACTTCTTCTTTCAATTCTCCATTAAGAAAAGCACTTTTTACATCCATTTGAAAGACTGTAAACTTTTTGTGAGTAGCATAAGCCAAAAATATCCTTATGGCTTCCAATCTAGCAACTGGTGCAAATGTTTCATCATAATCAATTTCCTCTTGTTGAGAATATCCTTTTGCAACCAGCCTTGATTTATTTCTTGTAATTATGCCATCACTATCAGTTTTGTTTCTGAACACCCACTTTGTACCAACAACAGATCTGTTCTTTGGTCTTGGCACTAAGGTCCAGACTTTATTTCTATTAAATTCATTTAACTCTTCCTGCATTGCTTGCAACCAATCATCATCTTGAAGAGCTTCTTCCACTTTATTTGGTTCAGCCTGAGAAAGAAAAGAATGATAGAGACATTCATTTGATGTTGTTGTTCTAGTTCTAATGCCTGCTTCAGGATCTTCAATAATCAAGTCAGGTGTATGTGCTTTAGTCCACTTCCTTGCAGATGTAAGGTTATCTCTAGAACTGGATGCTCCCCCATTATCCATGCTGTCTCCATCAACATTTTATGATACTCCCCCTGAAATTATGCTCTCTGAGTTGGATCCTTCAGAATTTGAGTTTCCAGAATTATCAGAACTTGATGAATCAGAATTTGAGTTTCCAGAATTATCAGAACTTTGCCCATCAGAACTTGACGAATCAGAACTTGAAGAGCCTGTTCTAGGTTCTGATGCTTCTTGAGATGTGGTTGGATCTTCAATATGCCCCCCTGCACAGGTGCATTTTACTTTGGCGTAGTCACCACAGTTTCAATAACATCAGAGTATAACCCATCAGAGTTTAGACTATCAGAATTTACAGAATCAAAATTTAAAACTTCATTCTCAAATCTCAGTTAATCATGATCATTGAAATCTTCAAGTCCAATATTCTTCTTATCATCAAAAGAGACATTGATAGATTCCATGAAAACCCTTGTTCTTAAATTGTAGACTCTGAAGGCTTTTGTGGAAAGTGGATATCCAACAAAAATTCCTTCATCATCTTTTAGATAAAATTTGGATAGCTGTTCAGGATGAGTCTTAAGAACAAAACACTTGCAACCAAATATATGAAAATACTTCAGATTTGGCTTCTTTTTCTTCACCATCTTATATGGTGTCCTTCCATGCTTGTTGATAAGTGTTGCATTCTGAGTAAAATAAGCAGCCTGCACAGCTTCAGCCCAAAAGTAGGTTGGTAGCTGTACTTCATCAAGCATAGTTCTTGCAGCTTCAATAAGAGTTCTATTCTTTCTTTCAACAACTCCATTTTGCTGTGGAGTTCCAGGAGCAGAAAATTCCTGCTTTATTCCATGGTCTTTGCAAAACTCTTCTATAATCATATTCTTGAACTCAGTGCCATTAACACTTCTTATAATTTTCACAGAGTCTTTGACCAACTTATCCAGTTGTTTGACATGATCAATCAAGATAGATGCAATTTCACTTTTTGTGTGCAAGAAATACACCCATGTGTATCTGGTAAACTCATCTACTATGACCATAGCATATTTCTTCTTTACAATAGAGATGACATTTACTGGACCAAATAGATCAACATGTAGTAGGTGATAAGGCTCAAGAATTGAAGATTTAGTCATGCTCTTGAATGAAGATTTTCTTTGTTTTGCCTTTTAACATGAATCACAATGGCCATCAGGAGCAAATACTGATTTTGGTAGTCCTCTCACAAGATCTTTCTTGACTAGTTCATTTATATTGTTAAAATTTAAATGAGAGAGTTTCTTGTGCCAATTCCAGCTTTCTTCAATTGATGCTCTGCTTAACAGACAGATTGCAGAACCATCAGAACTTGTTAAAAGCTTAGCTTCATAAATGTTTCCATGCTTGTATCCCTCCAGAACAACTTTGCCTGTAGATTTGCTTACAACTTCACAGTGTTCTTCAAAGAAATCCACATGATAACCTCTGTCACATATTTGACTAACACTCAGCAGATTGTGTTTGAGTCCTGAGACTAGAGCTACTTTTTCAATGATGACATTCCCAAGATTGATATTGCCATATCCCAGAGTTTTTCCCATGTTGCCATCTCCATAAGAAACTCCCGGGCCAGCTTTCTCCACAAAGTTTGATAGCAGGGCTTTATTTCCAGTCATATGTCCTGAACATCCACTGTCCAGAACTAGGATATTTTTCATGTTGCCCTGCAATCACAAAGACCACTAATGATTAGTTTTAAGGACCCAGACTTGCTTGGATCCTTTGGCCTTATTAAGTTTGTTAACATTTGTAGCGGATTTAACATCAGAGTTTATGTTAATATTTTTCTTATCAGAATTTACAATATCAGACTTTGCATCAGAACTTACACTAGAAGGAATGATGCTAACTTTCTTTAAAGAAGGTTTTATTTGATAATAATCATAGTACAAACTATGATATTCCTTACAAGTATAAATGGAATGCCATAAACTACCACAATGAAAACAAGGATTTTATGGTTTAAACCTAACATTATGACTCTTAACTCCTGATTTAGGAGGTAAAGAATTAATATCCTTATTCTTCCTGCAAAAAAAAGCAAGATGGTTAGTGTTTCCACAGTTATTACATTTCTTTCTAGGAGCATTAGAAACAGACTTATAATTATTGCTTTTATTCACACCTTCCTTTCCATTCCTATTTTTCCTAGGTGGCTTTACCTTGTTTACATTCTTAATCTCTTTCAGCTTATACTTAATCTACTTCCTTGTCATTAAGCCTATGTTAACTTCAGCTGGTTTATCCTGTTTTAATTTGTCAGAAGTTGACCCTGCCTTAACTTCTTTATCAATATCTTTCATCTTTTCAGAATCAGACTTTACAGTTTTAGCTACAAACTTAACAGGATTTACCTTTAGCTTAGTAGTCTGTTTAACAATAATTGGCTTAATTTGTTCAGTTCCTATTTCACTTTTATCATCTCTATAGTCTAAGCCCTCTTTCCAGTTTCCACTACTTAACAAATTCTGAGTTGTTCTGCCAGAGTTAGTCCAAGTCCTGATAATCTCCCTTTCCTTTTCTAACTCAGTTTTTAGAGATTGATTCAATTTTAACACTTCATCTCTAACATAAAAGGCATCATCTCTTTCTTTCTGAGTTTGATGGAACATAACTAACTCTTTTTCTAAATAGTCATTCCTTTTCTTAAAAGCCAGATTTTCAGAAGTTAACCTATCACATGTTAAGGTCTGATCTCTATAGCTAATGAATATGATTTTAAGATAAGATCTCAACTCAGTAATATCATCAGTATGAAAAGCATAAGTTGTTTGAGGTACCTTTAACTCAGCAGCTTCAGAACTGCTATCAGCATTTGCCATCAAGGCATAGTTCACCTCATATTCAGAATCTGAAGTGTTTGTCCAGCTTTTCTTCTTTGTGACAAGTGCCTTTCCTTTGTCACTTTTTCCTTTCTTGTAATCAGGAGATATGTGGCCTTTCTCACCACAATTGTAGCATTGAACATTTTAGTAATCTCCTATGACAGACTTTCCTGCTTTGCCTTCAGATTTTCTGAATCCCTTCTTATCATAACTTCCATTTTTCCTGGAAAACTTCTTTCCCTTTCTGAATTTCCTGTAAGCTATCTTTGTGATGCCTTTCACCATAAGAGCACACAATCTCATCATCTCTTCATCAGCATCTATCTCAGATAGACTTTCAGTTTCTGAATCCTCATCATCATCATCATCAGAACTTGATGAATCTGTATCAGACTTTGTGATAAGAGCCTTTCCTTTGCCTTTCTTTGAGGCAGCCACTTTGGGGGATTCCTCCTCAGCCTTAAGAGCAACTGTTCTTGACTTTCTCCCATGTCTCTTGCTTCTTTGGTCCATCTCAAGTTCATAAGTTTTGAGCATACCATAAATTTCATTAAGAATAGTTTCATCAAGAGCATAGTTGTCTCTTATAGTTGTTGCCTTCAAATCCCAACTTTCAGGAAGAGCTAAAAGGAATTTAAGATTAGTATCTTCAAGATCATATTCCTTATCCACCAGTGACATATCATTCAAGAGTTTGACAAATCTGTCATATAAACTAGTTAATGACTCATCAGGTTTTAAGTCAAAGTGCTCATACTCGTGTGTGAGTATAGTCCTCCTGTTCTTCTTAATTGCATTAGTTCCCTGACATCTTGTTTCCAATGCATCCCATATCTCTTTTGCAGTCTTGCAGTTAATTACCCTGTTTGACATGACATTATCAATGGCACTATATAGAAAATGCCTTACCTTTGCATCCTTGGCAATATATGAGATATCTTCAGTTGTATATTCACTTTTCTCCTTTGGTACAGTCATTGCTGGCTGGTTTGCAACTACAACAGATAGCTTGGTTGGCTTATGTGGTCCTTCATTAATTCTGTCAAGGTATTACGGATCTGTAGCTTTCAGAAACATAGTCATCCTCACTTTTCATATGGGATACTCAGAAGGTTTCAGTATGGGAACCCTAATAGTCTCATATCGATTATGGATTTGAGTCTTTGGAGTTTCTTCAGTTTTGGTGGGCTTGGTTGGAGATTGTTCTTTTTCAGACATGATTGTTTTTGGATCTTTACTGTATATGTGTTAACAGATAGGCTCTGATACCACTTGTTAGGTCACACACACTGTAGAAGGGGGTTGAATACAGTGTATACTACAATCAAATCGAATTAAGAACACAAGTATGAAATACAGAATAATCTTATTAATAAAATAGTATAGCAATGGAATCGTTCTCTCTCAGTGATGAACAAATATCACGAGAGCTACTAGGGTTACAATGAATAATATTTTCGATTAAGATAACACATCTAGTGTAAACCCTATGCTGTGTTTATATACCACACAGTTACAAGATAATATTCTAATTGATATCGAATATAAGTCTGCATCTTAAAATATATCAATTAGTTATCTTTTCCTCCAAGTCTTCTATTCTTCATAGAATACTTCTCCATGCATATCCCTTCTTGTGTTTGACTCAATCTTCTTTACTTTCAATCAGGCGCCTTCCTTATCTGAATGTCTTCTTAAGTCCTGATATTATCTCATGATAAATATCTTCTGATATCCTAAGTTCTGATAACTTAAGTTATGATATCTTAAGTTCTGACTTCAGTATAAGTACTGATTTCCAGCTAAGTCCTGATTTGTCCTGTTAGTCAAGATCTGAAAACTTAACACAAATCATTATTAGACATGACATCACAAATATATCTAACACCCCCATTCTCAAAAGACGGGATATTATTACATTATTTTCGTATAAATTGTTTTATAAAAGCCCGGTTTGGATAATTATCCAATACGGGTATCAAATCGGATCGTTTTTGTAGTTACTTAGCGGCTAAGTAACTAATTTATCGATCCAATACGATCCAACACGAACCAATATTCCATAAATATATACCTCTTTTATTATTTTATTTTATTCCTATAATCATAGTCGATCAGTAGAAATATAGAAATTAGAGAGAAAAAACCCTAAAAACGTTACGTTCTTGGGAATCAATCGTACAAACGAAGGCGTTATCGAACTCTGATTCGGGCGTGCAACATATCAAAATGAAGCTCTCGAAAAACTCTTTCTGAATCAACCATCTATTTGTGTGCAGAATTCACAGTATTTTTTTTATTTTGAATTATTTATGGATTAAATTATGAAAATTTGTTCTTGATGTTGTTGATATGATTTGATGATTCCATCGTGTAGATAATCTTTTTCAGGTCATTTTGGTATATTATATGTTAAAAATCGAGTTCAATAACATAGAGAAAATGATGTTTGATTCTGTAAAACTGAAACTAGGGTATATGTTCTTGAATAAGTTTGTTTCTAACAGGAGAGTGCAAATCTTGCTTGATAATTTTATATGACAGAACCAATGTATGGAGAAACTATTCATCCAATTTTTGAGATTATTAGGTTCAAAGGGTACGTCGATCTAAAAGAAGTTGATTAGGATCAAAGAAGATTGAGAAATTTACAGAATTTCCTAAAGAAAGAACATTATTAGCAAAAGAGGCGATATGTTGAACGATCTGCAGCATAAGTGAAATATGAAGTTATGAGTATAAATCTCATACGACTGCAAATAAAGTCAAATTATAAACATGGAAGTGCAATACGAAAGATACAAGACCTAGTACAAGGGAATTTATTCTAATGATCAATTAAGAAGGCATGTCTGAGAACTTTCTAAGGTTAATATATGACTCGGATTGGAATATATTGATCGAATCAGTGTTGAAGCTGTAAATAGATGAAATGTGGATGGCGACCAATGATATCATTCTTTTCTATATTCCTATATATATATATATATATATTCTTATGAGTCTTGAGTCAAGTATGAACTTCTTTCATGATCAGCTTTATAAGGTGACAAGAAAATTGTTGAATCTCTTTCAAACCATTCTTCCTTCAAAATATTGCTTTCTGATTGAGACAAACAGTGTTATGGTGTGACGCTTCGTCGAAATGACAAAGAGTCTGGTGGAACGCCACCTAATCATGTGTTGTATGCCATATAGTATGAAAGACTGGTCATCTTGAGCACAAATATGGTTTTTCACTCATATCCAAATCATCATTCATTCTTTCCTCTTTAATTATGATTTCTTGATTCATGGATCTTTCTGATTGTTTCCTTGTACTCTTATTCCTTACAAAAGGTTTCTGATCAGAATCATATACACAAATTCCCTTCTTGTGTAAGGTCTATCCTCTGAATGTTTTAAAAAGGAAGTGAAATGAACCCGTATAGCAGATGGAGTTATATGATGGGTATGGATAATTGCAAGCCAATAAATGGTGGACATTTACGTGCAGAGAAGATCCATTATGTCGATAATGGGATTGTTGCGAGGACCTCACGTCAGAGGCGGAAATCTGTATACACGATACGTTGCAAGTATGAGATTTTGGCGTGAATTGGAGTAGTTAGCGAACCGTATGAGGTAAATTATCTTGAGAAATAAGAAAGTAAATATGCGTATATCGGATAAGGCAAATGATTGATTGGACAACGGAAGCAAATGAAGAAATTCTTAATAATAACTAGATAATCAATTAATATGTTGTGAAGATGAAGCATACTTCAATCATGTGGGAGATATTTTTTATGAAGATTCAAGATCGAAGAAATGCTAGTTACGAATAAATTTTAAGTGTGTTCATCAAGGGATGGTTGGGCTTTCCCACTCAAGTAAGTAATAGGTAACGGCAAATTTGATGCTTATAACTGGGTCAGCAAAGAAGTTTCAGTATAAAAAGACATAAGGGTAAATGAAGTTATGGTGGATTGACTGTAACAATTTTTATGAAATGATGCTTTAAAACCAAAGGAATTCTTTCTCAAGATTATAAGAGTGTTGGTTGAGAGCAAGTGTTGGTTATCAGAAGTTGAACAAGTTAATTAATAAGAACAAGTGTATATTGTCAAGGATGGACGAATTGTTAATGAGAAACCTTGAATTGAAACATGAACTAGAAGAATTTTAGAATAATTTTTAATTGTACTCAGGAGTGATGTTCTGTTATAATCTGGAAATATAAGAAAAAGGTATGGTATAATAAGAAATGTTCGATATAATCTTGAGTTGAACTAAAGATATGAGTTATACTGATTAGTATTATGTATGATGGTGAAATGGTGAGTTTAGAAGGCAGAAGTTGATTGGTTTACTTCTGGGTTAATTGTTGGTCATGTGATTAATTGTCGGTGTCGGCTTGAGTCTGACTGGTAGTCAATAATATAAAGGAGATGCTGCCCAAATTTTCGGAGAATAACCTACTATCAAAAATAGAAAGTATACTTCCGTGTGTTATTGATATTCTTGTTGATAGTCCAAATAATTGTGATCTCGGTTCTTGAAAGAGGTTGTTACATCCAATCCGACTATATATAATTGGTCTTTGATTTCATTTAGCTAGTCATCACTTGGTGCAATTGATCAATTAAGTGAGTTAATTGGCTAATTTTACCAGTTAATGGTTAGTGAGATGGAGATCGATTCCAATTAGATTAAGTCAAATTTT
The DNA here is from genome assembly GCF_009905375.1 of Apium graveolens. Classification (NCBI taxonomy): domain Eukaryota; kingdom Viridiplantae; phylum Streptophyta; class Magnoliopsida; order Apiales; family Apiaceae; genus Apium; species Apium graveolens. The sequence continues at coordinate 189,416,241 of NC_133650.1, forward strand.
GATGTGACTTTCAAATCCGAAATCAAAGCAATGAGAAATTTGGAGGAAGTAAGGACACCGGTAGAATTCAGGAATTGATGCAAGTGTGTGAGGCTTTACTTGGATGAATATGCCCTTTATAATGGACAAAAGAAATAAAAAGTTGTTTGTATGGACAAGTGAGAAAAATGTTTTCAAGAACTAAAGATTGAAGATAGAGCAAAGAGAAGGAAGGAAGGAAAGGAAGAAGGGAGGTGGAATAAATAAGAAATTAATAATCACATCAATATGGGTTTTATTAGACAATCAAAGATATTTTATCATATGCAATAAATTTTTACTAAAGGACGTCTTCTTTCTAAATTATTTTGATAATCATACAATAAATGATTTATCAAGTATTTCTGTTTTGGATATAATGTGAGATACAGTTTTAATTCAGTTTCTGATTGATGTTGATACTTAAGTTGTTGTTAAATATCGAAAGTGGTATTAATATAGATGATTGATGTTTACTTCAGAATGAGATGTTGTGAGCATCGAATTTCGTATTGATATCTAATTTGATATGACATCAAAATGAGTATTAATGTCAAGAGTTCAGTTTTGAATGAGCTATGAGAATGAAGAACAGAAATGGGAAAGGAAGTGGAATTAAAAGGGTGATAAAGAAACTTTATAAGATGCCAGGATATAGGTAAGATATGGGTAATATGAAAGATAGAAGTAAGGTGAAAATTTAGAAAACATTTGCAAATTGAGATAATGAATGCATCCCAGGAGTACGATCAAGTACCGAGGGCTAAAGGAAAATATCTAGTGACCAGATGTGAAGAGAAAATGGGGGGAAAACGTAAATAAATGTCATACCTACCCAAGAATTAAGACGTGACATCAAAGGCTAGATGGATACATTTCGCCAGGTTACGTCGTAGTGAAATAACCTGAGAATTAAAGGTGAGGAAAGAGTTAATTGCATCATTATCAATAGGTTATCCAAACATAATCATTATCTTGTATTAATAAACAGTTCGTCCAATAAGTGGGTTAGTTGCTGCTTAAAGAAATGGTGGTACGTTGTTAGATCCCGAAATTAGTTGTAAATAATCAATATAGTTTGATGTGAGATATGACAGGAGTATTCAGAATACGATGAATTATGTCGAACTAGAATAGTATATACCACTCCCAGATGAACGAGCATTAAGTAAGGCGGAACTGAAAGATAGGAACTTGGCTACGATAACTCAAGGGATTCAAGCTACTCCGAGAATATGATACGAGACATAGATGTCAAAAAAACTTTCTGATAGTATGACACAAAGAAAGAATAAATATTATATGTGACTAGACGTCAAGGAAAGCATTGCAGTCAGTTTCCTATGAGAACTTCTTAGAACCAAAATATTTGATAATATGGGTGATATTATGCCGGTGATGCCTCCGGGTTAGTGTATTTTCTTCAAAATAGTAAAAGATTTTCACTCAACAAATATACTCAATTGTGATTCAAGGAAAATAAGATATGGTGATAAGTTTGTGCGTCAACTATATTCACTCGAGATTTTCTCGTTAATTTTTCATTTTGAAGTAATTTCGAGAACGTTAGAAATCAAATACGCCATGGTTTCAGAATATCATTCGCAAATGGACAGGAAGATTAAGGGAATGATTAAAGAGCCTAAAATGCAATTGGAAGCGAATACAACTAAGTTAATTGAACAAAGAAACATGTGGGAATGAGGTTCAACAACCAGTACCTATTGCAAACATTCATGAGCACGAATTACTAGAATTAGTAAGAAAAGATCATTAGTATGCATTATGCTGGTCCTTTGACAGTAAAGTAGTCAGGATAAGTGTAACTAAGTTGGCTTCACCGCTACACGTTTAACAGATTCATAAGGTATTTATATGTGTATATTCAGGAAGAGTAATTTAGCTCCGTTATATATAAAATGGAGACTTGACTTGAGTAATATAAGCAACAGATAGAATATGATGTCAGCAAGAGGCTGTTAAGTAATGAGTGATGCTGCGAGTAAAATTTATGAAAAGGTGTAAGGTTGATGTATCAACCTGAGAAAATGGAAGTGAGATACTTATATAAATCAGTATATGATCCTTAGTGTGATTCTGAAGGTATCAACCTGAGAAAATGGAAGTGAGATACTTATATAAATCAGTATATGATCCTTAGTGTGATTCTGAAGGCAGAATCCTTATATGGGGGAAGGATGTAATATTCGGGATATTATATGTAATTATTTTTATTGATAAATGATTATTATGTGATTATTATCTGATTTTTGGTGAATTATTTGACGATTGGTGTTGTTATATGGATGTTGATATGTGGTAAAGTATAAGTATGTTAATTTTATTATGTCTAAAATAAAATTTAGATAATTAAGGTATTTTTCTGGTAATTTTTGGACTGTTATATGATTTTATATTAATATATTAATTTATGAATTTATTAATTATTTTCTGAATAATTACAAAACTATTTTATAAAGTCGGAAATCGTCCGAATTCAACCATTTTAACATTTTTACAACCCGAAACTCTTCCGAAAACTCCTTCCTACCTAATCTGGTAATTCCGGACATTTTCTGTGTATTGATTTTTTCAATCCGGATTACGGTTTGACCCGTGCGTGGCCCGACGCAAGATTTTTGATACGATAATCATTTCGGTGAATCAACAAAACCCCCCATTCTCGAAAGACGGGATATTATTACATTATTTTCGTATAAAGTGTTTTATAAAAGCCCGGTTTGGATAATTATCCAATACGGGTATCAAATCGGATCATTTTTGTAGTTACTTAGCGGCTAAGTAACTAATTTATCGATCCAATACGATCCAACATGAACCAATATTCCATAAATATATATAGCTCTTTTATTATTTCATTTTATTCATATAATCATAATCGATCAGTAAAAATATAGAAATTAGAGAGAAAAACCCTAAAAACGTTACGTTCTAGAGAATCATTCGCACAAACGAAGGCGTTATCGAACTCCGATTAGGGCGTGCAACATATCAAAACGAAGCTCTCGAAAAACTCTTTCTGAATCAACCATCTATTTGTGTGCAAAAATCACGGTATTTTTCCTATTTAATTAATTTATTTTGAATTATTTATGGATTAAATTATGAAAATTTGTTCGTGATATTATTGATATGATTTGATGATTCCATCGTGTAGATAATCTTTTTCTGATCATTTTGGTATATTATACGTGTAGGATTTTATACATCACAGAAGCATGGTAAAACATTTTCTTGATATAAAATCCATATAAACGCATACAAATTATGAATAAATCGAGGGATCGATTAATAACCTTTTACAGCGATCCAAGAACAATGAACGAAGATCCTTAGCAGCTGCTCCTCAATTGTGAAGCACTCCACCGATATCCACCAAGAGATCAAAATAATGGAGGGAGGAAGAGGTTGAGAGAATAAGTTGCCTCTCTTTCTTTTCTACTTTAGATTTAGGGTTTTTATTTTGGTTGAGGCAAATAGGGTTTATAATAGTATATTTATAGGCAAAATTTTCAGCTGAAAATTTTCCCATAAAATAATATTATTATTAACATTTTAATTGATTATTCTTATTAACCAATTAACTAATAATTAAAACACCTTTTAATCATTAAACCCTTTTCTAAACACTTTAGAAAAATAATTCTCTTACTTGATTTAATTTCCAAAATTAAATTCTTAATTAATAATATCAAAAACTTTTCTTAATTAATTTATAATTAATTAAATCTCATTTAATCAATTATTAAATTTGCTAATTAATTATTTATTTCACAAATAAATAATTACCAGCCATTATTAATTAATTCCTCCACCATTAAATCATTCTTTTTTATGGTGTGACCCTGTAGGTTCAATATTAAGTCGGTAGTAGAAATAAATAATAATAAAACTATTTTATCATTATTTATATAAATTATCTAATTTATTAAATATGATTAATTAATAAATTAATCATGTTTATTCTACATCGTGAGGGATACTTCTCAGCATATCGCGACTATCCGGATAATACGAATTCACTGCTTAGAATACCTAGAACCTATTTAGTGAATAATTACCGTACAATTAATTTCTTCTACCCTGCAATGTCATGATTAAATACAAGGCATGGAACTCGTGTCAAGCCTATCTTATTTAATCATATGCTTTCCCATTTACTATGCTTAGTTCTAATTAATGTGAATTAGAAACTTCTTTCTAATTTCATTCACTCTGGCCAGAGATTCCTGAACTAGCATAAGGGGATCAGCATTGAACATTCTCTTCCTTCCACTGGAAGGGGTAGATCCTTTATTGATCATACACTATCTTCGTGTACAAATTCCTACACCCAGTAGAGCCCTTATTATTGTCCCTGGAGACTAAGAACTAAACCAAAGTATAGTTCAGTGTACACAAGATGTCTATGATGACCTCAAGTCTAAGGATACTTGTACAACTATCACTATGTGAACATCTGCTGACACGTCAGTGAACTCCATCAGTTGTTCAGCTATGTGAGTCATGTTCAGTGAACTTATTCTATAATAAGCACCTACATACTAGCTATAGTGTCACCACACAAATGTCTATGAGAACAGACATCCTTCATAACGAAGCAAGCATAGTACGCACCGATCTTTGCGGATTACTAATTACCAGTTAGTAATCCTGCGACCAGGAAATATTTAAGTTTAGAGTTATCATCTTTTAGGTCTCATTATTATGATCTCATCATAATCCATAAAAAGCTTTACTCTAAACTATGGTATATCTTATTTAAACACTTAAATAGATAAAGCCCGCAATAAAGTCAAAACAAGTCTTTTATTAATATCAATGAAATCAAAACAGATTACATAAAAGTTATTCCTAAATCATCATACATGATTGGACTTAGGACACATCTCTTTCAATCTCCCACTTGTACTAAAGCCAATCACTCTGGTATCTAATACCCATCTTGTCTTTATGACGATCAAAGTGACTTTAAGAAAGTGGCTTTGTTAAAGGGTCTGCTATGTTGTTATGTGTGTCAACTCTCTTGACGTTGACATCTGCTCTTTCAACAATCTTCCTAATCAGATGAAAGCGCCGTAAAACATTTCCTATAAAAAGTATGTCATCCACATACAATACAAGAAATGTTATCGCGCTCCCACTAACCTTCTTGTAGACACATGGTTCATCTATGTTTTTGATAAAACCAAACTCTTTGATTGTCTCATCAAAACGGATGTTCCATCTATGAGAAGCTTGCTTTAAACCATATATGGTTCGTAGCAGCTTACACACTAGGTGTTCATTTCCCTTAGAAAGAAAACCCTCCGGCTGTGTCATATACACTTCCTCTTCAAGTTTCCCATTGAGGAAGGGCATTTTCACGTCTATTTGCCAGATCTCATAGTCGTGGTAAGCAGTAAACGCAAGAAAAATCCGAATTGATTTTAACAGGGCTACAAGAGAGAAAGTTTCATCAAAGTCAATCCCTTACCTTTGTCTGAATCCTTTTGCCACGAGCCTGGCCTTATAGGTCTCCACCTGGCCATCTGCTCCAATCTTTCTTTTGTATACCCATTTGCACTCAGTAGGCTTCACACCCTCAGGTGCTTCAACCAAAGTCCATACTTGGTTGGTATACATAGATTTCATTTCGGATTTCATGGCACTTTGCCATTTCTCTGAGTCAACACTACTCATAGCCTCATTATAGGTCATAGGGTCATCATCATCAATGATTGACAACTCATTGTCATTCTCAATGACAAGGCCATAATACCTCTCAGGTTGGCGAGACACTCTCCCTGTCCTACGAATGGGTTGTTCCACAGAAGGTTGTTCAGTTTGAATAGGTGCTTCCACTTGAACCGTAGTAGTTTGTGCTTCTTGAACTTCATCAAGTTCAATCTTGCTCCCACTGTTTCCTTCAAGGATAAACTGCTTTTCCAAGAAGGTAGCATGTCTGGAGACAAACACCCTATGATCGGTGTAAAACTAATACCCTAAAGTCTCTTTAAGATATCCCACAAAATTACATTTTACGGATCGAGATTCCAGCTTATCTGAGTCAACTTTCTTGACATAAGCTGGACATCCCCAAATCTTAACGTGTTTAAGACTCAGTTTCCTATCTTACCATATCTCATATAGAGTTTGAGGAACAGAGTTGGAAGGCACCTTATTCAGTAAATATGCTGAGGTTTCCAATGTATAACCCCATAGAAATACTGGAAGATTCGCATAGCTCATCATGGACCGAACCATGTCTAACAAAGTTCGATTTCTCCTTTCAGATACCCCATTCAACTGTGGAGTATATATAGGAGTCCACTGGGAGACTATACCATTTTCTTTGAGATAAGCTAGAAACTCTCCATTCAAGTATTCACCACCTCGATCTGATCGAAGAGTTATAATACTATGTTTGGTTTGTTTCTCCACTTCATACTTATATTCTTTGAACTTTTCAAAGGCTTCAGACTCGTGTTTCATCAAATACACATATCCGAATCTAGATCGATCATCTATGAAAGTAATGAAGTATGAAAATCCACCCATGGCTTGCGTAGACATTGGTCCATATATATTTGTGTGTACCAATCCTAGCAAATCTGCAGCCCTCTCTCCATGTCAACTAAATGGAGATTTGGTCATTTTACCCAATAGACAAGACTCGTATGTAGGATATGATTCAAAATCAAAGGGGTCAAGTAACCCTTGCTTATGCAATGTCCGTAGTCTATTTTCACTAATATGACCAAGTCTGCAGTGCCACAAGAAAGTGAGATTTTCATCATCCCTTTTTCTTTTATTAGTATGTTCAATTTGTAGTAAATTAAGCTCTACGTCACATATATATAGACCATTGTTTAAAATACCACTCCCATAAAGAACGTTATCTCTAAGAATTGTACATTTATTATTCTGAATAACAAACAAAAATCCAGCCAAGTCTAACATGGGAATAGAAATAATATTCCTCACAATCGAGGGAACAAAATAACAATTATTTAAAATAATAATCTTGCCCGTAGGCATATGTAAATGAAATGATCCTACAACATCAGCAGCAACTCTTGCTCCATTTCCCATCCGTAGAATCACCTCCTCTTCTTCAAGAGTCCTACTTCTCCTTAGTCCCTGCAACGAATTGCAAATATGAGAACCACAGGCGGTATCTAATACCCAAGTAGAAATTTGATTTAATGACATATTCAATTCAATCATGAACATACCTGAAACAGAAGCGGTAGTCTCACTACCCTTCTTCTTCTTCAATTCTGCAAGGTAAACCTTGCAGTTCCTCTTCCAGTGCCCCACTTTGTTACAGTGAAAGCAAACAGCTTTGCTCTTGGGGTCTTCAGCTTTTGGTGGAACCGGCTTTTTCTCACCTACTTTCTTATTCTTGGAAGGATTCTTCTTCCTTTTCTTAGGATTTGAACCTTCACCAATTAGAAGAACATAACTCTTCTTAGGGGGAAAATTCAATTCCGCGGTCTTCAACATGTTGTGGAGTTCAGGCAGGCTGACATCCAGCTTATTCATGTCAAAGTTCATAACAAACTGCGAGAACGAACCCGGAAGTGATTGCAAGATCAAGTCTTGGCTCAGCTCCCCATCCATGGAAAAACCAAGTTGTCCAAGACGTTCAATCAAATTGATCATCTTAAGTACATGGTCATTCACAGATGATCCCTCAGACATCCTACAATCGAACAACTCCTTCGATATCTCATATCGAGCTGTCCTCCCTGCCACATCATACAACTCTTGTAGATGCATAAGGATAGTGTGAGCATCCATATGCTCATGCTACTTCTATAGCTCAATGTTCATGGAAGCTAGCATGATGCATTGAGCAACATTTGCATCATCTATCCACTTACGATACACAACATGTTCATCATTATATGCATCGCTAGCAGGTTCAGTAGGCTTAGGTGAGTTAAGCACATATTCCAGCTTCTTAACCCTGAGAACAATTCTCAAGTTTCGAAGCTAGTCAGCAAAATTAGGACCAGTCAACTTGTGAGCATCTAGTATACTCCGGAGTGATAGTGCAGAAGACATAACGTATATAGTAAATCTGTAAATGATGAACACATAACAACACTTAGCAAATATTCAATTTCATTTCAAAACACTATATGAATCGGGTCTTTATTCATAAGTGGCTCCCACTAGTTTATCTAAATTATATAACCCCCTTAAGTGAAAAATTAAGCATTCATAATGCTAGTGGGAATAGGGATCCTACATTCCATCACACAACCTCGGCTGTAGCACGAAACATCATGTGATGTTCAATAGGCAGACAACTCTTGTCAATTACATCTTATGTTATTCCCTAATAAAACTTTAGCCTCTTGAATAATTGAGTCACGGCTGTAGCACGACAGACTCAATATTCTAAGTCAAGTCTAACCCAATATTTTGTACAATTGAATCAGTCTCCAACGGCCCACGGCTGCAGCACGTAACGACCTTTAGATTCTAATTCAATGTACACATCTCTATGTAATAGACAAGTATTTCTTATTTCGAAATCAAAGCCCTCGGCTGTAGAACAAAACGACAATGATTTAAAAATAAGAACTACTTTCTACCATGTTGGAAGGCTTTGACCGACACAAGCCCGTTGTGTCATTGGCCAATTACTACTTGATATTATTTAATTTTAGAGGGATTATATTATGTTACAATCATAATCATATTATAAAGAGATTCTTCCTTTTAAATTAAATATTTCAAATCAATAATCGATAATCAGATGATTCCCAGATCGGGGGGAGCATTATCAAGAGGCGTCACTTAATACCCCTTTCTTACAGATAGAAATCTGCTTTTGACAGAATCATCCTTTCTCTCAATATTGAAAATTCATATTTAATTACGTGTTTCATAAACACAAGAATCTCATGATTGTATTCATAATATTTATATTAAGGTCATGAAACAATTTCACTATACTAGATTGTCTAACATACGCCTTATGTTAATTAAGTTCACTTAAATCTATCATCTCATGATAAGTTAAGCATATATCACATATATAAGCATGAATAAACGTAAAGGTACGCATGTTAAATCATGTAACATATTACTCTAAGCATTATACATCTCTATGTACCACATGAAGCATTTAAAAGGTAATTAAAACAATTTAAAACAGCTTTAATACACTACTGTTAGCTATAAACAGTCCGAAACAATTTCAGAAAATATAATATAATATAGCATTAGATGCGTCTCAAAAAGACAAATCCAACGACACCAAGCACGCCCCAAACGGACCTACCACGCGCCCTCACGCGCCCCAAGAAGATACTGACTCGCCTATACGCGCACACGCGCTGTCAGGCGCGTGACTGACGTTCAGCCACTCGCCCCCACGCGCACACGCGCCTCACGCGCCCTGACAGCTGAGCTGACGTCAGCATGACGTCATCTGATGACGTCAACATCAATGCTAACCAGTTGACCGCGCGTGTCAGACACGCACCGCGCGTGACACAGGAGCGCGTGAGCCCCACGCGCGCTAGCCAGCCGCGCGGTCCTTTGTCCGTTTCTGTCTTCAGCCGCTTTTTTTTATTATTATTATTAACCGCCGCCATTGAACGACGTGCCAACCCTCAATATCAGTACCCTTTTTTGATTTACAGCAGGATACAGTATATATATACATAACAGATTATATATACATATTTTACTACGAATTTTAATTAAAAAAACTTCAAAAAATCATAATAATTAATCCACACATCAGAAAATTATGAAAAAAATACCGAGACGATCGACAACACTTGTAGAACCCAGATCTACAGTCAAAACATTTTTGAGAAATAATTTATAATCAATCATAATTAATCCATGATATAACTTGCAAAAATCATAATAAATTCATACAAGATCATAAAACTCTGAAATTTTTATCACAGATCTATATGCATACAACCTATACTCTGATACCATTGTAGGATTTTATACATCACAGAAGCATGGTAAAACATTTTCTTGATATAAAATCCATATAAATGCATAAAAATCGTGAATAAATCGAGGGATCGATTACTAACCTTTAATAGCGATCCAAGAACGATGAACGGAGATCCTTAGCAGCTGCTCCTCAATTGTGAAGCACTCCACCGGTATCCACCAAGAGATTAAAATAATGGAGGGAGGAAGAGGTTGAGAGAATTAGTTGTCTCCCTTTCTTTTCTACTTTAGATTTAAGGTTTTTATTTTGGTTGAGGAAAATAGGGTTTATAATAGTATATTTATAGGCAAAATTTTTAGCTGAAAATTTTCCCATAAAATATTATTATTATTAACCCTTTAATTGATTATTCTTATTAACCAATTAACTAATAATTAAAATACCTTTTAATCATTAATCCCTTTTCTAAACACTTTAAAAAAATAATTCTCTCACTTGATTTAATTTCCGAAATTAAATTCTTAATTAATAATATTAAGAACTTTTATTAATTAATCTATAGTTAATTAAATCTCATTTAATCAATTATTAAATTGCCTAATTAATTATTTATTTCACAAATAAATAATTACCAGCCATTATTAATTAATTCCTCCACCATTAAATCATTCTCTTTTATGGTGTGACCCTGTAGGTTCAATAATAAGCCGGTAGTAGAAATAAATAATAATAAAACTATTTTATCATTATTTATATAAATTCTCTAATTTATTAAATATGATTAATTAATAAATTAATCATGTTTATTCTACATCGTGAGGGATACTTCTCAGCATATCGCGACTATCCGGATAATACGAATTCACTGCTTAGAATACCAAGAACCTATTCAGTGAATTGTTACCGTACAATTAATTCCTTCTACCCTGCAATGTCATGATTAAATACAAGGCATGGAACTCGTGTCAAGCCTATCTTTTTTTAATCATATGCTTTCCCATTTACTATGCTTAGTTCTAATTAATGTGAATTAGAAACTTCTTTCTAATTTCATTCACTCTGGCCAGAGATTCCTGAACTAGCATAAGTGGATCAGCATTGAACATTCTCTTCCTTTCACTGGAAGGGGTAGATCCTTTATTGATCATACACTATCTTCGTGTACAAATTCTTACACCCAGTAGAGCCCTTATTATTGTCCCTGGAGACTAAGAACTAAACCAAAGTATAGTTCAGTGTACACAAGATGACTATGATGACCTCAAGTCTAAGGATACTTGTACAACTAACACTATGTGAACATCTGCTGACACGTGAGTGAACTTCATCAGTTGTTCAGCTGTGTGAGTCATGTTTAGTGAACTTATTCTATAATAAGCACCTACATACTAGCTATAGTGTCACCACACAAATATCTTTGAGAACAGACATCCTTCATAACGAAGCAAGCATAGTATGTACCGATCTTTGCGGATTACTAATTACCAGTTAGTAATCCTACGACCAGGAAATATTTAAGTACAGAGTTATCATCTTTTAGATCTCATTATTATGATCTCATCATAATTCATAAAAAGCTTTACTCTAAAGTATGGTATATCTTATTTAAACACTTAAATAAATAAAGCCCGCAATAAAACCAAAACAATTCTTTTATTAATATCAATGAAATCAAAACAGATTACATAAAAATTATTCCTAAATCATCATACATGATTGGACTTAGGACACATATCTTTCAATATGTTAAAAACCGAGTTCAATAACATAGAGAAAATGATGTTTGATTTTGTAAAACTGAAATTAGGGTTTATGTTCTTGAATATGTTTAATTCGAATTGGGGGTTTCTATTCTGTTGATTCTGGGTGGATTTGAAGGTTACAGATGTGTAGATCGTGAAGTGTTGAGTTGATTAATGTATTTGGTTTCTATGTTAGCTGGCTGTATCGAACTCGCCGAAAAAACGCTCGTGACAGTGTCGAAAAACTTCGGCGAAGTTTTTCGGCCAAACCACGAGTTGTTTGTACATTTTGTTCGCAGCAACATATTCCTGGAAGGTTGTGCTGTTAATCTGCAGTTTCTCAGAGTTTTCTGGGCAAGGGGAAGACGGCCGGCGGTGTCGCCGCCACCGGCGCCGCCAGGTCGTCGGAGAAGACGACGAAGTGCAGAATGAGCCCCCAAACTTTTGCAAAATCTCAAATTTAGTATCTCGGTTTTAAAATCTGTCAAAAACCAGATTTAATTTTAATTATTTTCAAAAAAAATATTCTGTTAATTTTAAAAATCATAAAATTTATTGTTATTTATTATACATTCTGAAAATATTTATTTAATTATTTTTAAAAATTAAAAAATTGTTTTTAATTATCTATTTATTTTAAAAATTGTTTTTTATTAATCTGATTTATTTTATTAATTAATTTTAATTAGTTTTTAATTATTTTTAATTAATCGATTAAATAAATTATTAATTTATTTAATTAATTTATTTAATTATTAAATAATTTTAATTGATTTAATAATTAGATTTAATTATTTATTTTTAGTTTAGAAGTTTCGAAAAATAGTTTCGAGCTTCAAAATGTTATTTTAAATTATTTTCAAAGCTCGATAATTATTATAAAATTATTTTAAAGTCATATTCGGGCGTTCGAACCCTATTATTCCGAAAACTGTTCAAAAATTCGTATTAAATACCTGAAAAATCATTTTGACCCCGAATCTTCTTTGAAAAATTATTTTGATCGAATATCTTGCGTGCTATATGCTACGTGCTATCTGATTGATGTGTTATATGCCTATGTGGTTATTATTTGATTAGAATAATATGAGTTTGAATATTGATAGATACTTGTGATGCATTGCAGAGCAAACAAGGCATAGAAAAGAAAATCAGTGATCAGTAAATAGAACTAAAGCATAGAAAGAGAAGGCGAGTGATTGATAAATAGAAGCAAGGCATAAAAGGAGAAGGAAAGTGGTTGATGAGTAAAACTGTTAGATGAGTATAAGTAAAGTGGAAATCATCTGTGATAAGCAAGTACTTCTGAACCTTTCTTCAAGATATATTGTAAATATTTTCAAACTTTCTCATAACATGTTGCTATTATTCAAAATAACTCTTGTTTTATATTGTAAGCGCTTTAAACTATTCAACCTTGAACCCTAATTCTTATTGATCTTGAGCCATAAGCCTTATTCTTCATAAACCATTGGTTGTTGAATTTTCAGATACGAGTCAAACATATACGATACTACTCCACAAATACATATCTACCACATACTGATTCTGATATTGAATTGCTTGACATACCAACCTTTATTCCTTGTTTAACAGAAGACCAATCCTTGTAACCCTTGAACCCTTGGTCTTCTACTTTCTGATTCTTTCCTTGATTGAAAGCCAATCTTTTTGAATTCCTTCTTATACCTTCATGGTATTGTGAATCACCCTATGCTTCAAGATAAATGTTGTTTATGTTTCAGCTTATTGAATTACATTGGTTATCATATTGAATTATTTTAGAATTGGATGGTTTTATAAATATGGACCGGATTCATGATCATAATAGGCCAATACATGCCTTGGATCCAGTATATAGAGCAAAGCTGGGAGCCTTGCTCGGGGTAGTGCGTGACTGATTAGCAGCCTAACCTTGATTTTTAAAATGAAAAGTGAATGTCCAATTCTAATAATTGCTTATTCAGAAACTTGATTCTTCTGAATCATTTCATTTGGTTATTGTTTAACCTCAGTTATTGCTATTATGACTTGCTGAGCTAGTTAGCTCACTCTTGCAAACCTTTTTATGTTTTCAATAGTTGAAAAGGAAATTGTTGGTAACGAGGATTCCTAGTCCAGTGTGCGAGCTAGGATTCCAGGTTAAGTTGGATCGAGCTATCAAGAGCTTTATATTGTTAATGAGTTATGCAAAATTGTAAGAATGATATCATTATCAGATGTAAGTTGAACTAGTTGGGATTTGGTATAATAAAAGATAAGGTTGTGGCTTATTTTCATACTTGAACCTGTTGCGATCCATGGTTGTGAAAAGAAGGGTCAATGCATATAATATTTTATATCCAGGTTTATATATTGTGTGTGTATGTTGTGAGCCCCAAACTTCTGACCCGTGTTTGGAGGGCGTGACACCCTGTTATATACTACAAGTATGAGGATCTTCTTTTGGATCGAGAAGCCCTGTTGACACAGATCCAGGAAAGTGAAGGAGCTTCGAAATGAGATTCAGGTAACCCGTAGAATACTTGAGGCCAAACTTCATTGAGCTATTTATGAGTATGCAACCCCAAATGCTCTTATGGGATGGGCCAAAGAGGTATTGGAGGATTTTGAAAGGCTTTCTGGACCAGAGTTTCCCCGAAACTAGATGACAGAAATGATGTGACAACTGATATATATATATATATATAATAATGTGTAATGTAATATCAAACTGTTGGTTGGTATATAAATAAACAAGACTTGCTGAATAATGGATAGGCCTGTTGTACCTTTGCCTTTAATAAACATTTCACGCTTGTACCACCAAACTTTGATATATATCAGTACCTTTCCTTTTCCAGCACTGTCATTTACATTACTATACCTGTTTTATCCTACTTACTACATCTGTTATAAACTCATGTGATAACATGTACCCTATTTCCTAATTGTTTACATTCTGTAAAGAAGCATGCAATTTACTTAGTTCAACGATTGAAAATGTTTTCAAAAAGAGATGCTTCTGTTTTATAAAAACTTTTCAGAAAAAGGGATTTGATTTAAAGGTTAAATAAATTATTTGATTCTTTACAGAAAATGCCTCCCAGAAGAAATACCCGTTCTACCAACCAGAATGAAGAAACTAACAACAACAACAACAACAACAATACCCAAGACAATAATAACCAGAATGTTAATCCAGATCCCATAGACCCAACTGTAGCCCAGATTCTTCAGATCTTGGTCCAACAGACAGTCCACCTAACTCAACAACAGCAGAGGCAGACTAACCCTCAAGTAACTTTAAGACTTTTCAGGTGGTGAATCCACCGGAATTCAAGGGTTCTGTAGATCCTATTGAGGCAAGAGTCTGGTTGAAAGAAATTGAGAAGGCATTTGCCTTAGTCAGGGCGAGAGAGAAACAGAAGACTGAGTTTGCGAGTTATTATCAGAAGAATGAAGCCACCTACTAGTGGGAAACTGTTTAAGTGTTGGAAGGTATAAATAATGTTATATAGGATAGATTCAAGGAGCTATTTTTGGAGAAGTATTTCCCTCAGTTTGTTCAGGATCAAATGGAAATGAAATTTCTGGAGTTAAAGCAGGGGAATATGTCGGTGGCATATTATGAAAGTAAATTTGAGGAATTGTCTAGGTTTGTGCCATCATATATGGACATTGTTAGGAAGAAAGCTAAAAGGTTTCAACAAGGTTTTAAGCCATGAATCCGTAGGAAGGTGGCCATATTTGAATAGGACACGTATGCGGGAGTTGTGCAGAAAGCCATGATTGCGGAGACAGAGAGTGAAATATATCAGATGGAGAAGGAAAGTAAGAAAAGGAAGTTTGGGGGGTACGAAGGACAGTCCCAGGCAGGGAAGTTTCCAAATTTCAATCAATGGAAAGGCAAGTTTCAGCCCAAAAGGAATTTCAATAGGAAGAATGCAGGCAACGGAGGACAAGGTAACCGTCCAGCCACTGGGAATCGGCCAACCTAGTAGAGGCCAGCTTTACCTGACTGCCAAGTATGTGGAAAGAAGCATGGAGGAGTGTGCAATAAGCTGAATGTGGTCTGCTACATATGCAACCAGAGGGGGTACTATTCAAGGGAGTGTCGTAATCAGCCAGCCAGAGAGCCAGTCAACAAGGATCAGCCTACCAGGAATCAGGCAGGCAAAGTTACAGCAATTGGGTATACATGTTTCAAGTGCGGAAAGCCAGGGTACATAGTCAGGGATTGCAAGACACCAATTCCAGTCAATAATACACTGCGAATCATGGGAGCCCCTCTAATAGTGAATGAACCTCCCAGAGCTAGAGTTTATGATATGTATGTGAAAGATGCTATCATGGACACTGATATTGTGGCAGGTACGCTTACTGTGAATTCTTTATTTGCTAAAGTGCTAGTAGATTCGGGAGAAACCCGATCATTTATTTCTCAATATTTTGTTGATAAGCTGAATCGTCCAATTGAATTGCTAAGTGAAATTCTGATGGTAAAATTAGCAAATTAAGAGCGTGTATCGGTTAACCAACGGTGTAAGGACTGTGAGATTGAGATTTCTGGCAATAAGTTTGATACTGACTTGATACCATTTAAGTTAGGAGAGTTTGGTGTTATTTTAGGAATGGACTAGCTATCTAAGCACGATGCTCAGATAGACTGTCGTAATAAGAAAGTAATCTTGAAGACGCTAGATGAGAAATTGGTGACATTTAAAGGTCCAAAGCAAGAAAAGAAGTTCTTTACAATGATTCAAGCTAAGAAGTTATTGCAACAAGGATGCGAGCACTTCATTGCATATGTGATAGATAGAAGTCAGGATCCAGCAAAACTGGAAAACATTCCGGTGGTAAATGAATTTCCAGACGTGTTTCCAGAGAATTACCAGGATTTCCTTTAGATAGAGAAACAGAGTTTGCAATCGACTTAGCACCTCGAACGGAGCCAGTATCTAAGGCCCCGTACAGAATGGCGCCTGTTGAAATGAAAGAATTGGCAAAGAAATTATAGGAATTATTGGAGAAAGGAGTGATTCGACCCAGTATATCCCCATGGGGTGCACCACTATTATTTGTTAAGAAGAAGGACGAAAGTATGAGGTTATGCATTGAGTATCGAGAACTGAACAAGCTTACGATTAAGAACAAGTATTCATTACCTCGAATCGATGATTTGTTTGATCAACTAAAAGGAGCTAAGTATTTCTCTAAGATTGATTTGAGATCCGGATATCACCAGTTAAAGATTAAACCCGGGGATATACCAAAGACAGCTTTTAGAACAAGATATGGTCATTATGAATTCTTAGTGATGTCATTTGGATTGACCAATGCCCCAGCAGCATTTATGGACTTAATGAATAGAATCTTCAATGAATATTTGGATAAGTTTGTAATTGTGTTTATCGATGATATTTTGATCTACTCAAAGTCAACAGAAGATCATGCGGAGCATCTAAGGATATCCTTGGAAATTTTAAGAAATAAGAAATTGTATGCCAAGTTTTCAAATTACGAATTTTTTTTATAAGAAGTTCAATTCTTAGGGCACGTAGTAAGTAATGAAGGGATCAAAGTGGACCCAGAAAAGGTCGAAGCTGTTATGAATTGGGAAAGACCAAAAACACCAACAGAAGTGAGAAGTTTCTTGGGATTAGCGGGATATTATCGAAGATTTGTTCAAGATTTCTCGAAGATTGTGACACCTTTGACAAAGCTTACCAGGAAAAGTGAGAAGTTTATATGAAACGAGAAGTGTGAAGAAAGTTTCCAGGAATTGAAAAAGAGACTAATCACGACACTTGTTTTCTCACTTCCAGATGATCAAGGAAATTTTGTAATTTATAGTGATGCTTCTCATAAGGGATTAGGTTGTGTCTTGATGTAGCATGATAAAGTCATTGCATATGCGTCTAGACAACTTAAACCTCATGAGCAGAAGTATCCTACGCATGACTTGGAATTAGCAGCAATAATATTCGCCTTGAATATTTGGAGACATTATCTATATAGAGAAAAATGCGAGATCTATACGGACCATAAGAGTTTAAAGTACATATTCACGTAAAAGGAGCTTAACATGAGAAAGAGAAGATGGTTGGAGCTGATCAAAGACTATGATTGCACAATTAACTATCACCCAGGAAAAGCAAATGTGGTGGAAGATGCGTTAAGCAAAAAGGAAAGACTGAACGTGTTAACAGTACCTGAAGAGTTATACAAGGAATTTCAGAAATTGGAATTGAAAGTCAGAATTTACAAACCTGATAAAGCAAAAACGTTTAGTATGACTCTTTGGCCAGTATTATTAGAAAAGATAAGTAAGTGCCAAGAGGAAATAATGGATCAGGATATCAATCATTTCGTTCGGGAAGACTTATACACTCAGAAGGATGATTAAGGTATTCTCAGATTTTCATCCAGAATTTAGATACCACCAGTGACAGAATTGAAGAATGAAATTCTACAAGAAGCTCACAACTCAAGGTATTCAATCTATCCAGGAAGTACCATGATGTATAGAGATTTAAAATAGAATTATTGGTGGCCAGACATGAAGAGATAAATTATGAAATGGGTTAGCAAATGTTACACGTGTCAAAGAGTTAAGGCGGAGCACCAAAGACCAAGTGGATAATTACAAGCACTAGGGATTCCAGAATGGAAATGAGACCACATTGCTATGGATTTTATAGTTGGCCTACCAAGGATGAAAGCGAACCACAATGCCATTTGGGTTATAGTGGACCGACTAACCAAATCAGCTCATTTTTTGCCTATGAATGAAAGATTTTCACTGGATAAGTTAGTTCACATGTATTAGAAAGAAATAGTAGTGCGTCATGGAGTCCCTGTGTCTATTGTATCGGACCGAGATCCATGATTTAATTCAATATTTTGGAGAAGTTTTCAAGAATGTTTGGGAACTAAATTGAACATGAGCACGACTTATCATCCGCAGAGTGACGACCAAAGCGAAAGGACAATCCAAATAATTAAAGATATGCTACAGGTTTGTTCCATTGATTTCAAAGGAAATTAGGACGAGCATTTGCCCTTAGTGGAATTTGCTTACAATAACAGTTATCATGCCAGTATCAGAATGCCTCCCTATGAAGCTCTTTATGGACGCAAATGTCGATCACCGGTATATTGGGATGAAGTCGGCGAACATAAAATACTTGGACCAGAATTGGTGCAGCAGACAAAAGAAGTTGTGGAAGTCATCCAGAAAAGGTTAATCGCAGCACAGGATCGTCAAAGGAAATATGTAGACCAGTCCAGAAAGGACATGGAATTCAAAGAAGGAGATCTAGTGTTACTAAAAGTGTCATCGTGGAAAGGATTATCTAGATTCAGAAAGAAAGAAAAGCTGAGTCCTAGATACGTTGGACCTTTTGAAATTTTAAAACTCGACAAGGTAGCATCTGAGTTGGTGTTACCCCCGAACATGGAGCACATTCATAAGGTTTTTCACGATTCTATGCTTAAAAAGTATAATCCAGATTCTAGGCATGTGATTGAGTATGAGCCGATAGAACTTCAGGCAGATTTATCATATTTAGAGAATCCAATAGAGATTCTAGAAAAGAGAGAAAAGATATTGAGAAATAAAATTGTAAATTTGGCAAGAGTGTTTTAGAGAAACCCGAAGGTTGAGGAGTGAACCTGGGAGTTGGAATGCGATATGCGAGAAAAGTACCCTCAGTTGTTTACTTATGAGATTCTGAGGATAAAATCGTTTTAAGCCGGGAAGGATGTAATATTCAGGATATCGCGTGTAATTATTTTATTAATAAATGATTATTATGTGATTACTATGTGAATTTTTGGTGATTAATCTAATGATTGGTATT
The DNA here is from genome assembly GCF_009905375.1 of Apium graveolens. Classification (NCBI taxonomy): domain Eukaryota; kingdom Viridiplantae; phylum Streptophyta; class Magnoliopsida; order Apiales; family Apiaceae; genus Apium; species Apium graveolens. The sequence continues at coordinate 189,435,785 of NC_133650.1, forward strand.
GATAAATGGATGTTTATATGTGGTAAAGTATAGGTATGTTATTTTTATTATGTCCAGAATAAATTATAGATAATTATGGTATTTTTCTGGTAATTTTTGGATTGTTGTATGATTTATAAATGATTTATAGATTTATTAATTATTTTCTGAATAATTACAAAACTATTTTATAAAGCCGGGAATCGTCCAACTTCAACGTTTTTACGTTTTACAACCCGAAACTCTTCGGAAAACTCCTTCCTAACCTAATCTGATAATTCCAGACATTTTTCGTGTTTTGAGTTTTTCAATCCGGATTACGGTTTGACCCGTACGCGTCCCGGTGCATGATTTTCGATACGATAATCATTTCGATAAATCAACCAAACCCGTATTCTCGAAAGACGGGATATTATTACATTATTTTTGTATAAAGTGTTTTATTAAAAGCCCGGTTTGGATAATTATCCAATACGGGTATCAAATCAGATCAGTTTTGTAGTTACTTAGCGGCTAAGTAACTTATCGATCTAATACGATCCAACATGTACCAATATTCCATAAATATAAATAGTCATTTTCTTATCTTATTTTATTCGTATAATCATAATCAAACGGATAAAACCGATATATTACAGAGAAAACCCCCTAAAAACACTGCGTTCTTGAAAATCAAACGCACAAACGAAAGCATTATCAAACTCCGATTACGACGTGTCATATATCAAATCGAAGCTCTCGAAAAGACCTTTTCGAATCAATCAACACGTTTGTGGAGAAATCAAGGTTTTGATCTTATTTAATTGTTTTATTTTGAATTATTTATTCATTAAAATAGGAAGTTTTGTTCTTGATGTTGTTGATATGATTTGATTGATTAATCATGTAGATAATTTTATCCTGGTCATTTTGGTATATTATATGACTGATTTGGAGTTCAATAACATGTCCAAATTGATGTTTGATTCTCGGGATTAAATATTAGGGTTTATAGCTTTGAATGTTCTTAATTGATTTTTAGGCATTTTTGATTCAACGGTTATTGACTTAAATTGATTATACCATTAAATAGATCGTGCAATAAGCAATCAAATGGTACCATTGGTTTTAACAGGCGTTTCATGTAAGGCTTTGATCGGAAAATTGAAGTTCGCCGGCGCCGGCGGTGGGACTTCGATTGGATTTTCCGGTCAAAATAATTGATGTTTGTTGATTCTGATGACACAGAAGTGTTCCTCGCATTGAGTAGAGTAGACATTGTTGATCTGGGCTTGTTCTCGGAAGTATTTCGGCCGCCGAAAAAGCTCCATGGCTTCGGCCATGGAGTTCCGGCCGTCCATTGCGGGGAAGATGGTGGAGGGTGGAATTACCATTTTCACCCCTGAAGTTTCCAAAAATTTTAAATCCTGTATTTTAGTTTTCAAAATTTACAAAAACAGGATTCTTTTTTAATTGTTTTTAAAAATTATATTTTCATTAATTTTTAAATTCAGAAAATATTTATTTAATTATTTTAAAATTAGAAAACTTTTTTTTTAATTATTTATTTAATTGAAAATAAATCTGATTTATTTTATTAATTAATTTTAATTAATTTTAATTATTTTAATTAATTTATTAATTTAATATTAATTATTTTAATTAATTTTTAATTGATTTTAATTGATTTAATAATTAGATTTAATTATTCTTTTTGATTTAAAAATTTTGAAAAATAGTTTTGAGCTTTAAAATATTATTTTAAATATTTTTCAAAGCTCGATATTTATTATAAAATATTTTAAAGTCAGATTCGGGGTTCGAGCCCTATTATTTTGTTATAAAATGATTTGGAGACCCATTTTAACTCCAAAAATGTTCAAAAATTCATATTAAATACCTGAAAAATCATTTTAACTCCGAATCTTCTTTGAATAATTATTTTGATTGATTATTTTGCGTGCTACGTGTTATATGTGATCCGATTGTTGTGTAATATGACTGTACGTGCATTGTTTGACTGTTTCTGCTGTAACTTTCAATCTATACGTCGGATTTGGGTGAAACGAAGGGTAGATAGAAGCTTGTAACGAATAGAACGAGATGAGAATGAGTATTGATAAATACATATGATATTTAACAGAATAAGTGAGACGTAGAAAGGGAAAGCAAGTGATTGATGAGTGGGAACCAATTGACAAGTTTTAGTAAAGTAAAAGCAGATTGATAAGGCAAGTTTCCCTGAACTTTCTTGTACTATAATTGCACATATTCTCGAACTCTCTTCATTATGTTGCAATTATTCCAAATAGTTCTTATTCTATATTACAAGTACTTTGAAGTACTGAACCCTAAACCCTGATTCTTATTGATCTTGAGCCATAAGCCTTATTATTCATAAACCTTTAATTGTTGAATTCTCAAATACGAACCACAGATAAAGGATACTACTCCAGAAATACATATCTACCACATACTGATTCTTGATATGAGATTGCTTCACATACCAACCCTTATGCCTTGTATAACAGATACCAATCCTTGTAACCCTTGAACCCCTGGTCTTCTACTTTCTGATTCTTTCCTTGATTAAAAGACAATCTTTATGATTTCCTTGTTATACCTTCATGGAAATATACATCACCCTATGCTTCGAGATAAATATTGTTTATGATTCAGCGTATTCATTTACATTGCTTATCATATTGTGATTCTGAAATTAGATTGCTTTAAATATGGACCGGATTCATGGTCGGACCAGAGTTGTGGTCATGATAGGCCAATGTGTGCCTTGCATCCAGTATATAAAGCAAAGCTGGGAGCCTTGCTCGGGGTTAGTGCGTGACTGATCAACATCCTAACCTTGGTTTTTAAAAATAAAAGTGAATATCCAATTCTAATCATTATTTATCAAGAAACTTGATTCCTTATATCATTTCAATTGATCATTGTTTAATCTCAGTGTTGTCAATATGACTTGCTGAGCTACTTAGCTCACTCTTGCAAATCTGTTTATATCCTTTTCCTGTGAAAAAAGAAACTGGTGGTAGCGAGGATCCCCAGACAAGTGTGTGAGCTAGGTATCTAGGTTGAATTGGGATAAGCTAGCAAATGATGTTTGGCTTTGTGTGTGTTGATAGTTTGTAATAAAGTTTACTTCTGTTGTAAGATAAATAAACTGGGATTTGGAACGTTTGTAATATAAATAAGGTTGTGGCTTGTGGGCATACTTTAAATTGCTTCAATCCGTGGAAAATGGTAAGTAGGGTGTAATAACCCCAAAATTTTGAACTTTTTGTAACCCTTATGAATAGTGTTTTTGCTGATATTGCTGAATAAGAAAACTTTTCATGCCACACTATGTAGGGGTTCTTTTATTGTTATTCTGAGATCTTATTAGTACTCTATATGATATATAAGTGTATGTAAAGATCGTGAGAATCCAAATTCAAACACTTTGATTTTTCCCGAAAATCCACCAGATACCGAAAGAATTGAGTATAAGGTAACAGGATAAAAAGGATTTAAATTCAAGGATTATAAGAGAGGATCATAAAAGGAATATAATGTATTGAGAAAGGTTAAGGAAACCCAAGTAATAAGATCCCGGGTATGATCCCTCTAACGATAAACGAAAATGAAAGTTAAGCGAACCATATAACAGATCATCGGTCATTAGCCTTGTAATTAGAAGCTAATCAAAGAGGTTAGTGAGGATGATGTCATCAAACCATTAAGAAGAAGACAAGCATGGGAAGATGACATAGGATTGATGACCTAAGCATGACCAAAGAGAAGTGTGTTGTTGGTTGATTAAGAACCACACAAAAATCACCATGGTTAAAAGGTAAATAATTAAAACAAAAGCCAAAAACAACCAACCAACAAATCATTTCACCAAAACACAAGTTGACTTCACTTTTCTTCAAGAAAAGCTTTCGGCCTCTTTTTCATTTCAAGAAGAAAAAACAAAAATCCAAGTTCCAAGCTTCATTAATTAGTAAGGTAATTATCTAAGACTCCTTATGCATAGATATAGCTATGCTATAAGTTTAATCTTCAAATTCCTTCACAATCTCTTCCTAAAATTCATGGAAGAAGAGGGTGAATAGTGTTTTTCAAGAACTTAAAATTGTGTTCTTGAGTTTTTGTTTAGATTAAGCTTGGGTAAGGACTTTCAAGGGTGATTCCAAGCTAATTAGTTAATCCTACTTACAAGGAAGGTATAATCTCTTAACCTAGCTTTGTTATTGAATATTAAGAGCTTATTATGAGTAGTATAGTTCATGAGAAGCATGGTGTTTGAATATGTAGAGATTAGATGGTTTTGTGATGTTTTTGGAGTTGTAAATCTTGGTTATTAGTTAAGGAACTTAAGAATAGTTTTAGTTCATGTTTGAGATTAATATAAATTGGAAAACTTGAGGTATTGGGGCTGTTGTAATGATGTATGGATGGAGTTTGGTTTTATGGTTGAATTGTGGTTGGTTTGTGGTTGATTTGGAGTAGAATAAGAATTGGTAATCGCGTAAACATAGTCGTCGTAATGTCCGATTTACTTTAGACTATTTTGTTCTTAACAATCAAGACCCGAAGACTCACTGTTAGGTTTTGACCATTGCCATGATTAGATAGTTCATGTTACGAGCTTCGTTTTGATATGTGGTTCGTTTGAATCCGATGTACGGTTTAGGAGAAACGACCGTTTTAAGTAACGGTGTTTCGCGAACGAACCATTACCCCTCGCCTTACTTTGAAACATAGGTTAAAGACCTTAAAGGACTAATTGGAGAATGAAAAATTTATGTGAAGTGTATTATGCAGTTGGTAAGGCACTCGTGAAAGAATCGCCTTAAAACCCTTAATGGTTAATTTATTAAAAATGGTGGAGCCGAGGGTACTTGAGCAACTTAAGTGAATCGTTAAGCGCAAAAGCGAACGTTAGGGTCTAATTGGTTAAAGTATAGATTCATAAGCGACTTTGGTTTAATTCCAACTTATATGTTGTTTATAGGTTACCAGACTCGTCCCAAGCCATTTATCACCCCGAGTCGCTCAGGCAAGTTTTCTACCCGTTATACTGTTGTTGTGATGTATACATATGTATATGCATTATCTTGTGATAGATGCATGGTGGTTAATTAGCAAATCTTGCGATATATTGGAGCATGTGATATGGTATATATGCATGTCTGTTTCATAATCTTGATATATATTGTTGATTCAATTGCTTATAAGTTGCATAATACCTATGCTAAGCAGTAGTTGCGTATACCCTTAGTATAGGGGACCCAAAGGTGAACATTTTCTAAAACCGGGAGGCGATGTTCCCGAGTATATTATATATATTTATATATATATATAGATATAGTTTTCAAAACTATGAATCGAATAAGATTTATTCGATAACTTTACTTTATTAATGAATATTATTTTGAATATTCATTCGAGGGCTTATGACTCCGTTTATTTTATTTTTGAATATTATTTTGAATATTCATTCGAGGACATATGACTCCGTTTATTTTATTTAATGAATATTATTATTTGAATATTCATTGCAGGACTTATGACTCCGATTATTTACTAATTAATATTCTTTATTTTATTAAAGAATAATGTGTTGATAATCAAACTCACTTTTGATTATTCAAATAAAGATAGTATTTTCGTATAAGTATATCTTTGGTTATTAAATATTCATTTCAAGTATAAGTTTTAAAAATTCTACTTCAATTATTTTTATAAAGATTATTCTTTATGGGAATATTATTTAAATAATAATATTCAGATATTTTCTAATATATTGGTACTGATTTATTTTATTAAATCAGCATCACTCCAAACATTCTTAAAAATGTTTTCGAGTCTTCAAAATGATTTTAAAGGTTAGGGCGGATCCCAAAACTCATTTTTATATTTAAGATCCTCCTTTCAAAGGGAATTTAAATACTCGCTCAAAACCTGAGGGATCCGGCTCTGTGGTGTTTTTTATATTCGCAACAAGGTTGCTATTCTGATAAAAGAGTTTTTGATTACTTACCCAACACTCGGGAAGTAAAATTCTTGGAACAAGTTAATCCACTAACAGGCATCGCCTGGGAAATATCGGTGAGTTTTCCTTTCCAACTAGATACGACTTCTTGGTGAAGCCGTATCAACAAGTTTCTACTTGGGGAAAGTGGGGACGAGCTTTACGTTTCAGAGTCATGGATTTCATCTGAACTAGGAGTGGCGTAAGTGGTCGAGTGGCGCTGGCCCAGCCTTATTATATTGGCCCAAATGGCCCGGAAGTTCTGCTAAGATGGTCCATTCCTTAGGAGTCCAGTGTTCGGTTGACAAGTAAATTCGACAGGTTCTCCTCTACATGTAGAAAATGGTGGGGTTTGTTGTGAATATGTTGTGTACTTGATGATTACCTAAACAAAACATCTAAGTAAATTTTACTTAGTGAAATAATGTAGTACTCGACGGATAAGAATTATAGTCCCGACGGATAACTCATTTTAGTCCCGACGGATGAGTAACTTATTATCCATCGAGTGAGTAGCTTATGTAATAATAAGTTTGTAGCACAGTGTTGTATGCACCTTTGTATAGAATCTGTAGTAGTATATAAGTCATGTTGACTTTAACTAGATATGCAGAATAGGTTGATTAACTGTACATAAGCAATGTCTTGTAATTCTGTATAAGTGAAATGAAGTCAAGTGCCAAAATAGCTATCAACGGATGCTTAACAAAGCTTCAACGGATGATCAAATGACTTTCAGCGGATGTTTAAAATAGCAGTCGACGGATGATCAAGTAAGTCATCGACGGATGATCTGAAAGTCGACGGATGATCATATCAAGATTCAAACATCAGTTGAACAGTGAAAGCTGACACACAGCCGTCGAGTTGGATACAAACACACTGTGGAAGCCCATTAACTGGGTAATAGAGGACGAAAAGCAGCAAAGATCAAGACTGTTAGATTTTATATTTATTCAGTTCTTTTGACTTTGTAATCTTGGTAATATATAAACCAAGAGAGTAGCAAATAGAAAAACAACTAAGAGAGCTAAGAAAAAAACACAGAGAAATCTTTGTAAGCACTATCTTTAGCATTTCCTGTGTTCTTAGTAGTTCTATTTTGTATAAGCAGCTGTGAGCATTTCTGCACACAGAGTCCTCTCGATATATTAAATATATCTCTGGTGGAATTGTTTAAATCCACCAGAAAGTTTTTAAAGACTCTTGTTTTTAATTACTCTTATTTTGATTCATTAAAGTTTATATTCTGCATTGTGCTAATCAAAACAAATATATCTATAATCGAGTTGAACATTTTTATTTCAAGAAAAAGTTCAAGAATTCCATTCAACCCCCCTTCTGTAATTCTTGCTATATTGTTAAGGGACTAACAATTGGTATCAGAGCAGGCTCTTAATCTACAAAGAGTTTAAAAATCAAAACAATACAACAAGATGAACAAGAAAGATGTTGGAGTCAAGATTCCTTTTCTTGATAAAGATAATTACCATCATTGGAAGGTAAAGATGCATCTTCATATGCTTTCTCAAGATGAGGCCTATGTGGACTGCATAGAAAGAGGCCCTCATGTTCCAATGAGAGCTACAACAGGAAATGAACCATCTGTTCCAAAGCCAAGGCATGAATGGTCTGAACCTGATCTTGAACAAGTCAGGAAAGATAAAAAGGCCATGAACATTCTGTTCAATGGTGTTGATGCAGATATGTTTGATAACATCATCAACTGCAAGACTGCCAAGGAAGTTTGGGACACAATACAGATAATCTGTGATGGTACTGAGCAAGTAAGAGAAAATAAAATGCAGCTCCTGATTCAGCAATATGAGCATTTTCACAATGAAGAAAGTGAGTCACTCACTGACATTTTTAGTAGATTCCAAAAGCTACTAAATGCTCTTAAATTGCATGGAAGAGTCTATTAGACTAAAGACTCCAATATGAAATTTCTCAGATCTCTTCCAAAGGAATGGAAACCAATGACAGTCTCATTGAGAAACTCTCAAGATTATAAGGAGTTTACTTTGGAGAGACTGTATGGCATTCTGAAGACCTATGAGCTTGAAATAGAGCAGGATGAAAGAATGGAGAGAGGCAAGAAGAAAGGAGGATCCATTGCACTAGTGGCTGAACTGGAAAAGGAGAAGGAAGTGAAGATGGAAGCTGTGGAATCAACTTCAAAGGCCTGTGAAAGCAAGGGTAAAGGGCTAGCTGCAGAAAGTGAAGATTCTTTGAGTCAAGATGACATGGAGGACATTGATGAGCACCTAGCATTCCTTTAAAGAAGATTTTCCAAGCTCAAGTTCAAGAAGAACTTTGGAGCTGCCAAGCCAAATAGAAATATGGTGGATAAGTCAAAATTCAAGTGTTTCAAATGTGGCTTAGCAGGGCATTTTGCAAATGAGTGTAGAAAGTCAGATTCCAGTAAGAAGAGATTTGAGTCTGTGGATTATAAGCAAAAATACTTTGATCTACTCAAATAGAAGGAAAGGGCTTTTATTACAAAAGAGAATGACTGGGCAGCTGATGGTTTGGATGAAGATGAGGATGTCAGCTATGTCAATCTAGCCCTTATGGCCAAATCTGATGAAACAGAGACAAGTTCCTCAAGCAATCAGGTAATTACTACAAACCTTGCACATTTATCTAAAGCTGAGTGTAATGATGCAATAAATGACATGTCTACAGAATTGTATCATTTGCGTGTTACACTTAAGTCCCTCACTAAAGAAAATGCTAAAATCAAAGAAAACAACTTGTTTTTGAGTGAGAGGAATAATATGCTTGAGTCTCAGTTTGTTGAGTTTGAGAAACTAAAAATTGAGTATAGAATTGCTAAGGAGGAATTAACTGAGTCCTTGAAAAAGGAAGAAATTTTAAAGAAGCAGCTTGATCGTGAACAGGAGGTGATTAAAGCATGGAAAACATCCAGAGATGTTCATGCTCAAATCACCAAGGTTCAAGGAATTGAGTCCTTTTGTGATGAAGCCTGGAAAAAGAATAAGGAGAAACTAGAACCTATTTTGGTAGATGGATTGCTGACAGAAGTCTCGATGGATGATGAGGACTATCCGTCGGATAACAAAATGTGTTATCCGTCGAACGATAAAAATCCTAATTCGTCGGCTGTGAGCAAACCCATTAGCAAAGCCAAATTAACCAAGCTAAATGAAAAGTATGGGTCTGTTTCCAAGAACTTTGTTTCAGGGGAGTCAAGTCAAGCCAAGAAAGGGAAGAAGGCTAATGTTGGTCACATGACTGTCAAACAGTTGAGTGATAGACTTGAGAAGATAGAGGTAAAAACAGAGACTAAAAGGAAAAACAATAGGAATGGTAAAGTAGGGATTAACAAACATAATAACTACACACCTGACAAATATACTCCTAGAAAAATCTGTGTCAAATGTGGTAGTGTAAATCATTTTTCTGATAATTGCAAATCTGCCATGCCTACTCCCATGTCTGTTCAGCCTCAATTCTCTAACATGAATGCCATGCCTCCTATGCCTGTTAATGCTATGCCTACACAGAACATGAACGCACAGTTTGCTAACATGCCATTTGCACCTAATCCATATTATGCTGCATACAATATGCCTCAAATGCCATTTAGCATGCCTTACTGGAATAACATGTTTGCACCAAGCATGCCATTTCCTGTTAGCCATAACATGCATAATAATTCTGTTGCATCTTGTGGTTTCAAAGGCCCAACCCAAATGACTAAGGAAGAATCTGAAATTCCTAAGTCAAATGAGTTAAGACCTAAGAAACAGAAGAAGAAAGCTAACAAGGCAGGACCCAAGGAAACTTGGGTACCAAAATCAACTTGATTTGATTTTGATGTGTGCAGGGAAACAGAAGGAATCTTTGGTACTTGGATAGTGGTTGTTCAAGACACATGACTGGTGATTCTACCCTGCTCATAGAGTTTGAAGAGAGAGTTGGCCCAAGTATCACTTTTGGAGATGACAGCAAAGGTTATACTGTGGGATATGGCTTGATTTCAAAGGACAATGTAATCATTGAAGAGGTTGCCTTAGTGGATGGTCTCAAACACAATCTGTTGAGTATCAGCTAGCTTTGTGATAAAGGCAACTCAGTAGCCTTCAACAAAGAAACCTGTGTTGTGATTAATAATCAAAACAACAAAGTGGTTCTCACTGGTGTGAGAAGAGGAAATGTGTATCTAGCTGACTTCAACTCAACTAAAGCAGAATCTGTAACTTGTCTTCTCAGTAAAGCAAGTCAAGATGAAAGTTGGCTATGGCACAAGAAGCTATCCCATTTGAACTTCAAGACCATGAATGAGCTGGTAAAGAAAGAGCTGGTTAGAGGCATTCCTCTGGTGGAGTTTACAAAGGATGGACTGTGTGATGCCTGCCAAAAAGGGAAGCAAATTAAAGCATCTTTCAGGAAGAAACTTGATTCAGCAATTGAAGAACCTCTGTAACTGCTTCACATGGATTTGTTTGGACCAGTCAATGTATTGTCAATCTCAAAGAAAAGATTTTGCCTAGTAGTTGTAGATGATTTCTCAAAGTTCTCTTGGACCTATTTCCTAAAGTCCAAAGATGAAGCTAGTGAAATCATCATCAATCACATAAGGCAAGTTAACAATCATCCTGATTTCAAAGTTAGAAGAATCAGGAGTGACAATGGAACTGAGTTCAAGAACTATGTCATGAGAGCATTCTGTGAGGAAAATGGGATCTTGCATGAGTTTTCAGCAGCAAGGACTCCACAACAGAATGGAGTAGTGGAAAGAAAGAATAGATCTCTTATTGAAGCTGCAAGGACAATGCTTGAAGAATCAAAATTACCAACATATTTCTGGGCTGAAGCTGTCAACACTGCATGCTATACTCAGAACATCTCTCTGATTAATCAAGCAAAATGCAAGACACCTTATCAATTGTTCAAAAACAAGAAGCCAACTCTGAACTTTCTTCATGTCTTTGGCTGTAAATGCTATATTCTGAGAAATCAAACTGATCAAAATGGGAAGTTTGATGTTAAAGCAGATGAAGGAATTTTTGTTGGATATGCTATTGGTAAAGCATATAGAGTCTACAATCTAAGAACCAACATTGTTGTTGAATCTATACATGTTGTGTTTGATGATAAAAAGATTGAAGGACTAAAAGATGGAGATTACCATGAGAGCCTCAAATTCGACAATGTTGAGATGGTCAGTGATGAAAGTGATGATGAGAGTGATCAAGAAAAAGTGTCTAAGGATAATGCAGACAAATCTACTACAAATGAAGCACAAAACTCAACATCCGTCGAGTTACATAATACTTCATCCGTCGGAAGGCAATCTGTATTATCCGTCGGAAGACAACCTGCCTCATCCGTCGATACTCAAAATTCACCATCCGTCGGGTTATCAAAAGAAGCAGGAAGTCAAGGCAGATCACCCATAGAAAGCACCCCAATCTCAAATCAAAGATCCACAAACTCAGGGGGAGTTTCTAGCAATCAAAACTCAATCACACATCAAGACAACATTGAGGTCTCTTCATCTAGGGCTAATCTACCTCAACCAAGAAAATGGACAAAAGATCACCCCTTTGAACTGATTATTGGTGATGTTTCTTCCAGAGTTCAAACCAGGAGAGCAACTCAAGAAGAATGTCTATACAACAACTTCCTGTCTAAGGAAGAACCAAAGAAGGTAGAAGAAGCCTTATTAGATCCTGACTGGATTTTAGCTATGCAAGAGGAGCTAAACCAATTTGAAAGGAATAAAGTATGGAAGCTGGTACCCAAGCCTAAAGGAAAGAATCCAATAGACACCAAATGGGTATTCAGAAACAAGATGGATGAAAATGGCATAGTAATAAGGAACAAAGCAAGATTGGTTGCTAAAGGCTGTTGTCATCAAGAAGGGATAGATTTTGATGAAACATTTGCTCCTGTTGCAAGACTTGAAGCCATCAGAATCTTCTTAGCCTATGCAGCCCATGCCAATTTCAAAGTCTATCAAATGAATGTCAAAAGTGCCTTTCTGAATGGAGATTTGGAGGAAGAAGTGTATGTAAGTCAACCTCCTGGCTTTGAAGATCCAAATTTCCCAGAGTATGTTTATTATCTACTGAAAGCACTTTATGGACTGAAGCAAGCACCTAGAGCCTGGTATGACACTTTAATAAAGTTCCTTTTGGAAAGTCACTTCACAAGAGGTACTGTAGATAAAACTTTATTTTTCAGAAATGTGAATGGCTCTAACATACTTGTTCAAATTTATGTTGATGATATTATTTTTGGCTCTACAGATGAGAAACTTTGTAAAAAGTTTGCCAAACTGATGCAAAGCAAGTATGAAATGAGTATGATGGGAGAACTAACTTACTTTCTTGGTTTACAAGTTAAGCAAGTTAGTGATGGAATATTCATTAGTCAAACTAAATATATTTTTGATCTTTTAAAGAAGTTTGATCTAATGGATTGCACATCTGCAAAAACTCCCATGGCCACTGCAACTAAGCTTGAACTAAACACTACTGAAAAGTCTGTGGACATTTCAAGTTATAGAGGCATGGTTGGCTCACTTCTATATTTAACAGCCAGTAGGCCAGATATAATGGTTGCTACATATTTGTGTGCTAGATTTCAGGCTGATCCTAGAGAGTCTCATTTAATAGCTATTAAAAGAATTTTCAGATATCTCAAAGGAACACCAAACCTTGGCATTTGGTATCCTAGAGATTCTGGTTTTGATCTAACTAGTTATTCAGATGCAGATTATGCAGGTTGCAGAATTGATAGAAAAAGCACAACAGGAACCTGCCAATTTTTAGGAGACAAGCTTGTGTCCTGGTTCAGTAAAAAGCAAAATTCAGTTTCTACTTCCACAGCTGAAGCTGAATATATTGCTGCTGGCAGTTGCTGTGCACAGATTTTATGGATGAAAAATCAATTGCTAGACTATGGTTTGCAAGTTGAAAGGATTCCTATTTTCTGTGACAACACAAGTGCAATTGCCATCACTGAAAATCCAGTGCAACATTCAAGGACAAAGCATATAGACATCAAGTACCATTTCATAAGGGAACATGTAATGAATGGTACTGTAGAGTTACATTTTGTTCCAAGTGAGAAGCAACTTGCAAATATTTTTACCAAGCCACTGGATGAATCCACCTTTTCTAGGTTGGTAAGTGAGTTAGGTATGCTTAATTACTCTTGAATTTATCTGTATTATTCTTGCAATTTGTAAAGAAGCCAGAAATTTAGTTGATTTTTAGTCTTGGATGAAATTTTGGCTAAGTCAAAATTTGTATCTCGACGGATGACCATTATCCATCGGGTTGAGTCATCCGTCGATATACAAATTGTAAATAAAAATCAATTACTTTTCTGGAATATTTTAAAGCTCGACGGATAACATTTTATCCTCATCCGTCGAAGTATCTAAATCTGAACCGTTAATTCCCTGAACATTATCCATCGAGTATACTTACAGTTTATAAGCATTACACGACGGATAATGGGTGGAAATTTTAAAGCTTATTTTAAAACGGTCGTTTTAGGCAATTTTTATTGGGTAATTTACTTCTCTTTATTATTTTCATCCGGTGAGTCTGAGCAAAGTATAAAAGCCTATTTCATTCTAATCATTTTCTTTTATCATTCTCAAATTCAACTGTGTTATTTCATTCTCTCTCAAGCAAAAATCCTCTTTCTCTTCAAGCTTTTCTTCTCTAATAATGGCACCCGTAGTAAAGATCATGTCACAGACTGGGTTCATCTATGAGAAGAACAACTTCACTGCCTTGGTCAATAAGGGGATTCAGCAATCTGAAGACTATCATAAGATAATGGACTTCGTGAAGAACTGCAAGTTAAGTTTTGCTATGCTGGAATCACCCACAATCTATTGTGAAGTTATTGAGGAAATGTGGACAACAGCAATCTACAACTCTACTGACAAAACCATCACTCTGACCATCAAAGGTAATGATTTCTGTATCAATAGTGATGTAATAAAAGCATGTTTCAAGATTCCTGATGATAATGTAGCTGCACCACACACTGACACTGATATTGTCAATATGCTTAATTCCATTCATTATGCACTTCCTACTGCAAAACTAAGTGCAATTAGAAGACTAGGTCTTAGGAAGGAATGGAGTTACTTGTGTGATGTAGTAACTAAAGTCTTTTCTGGAAAAATCAGTAATTTTGATTCTGTGAACATTTCCATGGTTAACACGCTATACATGCTAGTTACAGACAAATATTATAATTTCAGTGACCTTGTTGTGTATGAGTTAGGTTTTAAATTAGGTGACTTAGCCTAGCCAAAAGAGGAAAGAATATTTACTATGCTAGATTTTTTATGCTTTTGGCTAACCATCTTTGTCAAGAGATTGAACTTGAGAACCCAAACAACAAATTAGCTTGTTGGGTTCAAGAGAGAAGAATCGTTGCAGACTTGAACAGAGCCAACCATCACAAGGATGTGCCAATGTTCTATTCTCCTGTAATGCGGACACCTCAGGTAAGTAAGGTAAGTTTATCCATACCCTCAACTATTCCAATCTCTTCTATTTCTTTGACTTCAGGCATAGCTATGGCAACTGTGAAAATGACCAAACAGTTGCCTGCCAAAGCTGCCAAAACAACTGCAATTCCCAAATCCAAATCAAAGAAAACCCCCTCTGGTATCTCTCAAAAGGTACCAGTTGAAAAATCTACCAAAGCCAAAGAGGGGAGTGTGAAGGAGGGTAAGATAGGTGAGGGAAGGGGTGAACATCAAAGAAACCCCAAGGATAAGGTTGGAGAGATGAGTGAATCCCAGCCTAGCCACACTGCAGTTTCCCAACAAACTGCAGTGCTTAAAAAGGACAGAAGCTCACTTCTAGCTGCATCCACCCAAAAGGATGTGGCTATTGAACAAAGCTCTCATCCAAGAGCACAGGCCAAGAGGGTTAGGGACACAAGCTCACACCAAACTTACACTAGAAAGAAGAAATCCAAAACAACTGGGGATGCACAGGGCACACAATTAGTGCAAACTGGTGCTAAAGACACAGTCCCTGCACCTTCTTAAATTCAGATTGATGTGGCTCCAATAAATGTGGAGTCACAGCCAAAATCTCTCATTATAGAAGCCACTGAAACATAATACTCACCAACCAACTCACTGGAAGTGGACATGATAAACACTTCAATTCCTGATTCCCCTTCTTTAACTCTGTTGGGGAAGCCAAAATCCAGTGCAAGTGAGCATCATCTTTTAGATGATTTGTTGGCTCACTTGCCAATTCTTTCTGATTCTATTGTGACATCTGTGCCTCAAATAACTTCAATCAACACAGAGTCAACAATAGTTTCTCTTCCCACCTCATTCATTTCCACTCTCTCGATGGATATTGCTCATCCGTCGAGTAGTGATTGTATCCCGACGGATAAGCTTAACAGCAGTTATCCGTCGGATAGCTTTACCACTCACCCGATGGATATCACTTATCCATCGAGTGTCTCTGCACAACTTCAAACTTCAATAATTTCAAGTGCAGAAGATTTGGTGGTAATACAATCACTCTTAGGACTGAGAGAGGAGAGTGCATTGAGTGAGAGGCTGGGTTGCTCCCAGGCAAAAGGAGAGGAAAAGAGTGAATCTCAGCAATCCATTCATTCAGGATTGGCAAAAGTGAGTGAGAGGAGTCCCACCTTAGTAGGTGAAGGTGAGGGTGTGAGGGTGGGGAGCCAGGGTGAGACCCTGATGCAACAAAAGAGAGAACATGAGAGAAAAGCAGGTACTGGAGAAATAAGGATGGAACCAGCCATTGCTAGTGAGTCAATGATTGTGGATGATGCTGAAAAGGAAAGACAATTTCAGCAATATTACAAAGCTGTAATTGATAACATTTCCTTGGATGCTGACACTTTTACTCACCCTGTTTCAGCCTATCAACTGTTGGCTGCTCAGGGCAATGTGGAGGCAGAGCAGACTTTGCACTTAGTGCACACCACAGAATCTCTTCAAAGAGATAAAGCTGCTGTAAACAGGATGCCTCCTCAAGCTGGAGAGGCATCTGAAGAATTTGGAGTAAATTCTAATGATGATGACTCTAGTTCTTTGAATGGTAGCATGAACTTAGGGGGAGCTGAAGGCCCAAGTTCTGCTTTAAGTTTACCTGAATGGGCATGGGCAAAGGAATTTACACCACGACAATTTGAGGTGTCTTTGGTAAAACAAGTAACAGCTATTCAGCAAGCCCTTCAGGAAGCTTCAGATGCTGGTACCAAGGCTGTTCTTAAAGCTCATCTAGACTCTTTGCACTTAATGAAGATCCAACACTCAAGACAGAATATCAGTGTGGATGAATTGAAAAAGGAGATAGCTGACTTAAAGACATACAACTCTGAGAAGCTGGATTCAATAATGCCATATGGTACCATGCATGATCTATTACTAAGGTTGAGAAGAGAATCAGATTCTGACAAGAAGATAGCCAAGCTGAAGACCAGAGTTCAAGTTATTGAGAATTCAGTGGCTCTACTTCTTCAAAATCAACAGACTCAGACAAATCTTCTCATGCAACTGGCTAAAGCACAAGGCCTAACTCCTCCACTTGATGATAACAAAAAGGGGGAGAGAGAATCAAGTAAGGGGGAGAAAGGACCAACTGAGGGGGAGAACATTTTAGTTCAAATCAGCAAAGTAATTGTACCTTCAATTACTATCTCCAAGCCACCAGTTGCAGATGGTATAGATCTTATAAATGCAGCAGCAGCAAATTTGAAAGATGCTGATAAAGAAGAGTTGACTCTGATCAACTGGAAAAAGATTGATGAGGAAATACAGAAAAAGTTTTAATTAGTCAAGGAACCAGATCAGTCAGCCACCCATCACTCTCATGTCAAGCCAATCAATGTTAATGAGATGAGCATGAACTATCTGGAGAAAGGACAATCTTCCTGCATCAAGACTAAAAAGGCTGAGATAATTCTTAAACCAAGGGCAAACTATCCAAAGTCATCTTTGAAGAACCCTATGGATACTGTGTATGAGACACCCAAGCCTGATGAAAAGAAGCTTCTGTCAAGATCTATTCTCCTCTACAAAGATCCAGCTGATTCAGCCTCAAGAAAGAGAATTGCAAAGATATTCAGAAATGGGAAGGAAATTTGTGTGGTAGCTGGACATCCACAATTTGCTCATGCAAAGGAAGTAGAAAAAGTCAGATTGAAGCAGGAAAAGAGGCAAGCTGCTCTAGATGCAAAGAAGTCTAAACAAAAGAAAGAACAGTCTGCTATCTTGACCAAGCTACAGGCTGTGAACTCTTCTCAACAAATTCCCTCTCAACCAACTCAAGCTACTGAATCAAAGAAGAAGATTGAAGAACAGAAGAAATCTCCAAGAAAGAAAGAACTGGCTAAAAGAACAAAAAGAAAGTTGGATATTGTTAACAAGGAATTGGAAGATCCATTTCCAATGGAATCCACTAAAGCTGAAACTCAAGCATCAAAGCCCTCTGTGGTATTTGAAGACATAAGGGTGGTGGACCCCTACAGGAACATACATGGAGAGCCTATTGTGCCAAAGGATGAGCCAATAGAGTAAGATAAATTACCAATTCCTGACTTCAACTTGCCAATTCTCACCAAGCCAAACATTCTTAAAAATATTTTCGAGTCTTCAAAATGATTTTAAAGGTTAGGGCGGATCCCAAAACTCATTTTTATATTTAAGATCCTCCTTTCAAAGGGAATTTAAATACTCGCTCAAAACCTGAGGGATCCGGCTCTGTTGTGTTTTTTATATTCACAACAAGGTTGCTATTCTGATAAAAGAGTTTTTGATTACTTACCCAACACTCGGGAAGTAAAATTCTTGGAACAAGTTAATCCACTAACAGGCATCGCCTGGGAAATATCGGTGAGTTTTCCTTTCCAACTAGATACGACTTCTTGGTGAAGCCGTATCAACAAGTTTCTACTTGGGGAAAGTGGGGACGAGCTTTACGTTTCAGAGTCATGGATTTCATTTAAACTAGGAGTGGCGTAAGTGGTCGAGTGGCGCTGGCCCAGCCTTATTATATTGGCCCAAATGGCCCGGAAGTTCCGCTAAGACGGTCCATTCCTTAGGAGTCCAGTGTTCGGTTGACAAGTAAATTCGACAGGTTCTCCTCTACATGTAGAAAATGGTGGGGTTTATTGTGAATATGTTGTGTACTTGATGATTACCTAAACAAAACATCTAAGTAAATTTTACTTAGTGAAATAATGTAGCACTCGACGGATAAGAATTATAGTCCCGACGGATAACTCGTTTTAGTCCTGACGGATGAGTAACTTATTATCCATCGAGTGAGTAGCTTATGTAATAATAAGTTTGTAGCACAGTGTTGTATGCACCTTTGTATAGAATCTGTAGTAGTATATAAGTCATGTTGACTTTAACTAGATATGCAGAATAGGTTGATTAACTGTACATAAGCAATGTCTTGTAATTCTGTATAAGTGAAATGAAGTCAAGTGCTAAAATAGCTATCAACGGATGCTTAACAAAGCTTCGACGGATGATCAAATGACTTTCAACGGATGTTTAAAATAGCAGTCGACGGATGATCAAGTAAGTCATCGAAGGATGATCTGAAAGTCGACGGATGATCATATCAAGATTCAAACATCAGTTGAACAGTGAAAGCTGACACACAGCCGTCGAGTTGGATACAAACACACTGTGGAAGCCCATTAACTGGGTAATAGAGGACGAAAAGCAGCAAAGATCAAGACTGTTAGATTTTATATTTATTCAGTTCTTTTGACTTTGTAATCTCGGTAATATATAAACCAAGAGAGTAGCAAATAGAAAAACAACTAAGAGAGCTAAGAAAAAAACACAGAGAAATCTTTGTAAGCACTATCTTTAGCATTTCCTGTGTTCTTAGTAGTTCTATTTTGTATAAGCAGCTGTGAGCATTTCTGCACACAGAGTCCTCTCGATATATTAAATATATCTCTGGTGGAATTGTTTAAATCCACCAGAAAGTTTTTAAAGACTCTTGTTTTTAATTACTCTTGTTTTGATTCATTAAAGTTTATATTCCGCATTGTGCTAATCAAAACAAATATATCTATAATCGAGTTGAACATTTTTATTTCAAGAAAAAGTTCAAGAATTCCATTCAACCCCCCTTCTGTAATTTTTGCTATATTGTTAAGGGACTAACAGGGTTGCACTACTGCGACTGATCATCGTAAGTGGTCTTCCTGGCGCGACAAACTCCCGTAATGAGTTCATCATCCAGTTGGATAAATCTGCAACACTACCCGTAGCATTTCGATCGAAAGGCTACGAATGGGTGATTGCCGAAGCATTGACAAGGGTCAAACAGTTATAATGGTGTTTCCATTGAATGAAGTATCTCATAACTTCATTTCCTTTAAAAATTAATTCAAAGATTGAATCTATTCAATTCTTAACTTGTGGTCTCATCTATGGGACAAACTTTTGAAACTTATTATACTTTGAACAGTGGTAGTTCAAGTAGATTTCTAAAAATGGTATAAGTATAGTGAAGTAATTGGTAACTTCATCTTCCCTTAAGCTTATATCCAGTAAGTAATTACCTTACACTTGATAAAGGATTCTAGTAAGTTATCCATTTAGATACTTGCATTATTGGTTACACTATATATTATCTTGCGACGATATAATAATCAACTCACAAAGATAATAAGAACTCTTTCCAAGTTCATAGTCAGACTACTTAAAGTAGCACTGACAGTTAAAACCCTTACGGGAACCCTTATAAGTATCATGATAGTAACTTAGCTCGTTTAATGTGTAGGCTCATGAGATAGAGGACCCAGATATGTTCGAGCGTGAGCATGATGAGGCACTGCTAGATGCCGAGGATCAGGAGGAGCCTGAGATGGAGGAGGAGGAGGAGGAGGAGGAGGAGGACCCCTCAGAAGAGTCAGAGACAGAGGTTATGGCGATTTCAGATGAGGAGGACCCGGATGAGGTCCTAGTAGCAGAGGAGCATGTCGGAGCTATGGTAGAGTACACTAGTACCCCTTTACCCTCACTCTCGGTGGTCAGAGCTCCTACCCCTCCACCACTATCTTGGAGCCCTTATGATGACAGCTCAGAGACCCATACTCCTGAGCCTAGGCAGACCGAGGAGGCACCCCCAGCGGCTCCGGATTCACCACCTCTCGACCCTGCCCATAGGAAGTCTTTGTTAGCTCACGGTTATGTTCAGGATGTACTGAGGACCCGAGTGGCTGTTGCTGAGGCCCGGCTGGATGAGGTCAAGAGAGAGTTGGATGCGGAGAGGACGGGTAGGCGTGCCCGAGCTTATGAGACTAGGGCTACTATACCTGGATCCTTGAGGAGGGAGCTGACGGGGATAGAGCTCACGTCCCGAGCGAGACTCCGGTCGCTCCAGGGGGACAGGCATGGTAGGATCTCCAGGCGGCAGGCTGACTATATCTTCCGTCATGCGATGGAAAGAGTATGGGAGCTGACCCGCTCCGGTGTGTGATTCAGGACCGATGATGGGATAGTCTAGTTGTCTAGTTAGTCGAGGCCATAGTAAGATCCAATTTTCCGGGATAGTTGACTTGTATATAGCATCCCTTTCTCTGACTAGACAGATAGACTCTTGTGTATCACTTTTGGGCAGATGGCTATAGCACTGTTGTACTTTTGACCAGATCAAAGTATGTATTTCTCGTATTATGTATATATTTGTTTCCTTTCAGTTCAGTTCCTTAGTGATGAGATCACTGTTTTTATCATTATTATTACTGCACTTCTTATTAGAACTGTCAAAAAATAATAGAATTGCGAGATACATTCTCCCCATTATAGAACTGTCCATGGCACAATTTTGTGTATGATTATGACCTAACGTTGAATTTCCCAAAAAAAATTATCAGTATCATGCTGCCAAGAAAGATTGGAACTAGGGCGAACCCTGGATCTGAGGACCAGGGAAGCCATAACCAGGACGATAGGAACCAAGAACACAGTGAAGAGGAGGATGAGGATTATGTTGAACAGAATGACTCCCTGTATGTAGAGGAGGAGGAAACATATGATGTTGAGGGATTTGAGATAGAGGCTGAAGAAGGAAGAACTGCCAGTACCAAACCCAGGCATGGATCCCATGGGACAGTTCATGCAACTACTAAGGTAGAACTTGGAATGTCAACCCAACCCACCCCCTCAAGGAAATAACAATGTTATGGCAAACTCCTTCAGGGCTTTCAAGTCCCTTAAGCCCCCTGAGTTCCACGGATCAGCCGACCTAGTTGAGGCAAGGGCATGGTTAAAGGAAATTGAGAAATCCTTTGAGATTCTGAGTACCGATGAGGCACAGAAGACTGTATTTTCTACCTACCTTCTGAAAGGAGAGGCTAACTACTGGTGGGAGGCCAAGAAAAATATGGAGATAGATGATATTATAACCTAGGAGAGATTCAGTCGGTTGTTTCTAGGAAAATATTTCCCGAGGTTTATGGAAAACCAGATGGAGCTCAAGTTCTTGGAGCTAAAGCAGAATAACTTATCTGTAGCAGAGTACGAAGCAAAATTTACTGAGTTATCAAGGTTTGTGCCGGAGTTTATGAGCACCGAGGAAAAGAAAGCTAGGAGGTTTCAGCAGGGATTGAAACCGTGGATTCAGAATAGGGTGGCAATCCTTGAGCTTACTGATTATGCCACTCTAGTGCAAAAG
This sequence comes from Apium graveolens, assembly GCF_009905375.1. Lineage (NCBI taxonomy): Eukaryota > Viridiplantae > Streptophyta > Magnoliopsida > Apiales > Apiaceae > Apium > Apium graveolens. Next base: position 189,457,487 of record NC_133650.1, read on the forward strand.
GAAACAATTGTAGAAGCCGGAAGTGAACAGATGCAGAAGGAAAGAGAGAAGAAGGGAATAAAGAGGAAAAGTATGAGCATGGGTGGAGGTTCCGCATGAAGGAGCTTCCCAACTAGATTTAATCGAGGAGCAGTGTCCCTACCGGGAAAGAACACTGGGTTTATGCGGCCAATGAGTGTGAATGTGAGCCAGAGCGGCCAGAAGTCAAGAATGTCCTATTCCAACCAGTCTCGACCCCCATTGTCAGCCTGTAACACTTGTGGAAGGATGCATTCTGGGGAGTATAAGGGAAAGCCAGTAACCTGCTTTAAGTGTGGAAAAGTGGGCCACTATTCCCACAAATGCCCTTCGTCAGCCCCTGCCGTCATTCCAACCACCACTTGTCATCAGTGTGGATGCCCGGGTCATTGGAAGAGGGAATGCCCAATGAACAAACCAGCAGATTCAGGAGCAAGAAGAGCTGCTTCTAATAAGCCACCGACTGCGAGGACTTTCAACATGACAGTCCAGGATGCTATGAAAGACTCAGATGTGATAGCAGGTACCCTTTCTCTAAATTCAGTCAGTGCAAACGTTTTATTTGATTCGGGAGCAACTAAATCTTTTATATCAAAGGACTTTGCTCGTAAATTAAGACTTAAGGCTGAACCCTTGATAGAACCCTTACAAGTAGAAATAGCCAATCATGAAGTTATTCCTGTTAACCAGATTTACCCCGCCTGTGAGTTAGGCATAGGGGAACAATCTTCTAGTGTTAATCTGATTCCTTTTAAATTAGGAGAGTTTGATGTAATTTTGGGAATGGACTGGCTATCTAGCAATGATGCTCAGATAGACTGTAAGGGGAAGAAAGTTAAGTTGAATATCCCAGGAAAGAAAGAAGTCATATTTAGAGGAAAGAGGCAGACGCAAAAATTTTTGACTATGGCCCAGGCCAAAAGGATGCTACGAAAAGGAAATGAGTCTTACCTAGCCTATGTGGTGGACACGCAGAAGGAGGTGCCCAACTTACAAGATATTCTGGTAGTCAACGAATTTGAAGATGTATTCCCACAAGACCTTCCGGGATTACCACCCGATAGAGTGATTAAATTTGCTATTGAGTTGGCCCCAGGGACGGCGCCAGTTTCTAAAGCACCTTACCGGTTAGCCTCATTAGAAATGAAGGAATTAGCTACCCAATTGCAGGAACTTTTGGATAAGGGTATGATAAGACCCAGTGTGTCTCCGTGGGGAGCACCAGTGTTATTTGTTAAGAAGAAAGATGGGAGCACGAGGCTGTGCATCGACTACCGAGAGTTGAACAAGCTAACCATAAAGAACAGGTACCTGTTACCTAGAATGGACGATCTGTTCGACCAGCTAAAGGATGCTCTTTATTTTTCCAAGATTGACCTGAGAACTGGATATCACCAGCTAAAGAATAAACCCGAAGATATTCCCAAGACCGCGTTCCGTACCAGGTATGGGCACTATGAGTTCTTGGTAATGTCCTTTGGATTAACCAACGCCCCAGCGACTTTCATGGATTTAATGAACAGAGTATTTAAGAAGTACTTGGACAAGTGTGTGATAGTTTTTATCGATGATATTTTAATCTACTCAAGGACTGAGGTAGAACATGCAGAGCATTTGAGGATAGCTCTAGGAATACTCAGAGAGGAAGAGTTATATGCCAAATTCTCGAAGTGTGAATTCTGGTGGAATGAAGTACAGTTTTTAGGACATGTGATCAATAAAGAAGGAGTATTGGTCGACCCCTCCAAGATAGAGGCGGTCTCAAATTGGGAAAGGCCAACCACACCCACCGAGGTAAGAAGTTTCATAGGATTGGCCGGCTACTATCGTAGATTTGTACAGGACTTTGCAAAGATCGCAGCCCCTTTGATGCGACTTACTCGTAAGACAGAGAAGTTTGAATGGACGGAAAAATGCGAGAACAGTTTTCAGAAATTAAAGAAAAGGCTGGTAACGGCCCCGGTGTTGGCATTGCCAGACGGAAAAGGAGATTTTGTGATATATAGTGACGCGTCGCACAAAGGATTAGGGTGTGTGCTTATGCAGCACGGTAAGGTGATTGCGTATGCGTCGAGACAACTGAAGGAATACGGGATTAGATATCCTACTCATGACCTTGAGCTCGCGGCAATAGTTTTTACCTTAAAAATTTGGAGGCACTACTTGTATGGAGAGAAGTGCTAGATTTTCACAGACCATAAGAGCCTCAAGTACATATTTACGCAGAAAGAGCTCAACATGCTCCAGAGGAGATGGTTAGAGCTAATCAAGGACTATGATTGTGAGATTCTCTATCATCCGGGGAAAGCCAATGTGGTGGCTGATGCCCTTAGTAGAAAGGAAAGACTCAGAATGATAATGACTTCGGAAGAATTGATAAAGGATTTCGAGAGAATGGAAATAGATGTAAAGGTAACCGGAACCGGAACTGAAAAACTGTTTGAGATCTCGATGCAACCAGAGTTATTGGAAAAGATCAGATTGTGCCAAGAGAAGGTAATGAATGAAGGCAGAGAGTCAATGACTGGGGAAGAGATCCATACTGAGAAAGATGATAAAGGGATAATGAGGTACTCCTACCGGATTTGGGTTCCGAACGTTCAAGAGCTTAAAGACGAGATTTTGGATGAAAGCCATAGTTCAAGGTATTCCATTCACCCGGGAAGCACCAAGATGTATAGGGATTTGAAGGAGTATTACTGGTGGCCCAACATGAAGAGGGACGTAGCAGAATGCGTAAGCAAATGCTTGACTTGCCAAAGAGTAAAGGCAGAGCACCAGAGACCCAGTGGACTTTTACAACCCCTGGAGATTCCCGAATGGAAATGGGAACAGATAGCCATGGCTTTTGTTGTCGGTTTACCAAGGACGAAAGCCAACCATAATGCCATATGGGTGATTATAGACCGACTGACAAAGTCAGCCCATTTCATTCCTATCAATGAGAGATACACAGTCAATAGACTGGTGGAAATTTACCTTAAGGAAATAGTGACGCGACATGGAGTCCCAGCGTCCATTGTCTCAGACAGAGACCCCAGGTTCAACTCCAGATTTTAGAGGAGCTTTCAAGAATGTGCGGGGACCAAGTTAAATATGAGTACCGCTTACCATCCCCAGACGGATGGGCAGACTGAAAGGACCATCCAGACACTAGAGGATATGTTGAGAGTCTGCGCAATAGACTTTAAAGGAAGTTGGGATGATCACTTGCCATTGATCGAGTTTTCTTATAACAATAGCTTTCATGCTAGCATCGGAATGCCGCCTTATGAGGCCCTGTACGGAAGAAGGTGTCGATCTCCCTTATACTGGGATGAAATAGGAGAGCGGAAGATGCTCGGACCCGAAGTGGTCCAAAGGACCAAAGACATAGTGGATCTTATCAGAGGACGGCTGGTAGCAGCCGAAGACAGACAGAAGAAATATGCAGACCTAGCCCGAAAGGACAAGGAGTATGAAGTAGGGGACTTAGTACTACTAAAAGTATCCCCTTGGAAGGGATTAATGAGGTTCGGAAAGAAAGGGAAACTAAGCCCGAGATATATTGGACCTTTTGAGATACTAAGATGGATTGGGAAGTTGGCTTACGAGATAGCCTTACCCCCGAACCTACAACAAGTTCATAATGTGTTCCATGTGTTAATGCTAAGGAAGTATCATCGGGATGCCAGGCACATAGTGGAGTACGAGCAGGTGGATATGCAACCAGATCTGACTTACGTGGAAAGACCAGTAAAGATTATGGATAAGAAGGAGCAGGTGCTTCGGAACAAAGTAATCAAGCTAGTCAGAGTGCTATGGCAGAATCATAATGTGGAATAATCAACTTGGGAACTAGAGAGCGCAATGCTAGAAAAGTACCCCCATTTATTTTCTATTTGATTCCGGGATGGAATACTTTTAAGGAGGGGAGACTGTAATAACCCCAAAATTTGGAACTTTTTTGTAACCCTTATGAATAGTGTTTTTGCAGATATTGCCGAATAAGAAAACTTTTCGTGCCACACTATGTAGGGGTTCTTTTATTGTTATTCTGCGATTTTATTAGTACTCTATATGATATATAAGTGTATGTAAAGATCGTCAGAATCCAAATTCAAACACTTTGATTTTTCCCGAAAATCCACCAGATACCGAAAGAATTGAGTATAAGGTAACAGGATAAAAAGGATTTAAATTCAAGGATTATAAGAGAGGATCATAAAAGGAATATAATGTATTGAGAAATGTTAAGGAAACCCAAGTAATAAGATCCCGGGTATGATCCCTCAAACAATAAACGAAAACGAAAGTTAAGCGAACCATATAATAGATCAGCGGTCATTAGCCAAGTAATTAGAAGCTAATCAAAGAGGTTAGTGAGGATGATGTCATCAAACCAATAAGAAGAGGACAAGCATGGGAAGATGACATAGGATTGATGACCTAAGCATGACCAAAGAGAAGTGTGTTGTTGGTTGATTAAGAACCACACAAAAATCACCATGGTTAAAAGGTAAATAATTAAAACAAAAGCCAAAAACAACCAACCAACAAATCATTTCACCAAAACACAAGTTGAATTCACTTTTCTTCAAGAAAAGCTCTCGGCCTCTTTTCCATTTCAAGAAGAAAAAAACCAAAATCCAAGTTCCAAGCTTCATTAATTAGTGAGGTAATTATCTAAGACTCCTTATGCATAGATATAGCTATCCTATAAGTTTAATCTTCAAATTCCTTCACAATCTCTTCCTAAAATTCATGGAAGAAGAGGGTGAATAGTGTTTTTCAAGAACTTAAAATTTTGTTCTTGAGTTTTTGTTTAGATTAAGCTTGGGTAAGGACTTTTAAGGGTGATTCCAAGCTAATTAGTTACTCCTACTCACAAGGAAGGTATAATCTCTTAACCTAGCTTTGTTATTGAATATTAAGAGCTTATTATGAGTAGTATAATTCATGAGAAGCATGGTGTTTGAATATGTAGAGATTAATTGGTTTTGTGATGTTTTTGGAGTTGTAAATCATGGTTATTAGTTAAGGAACTTAAGAATAGTTTTAGTTCATGTTTGAGATTAATATAAATTGGAAAACTTGAGGTGTTGGGGCTGTTGTAGTGATGTATGGATGGATTTTGGTTTTATGGTTGAATTGTGGTTGGTTTGTGGTTGATTTGGAGTAGAATAAGAATTGGTAATCGCGTAAACAAAGTCGTCGTAATGTCCGATTTACTTTAGACTGTTTTGTTCTTAACAATCATGACCCGAGGACTCACTGTTAGGTTTTTAACTTTTCCATGATTAGATAGTTCATGTTACGAGCTTCGTTTTGATATGTGGTTCGTTTGAATCTGATGTACGGTTTAGGAGAAACGACCGTTTTAAGTAACGGCGTTTCACGAATGAACCATTACCCCTCGCCTTACTTTGAAACATAGGTTAAAGACCTTAAAGGACTAATTGGAGTATGAAACATTTATGTGAAGTGTATTATGCAGTTGGTAAGGCACTCGCGAAAGAATCTCCTTAAAATCCTTAATGGTTAATTTATTAAAAATGGTGGAGCCGAGGGTACTCGAGCGACTTAAGTGAATCGTTAAGCGCAAAAGCGAACGTTAGGGTCTAATTGGTTAAAGTATAGAATCATAAGCGACTTTGGTTTAATTCCAACTTATATGTTGTTTATAGGTTACCAGACTCGTCCCAAGCCATTTATCACCCCCAGTCGCTCAGGCAAGTTTTCTCCCCGTTATACTGTTGTTGTGATGTATACATATGTATATGCATTATCTTGTGATAGATGCATGGTGGTTAATTAGCAAATCTTGCGATATATTGGAGCATGTGATATGGTATATATGCATGTCTGTTTCGTAATCTTGATATATATTGTTGATTCAATTGCTTTTAAGTTGCATAATACCTATGCTAGAGATAAGCAGTAGTTGCGTATACCCTTAGTATAGGGGACCCAAAGGTGAACATTTTCTAAAACCGGGAGGCGATGTTCCCGAGTATATTATATATGTTTATATATATATAGATATAGTTTTCAAAACTATGAATCGAATAAGGTTTATTCGATAACTTTATTTTATTAATGAATATTATTTTGAATATTCATTCGAGGGCTTATGACTCCGTTTATTTTATTAATGAATATTATTTTGAATATTCATTCGAGGACATATGACTCCGTTTATATTATTTAATGAATATTATTATTTGAATATTTATTTGAGGACTTATGACTCCGATTATTTACTAATTAATATTCTTTATTTTATTAAAGAATAATGTGTCGATAATCAAACTCACTTTTGATTATTCAAATAAAGATAGTACTTTCGTATAAGTATATCTTTGGTTATTTAATATTCATTTCAAGTATAAGTTTTAAAACTTCTACTTCAATTATTTTTATAAAGATTATTCTTTATGGGAATATTATTTAAATAATAATATTTAAATATTTTCTAATATATTTTGACTGATTTATTTTATTAAATCAGCATCACTCTAAACATTCTTAAAAATGTTTTCGAGTCTTCAAAATGATTTTAAAGGTTAGGGCGGATCCCAAAATTCATTTTTATATTTAAGATCCTCCTTTTGAAGGGAATTTAAATACTCGCTCAAAACCTGAGGGATCCGGCTCTGTGGTATTTTTTATATTCGCAACAAGGTTGCTATTCTGATAAAAGAGTTTTTTATTACTTACCCAACACTCGGGAAGTAAAATTCTTGGAACAAGTTAATCCATTAACAGGCATCGCCTGGGAAATATCGGTGAGTTTTCCTTTCCAACTAGATACGACTTCTTGGTCGAGCCGTATCAACAAGTTTCTACTTGGGGAAAGTGGGGACGAGCTTTACGTTTCAGAGTCATGGATTTCATCTAAACTAGGAGTGGCTTAAGTGGTCGAGTAGCGCCGGCCCAGCCTTATTATATTGGCCCAAATGGGCCGGAAGTTCCGCTAAGACGGTCCATTCCTGTGGAGTCTAGTGTTCGGTTGACAAGTAAATCCGACAGGTTCTCCTCTACATGTAGAAAATGGTGGGGTTGCACTACTGCGACTGATCATCATAAGTGGTCTTCCTGGCGCGATAAACTCCCGTAATGAGTTCATCATCCAGTTGGATATTTCTGCAACACTACCCGGAGCATTTCGATCGAAAGGCTACGAATGGGTGATTGCCGAAGCATTGACAAGGGTCAAACAGTTATAATGGTGTTTCCATTGAATGAAGTATCTCATAACTTCATTTCCTTTAAAAATTAATTCAAAGATTGAATCTATTCAAGTCTTAACTTGTGGTCTCATCTATGGGACGAACTTTTGAAACTTATTATACTTTGAACAGTGGTAGTTCAAATAGATTTCTAAAAATGGTATAAGTATAGTGAAGTAATTGGTAACTTCATCTTCCCTTAAGCTTATATCCAGTAAGTAATTACCTTACACTTGATAAAGGATTCTAGTAAGTTATCCATTTAGATACTTGCATTATTGTTTACACTATATATTATCTTGCGAGCTGTAATGCTCACTCTTGCTTCATTTCTTCATCACACAACAACAGTTAGGAAAGATGGCCAGACTCAAGCAGACCCAGCGTAAGCGCGTGGGAAGCGTCCCGCGTCTTCCCGTTGATGTTGTAGCTGCTATAGCTGCAGAGGTAGATCTATTAGTAGATCAGGCATTCTACTTTTGGGAACCAAATATTGTATAATTATAACTTGTGGCAGATAATGGCAATTAACTGTAAACTTATCAAGTAAACATTTTGGGTTGTAATAACTTTTAAATTGTGGATTCAAGGACTTGTACTTATTTTAATTTCATCTCTGAGACTATAACGGGTTGTGGTGTGTGTTAGTGTGGGGTCACAGCATGAGGTTATTTATTATTAATTAAGTTAAGTGATATTGTGGAAAGAAAGACCGTGACGACCCGGATCCTCGACCCGGATCTGGAGGTGTTACATAGGGTCATTGCATATACATTATTATATTCATTAACATGTTTAAATATGGGGTGTGTGTGTGTGTTGTGGACCCAAAATTCTGACCCGGGTTTGGAGGGCGTCACAATATCTGCTACTTGTTGATCTGTTGGAATAAAGACCAATTCCAATGTACCAGCTTCCACATGTTCCCTTATGAAATGACATCTGATACTGATGTGGTTATTCATTGAATGCTGCATTGGATTTCCTGTCATTGCAATATCACTTTGATTATCACAATATATAGGAATAGAAGAAGAGTCTAACTCATAATCCAGCAGCTGCTTCTTCATCCATAGAATCTGATCACAACAGCTTCCTGTAGCAATGTATTCTGCTTCTATAGTTGAAGTGGAAATTGAGTTTTATTTCTTGCTGTACCAAGAAACCAATCTACCTCCAAGAAATTGACAGCTTCTAGAAGTGCTTTTCCTGTTTATTTTGCATCCTTTAAAATCAGCATATGAATATCCAATTAGCTTAAATCTGTATCTCTAGGATACCATAATCCCAGATTCATGGTTCCTTTGAGATACTTGAAAATTCTTTTCACAACTAATAGATGAGGTTCTCTAGGGTTATCTTGGAACCTTGCACAGAGACATGTAGCATACATGATATCAGGTCTACTAGCAGTCAGATATAGGAGTGAGCCAATCATACCTCTGTAGTTAGTTATATATACTGAAAAACCAGTATTTAAATCTAACTTGGTTGCAGTGGCCATAGGAGTTGATAAAGTTGAGTAGTCTTGCATTCCAAATCTTTTTAGTAAGTTCTTGGTATATTTGGATTGATTTATGGAGATTCCTTCATCGGTCTGTTTGACTTGTAACCCTAAAATGTAACTCAATTCTCCCATCGTACTCATTTGATACCTGGAATGTATTAGCTTTGCAAATCTCTCACTGAGTTTATCATTAGTAGAACCAAAAATGATATCATCAACATATATATGTACTAATAAGAAGTCCTTACCATGGTATTTATAAAAGGGAGTTTTATCAATTGTACCTCTTGTGAAACCACTCTCTAGCAGAAATAGAGCACGTGTTTCATACCAGGCCCTTGGAGCTTTCTTCAATCCATAGAGTGCTTTGTCTAGTAAGTAGACATGATTTGGATACGTTGAATCAATGAACCCTGGAGGTTTTTCAACATAAACTTCCTCTTCGAGTTCTTCATTTAAGAATGCACTCTTCACATCCATTTGAAACACCTTAAACTTCTTGTGAGCAGCATAGGCAAGAAAGATCCTTATTTCCTCTAACCTTGCAACTGGAGCAAATGTCTCATCATAATCAATGCATTCTTGTTGTGAGTAACCTTTTGCAACCAATCTTGCTTTGTTCCTTGTAAAAATGCCCTCACTGTCAATTTTGTTTCTGAATACCCACCTTATGCCAACTACAGATCTATTTTTTGGTCTTGGCACAAGAGTCCAGACTTTTTTTCTTTCAAACTCATTGAGTTCCTCTTGCATTGTTGTGACCCAGTCAGCATCTTGCAGAGCTTCTTCAACCTTTTTAGGTTCAGTTTGAGATAGAAAAGAATGGTAGAGATATTCATTCTGAGTGGCTTTTCTTGTTCTTACACCACAATCAGGGTTTCCAATGATTAAGTCAGGTGTGTGTGACTTAGACCATTTTCTTGCAGATGGAAGTTGACTCCTAGAAGACGAACCTCCCCCTTGATCCATGAATTCTCTATTATTTCTTTGAGTAGTACCACTGTTGTTTCCTGATGCTCCCCCTGAATCAGTGTCCTCATTGTTATCAGTATTTGACTCATCAGAGTTTGTGAAAGATGAGTCTGATGATCTTTGTACTGATGTTTCTTGAGTTGAATCACTTGTAGTAGTCTCAGGATTTGAATATGTTGCTCCCCCTCAATATATGCTTCTTTGTCAGAAGAATTTCCACTATTCTGTGGAACCTCAAAGCTTCGAGTGATATCAGGATTTACTAAATCAGAGTCAGGATTTAGAAGTTTAGCATAAGGTACTTCATTTTCAAATCTCAATTTATCATGGTCATCTACATCTTCTATATATGTTATCTTCTTGTCATCAAAAGATACATGTATAGACTTCATGACTGTTCTTGTTCTCAGATTGTAAACTCTGAATGCTTTTATAGACAATGTATATCCCACAAAGATTCCTTCATCGGCTTTCAAGTCAAACTTGGTAAGCTGCTCTGGATGAGTTTTGAGAACAAAACACTCACAACCAAATATATGAAAGTATTTCAAATTTGGCTTCTTCCCTTTCACCATCTCGAATGGTGTCTTTCCATGCTTGTTGATCAATGTTGCATTTTGTGTAAAGCAAGCAGTTTGCACAACCTCAGCCCAGAAGTAGGTAGATAATCTTGCTTCTTCTAGCAAGGTTTTTGTAGCTTCTATCAGAGTTATATTCTTCCTTTCAACAACTCCATTTTGTTATGGAGTTCCAGTAGCAGAAAACCCTTATTTTGTCCCCTTGAGTTTGCAGAACTCTTCCATAAAGCTATTATTGAATTCAGTTCCATTATCACTTCTGATAATCTTCACTTTGTATGTTGACCCTTTTTCCAGCTCTCTCACATGATCAAGAATAATGGATGGAGTTTCATCCTTGGTGTGCAGAAAATACACCCATGTGTATTATGTATATTCATCAACAATCACAAGTGCATACCTCTTCTTGGCAATAGACATAACATTTACTGGACCAAAGAGATCAACATGAAGTAGATGATATGGTTCAAAAATTGAGGATTCAGTTTTACTCTTGAAAGATATCTTCCTTTGTTTGGCTTTCTGGCATGAATCACATAAGCCATCAGGATAAAAACTTTATTTGACAATCCTCTTACAAGATCTTTTCTCACAAGTTCATTAATATTTTTGAAGTTGAGGTGAGAAAGTCTTTTATTCCAGCTCCAGCTGTCTTCCACAGATGCTCTACTCAGTAGACAAACTTCTGAATTATCAATTCTTGTGGAGACCATGGCTTCATAAAAACTACCATGTCTCACACCAGTCAATGTGATCTTGCTATCAGACTTACTGACAATTTAAAAATGCTCCTTATAAAAATTAACATGGTAACCTCTGTCACAGATTTGAAACACATTGATCAGATTATGCTTGAGTTCTGCAACTAGAGCTACATTTTCAATGATGACATTTTTAACTTTGATTTTGCCATATCCCAAGATTTTTCCTAAGTTGTCATCTCCATAAGAAACGCTTGGGCCAGCCTTCTCCTCAAATTCTGATAGCAGAGGTTTATAACCAGTCATATGTCCTGAGCATCCACTGTCCAAGACTAGAGCATTCCTCCTGTCACCCTGCAATTAGTAATTTGAATCATTTAGTGTTTTTAAGGACCCAGAAATGCTTGGATCCTTGGACTTTTTAAGTTTGTTAACATATGCAGCAGAATATTTCATATCAGAATTTATGTTAACTTTCTTACTATTAGTATTTTTACATACAGAAATAGATTTGCTTTAACTAAAGAGGGTTTCAATTTATAAAAATCATAATACAAACTGTGATACTTTTTATATGTATAAATAGAGTTCCAAACACTGCCACAATGAAAACAAGGATTCTGTAGTTTATATCTAGCTATTCTATTCCTAAACTCTAATTTAGAAGGAACAACTTTTATCTCTTTATTATTCCTGCAGGAATTAGCAAGATGATTAGTGCTACCACAGTTTGAACAGGTCTTTCTAGGTGCATTAGGTGAGGTTATATAATTTCCATTCTTATTAACACGTACCTTGTCATTCCTATTTATCCTAGACCTTTTCCTCTTGTCTTTCATGTGTAGATCCTTCAGCTTTTGCTTAAGCTGTTTCTAAGTCATTGAACCAATAATTACTGAGTTTATGTAAACTTGTTCACTCTTTTCAGTAATTAAGTTTGATCTTGGTGATGAGGTAGTACCTTCCTCATGGGTTGATTTAACATTATTAGCACTTGGATTAAACTTAATGGTTTTTATTTGAACCTTGTTCAATTTGACCTGACCATCAGTTTTTATTGGTTCTGTTTTCTCAGTTTCTTCTCCACTTTTCTTATCAGAATTAGATCTAGCTGAATATTCTAATCCTGATCCCCAAAAACCATTCTCTAAGATTTCCTGGGTTGCTTTTTCTGAGTTAGTCCAAAGTTTAATGACTTCTCTTTCTTTAGCTAGCTCCTTTTCTAGATAAGCATTTTTTTTCTAACAAATTTTCTTTAACATAAACAGCCTTATCTCTTTCTTTTTGAATTTCTAGCATGGAAAGCAACTCAGTTTCTAGGTAATCATTCATTTTGTTAAGCACAGAGTTTTCACTCTTGATTTTATTGTTCTTTAAGGTTTGATCCCTAAAACTAACATGTAGAGTCTTAAGAAATAATCTTAATTCATAGATATAATCAGTATCAAACGCAAGAGTAGACTGAGGTACCTTTAATTCAACATTTTCGGTCTCAGCATTAGCATTTTCCATGAGAAAATGATTGATCCCATCATCTGAGTCTAATGAATCATCCCAGTTTCTCTTCTTTGAGATCAAAGCTTGTTTCTTCTCAGCTCTGGTTTTCTGCAGTCAGCTGCAAAGTACTGAGTTGAGGCGAGACTGGTCTAGAAATTCCAAGTTCATCACAGTTGTAACATCTCTCTTTTGACTTGTTAGGTTTTCCAGATCTAGCTTCCTTCCAATCAGTATCTCTTCTGTTGTTCCTCTTATCAGAATTTGAGGAACTGGAACCTTTTCTGGAAAATCTTTTCCCTTTCTTGAAGTTTCTGTAGACCATCTTCTTGAAGTTTTTAACCAGTAGGGCATCCATTTGATCCATATCTTCATTGTTGTTGCGATCAGTATCAGTATCTAATTCAGTATCAGGATTTGAGTCATCATCAGAATTTAATGATTCATTATCTGACTTAGAAATCATGGATTACCCTTTGGAGTAGCTTTACCTCCTAGTTTTCTCCTTTGGCTTCTCTTCAACTTTGAGCGCAACTGGTCTAGCTTTTGATCCATTCCTCTTGCTCATTTGCTCCATCTCTAGTTCATAAGTTTTCAGAACTCCATAGATCTCATCTAGATGTGTGATGTCAAGTTGATTATTATCCCTGATTGATATGACTTTAAAGTCCCAATTTTCATGAAGAGCAAGTAGGAACTTCAAGTTTGAGTCCTCCATATCATATTCTTTGTTGACAAGGGATAATTCATTCAGCAACTTCTGAAATATGTCATAGATCTCAGTTAGGGATTCATTGTCCCTTGAGTCAAAGTTCTCATATTCATGAGTAAGTATTGTCCTCCTATTCTTCTTGATAGCAGTTGTACCTTGACAATTTACTTCTAAAGCATCCCATATCTCTTTTGTTATTTTACATCCAATGACTCTATTGGAAATAACACTATCAAGACTGCTGTGCAGGATATGTCTAACCTCAGCATCCTTCATGATAGACGAGATATCTTCTAGATTATAGTCCTTCATTTCTTTGTCTATCATCTTCTCTGGTTATCCTGCAAGCGAAACAACTAATTTCATAGGTTTGTGAGGACCATCATAGATCCCGTTCAGATATTCAGGATCTGTGGCTTCCAAGCACATGGCCATCCTGACTTTCTAGATTGGATATTCATGCACTTTCAGGATGGGCACCTTGATTGCTTCATACCTACTCATGTTGCTGGGGGTTATGGCTTCAGATCCAGATTATGTGTTTCTTCTTCTCCTTTGTTTGACATGGTTGATTAATCTTCATATCTTAAACTGTTTGTACGTTAACAGCAAGCTCTGATACCAATTGTTAGGCCCTTAATCAACTGTAGAGGGAGGAGGGTGAATACAGTTAATATAATCAACTCGACAAAACTTCAACAGAATCAACAGTTTTTATATTAATCTTATAAAAACATATTACACAAGTACTCTCTCGAAAGGATGAACAAATATCTTTGTGAACTGCTAGGTTATGCGAAAGATATAACAATGTCGCAATGCTTATAGCATGAACCTCGAATTTGCTTTATATAGAGCACAACTACCAATGTATAAGAAATCCTATTCTATTAACAACAAGGAAACCTATACTATTGCTTCTGAGATAAAGTCCTTCACCGCCTTGAAATTCCTGTTTCCTTTTCCTCCTCAAAGATCAACTGATGTGACAAATACTGATTTCATTATCCGTTGACATCATCATCCGTTGAAATCATCATACGTTGATATCCTATCATACGTTAATATTTCATCATCCGTTGATGTTGTCATCAACATTTGTTGATGTATAAGTTCTGAAATGAACTTCTGATAGCTTCTGTTTGATAACATCAATTGCTTCTAACAGTCCTTCAGATTAGAAAACCATCTAGCAGTAATAGAGTTGATTACCTTGAGTAATATGATGACATACTCCAACTCTTGCCATGGTTTATCTCTCATCTACTCTTGTGAAATTTTCAACCTTTTACCAGACTCTAGAAAATACAGCATCTTTTCCTTAGGCTTACTTATGACATACAAATCAAGCACTATCTGAATGGATATGATCTTCTCTACATCTTCAAGCTGTATATTTTCTCTAATCCCTATCAGATTCCCAGGCTCTCTTAGAATCAAAGCTTTTCTAGTATAAGTATCAGTATTTGGAAGTCCCAAGCCACCTCTTCTTCCAGATCTTCTAGACTGTGAGTTACCACTGTAAATCTTATTTATAGTCTCAGAAGAATCTCTTTTAGGTGCAGGTGTCTTGCTTCCCCATAGCAACTTCTTCTTTTCTTCAAGAGTTAATTCTGGCTTATCGGAGTTTGAGCCTTTTAAATCAAAGTTTAAATTCATGTCAGGATTTGAGCTTTTATTTCTTGAATTGAACTTTCAACAACTTGAGTACTATCAGTGGTTGTGACTGGTTGAATTTCAGCTGGTAAATTCTCCAACTTGAGTATTGTCACTGGTTGGAATGATTTATAACTTCTCAGCCCAATCAGATCCAGGAATAACCTTTCTGTTCTTGTGAACCTGATTAGCTTCTTCTTCAAAAATCTTCCCTTCATCAGCATCATTAAGAGCTTGACTTACTGAATAGACCGGATCTATCAGTATTTGATATTTAGTAGATGCTGATTTTTTCTTGGATTTTGACTTAGGCTTGGATTTAGACTTTTCACCAATCTTCCCATTTCCCTTATAACTCCTATCTACATTTAATATAACTTGAGACCTTAGAACAGGTCCTTCAGCTTCAGTTTGACTGATTTTCTTAATTACTACTCCTTTGGTTGGTCTTTGTCCAGGAATATCTTCATATATTGAGACAGTATCAGCAATTACTGGTCTCAAAGATTTGAATTCCTCTTCCATAAGCCTTAAATGTTCAAGATCAACTCCTAGATTTTCCCTTTCAAAAATCCTTCTACTCACCTCAGAATTAATTGCTTGTATTTTAGGATCCTTGTGGAACAAAGTTATCTTTTTACCTTTAACCTTCAATATCTGTAAAACCTTACTTGTTTCAGCACCAGCCTCTATCTCCAGAATGCCTTGGTCTTCATCAGCATCTCTGACTGTCAGAGTTTGCTTTTTAGTCACAGTCCGCTTTTGTTGTCTTCCACTTCTCCCTCTTTCTCCACCTTTTCTAGATTGGCTACAAGTAGTTTTAAAAGTTGTTGAGCAAGATTGAAGCTATACGTATAACTCAACAATACTGGTTTGGATAACTCAACATAGAACTAGGACTTTAAAAATAATCTATGGTCCACTAGAATCGGTACAAATTGTTTATCGGGTATATACATAATGGTTTTGGTAGCTGCAGTGAAGAAGACGTCAACAATGATCCGTATGAAGTTCATTAATATCTTCAAGCATTGGAGGAATAAGGTTGGAGTCATTCGAAGAAGTTATTAGGATCAGTATGAAGACCTTAAGGATTCCTAGTGAAGTTGGTTATATTTGGTAGAAGACTTAACAGTGGTTTGTACGGGTATAATACGAAGGCCTGAGAGCGAAACTAGTCGTTTGTGAACCAGACCTGTGCACTAGATGTCAGTGATCCGTGCAAGGAAATGGAGTATTATTTTTAGAAATAATTTTAAGGTACGAAATCCCGGAGATTAGAAGGCTTGAGATACGAAGGATTATAACCGGAGAATTTACCGGATTTATTTATTCAAAAGCTGATTTTTTATTAAATGATTAAATGAAAATCAATTCATTTATTTAATTTTACATCAACAATTAATTTTGAATAAATAAATTAATTTGATTTGCATTTAAATGAATAAATGGAATTAAATTCATTTATTTATTTAAGTTAAAATCAACATATGTTTCTCTTTTATCAACTCGAATTCTGGACTCCTGCATGCATGCATTCAGTCTTGAATATGTGGGTTTGTTTATTTATTAAACAAAAGCAAAGCAAAGAAAAACAAAGGAAACCAGGTGAAGTATTTTAACAAAGAAATCAGAAAAAAAATAACAAGTCTGGCAGGTTCATTTGTTTAGTTGTACAACCCGCGGGACCCACCTGACAGCATTTGTACAAAGAAAGCAAAAAGAATATGGCAAGAGGAAATAAGCAAAAGAAACGCAATGCATGCTCGTGCCCTCCATATTGTTGGTGACTGGTCTGTTTTGCAGCATGCTTCACAGTCTCTCCTGGCTATCCTTTTGTCTGCCTTATTCTAAAAACCTCTCCCGCTTCTGTTTGTAAAACAGAAGGAAAAAGAATCCACATGCATTTGATAATATTCAAGAGAACGGGCTGTAAAAATCAATCAGAAAAATGGCAGTGTTTTATTAATCAAAAATATGGGTCGCAGGTTGAAAGGTTACTCCGAGTCGCAGGTTACAATTAAAAAAAAGAAACTAAGTAATTATCCAAGGCATGCAAAGTCGCAGGTTGATGTAAGAAAATGCATTCGTAGGTTGGAAGATAAATGAAAAGAAAATCAAGTCCTTGTACTTTTTTTACAAGTCTAGTCACAGGTTGCATTTCAAAGGGTCCCAGGTTACAAAAATTTGGGTTGCAAGTTAGAATATATTTTGGTCGCTTGTTATAATTTGCAAGTTGTGCAATTCAAAGAGGATGGACACAAATCAGCCACGCAATCTTCTTCTCTCTCTAGCCTACAATTTTATATATTCAACAGCAGCAAATCAGATCTATATCTCTTCATTTTTACAACAGTGCGGAGCTCTTGAAAAATTATCTCAGCACTCTTGAAAGCTTGATTTGATAAGGGGAGGTCATGTCCAATTTGTTTCACACCATTTTAAGCCTTAGAAACTTATAACACTCATTATATAAAGGTCCCTTAATTGTATTTAATACATTTCAATAATAGCTTTTGATTTTTAGAGTAATAAGAAGAACCCTAGATTTATAGCTTATTGCTTTGGTTCTTTTTATATTTGTTGCTTCAGATCTTTATATTTAAAGTTGTAAGCAAACCTCCGGGTATTTATACTTTTGAATAAAAAGAATATTTACCCAGAATCTCTTTGTGTGTTTAATTCATTTTAGTTTTGATATTCCGCTGCAATTAATTTTAGAAAACGAAAAAATACATTTACCTCCCCCCTTTGTATGTACCTTTTGCACCTAACAATTGGTATCAGAGCTTGTTGATCGATATACAGATCTGATCCATTAGATTAGCAGAGTCTGGGACTGCATTCGGTGTGTAGATCTGATTTTGCATTTGTTGGTTTTGACTTGACTGGTTTGGTATTGTTGACTGACTGGGTTATCATATTTTGAGACGGTATATTGTGAATTTTTCTCAGATCTGAAAAGATGAGTTCTCAGAAAGTTAGTAGTATCAAGGTTCCTCAGTTCGATAAATCGAGATATAATATATGGAAAAATAAAATGCTATTGTATATTCGGGTGTCGAATCCAGAGTATATGAGAGTGTTAAGAGAAGGAAGACATGTGCCGATGAAGGATCATCCGGAGTTTCCTAATATGTGAATGTCACGTCCTGAAGCAGAATTGAGCGCTCGTGACAAAGAACTGATAGCTCTGGATGAAGGCCTGCAGCTTATTTTAGTGGATTCGATGGATGATGACATGAGTCACCAAATTATGGTCTGTGAGAGTGCCAGGCACATGTGGGAGACCATATAAATGCTTATGGAAGGAACTGAAGATGTCAGGCTGAATTGATTGGTTATATTGACTTCACAATACAAGGATTTTAAGTCCTTTCCTGGAGAAAGTATCACTCAAGTCTTTTAAAGACTGAACAAGCTGTTAAATGAATTAAGTATTCATGGCAAGACTTATCCTGAGAGAGAAGTCAACATGAAGTTTATGCTAGTCCTACCTCACCACTTGGAGAATAAGGCTTCATCTGTTCGTGAGCGTGTTGACTTTGAAATCATGACACTTGAGAAGTTGTATGGTAAGCTGAAAACTAATGAAATGGAGCGGGAACAAAGGAAGATCATCTATGGCGGTGGTAAAGTTGATAGCAAAAATGTTGAACTACTCAAGACAACTGCTCTTGTAGCCAGTCGAATCAACGAACTTGATATTACTGCTGAAAAGCCTAAGTCTAAAGATGAATCACTCTTTGAAGTTGAGATGGATGATGGAAACCTCTATGGGAATCCAAGTGACTACTACACCACTGAGGAGCTATAAAGCATGGAAGATCCTACTATGGCCAACCTAGCAGGGATGTTCAGTAATATCAGGTTTAGAAGGAAACAAGGCCTTAGGGGTTCTGGAAGCAACAACCATGGTCAGAGGTCAAGTTCATCCTCTGGATCAGGTTAGAAGATAAGAATGGCAGACAGAAGCAAGTTCAAATGCTACAATTGTGATGAGGTTGGGCACTTTGCCACTGAATGTAGGTAATCCCAACAAGCAAGGGATAAAGGCTAAGCTTATCAGAAAAAGGACTCAGGTAGCTCAAGGAAGTATCCAGTGAAATCTTACATAGCTGAAGGGAAAAGCTGGGATGACACCAATGATGAAGAAGGGCAATATAGAAATCTAGCATTGATGGCAGAATCTTCTTCTCAGGTAACATTTCCAACTATTCATGCTTTACCTCCAAATAATTTTTGTGAGAATGAACACTGTGTCGCCTTCAGGAAGACTATCCTAGTGTATGGAAATGTTGTTTCTCATCACTATCTTAAGGCACAATGCAATACAAAGGAATGCATTGAACAACATGATGCCGTAAAATAAGTTTATAGAAACGTTAGTACTACACTAAGATGTACTCTGCTTGATGTCAAAGACCTTAAAGTAGAAATAAAGAAAGTTAAAGATGAAAATGATAAATTAGTTCTAGATAGGGTCAGTGTTGAGAATCTTAAGCAAACAAATAGATATTTAGAGCTTAAGATTACTAAGCACCTTGAGACAGAGAAAGATCTTAAGAACAATAATGCAGAATTAGAAACTAAATTGCATGCTTCTACTGATTCTGCAAATCTTGCTAAGAAGCTCATAGTTGATCTAGTAGTAGGTCGAAACTTAGAAAAGCTTCTAAGAAACGAGTGGTTGAAGATGACCCTGTAGAGAAAGTTGTGAATTCCCCTGGTACACCTCATATTCTTAAGGAATCTAAGAAGCCTTTATTTAAGAAAGCTACTGTTGAGCCCTTTGATGAAGATAATCTTTATATTCATCATGAGATTCTTGTTGAGGATCTCGAGCTCTGAAGGAGACAAAAGGCAAAGAAACCTATGTCTTTTGCTAGTGACTCTGACTTATCTTTTGCGGGACTAGGTTTTACTTCCAAGAATAAGAAGAATAGAAGTAGAAATGACAGAATATGAATTAATGGCCCTAGGAAGTTATGTAATAACTGTGGTTCTGCTGGTCACCTTACTCATGCTTATAGAAAGGTTAAAGTAGACAATGTTAAGAATGCTTATGTGCATAACATGCTTAACATGCCAAAAAATTTTAAGTGTGATAAATCTGTTTGCATGCCATGTGTAGTATCTTTCATGCAGACTTATCTTGATTCTACACACTCACATAATACATCTCATGATCATGATAAGCATGTTAGTAAGAATACTGGTAGATCAAAGACTATAAGCCCTCCTAAAGCTAAGAAAGTGGCACATGTCACCAAGCCCAAGAGCAAGTCTGTTGGTGCTTCTGAAAGTGACAAGGAAATAGTCAATGATAAAGCAAAAACTGTTAAGCCTGTCAATTCTGTTAATAAAGAAGTTATTTATTCAAATGCTTCTAAGTCTTCTGGACCCAACTTAGTTTGGGTACCCAAGAAAACTTAATCATCTTTGTTTTCAGGGCATTAAGCAAAAGAAGGTCATGTGGATTCTGGACAGTGGATGTTCAAGGCATATGAATGGAGATAAAGCCCTGCTATCAAAGGTGGTTGAGAAATCTGGCCGAGTGGTTACTTTCAGAGATGACAGCAAAGGTTATACTGCGGGATATGGCTGTTTGGAAATTGGCAATGTCATCATTGAAGAAATCTCTCTGGTTGAAGGTCTTATGCATAATCTCCTTATTATCAGTCCATTCTGTGACAAAGGATGCAAGGTTTTGTTCAAGAAGGAGAAGTGTTTGATCTCTAATCAGAAGATTGAAAAGCTGACTCTCAATGGAGTTAGAAAGGGTGATTTGTTCGTAGCTGATCGAAATTCTGCAGATGGTCAAGTAATGTGCTTCTGTAGTAAAGCTTCTCCAGATGAAAGTTAGTTATGGCATAAGAATCTCTCCCACTTGAACTTCAGGACCATGAATTCTTTGGTTAAGAGGGAATTGGTGAGAGGATTGCCTGAGATGGAATTCAGTCCTGATGGACTTTATGAAGCATGTGAAAAGGGAAAGTCAAAGAGGGCATCACACAAGCATAAGACAATGACTGACATCAATGAACCACTACAACTCCTTCACAAGGATTTGTTTGGTCCTGTGAACGTCATGTCTATGTCAAGAAAGAAATATGGCTTAGTGATTCTTGATGACTATTCCAGATACACGTAGGTGTTATTCTTACATTCAAAGGATGAAGCACCTGATATGATTATTGATCACATCAACAAGATTAAGTTAGAAGCCGGAGTGCCTGTGTGAACAATCAGATCAGATAATCGAACAGAATTTAGAATTCGAGAGGGGCATCTCAAGATAGTTTTCAGCACCACGGACACCATAACAAAATGAAGTGGTTGAGAGGAAGAATCAAACATTGGTTGAAGCTGCAAGGACTATGTTTAATGAAGCCAATCATCCTACCTACTTATGGGCTGAAGCAGTTAACACCGCATACTTTACTCAAAACAGAACCCTGATCAACAAGATGTACGAGAAGACCCCTTACGAGTTAATGGCCAATAAGAAACCATCAGTGATATACTTTCACGTGTTTGGAGGAAAGTGCTTTGTGCTTAAGGACGATGAGCACCTTGGCAAATTTGATGCTAAAGCTGAAGAAGGTATCTTTCTGGGCTATTCTCTGGAGTCAAAGGCTTATAGGGTGTATGTGATTAGTGATCAAAATGTTGTGGAAAGCCTTAATGTAACATTTGATGATGCCAAGCTCCCAAGTAATCAGAAGGAAGATGATAATGATAATCTTGATGTTGAAGATCTTTTTGATGGAGAAGGTGAACCTGAAGTTGTTCCAGACAACAATGACAATGGAAATGATCCTAATGATCATAAATCTTATGCAGACTCTGAAAGCAATGGTCATAAGACAAGTAATGATAGTCAACTACCTCAGGGACTAGTCCTCAAGCCTTAGATTCTGGAGATCAAGCTGGCAACAACAGAGGGGGGGGGGGCAGAACAAGGAGAAGAACAAGGATCCGGTACTCAAACACAATACAATTCTGGAAATGCTGAGTCATCAAGGGCTAATCTACCAAGACATAGAGTATGGAGTAAAGACCACCCTCGGAACTTGATACTTAGTAATCCAGACAGTGGAGTTAAGACTAGAAGAGCTAAAGCAAATGAATGTTTCTATTCTGGGTTTCTATCCCAAATGGAGCCAAAGAAAGTAGATGAAGCTCTTGGGGATCCTGATTGGGTGATTTCTATGCAAGACGAACTCAATCAGTTTGAATGATAGAAAGTGTGGAAGCTTGTACCCAGACCTAAAGATAAATCAGTTATTGGCATAAAATGGGTTTTCAGAAACAAGCTTGATGAAGATTGAGTAGTAACAAGGAACAAGGTGAGACTGGTTGCTAAGGGCTATTCTCAAGAAGAATGGATTAACTACGATGAAACCTTTGCACCAGTTGCTAGACTTGAAGCCATCAGGATATTTTTAGCATTTGCAGCATATTCAAATTTCAAGGTATATCATATGGATGTGAAAAGTGCTTTTCTGAATGGTGAGCTTGAATAAGAGATCTATGTGGAGCAACCCCCTGGCTTCATAGATCCTGAGTTTGAAGATTTTGTCTATTTTCTCTTCAAGGCTCTTTATGGTCTTAAGAAAGCGCCGAGAACATGGTATGACACTCTCTTGGAATTTTTGCTTGAAAATGGTTTCACTAGAGGTGTCATAGATAAGACTCTGTTTCATAAGAATCATAAAAATGATATCATACTTATGCAAGTCTATGGTGACGATATTATATTTGGGTCTACGAATGATGCACTTTGTGCAAGGTTTGCTAAGCTTATGCAGAGTAGGTATGAGATGAGTTTGATAGGTGAGTTGAAATTCTTTCTTGGACTTCAAGTGAGTCATAAGCAAGTTGGTATCTTCATTCATCAAACGAAATACATCAGAGATCTTTTGAAAAAACATCAGTTGGAAGATTCAACACCTGCTAAGACTCCGATGGCAAGTGCCACAAAACTTGCTCAAGACAAGTCTGGTAAGAAGGTAGACATCACTTATTATTGAGGCATGATTGGATCATTACTCTACTTGACTGTAAGTCATCTAGATATTATGTTTGCTACATGCTTGTGTGCACGGTTCAAAGCTGATCCGAAGGAATCTCATCTGATAGCCATCAAAAGAATTTTCAAATATCTGAAGGGTACACCTAATCTAGGTATCTGGTATCCTAAAGATATGGGCTTTGATCTTATCAGCTATACAGATTCTGATTACGCTGGTTGTAAGATTGATCGGAAGAGTACTTCAGGAAGCTATCAGTTTCTTGGGAGAAGATTGGTTTCTTGGTTTAGTAAGAAGTAGCATTCAGTTTCTGCATCTACTGCTGAAGCTGAATACATTGCTGCTGGAAGCTGCTGTTCTCAAATTCTTTGGATGAGAAACCAACTCCGGGACTATGGACTTAATTAGAATAATGTTCTTATCTACTGTGACAACACGAGTGCCATAGCAATCTCAAACAATCATGTTCAGGATTCAAGGACCAAACATATTGATATAAGGTATCATTTCATTCGAGAGCATATAATGAATGGTATTGTGGAACTTCATTATGTTCCGACAACGAACAAAATTGCAGACATTTTTATGAAGCCACTTGATGAAGTTACCTTCAATAAGTTGGTTAGTGAACTTGGCATGTTGAATTTGTTCAATTAATTAGGAATCAACAAATGTAATTTTGTGTGGGTAAACTTTACTACCCCAATGATGATGCTTTGAGGGGAAAGTAAGTTTACATATCTATATTCATTATATATATATATTCATGTTTGTAAACTTGTTTTGAAGCTAACTGATTACCATGATTTACATGTTAAATGCTAGTGGTATGTAAGTTAGAGTTTTTGATGCAATATATGAGTTGTTTGAATGTTTACATGATATATGTTTACTCTGATGCAAATACTCATGATATTGATATTTATTTTAGCACACACACACATCTCAATATTGTTTGCACTTTGATAAGACCCTGTAATCTCATTTGTGATCTTATCATAACTCTGATTTATAGGTTTAGATCCTGCTTAAGATTCTGTGCAACTAGCTTGAATACTGTATTTTTATATGTATGATTGTATCATGTTTCTAAGTAATTCTGTATAATTTTTGAGCTTCGGACCCTAGGTAACTCTGACAACAGATTCCTTGGTTACTCTGATTCTCTTTTTACGCTAGAATAACTCTATTTATTTTTTGTTAGAATAAATATGCAGCATAACTAGTAATACTTGTGATATGATTGTGTTAGGAGTAGATTATAATTGGTTCAGTCTTGTGTTGACTAATCAATTGGTGCATACTTGTTGGGTATACTTTTGGCATAATTAACTAATTTTATGACTTATGTGTTGATCTTGTTATGCTTATACTCTATTCTGGATATTAGATTGTAATATCCGGGATATTGCGTGTAAATATTTTTATCAATAAATGATTTTTATGTGATTATTATGTAATTTTTGGTGAATTCTCTGATTATTTGTGTGGATATGTGGATGCTTATATATGGTAAAATATACGTATGTTAATTTTATTATGACCAAAATAAAGTATAGATAATTACGGTATTTTTCTGGTAATTTTTGGACTGTTATATGATTTTATATTGATTTATGAATTTATTAATTATTTTCTGAATAATTACAAAATTATTTTATAAAGCCGGGAATTGTCCAACTTCAACCGTTTTTACGTTTTTACAACCCGAAACTCTTCCGAAAACTCCTTCCTAACCTAATATGGTAATTCCTGACATTTTCCATATTTTGACTTTTTCAATCCGGATTACAGTTTGACCCGTGCGCGGCCCGACGCAAGATTTTCGATACGATAATCATTTCGGTGAATCAACGAAACCCGTATTCTTAGAAGACGGGATAATATTACATTATTTGCGTATAAAGTGTTTTATAAGGAGCTCGGTTTGGATAATTATCCAATACGGGTATCAAATCGGATCGTTTTTGCAGTTACTTAGCGACTAATTAACTAATTTATCGACCCAATACGATCTAACATGATCCAATATTCCATAAATATATATAGCCCTTTTATTATTTGATTTTTTTCGTATAATCATATTCAGTTAGTAAAATTCCGTAAAATACAGAGAAAATGTCGAATTCATATCATGATCTTGATAATCAAACCTGCGAACGAGGGCGTTATCGAACTCCGATTCGGGCGTGCCATATATCAAATCGAAGCTCTCGAAAAGTACTTTCATAATCAATCATCCGTTTTTATGCAGGAATCAAGGTATCTTCCTTATTTAATTAATTTATTTCGAAATAATTATAAATTAAATTATGAAAATTTGTTCTTGATGTTGTTGATATGATTTGATGATTCCATCGTGTAGATAATATTTTTCTGGTCAATTTAGTATATTATATGTCAAAAACAAAGTTCAATAACATATAGAAAATGTGGTTTGATTCTTAGAAATAAAATTAGGGTTCTTGATATGAATATTCTTAATTAAGATTTGGGGATTTCTTTGTTAAAGGTTATTCTTTAAAATTGATCGTGCCATAATATAGATCATGAGAAGACAAATTTGTTGGTGTATCTGTAATTAGAAAATGATAGAAGTAAAGGGTTGGCCGGAAAATTTAAGGTTCGCCGGAGTCGGGAACTTCCGGTCGATTTTCCGGCCACACCACCAGTCGGTTGTGCGAAGTGATAGCAGAAATGGAATCCTGGTATTGCACTCTTCTGATCTGCAGTTTTTCAGCATGTTCTGGGCAGGCGGGACGACGGCCGGCGGTGTCGCCGCCACTGGCGCTGCTAGGTCGTCGGAGAAGACGACCGAATTGCAATTGCTTGCATTTTTGGTATTTTAATTATAAAAGCTTTTAAAAACCAGATTACTGTTATAATTATTTTCAAAAACAATATTGTGTTAATTTTAAAAATCAGAAAATGTATATTTATTTATTTAAATTCAGAAAAATATTTATTTAATTATTTTAAATTCAGAAAATTGTTTTAATTATTTGTTTATTCAAAAATAAATCAAAATTATTTTATTAATTAAATTTAATTTGTTTTTAATTAATTTAATTAATTATTAATTGATCTTAATTAATTTAATAACTAGATTTTATTATTTATTTTTAATTTAAAAATCCTGAAAAATAGTTTCGAGTTTTAAAATATTATTTAAAATTATTTTCAAGGCTCGATATTTATTATAAAATTATTTTAAGGTCCAATTCGGTTATTCGAATCATGTTATTTAATTATAAATTGATTTGGAGTCCCATTTTAATTCTGAAAAATGTTTAAAAATTCGTACTAAATACCTGGAAAATTATTTTGACTTTGAATCTTCTTTGAAAAATTATTTTCATTGAATGTCTTACGTGCTACGTGCTATCTGATTGATGTGTTATATGCCTATGTGGTTAGTGTTTGACTGTTTTTGTCATAACTTTCAATCCGTACGTCGGATTTGTGTGAAACGAAGGGTAGTAAGAAGCTTGTGACAAATAGAATGATATGAGATTGGGTATTATAGATAATCGTGATACCTAACAGAGTAAGCGAGGCATAGTGTCACACTCCCAACTTAACAATACATAATATAAAAACTATTACAATAGTTAAAAGAAAGTAAATACAACCGAATCCAAGATCTTACAGTTTAAGATAAGGATCATCCCAACACTATTAACTATTATAATTGGTTTTAATATCAAGTCCTCATACAAAACTATCTCTTATTCTACCTGAGCTCGAACATACGCATCGACATCACAAGTCTTACGTGTTGTCTGCTTGAATCTAACCATAGCTGCTAGCTGTAATATCAGGGTGAAAGTAGTGAGCCAAATGCTCAACAAGTGCTAAACAATACGGTACAAAGCATAAATCGAGATATATAAAAGAATAATAATGTGAAGATAGAGCTAATAATAGCAAGAGATGAACTTTTGGGTTATGGCATCATTTGTTTGTATCAAAACATTTCCAAAATCATTTCTTAATCAAAAACCATTTTATGATGCTACGGATTACAGCTGGTGATCAGCCGCGAAGTAATCCCGAACCTCGCTAGGTTCTAAAACATTAATGGGATCCCTAGGCAACTTTTAAGCCTACAATTTAAGTGTGGAAAGGACTCGCGTCTCAGCCCAGATCCACTATTTAAAGAAAACATTTATCCCCCTTTGGGACTGAAAATCCAAAATTTTAATCATTTCAAAAACTGATGCCGATTGACAATTAATTTCTTAAACAGTAAACATTTTTATCAAGGGGTATGAATCCACTTTGAAACACTGGAAATATGTCCACTAGGGCCATGATCCACTAGGCTTTACTCTATCAGGTTAATTTGGAAGGTTTCTATTTACAAGGACTTTGACAAGGAGATTTAGTAAGGTTATTGGATAATATGGAAGAGTAATTCCAGACTAGGCTTAAAGCAATAGTTTCAGATAAGGTATAGGTATTAAAATATCAAGAAGATAAGCATTACTGGTTCCAGGTATGATATAGGTGTTAAAATACAAAGAAAGTGATCATGAACTCAAGGTGTAACAGGGTATCAAGCTTTAGGGTAAGGATAGGGTTATCAAGCAATCATTAACAATCTTTAAGGAATGACTGGCTTCTAGGCTTCAAGCTGAGGTTACTGAGTATAACTTACACATGGTTTGACATCACAATTACTTTGGCATGCTAGCATAATATGACATTTGCTCTACTTTCATAACAATCTTCAAATGAGGCTAAATTACTTGCAATAGACACTTGAGGGTTCATGGCATTTCTATATAATACGAAGATAGGTTTGAGAACCACTTAGTTCATGTATAACAAGATAAATCAGAATACTCGCATCATATATAGGAACTAGTTATCATACATTTATAGTGTAAACTAAAAAGCAGGTTGAATCACTTGCCTTAAGAAAGGCTGGACTAGACTGGCAGGTAGGAGCAACTGGAAGCTTTAATCGACCTTTATGGCAAGTTTACCCTCGTCTCGAGATCCTACATAAATAATAATAACCTCATTATAATATATTCTCACCAACTCAACCTATTTGCAAACCGAAATTAAATACAAGGGCACTTAGGCCTATATACACGCAATTTATAATCACCTTATAAACATAATAGTACACATAGACACATATGCTCACATACCATATTTAAGTACCAAATAATATCACACACACCATATTGCAACACTAGGCTTGGATGATCTCGCTCCACAACTTAAGTCACTTGATCGCTAAACTTAGACACAATCTCCAAATTTTGACTTCCTAACTCGAAGCGCCTTTACTAAACCATCCCCGGGCCTTTCACTCTAATGGCTTTAGGCTATCTTGAAACTATAGTGGTCAACCTAGGCCTCACTCATAAGTGCTCTAAAATTATGTGGTAAGTGAAGGTGCTAATTATGGTAAATTTCAGAATGACATCTAAGGTTTCTTGGGTGCATTTGACACTCTTACACTTCAAATTTACCTCCAAACTTATACACTATACTCTTCTGATCATAAGGCAACTCCCAAACTTGATGTGGCTCAAGGGCCTGGCTTGGGACTCCCTAGGCCTAAGCTTAAAGTCCATGGTTCCCCTATTTTTCTGGGCAGAAAAGGTCCTGACTTGAACTAACTTGTGACACATTATTCTAACTCAAATCCTATGAACTGTGGCTGGAAAAACTCCTCTGACACTCCCTCTAACTAAGTCCCAACAGGGCCTAATGAGGGCCTACCTATGACATGGTCAAAACTTCCCATTTCTAAGTTGCAACAAAACTGTCCTCTGCTGGACAGATTTTGTGGTTCCACTCGTGCACCTAACCAAACGTCTTACAAACCTCCAACAAACACCTAAAACCTATTTTATACTCCTAGTGCTAGCTTCTGGTGTCTTGGGCCTCAAAGTGCACAACAATGACATGGCTAAATCTCACTCTAAACCTCAGGGTACCAAATTGATTTTCTGTAGAAACTAATACTCTCCTTTCACCAAGGTTCTTACTTAACAAACCCAACCAACAACAACCAAAATCTCAAATCAATCCTTAAC
This sequence comes from Apium graveolens, assembly GCF_009905375.1. Classification (NCBI taxonomy): domain Eukaryota; kingdom Viridiplantae; phylum Streptophyta; class Magnoliopsida; order Apiales; family Apiaceae; genus Apium; species Apium graveolens. The sequence continues at coordinate 189,486,431 of NC_133650.1, forward strand.
TAAGGTGATCTACTGAACTAACTCTCTTACACTCAAATTAGGCTTAGTGGAGATCATCCTTACCTAAGGTGCAACATAGAAAAATAAAAGTAATCACATTACACAAATTATAAGTCATCAAGTTTTCAAGGACAACAACTTTTACCTTCTTTATAAATATAAACGAATTAACATCACATATTAAGGAGCACAAATCTTAATTAATATCTTAACATAACTTAAATTAAAGTTTACTAACAAAAATATCAATCCAAATGATCAAGAACTTCCAAAATTCAAGAGTGGTTTACATGCATGCATGCCTTCGAATCTTACAAGCCAAAACAACATGATTTCCAAATAAATTTTCATCATAATTCAACATGTAAGCCTAACATGGATTATAACTAAATGACCACCTAGCATGCAAAGGTTTTTACCAAGCTTTTACTACAAATTTCATGTTATCATCACAAAAACACACAAAAATGAAACAAGGCAACAAAACACCATCCATTCGGCTCCTATCAAGTCATGGCCGAATGGATTAGGGTGAAAACAACATTTGCATAAGTGTAACACACTCATGTCTAGCCATTCTCAACCCTATGATACTATAACTCATGGTGAAAGCCTTGGATTCACAAGAATCAAGGATGTTCACCTTGAGTTTAACAAAAACACCACCATGCAAGGTCAACACATAAGGTTTTCACTCTAAACTTTTGAGATATATAAGAACAACATGTAGGGAGTAAGATTACTTGATTATAGGATGATTGTTTGAGTGAAGAAATGAAGAAAGGAAGGAAATGGGGCCTCGGCTATGGAATGGCCGAGAGGGAGGGAGGAGGAGAAAGGGGAGGGTGAAGTGGTGGGGTGGAATGGAGTGATCATCACTCTTTGGTTTGTTTTTATGTCATTGACTTGACTAAAATGTGAGTGGATTTAGGAAATGACAAGAGTAACCCTCTAGCTAAAGTTAAGCCATTTTGCATGCAAGGTTAAGGAGGTAATTTGGCTAACAAAATATGAGTTAGTGGGGTTGGAAATATCTTCTTTGCCCTTTAATTGAATGGAAGAGTGATTTGCATGCAAGGGTTTCCATGTAATTTGCTAATTATTAAACAACTAATTTTCAAAGATTTACTTTTATAAAATAAAATAAAAGTTCAAAAATTATAAAATTTATACCATAAAATAACTTGGATTTTTAGAAATTTTATAAGATCACTTTTGAAATTTGTGAGTGAAATAATTTTTAAAAGGTAATTTTCCAAGGTATAGAATATTCTTTATAAATCAAAAATAAGGGCAATTAATAAAACTCTTGCTTTGAAAAAAATATTATATACTCCATAAAGCAATTTATAATGCAGCAATTTCCATTCACACAAACGTACAATCATTATGCATATTTATAATCGACTCTAATATGATACAGAGTTCACAAATAATATTACACAAAATGCCGGTCGTAACACATAGGAAAAGGAAGCCAGTGATCAGTAAATAGAACCGAAGCGTAGAAAACAAAAAAAACAAGTGATCGGTGAATAGAAGCAAGGCATACTAAGAAGATAAGTGGTTATTAAATAGAAGCGAGAAATGAATGCAAGTAAAGTGGTAAACATCTGCGATAAGGCAAGTACTTCTGAACCTTTCTTCAGGATATATTATAAATATTTTCAAACTTTCTCATAACATATTTCTATTATTCAAAATAACTCTTATTTTATATTGCAAGCATTTTAAACTATTCAACCTTGAACCCTGATTCTTATTGATCTTGAGCCATAAGCGTTATTCTTCATAAACCATTGATTGTTGAATTCTCAGATACAAGCCAAACGCATAGGATAGTACTTCACAAATACATATCTACCACACTGATTCTGATATTGAATTGCTTGACATACCAACCCTTATTCCTTGTTTAACAGGAGACCAATCCTTGTAACCCTTGAACCCTTGGTCTTCTACTTTCTGATTATTTCCTTGATTGAAAGCCAATCTTTTTGAATTCCTTGTTATACCTTCATGATATTGTGAATCACCCTATGCTTCAAGATAAATGTTGTTTATGATTCAGCTTATGAAATTACATTAGTTATCATATTGAATTATTTTAGAATTGGATGGTTTTATAAATATGGACCAGATTCGTGGTCATAATAGGCCAATGCGTGCCTTGGATCCAGTATATAGAGCAAAGATGGGAGCCTTGCTCGGGGTTAGTGTGTGACTGATCAGCAGCCTAACCTTGGTTTTTAAAATGAAAAGTGAATATCCAAATTCTAATCATTGCTTATTCGGAAACTTGATTCTTCTGAATCATTTCAATTGATTATTGTGTCACCTCAATTGTTGCTATTATGACTTGCTGAGCTAGTTAGCTCACTCTTACAAAACATTTTATGTTTTCAACAGTTGAAATGGAAATTTGTTGATAACGAGGATTCCCAGTCCAACATGTGAGCTAGGATTCCAGGTTAAGTTGGATTGAGCTAGCAGGAGCTTTATATTGTAGATGAGTTATGCAAGATTATAATAACGATATCATTATCAATTGTAAGTTGAACTAGTTGGGATTTGGTGTGATGTAATGAAAGTTAAGGTTGAGGCTTGGTTTTATACTTAAACCTGTTGTGATCCATGGTTGTGTAAAGAAGGGTCAATGCATATAATACTTTATGTACAGGTTTATATATTGTGGTGTGTGTGTTGTGAGCCCCAAACTTCTGACCCGGGTTTGGAGGGCGTCACAGGTTGGTATCAGAGTTACAGGTTATAAGTCACTGAAATAAGCCTAGATTGTCGGAAATGGGTAGAGAGTAAGATTAGAATTAAGAAATAGAGAAATAAAATGTCGAGAGGTTGAGTGCGACCAAATAGTAGGTTTTAGTGAGATTCGTGATGAGATTCGACATCCTTATCTAGCGACGTGATTTTCAGATGGTGACGATGGAAGATTCTTTTATCCCTGGATCTTCTGATCATTCGGAGCCTTCAGTCGGAAGACTATCATCTGTTTCACGCCCTGATCTTCCACCGATGTTAGCCATGTCACATCATGTTGCGGCGGTTGCACCTTTTGACGTTATTATCTCATCCCCTGATGCGAGACTACCTATTTGAGAATCCCCCACATGCTGATTCTGGTTCTACCGGATACTTAACTGTGGGTGCATCTTTTCTGTCTACTCTACACCCTGTTCCATAACATTCGTTTAAAAGTCGTTTTATGGAGTAACAACACCCAGAATGATGGATTCGAAAGCTACAACATAGGGTGAATACACGAGACATTAAGAGGGGTAAGAAGAAACCTAGAGAGAGAATTTAGTTATTCCAAAGAATAAATGCTACCAAGTTAAATGGAGCTGCTAATGAGTATGCCACCCATGATTATCTTGTAGAATGAGCTAGATGGATCTTCAAAGAAATTTGAGAGGATTGGAGACCGAGAGTTTTCTTGGAATTAGATGATAATGTTATGACCAAACATGATACGTATAGAAGTAATGTGATATAAATCAACCTTGTGCTATAAAATAGATCTGATGATTACGGGATAGATTTGTTATACTTATTAATCGTAAGAGATGATGATGAGAATGTTACCAATATGGAAGACTGTGAAGTTACGAATAAGATAGTATGCAACGGTAACTGGAATTTTTGTTGACCAATGAAGGCAAAATGGACCCAATAAGGGGTAGAAGATATATAGAAATGAATGGGATCTTATCTGATTGCTTCCCTGATTTGATACCTTGAAATTATTAAAAAGGGAAACAACCAACTTATATAGTAATGACGACCAGGTGTATTATTTTCAAAATTTTAAACAATTTTCAAAAGAGATTTTCTTCACAAAATTTTTCTAAAATTCCTTGGAATAAAACAAGTTTTAAAAACGTGTTTGTCAAACTACTATTTGAGTTTCTTGTTTGTTATAAGATTCAGATTATCTAGAAGAATACTTGTTCTAGAAGTTAGTATGGTTTGTTTAAGAAGGCCAAGTGGACCCGCTATTATGGAGAAGATTTGATTGTTCCTAACAGGAGTACAATTATTGCTTGATAAGTTTAACGACGAGACCAATGTACGGATAAACTATTCATTTAATTTCTGAAATGATTAGAGTTAAAAGAATACGTCGATTCACGAGAAGCCGAGTATGAGAAAAGTAGATTAAGGAAATCTCCAGACTTTCTAAAGGAAGAAGGTTATTAGCAAAAGTATCAATTTGTTGAATGATCAGTAGCATAAACAAAATTCGAAGTGAAGATTGTAAATCTCGTAAGCATGCAATTAGGGTAGAATTATAAAATATTGAACGTGGAAGCGTGACGTTAAAGATACAAGACCTAATAAATGGGATATTATTCTAATGATCGATTCAAGAAAGCATTTCTGAGAACTTTCTAAAGTTAATATATGACTCAGATTGAAATATATTGATCGAATCAACATTGAAGCTGTAAATAGATGAAATGTAGATGACAACCAATGTTATCATTCTTTTCTGTAATCCCATTCACTCTTATGAATCTTGAATAAAGTATGAACTTCATTCATAATCAGCTCTGCGAGGTGATAAGAAAATTATTGTATTCCTTTCAAAATCACATTTTCCTTAAGTCTTATTTTCTGATTGAGACAAACAGTGTTATGATGTAATGCTTTGTCTAAATGACAAAGAGTCTGGTGGGACGCCACCTAATCATGGGCTGTATGCCATATAGTATGAAAGACTGGCCATCTTGAGGACAAATATGGTAGTCTCTCTCATATCCAAATCATTATTCATTCTTTCTTCTTCAATCATGATTTGTTGATTTATGGATTCTTCCGATTATTTCCTTGTACTCTTATTCTTTACAAAAGGTTTTTCATCAGAATCATATACACAAATTCTTTCTTGTGTAAGGTCTATTCTCTGAATGTTTTAAAAGAAAGTGAAATGAACCCGCATAGCAGATGGAGTTATGTGAAAAGTGTGGAAATTTTGCAAGCCGATAAATGGTGGATATTTATGTGTAGAGAAGAACCATTATGCCGATAACGAGATTATTGCGAGGATATCAAATCAAAGGCGGAAATCTGTATACATGATACGTTGCAAGTATGAGATTTTGGCGTGAATTGGAGTAATTAGCAAACCATATGAAGTAAATTAACTATAGAAACAAGAAAGTAAAATTGCATGTATCAGATTAGGCAAATGATTGATTGGACAACGGAGGTGAATGAAAAAATTCTTAATAATAACCAGATAATCGATTAACACGTTGTGAAGATGCATCATACCTTAATCATGTGGGAGATATTTATCATAAAGACAAGATCGAAGAAATGCTAGTTATGAATAAACTTTGAATGTGTTCATCAAGGGACGGTTGGGCTTTCTCACTCAAGTAAGTGAGTTATGGTAAAATTGATGCTTATAACCGGGTCATCAAAGAAGGTTCAGTATGGAAGGACATAAGGGGAGATGAAGGTATGGTGGTTTGACTACAATAATTTTTAAGATGTGATGATTTAAAACCAAATGAATTATTTCGCAAGATTATAATAGTGTTGGTTAAGACCACGTGCTGGTTATCAGAAGTTGAACAAGTTGACTAATTAAAATAGGTGTATATTTTCAAGGATGGATAAACTGATACTTAGAAAGTTTGAATTGAAACCTGAACTAGAAGAATTCTAGAATAAGTTGTAATGGTACTCTTTAGTGATATTCTGTTATAATTAGAAAATATGAGAAAAAAGGTTTGGTATAATAAGAATTATTTGCTATAATCATAAGTTGAACTAGAGGCATGAGTTTTACTAATTAATATTACATGTGGTGGTGAAATGGTGAGATTAGAAAGTGGCGGTGGATTGGTATATTTGAGGGTTGATTGTTGGTTTTTTGATGGATTGTTGGTTATTTGATGGATTGTTGGTATCGGCTTGAGCCCGACTGGTAGTCAATAATATAAAGGAGATACTGCCCAAATTTTCAGAAAATACCCTACTTCTAAAAGATAGAAAGTATACTTCGTGTGTTATTGATATTCATCTTGATACTCCAAATAATTGTGATTTTGGTTCTTGAAAAAGGTTGTTACAGTCAATCCGACTATATATAATTGGCCTTTGATTTCATTTAGCTAGTCATCACTTGGTGTAATTGATCAATTACGTGAGTTAATTGGTTAATTTTACCAATTAATGGTTAAATATATGGAAATCGATTCCAATTAGATTAAGTCAAATGTTGATGTGACTTTCAAATACGAAATCAAAGCAATGAGAAATTTAGAGGAAGTAAGGACACCAGTAGAATTCAGGAATTGTTGCAAGTGTGTGAGACTTTACTTGGATGAATATGCCTTTAATAATGGACAAGAGAAATAAAAAGTTATTTGAATGGACAAGTAAGAGAAATGTTCTCAAGAACTAAAGATTTAAAATAGAGCAAAGAGAAGGAAGGAAGGAAGGAAAGGAAGAAGGGAGGTGGAATAAAGAAGAGATTAATCACTACACCAATACGGATTTTATTAGACAATCAAAGAGATTTTATCATCTGCAATAAAGTTTATTAAAGGACATCATGTTTCTAAATTGTTTTGATAATAATACAATAAATGATTTATCAAGTATTCTTGTTTTGAATAAAAGATGAGATACAGTTTTAATTCAATTTCTGATTTGATGTTGATACTTAGGTTGTTGTTAAATATCGAAAGTGGTATTAATATAAAGGATTGATGTTTACTTCAGAATGGAATATTATGAGCATCAAAGTTCGTATTGATATCTAACTCGATATGACATCAAAATGAGTATTAATGTCAAGAGTTCAGTTTTGAATGAGCTATGAGAATGAAGAACGGAAATAGGAAAGGAAGTGGAATCAAACGGGTGATAAAGAAACTTTATAAGATGCCAGGATATAGGTAAGATATGGGTAACATGAATGACAGCGAAGATGGCTGGAGTTAAGCAAGGACTATGACTGCACGATTAACTATCGCCCAGGAAAAGCAAACGTAGTAGCAGATGCATTAAGCAGAAAGGAAGGACTGAACGTGTTGACAGTATCAGAAGAATTATACAAGGAATTTCAAAAGTTGGAATTGGAAGTCAGGGTTTGCAAGCCTAACAATGCAAAGATGTATTGTTGACTTTTCAGCCAGAATTGCTAGAGAAGGTAAAGAAATGTCAAGGGGAAATAATGGATAAGATATTAATTGTTAGACGAAGAAAAAAATATATACTCAAAAGGATGATCAAGGTATTCCCAGATTTTATTCCAGAATTTGGGATTCCACCGGTGGCAGAATTGAAGAATGAAATTTTACAAGAAGCTCACAACCCAAGATATTCAATCCATCCATGGAGTACCAATATGTATAGAGATTTAAAGAAAAATTATTGGTGGCCAGATATGAAGAGAGAAATTGTGAAATAGATTAGCAAATGTTACACGTGTCAAGGAGTTAAGGCGGGACATCAAAGACTAGATGGATATATTTCACCAAGAAACGTCATAGTGATGTCACATGAGAACCCAGGGTGAGGAAAGCGTTAATTGCATCATCATTGATAGTGTAATAACCCCAATTTTTGGAAAATTTTGAAACCCTTATGAATAGTGTTTTTGCTGAATGAGAAAACTTTTCAAGCCACACTATGTAGGGGTTCTGTTATTGATCTTCTGGGATATTATTAGTACTCTATGTGGTATATAAGTGTATGTAAAGATCGTCAGAATCCAATTCCGAACACTTTGATTTTTTCCCGGAAATCCACTAGATACGGAAAGAATTGAGTATAAGGTAACATGATTAAAAGGATTTAAATTCAAGGATTATAAGAGAGGATCATAAAAGGAATATAATGTATTGAGAAAGGTTAAGGGAACCCAAGTAATAAGATCCCGGGTATGATCCCTCAAACGATAAACGAAAATGAAAGTTAAGCAAACCGTATAACAGATCAGCGGTCATTAGGCAAACAATTAGGAAGTTAATCAAAGGGATTAGAGAGGATGATGTCACCCAACCAATGAGAAGAGGACAAGGGGGGAAGGATGACATCATGAGGACGACACAAGCATGATATGGGAAGGAAGGAGATGTGGTGACTTTTTAACCACACAAAATCAAGGGCAACTAGGTAATTTACTAAAACAAACAACATAAATCAACCAACCAAAAGCAAAAAAAGGCAAAACACAAAAATCTCTCTTTCTTCTTCTTCATTCTCTCGGCCTCTTTTCTTAAAAATTGAAGGTCCAAGCTCCACCACTTACTATTTAGCAAGGTAATTATCTAAGCTTCCCCATAGATAGTTACATATTTCCTATAAGTTTAAGCTTCTAATTCCAAGCCAATCTTTTTCTATAAATCATGAAAGAAGATGGTGAATAGTGTTTTTCAAGAACTAAAATTTGTGTTCTTGAAGTTTTGTTTAGATTAAGCTTGGATAAGGACTTTAAGGGTGATTCCAAGCCATTCTCTTGATTCTCCACTCTCCAAGGAAGGTATAAACTACAAACCCTAGCTTTAGTTTTGAGTAATTAGGATTGAATATGTTTGATATAGTATATGTGAAGCATGATTCTTGATTGTTTGAAGTTTGGTTGAGTTTGTAGAGATTAGTTGGTTTTGTGGTATTGTTGGAGTTGTAAATCTTGATAATTAGTTAAAGAACCTAAGTAAAGCTTTTAGTTCATGTGGGGAATAAGTATAAATGGTTAATGTGGATTTGTTGGGGCTGTTATGATGTGGTTTGGATGGATGTTGGTTGTATGATTGATTTGGGGTTGAATTGTGGTTGGTTTTGAATGGTTTAAATTTGGGAAATCACGTAAACATAGCCATCGTAACGTCCGATTTTTTTTAGACTGTTTTTGTGCATAACATTAGGACCCGAGAACCCCCTGCTAGATTATGACCATTTCCATGTCTAGATAGCTCGTGTTACGAGCTTCGTTTCGATATGTAGTTCGTTCGATTCCGATGCACGGTTTAGGAGAAACGACCGTTTCAAATAATGGCATTTCGCGAACGAAACTTTTCCCCTCGCCTTACTTTGAAACATAGGTTAAAGACCAAAAAGGGTTAATTAGTGTATGAAACAATTATGGTAAGAGTGTTATGCAGTTGGTAAGACACCCGCGAAGGAATCGCTTTAAAACTCGTAATGGTTAATTTATTAAAAATGTTGGAGCCGAGGGTACTCGAGTGACTTAAGAGAATCAGTAAGCACAAAACGAGCGTTAGAGTCTGAGTTGGTTAGAGTATAGATTTACAAGTGACTTTGGTTTAATTCCAACTTACTTGTTGTTTATAGGTTACCAGACTCGTCCCGAGCCATTCGTAACCCCCAGTCACTTAGGCAAGTTTTATATCCGTTATACTGTTGTTGTGATGTATACTCTTGTATATGCATTATCTTGCGATAGATGCATGTTGGTTAATTAGCAAATGTTGCAATATATTGAAGCATGTTGCTATGGTATATATATATGCATGCCTGTTTCGTATTCTTTCCATATATAATTGTTGATTCAGTTGATAATACCTATGCTAGAGGATAGCGGTAATTTGCATATACCCTTAGAATAGGGACCCAAAGGTGAAAACATTTTATAAACCGGGAGTCGAGGATCCCGAGTAGATTTTGTATATATGTATATATATATATATGGTCATAGTTTTTAAAACTATTAATCGAATAAGGGTTATTCGATAACTTTATATTAATTATTAAATATTATTTCGAATATTATTCGATGGCTTATGACTCCTTTATATTATTATTGAATATTACTTGGATATTCATTCGAGGACTTACGACTCCTTTCATTTTATTTAATGAATATTATTTATAATATTCATTCGAGGTATTATGACTCCGCTTATTATTTAATAATATTCTTTATTTTATTAAAGAATAATGTTTTGATAATCAAACTTATTTTTGATTATTCAAATAAAGATAGTACTTTCGTATAAGTATATCTTTGGATATTTAATATTCATTTCAAGTATAAGTTTTAATACTTCTACTTCGATTATTTTTATAAAGATTATTCTTTATGGGAATATTATTTAAATAATAATATTCAGACATTTTCTAAATATAATAGGGACTGATTTACTTCATTAAATCAGCTTTACTCCAAACACTCTTTAAAGTATTTTCGAGTCTTCAAAATGATTTTTAAAAGTTAGAGCGGATCCCAAAACTCATTTTTATATATAAGATCTTCCTTTTTAAGGGGATTTAAATACTCTCTCAAAACCTGAGGGATCCGGCTCTGTGGTGTATTTTATATTCGCAACAAGGTTGCAGTTTTGGTAAATGAATTGATTACTTACCCAACGTTCGGGAAGTAAGTCCATCTATCGAGTCGGCATAAGCAACATGGGCTCAGTGGGCGTCCATGATAGTGTAAGTGGCTCAGTGGGAGTCCATCAAATGCATAAGTGGCTGAGTGGCAGTCCAGCATAAGGTCCTATTGCGACCAGGGTGATGACCAGTGGGGAATTCGTCCATCTACTAGTAGAAAAGGTTACTTATTGGTATCTTTGCCTGATCAGCAAGATATCAGGTTTATGCCAAAATTCTTTCCTTTCCAAATTTATTGGATATTGCAATTCTGTTCATACTTTACATGACAGAGGTTTTCAGGGACTGTATAAGGAAGATGTATATGTGGATATATATATCGGAACTTAATGAAGTATATCATAACTTCATTTCCTTCAAAACTACTTCAAAGATTTAATCTATTCAAATCTGACTTGTAGTCTCATCTATGTGATGAACTGTTGAACTAATTATAACTTGAACGGTGGTAGTTCAAGTAGTATTTGGAAAAGATATAAGTATATTGGAGTATCTTGTAACTTCATCTTTTAAACTTATATCTAGTAAATGATTATCTTATGCATATCAAAGACTTTCAGAAAAACGTTGAGACAAGGTTAGATATATGAGATCACCTTGTAATGATATTTTTTTATACAGTTATAAACTGGAACTTTGTGTATATTATACATGGAAGAGGACTTCCAAGATTTTGAAAAGTATATATGTATATATACTGAATATTTTGCGACTTCATCGCATTAAGATATCAAACTTGGTTCATTTCTTTTGACCAAGACTTTCATGAGTACTATGAGAAGGCTCATATATTGTTAATCATTATACATATTATTTTGGTGGGCTTGCTGCTCACCCTTGCTTTCTTCTTTCATCACACAACAACAGATAGAAAAGATGAACAGGACCAAGCTCCCGATTTGCGAGCGGATAGGAAACGTTCTGCAGTTTCCTATAGGCGTTGATGCCGTCGTAGCTGAGGTAGGAGCTACCAATAGGCTAGGCTTTCAACTTTTGATGGACCAGATTATGTATATTTATGAATTGTAATAATGGCAAAGAAATGTAAATCTATTCAGAAACCCTTTTAAGGTGTAATGGCATATAATTTTGGAATAAAATGATTCGTGTTACTTTTGGATATTCATCTCTGAGACTATAACTTGTGGTGTGTGTGTTTATTGTGGGGTCACAGTACAGAGTAGTTGATTGTTTATTAAGATTGGGTGTTATTAAGGGAAATGGAACTCGTGACAACCCAGATTTCCGACCCCGGATTTGGGGGTGTTACAGATAGGTTATCCAAACCTAATCATTCTTTGTTATTAATAAATATTTTGTCCAATAAGTGGGTTAGTTGCTGCTTGAAGAAACGGTCGTGCATCATCAGATCCAGAAACTTATTGTAAATGATCAATATTATTTGATGTGAGATTTTACGGGAGTATTCAGAATATACCTATTGAACCAGAATAGTATATATACCACTCCTAGATGAACGGGAATTAAATAAGGCAGACCTAAAAGATAGGAATCTGGCTACGATAACTCAAGGGATTCAGGTTACTCCGAGAATATGATATGAGACATAGATGTCAAAGAAGACTTTCTGATAGTATAGCACAAAGAAAGAATAAACATTATATGTGACTAGACGTCAAGGAAAGCATTGCAGTCAGTTTCCTATGAGAACTTCTTAGAACCAAAATAATTGATAGTATGGGTTAGATTATGCCGGTGATGCCTCCAGGTTAGTGTATTTTCTTCAAAATAGTAAGAGATTTTTGCTCAGCAAATATACTCGATTGTGATTCAAGAAAAATAAGATATGGTGATAAGTTTGTGCATCAACCATATTCGGTCGAGATTTTCTCGTTAATTTTTAATTTTGAAGTAATTTTGAGAACGTTAGAAATTGAATATGCCATGGTTTCAATATATCATTCGCAGATGGACGAGAAGATTAAGAGGACGATTAAAGAGCCTTGAATGTGATTGGAAGTGATTGTAATCTAAGTTAATTAAATAGAGAAACATGTGGGAATGGGGTTCAATAACCAGTAACTATTGCAAACATTCATGAGCACGAATTACTAGAATTAGAAAGAACAGAGAATAAATAGGCATTATGCCGGTCCTTTTGAAACAGTAAATAGGCAAGATAAGTATAAGTGGGTTGGCTTCACTGCCACACGTATAGCTGGTTTATAGAGTTTTTATGTGTGTATATTTAGGAAAAGTAATTAAGCTCCATTATATATATATATAAAATGGAGGCTTGAATTGAGTTATATGAGCAACTAATAGAATTTGATGTTAGCAAAAGGCTGTTAGGTAATGAGTGATGCTGCGAGTAAAAGTTTATGGAAAGTTGAAAGGTTGAGGAATCAACCTGAGGAAATGGAAGTGAAATACTTGAATGTATCATTATCTAATCCTTGGAGTGATTCTCAGGACAGAATCCTTTTAAGTGGGGAAGGATGTAATATCCGCAATATTGCATGTAATTATTTTTATCAATAAATAATTTTTATATGATTATTATGTGATTTTCGGTGAATTATCTGATGATTGGTGTGGATATGTGGATGCTTATATATGGTAAAGTATAAGTATGTTAATTTTATTATGACCAGAATAAAATATAGATAATTGCCGTATTTTTCTGGTAATTTTTGGACTGTTATATGATTTTATATTGATTTATGAATTTATTAATTATTTTCTGAATAATTATAAATTTATTTTACAAAGCCGGGAATCGTCCAACTTCAACCGTTTTTACATTTTTACAACCCCAAAATCTTTCGAAAACTCCTTCCCAACCTAATCTGGTAATTCCAGACATTTTTCATGTTTTGACTTTTTCAATCTGGATTACTGTTTAACCCGTGCGCGGCCCGGCGCAAGATTTTCGATACGATAATCATTTCGGTGAATCAACAAAACCCGCATTTTTAAAAGACGGATAGTATTACATTATTTTCCTATAAAGTGTTTTATAAGAAGCATGGTTTGGATAATTATCCAATACGGGTATCAAATCGGATCATTTTTGCAGTTACTTATCGGCTGAGTAACTAATTTATCGATACAATACGATCCAACACTATCCAATATTCCATAAATATATATAGCCCTTGTATTATTTCATTTTATTCGTATAATCATAATCAGTCAGTAAAATTTCGTAAAATACAGAGAAAACGTCGAATTCAAGTCACGTTCTTGATAATCAAACGTGCGAACGAGGGCGTTATCGAACTCCGATTCGGGCGTGCCATATATAAAATCGAATTTTTCAAAAATTACTTTCATAATCAATCATCCAGTTTTATGCAGGAATCAAGGTATTTTCCTTATTTAATTAATTTATTTCGAATTAATTATAGATAAATTATGAAAATTTGTTTTTGATGTTGTTGATATGATTTGATGATTCCATCGTGTAGATAATATTTTTCTGGTCAATTTGGTATAGTATATGTCAAAAACAGAGTTCAACAACATGTAGAAAAGGTGGTTTGATTCTCAGAAATAAAATTAGGGTTCTTGATATGAATATTCTTATTTAAGATTTGGGGATTTCTTTGTTAAAGGTTCTTTAAAATTGATCGTGCCATAATATAGATCGTGAGAAGACAAATTTGTTGGTGTATCTGTAACTAGCAAACGATAGACGCAAAGGGTTGGCCGGAAAATTTAAGGTTCGCCGGAGTCGGGAACTTCCGGTCGATTTTCTGGCCACACCACAAGTCGGTTGTGCGAAGTGATGGCAGAAATGGAATCTTGGTCTTGCACTCTTCTGATCTGCAGGTTTTCAGCATGTTCTAGGAAGGCGGGACGACGGCCGGAGGTGTTGCCGCCACCGGCGCCGCTAGGTCATCGAAGAAGACGACAGAAGTGCAATTCGGCCCCAAACGTTTTGCCTAGCTTGCGTTTTTGGTATTTTAATTATAAAAACTTTTAAAAACCAGATTACTATTTTAATTATTTTCAAAAACAATATTCTGTTAATTTTAAAAATCAGAAATGTATATTTATTTATTTTAAATTCAGAAAAATGTTAATTTAATTATTTTAAATTCAGAAAATTGTTTTAATTATTTATTTATTCAAAAATAAATCAAAATTATTCTATTAAATAATTTTAATTAGTTTTTAATTATTAATTGATTAATTAATTTAATTAAATATTAATTAATCTTAATTAATTTAATTATTTATTTTTGATTTTCAAATCCCAAAAAATAGTTTTGACCTTTTAAATATTATTTAAAATTATTTTCAAGGCTCGATATTTATTATAAAATTATTTTAAGGTCCAGTTCGGGTATTCGAACCCTGTTATTTAATTATAAATTGATTCAGAGTCCCGTTTTAATTCCGAAAAATGTTCAAAAATTCGTACTAAATACCTGGAAAATTATTTTGACTCTGAACCTTCTTTGAAAAATTATTTTGATTGAATGTCTTACATGCTATGTGCTACGTGCTATCTGATTGATGTGTTATATGCCTATGTGGTTAGTGTTTGACTGTTTTTGTCATAGCTTTCAATCCGTACGTCGGATTTGTTTGAAACGAAGGGTAGTTAGAAGCTTGTAATAAATAGAATGATATGAGTTTGAGTATTGATAGATAATTATGATGCCTATCAGAGTAAGCGAGGCACAGGAAAAGGAAGCCAGTGATCAGTAAATATAACCAAAGCGTAGAAAAAAAAAAGAAAAGCAAGTGATCGGTGAATAGAAGGAAGGCATAGAAAGAAAATAAGTGGTTGTTGAATAGAAGCGAGAAATGAATGTAAGTAAAGTGGTAAACATCTGTGATAAGGCAAGTACTTCTGAACCTTTCTTCAAGATGTATTGTAAATATTTTCAAACTTTGTCATAATATGTTGCTATTATTCAAAATAACTCTTGTTTTATATTGCAAGCGCTTTAAACTATTCAACCTTGAACCCTGATTCTTATTGATCTTGAGCCATAAACCTTATTCTTCATAAACCATTGATTGTTTAATTCTCAGATACAAGCCAAATACATACGATACTACTTTACAAATACATATCTACCACATACTAATTCTGATATTGAATTGCTTGACATACCAACCCTTATTCCTTGTTTAACAAAAGACCAATCCTTGTAACCCTTGAACCCTTGGTCTTCTACTTTCTGATTCTTTCCTTGATTGAAAGCCAATCTTTTTGAATTCTTTGTTATACCTTCATGGTATTGTGAATCGCCCTATACTTCAAGATAAATGTTGTTTATGATTCAGCTTATTAAATTACATTGGTTATTATATTGAATTGTTTTAGAATTGGATGGTTTTATAAATGTAGACCAAATTTGTGGTCGAACCAAATTCGTGGTCATAATAGGCCAATGCGTGCCTTGGATCCAGTATATAGAGCAAAGCTGGGAGCCTTGCTCGGGGTTAGTGCGTGACTGATCAGCAGCCTAACCTTGGTTTTAAAAATGAAAAGTGAATATCCAATTCTAATCATTGCTTATTCAGAAACTTGATTCTTCTGAATCATTTCAATTGATTATTGTTTAACCTCAATTGTTTCTATTATGACTTGCTGAGCTAGTTAGCTAAATCTTGCAAAACTTTTTATGTTTTCAACAGTTGAAAAGGAAATTTGTTGATAACGAGAATTCCCAGTCCAACGTGCGAGCTAGGATTCCAGGTTAAGTTAGATCGAGCTAGCAAGAGCTTTATATTATAGATGAGTTATGCAAGATTGTAAGAACGATATCATTATTAATTGTAAGTTGAACTAGTTGGAATTTGGTGCGATGTAATAGAAGTTAAGGTTGAGGCTTATTTTCATACTTAAACCTATTGCTATCCGTGGTTGTGTAAAGAAGGGTCAACGCATATAATACTTTATATACAAGTTTATATCTTGTGGTGTGTGTTGTGAACCCCAAACTTCTGACCCGGGTTTGGAGGGCGTCACATAGATCATAATATTTTTTATACTCTGATTACCTTATGCAAGTCTTATAAGTTGGGAAAAATGTTCACTCTCTTTCCTCTATAGTATTGATCTGTATTGGACTAACTTGAACTGTTTTGAGCTAATGAGATTTGACTGAGTAACATTGTTAAAAGAATTAGAAAGCATGATCATCTAAGACATCCTTCATGAATCCATATTGTGGTAAGTAAAGTTAAAAAGATCTCTAGTTCTGAAATCACTATGTTCTTGATCATTAAAATTCTCTGATATTGTACTTCGGATGTTTGTGATCTTCAACACCCTCAGTGGTTTTAGGAACTGACTAAGAGCCTATTAAACTTCATAGGTTCTAACCCAAGTCATTAGAACCAAATACTTCTCAAACAGTATTCCATTACCTTACTCTGATACATCCCCCATATTTTGTTCTGATTCACTTCATATTCTTGAGATATCAACTCAGTGATAAGACAAAATTACTATATGGTTTTGGAGTTGTGTTGAGAATGAGGGATATATTGCCAAGAAGCACCACATAAGGAAGGAAAGGTCAACCATACAGCTCTGTCTCTCACAAAGAAGTGGAGTATTTATAACCAGAGACATTTGTAAGCTCATCTGTATTCTCTTAAAAGGATATAGAGCTGAAAAAGCATATAAACAGTTACTAGGTGCATTCTCCCAACAGAATGTTATCTATTGAAAATTCTCCTGTCAGCCAGGGCATCTATAAGAGAGTCACTATCTCTTGGTTAAAATATTTCCAATGCACATGTGAGATTCACACACAAAGAAGGTATTGACGCAACAATCGTTGTCAAGCCATATCAAGGTCAATGACAATGGTTGAAATCATGGATCATATTTGTATTCTTTATCTATAATTTTAAATGAGAACTTATGATTGTGGAAGTTGCTCGATCTTAATTCTCAGATCCTAGTCTATGATATGTGAAATAATCTTGGACTCTGATCTTTTGGGTTAAGATCTTGGAGACTCTGATAAGTCCTCACAGACTTTGGAAGAAATTTTTTATCCCTAATGGTATATCATTGATCATTGGTTATCTTCCCAGAATTCAAATCTGGATATGATTTTGACTTTTGTCAAAATTGCAGCTCGTAAATAAGGACTCAGATATTATCTGACAAGTTTATGAGGTATACTTCTTCATGGAAGTTGAGGGATATCAGGAATTCTGCCACTTAAAAGAATCCTAATTTCCCCTTTCAGAAGGAACATTTATGAATCCCTTGACTGAGAGTTTCCATCCTTGAAGGTGGAAGGCAACTTTTCTATGAAAAGGATTTTCTCGCAGGTACACTTAGATGTTTGGAGCTTTGAGTGAGTGCCACATTGTGAGACTGAGTGACAAACACTTGAGTATAGAGTGAAGTGAAACACAGTGTGAGATCATTAAACAAAAATCACACACTTGCACTATGAGAAATGGTTACCAAATAATCTTTTCACTTGGTTGGTTGATCATAAGGTTCTACTCTGAATACATTTTGAAGGATTACTCAACTAAGGGGGAGATATTATAAAGAGGTTATTGATTAATATTCTTTCTAACTTTATTGTACTAAGGAAGGGATTCTTCATCTTAGGGGGAGAGATTATTGGGTTTTATTTCTGGATTCCAAAATGTTTTCTATGTGTTTTATGGGAAAATCTGAAGATTGTTGAAGACACTGTTTGGAAGACGTATCCATCTGTAACTTTACATAAGGGAGAGAATAATTTGTTCTCTGCTAAAGCTGAATGTGTATAGAAAATGCGGTAGATATAAGATAGCATTATTTCGAAGTCCAGGATTGAAAGTTGTAAGCTGATTGAAGATTTTTGGTTATGGTTAGTTGAGTTATCCTCCAAATTGGTGCTTCTCTATTATTATTTGACCGTCAGGTGTAACAGTCAGATAGGGGGAGATTGTTGAGCAATATTGAAGCTATATGTATAACTCAACAATACTGGTTTGGATAACTCAACATAGAACAAGGACTTTGAAATAATATATGTTCCACTAGAATCAGTATAGATTGTTTATCGTATATATACACAATGGCGTTGGTAGCTGCAGTGAAGAAGACGTACACGGTGATCCGTATGAAGTTCATTAATATGTTCAGACATTGGAGAAATAAGGTTGGAGTCATTCAAAGTAGTTATTAGGATCAGTGTGAAGACCTCAAGGATTCCTAGTGAAGTTGGTTATATTAGGTAGAAGACTTAATAGTGGTTTGTACGGGTATAATACGAAGGCCTGAGAGTGGAACTAGTCATTTGTGAACCAGACTTGTGCACTAGACGTTAGTGATCCGTGAAAGGAAACATACTATTATTTTTAGAAATATTGTTAAGTGGTTTTTGGTACTCGAGAAGACTGGAAATATTTGAAGGTACGAAATCCCGGAGATTAGAAGGCTTGAGATATGAAGGATTACAACCCGAGAATTTACAAGATTTATTTATTCAAAAGCTGATTTTTTATTAAATGAATAAATGAAAATCAATTTATTTATTTATTTTAATTTACATCAACAATTAATTTTGAATAAATAAATTAATTTGTATTTAAATGAATACATGGAATTAAATTCATTTATTTATTTAAGTTAAAATTAACATTTGTTTCTCTTTTATCAACTCAAATTCTGGACTCCTGCATGCATGCATTCAGTCTTAAATATGTGGGTTTGTTTATTTATTAAACAAAAGCAAAGCAAAGAAAAGAAAAGGAAACCAGGCGAAGTATTTGAACAAAGAAATCAGAAGAAACGCCACACAGGCGCGTGCCCTTCACATTGTTGGTGACTGGTATGTTTTGCTGCGTTCTTCACAATCTCTCCTGGCTGTCCTTTTTCTCCTCCTTATTCTAAAAACCTGTCATGCTTCTGTTTGTAAAATAGAAGGAAAAAGAATCCATATGCATTTTATTAATTCAAGAGAAGAGGTTGTACAAATCAATCAGAAAAATGGCAGTGTTTTATTAATAAAAAATATGTGTCGCTGGTTGGAAGGTTACTCCAAGTCGCATGTTACACTTAAAAGAAAGAAACTAAGTAATTATCCAAGGCTTGCAAAGTCGCAGGTTGAAGTAAGAAAATGCATTTGCAGGTTGGAAAACAAATGAAAAGAAAATCAAGTCCCTGTACTGTTTTTACAACTCTGGTCGCAGGTTGCATTTCAAAGGGTCGCAGGTTACAAAAATGTGGGTCGCAGGTTAGAATATATTATGGTCGCAAGTTATAATTTGCAAGTTGTGTAATTCAAAATGGATGGACACAAATAAGCCACGTAGTCTTCTTCTCTCACTAGCCTACAATTTAATATATTCAACAACGGCAAATCAGATCTATATCTCTCCATTTTTATAACAGTGCGGAGCTCTTGAAAAATTATCTCAGCACTCTTTAAAGCTTGATTTGATAAGAGGAGGTCATGTCCAATTTGTTTTACACCATTTAAAGCCTTACAAACTTGTAACACTCATTATTTAAAACTCCCTTGATTGAATTTAATACCTTTTGATAGGATCTTTTGATTTTTAGAGTGATAAGAAGAACCCTAGATTTATAGCTTATTGCTTTGGTTCTTTTTATATTTTTTGCTTCAGATATTTGTATTTAAAGTTGTAAGCAAATCTCCGGGTATTTATACTTTTGAATAAAAAGAATATTTACCCAGAATCTCTTTGTGTGTTTAATTCATTTTAGTTTTGATATTCCGCTGCAACTAATTTTAGAAAATGAAAAACATACATTTACCCCCCCTTGTATGTACCTTTTGGACCTAACAATTGGTATCAGAGCTTGTTGATCGATATACAGATCTGATCCGTTAGATTAGCAAGTTTGTTGTTGATATTGGTTATACGGAGTATGGGAGTGCTTTTGGTGTGTAGATCTGATTTTGGATTTGTTAGTTTTGACTTGACTGGTTTGGTATTGTTCACTGGTTGGGTTATCATATTTTGAGATGGTATATTGCGAATTTTTCTCAGATCCGAAAAGATGAGTTCTCAGAAAGTTAGTAGTATCAAGGTTCCTCAGTTCGATAAATCGAGATATAATCTATGGAAAAAGAAAATGCTATTGTATATTCGGGTGTCGAATCTGGAGTATATGAGAGTGTTAAGAGAAGGAAGACATGTGTCGATGAAGGATCATCCGGAGTGGCCTAATATGAGAATGTCATGTCTTGAAGTAGAATAAAGCGCTCGTGACAAAGAACTGACAGCTGTGGATGAAAGCCTGCAGCTTATTTTGGTGGATTCGATGGATGATGACATGAGTCACCAAATTATAGTCTGTGAGAGTGCCAGGCACATGTGGGAGACCATAGAAATGCTTATGGAAGGAACTGAAGATGTCAGGCTGAATCGATTGGTTATCTTGACTTCACAATACGAGGCTTTTAAGTCCTTTCCTGGAGAAAGTTTCACTTAAGTCTTTTAAAGACTGAACAAGCTGTTAAATGAATTAAGTATTCATGGCAAGACTTATCCTCAGAGAGAAGTCAACAAGAAGTTTATGCTAGTCCTACCTCAGCACTTGGAGAATAAGGCTTCATCTGTTCGTGAGCGTGTTTACTTTGAAACCCTGACACTTGAGAAGTTGTATAGTAAGTTGAAGACTCATGAAATGGAGCAAGAACAAAGGAAGATCATCTATGGTGGTGGTACAGTTGATAGAAAAAATATTGAACTACACAAGACAACTGCTCTTGTAGCCAGTGGAATCAACGAACTTTACATTACTGCTGAAAAGCCTAAGTCTAAAGCTGAAACGCTCTTTGAAGCTGAGATGGATGATGGAAACCTCTCTGGTAATCCAAGTGACTACTACACCACTGAGGAGCTGCAAAGCATGGAAGATCCTACTATGGCCAACCTAGAAGGGATGTTCAGTAATATCAGGTTTAGAAGGAAACAAGGCTTGAGGGGTTCTGGAAGCAGCAACCGTGGTCAGAGGTCAAGTTCATCCTCTGGATCAGGTTACAAGACAGGGATGGTGGAAAGAAACAAGTTCAGATGCTATAATTATGATGAGGTTGGGCATTTTTCCACTGAATGTAGGTAATCCCAACAATCAAGGGATAAAGGCTAAGCTTATCATAAAAAGGACTCAGGTAGCTGAAGGAAGTATCCATTGAAATCTTACATAGCTGAAGAGAAAAGCTGGGATGACACCGATGATGAAGAAGAGCAATATCGAAATCTAGCATTGATGGCAGAATCTTCTTCTCAGGTAACATTTCCAACTATTCGTGCTTTACCTCCAAATAACTTGTGTGAGAATGAACACTGTGTCACCTTCAGGTAGAGTATCCTAGTGTATGGAAATGTTGTTACTCATCACTATCTTAAGGAACGGTGCAATACAAAGGAATTCATTGAACAACATGATGTCATAAAAGAAGTGTATAGAAATGTTAGTACTACACTAAGATGTACTCTACTTAATGTCAAAGACCTTAAAGTAGAAATAAAGAAAGTTAAAGATGAAAATGATAAGTTAGTTGTAGATAGGGTCAATGTTGAGAATCTTAAGCAAACCAAAAGATATTTAGAGCTTAAGATTACTAAGCACCTTGAGATAGAGGAAGATCTTAAGAACAAGAATGTAGAATTAGAAACTAAATTGCATGCTTTTACTGATTCTGTAAATCTTACTAAGAAGCTCATAGCTGATCAAGTAGTAGGTGGAAAGGTTGGGATAGATCTAGACTACGATGAACTTAGAAAAGCTTCTAAGAAACGAGTAGTTGAAAATGACCCTGCAGAGAAAGTTGTGAATCCCCCGGGTACACCTCATGTTCTTAAGGAATCTAAGAAGCCTTTATTTAAGAAATCTACTGTTGAGCCCTTTGATGAAGATAATCTTTATATTCATCATGAGATGCTTGTGGAGGATCTCGAGCTCTCAAGGAGATAAAAGGCAAAGAAACCTATGTCTTTTGTTAGTGACTCTGACTTATCTTCTGCGGGACTAGGTTTTACTTCCAAGAATAAGAAGAATAGAAGTAGAAATGGCAGAATAGGAATTAATGGCCCAAGGAAGTTATGTAATAACTGTGTTTCTTCTGGTCACCTTACTCATGCTTGTAGAAAGGTTAAAGTAGACAATGTTAAGAATGCTTATGTGCATAACATGCTTAACATGCCTAAAATTTCTAAGTGTGATAATCTGTTTGCATGCCATGTGTAGTATCTTTCATGCACACTTTTCTTGATTCCACACACTCACATAATACATCTCATGATCATGATAAGCATGTTAGTAAGAATACTGGTAGATCAAAGAATGTAAGCCCTCATAAAGCTAGGAAAGTGGCACATGTCACCAAGCCCAAGAGCAAGTCTATTGGTGCTTCTGAAAGTGACAAGGAAATAGTCAATGATAAAGCAAAAATTGTTAAGCCTATTAATTCTATTAATAAAAATGTTATTTATTCAAATGCTTCTAAGTCTTCTGGACCTAACTTAGTTTGGGTACCAAAGAAAACTTAATCATCTTTGTTTTCAGGGCAATAAGCAGAAGAAGGTCATGTGGATTCTGGACAGTGGATGTTCAAGGCATATGACTGGAGATAGAACCCTGCTATCAAAGGTGGTTGAGAAATCTGGCCGAGTGGTTACTTTCAGAGATGACAACAAAGGTTATACTGCGGGATATGGCTGTTTGGAAATTGGTAATGTCATCATTGAAGAAATCTCTCTGGTTGAATGTCTTATGCATAATCTCCTCTGTATCAGTCAATTATGTGACTAAGGATGCGAGGTTTTTTTCTAGAAGGAGAAGTGTTTGATCTCTAATCAGAAGAATGAAAAGATGACTCTCAATGGAGTTAGAAAGGGTGATTTGTTCGTAGCTGACCGGAATTCTGTAGATGGTCAAGCAATGTGCTTCTATAGTAAAGTTTCTCCAGATGAAAGTTGGTTATGGCATAAGAATCTCTCCCACTTGAACTTCAAGACCATGAATTCTTTGGTTAAGAGGGAATTGGTGAGAGGATTGCCCGAGATGGAATTCAGTCCTGATGGACTTTATGAAGCATGTGAGAAGGGAAAGTCAAAGAGGGCATCACACAAGCAAAAGACAACGACTGACATCAATGAACCACTACAACTCCTTCACACGGATTTGTTTGGTCCTGTCAATATCATGTCTATGTCAAGAAAGAAATATGGCTTAGTGATTGTTGATGACTATTCTAGATACACGTGGGTGTTATTCTTACATTCAAAGGATGAAGCACCTAATATGATTATTGATGACATCAACAAGATTGAGTTAGAAGTTGGAGTGCCTGTGCGAACAATCAAATCAGATAATAGAACAGAATTTAGAATTCGAGAAGGGCATCTCAAGATAGTTTTCAGCACCAAGGACACCACAACAAAATGGAGTGGTTGAGAGGAAGAATCGAACATTGGTTGAAGCTGCAAGGACTATGCTTAATGAAGCCAATCTTCCTACCTACTTATTGGCTGAAGCAGTTAACACTGCATGCTATACTCAAAACAGAACCTCGATCAACAAGATGTATGAGAAGACCCCTTACGAGTTAATGGCCAACAAGAAACCATCAGTGAAATACTTTCACGTGTTTGGAGGAAAGTGCTTTGTGCTTAAAGACGATGAGCATCTTGGCAAGTTTGATGCTAAAGCTGAAGAAGGTATCTTTCTGGGCTATTCTCTGGAGTCAAAGGCTTACAGGGTGTATGTGATTAGTGATCAAAAGGTTGTGGAAAGCCTTAATGTAACATTTGATGATGCCAAGCTCCCAAGTATTTAGAAGGAAGATGATAATGATAATCTTGATGTTGAAGATCTTTCTGATGGAGAAGATGAACCTGAAGTTGTTCCAGACAACAATGACAATGAAAATGATCCTAATGATCATAATTCTGATCCAGACTCTGAAGGTAATGGTCATGAGACAAGTAATGATAGTCACACTATCTCAGGGTCTAGTCCTCAAGCCTCAGATTCTGGATATCAAGCTGGCAACAACTCAGGGGGAGCAGAATAAGGAGAAGAACAAGGATCCGGCACTCAGACACAACACAATTCTAGAAATGCTGAGTCATCAAGGGCTAATCTACCAAGATATAGAGTATGGATTAAAGACCACCCTCGGAACTTGATACTTAGTAATCCAGACAGTGGAGTTAAGACTAGAAGAGCTACAACAAATGAATGTTTCTATTCTGGGTTTCTATCTCAAATGGAGCCAAAGAAAGTAAATAAAGCTCTTGGGGATCCTGATAGGGTGATTTCTATGCAAGAGGAACTCAATCAGTTTGAACGAAAGAAAGTGTGGAAGTTTGTATGAAATAACCCCAAATTTTTGGACTTTTTTTGTAATCCTTATGAATAGTGATTTTGCTGATTTTG
The DNA here is from genome assembly GCF_009905375.1 of Apium graveolens. Taxonomy (NCBI): domain Eukaryota; kingdom Viridiplantae; phylum Streptophyta; class Magnoliopsida; order Apiales; family Apiaceae; genus Apium; species Apium graveolens. The sequence continues at coordinate 189,511,188 of NC_133650.1, forward strand.
CTGATTAGGGAAATTTTTCATGCCACACTATGTAGGAGTTCTTTTATTGATATTCTGAGATCTTATTAGTACTCCGTAGAGTATATGAGTGTATGTAAAGATCGTCGGAATTCAAATTCGAATACTTTGATTTTTCCAAAAAATCCACCAAATACCGAAAGAATTGAGTATAAGGTAACATGATTAAAAGGATTTAAATTCAAGGATTATAAGAGAGGATCATTAAAGGAATATAAAATATTGAGAAAGGTCCCTTAAACGACGAACGAGAACGAAAGTTAAGTGAACCGTATAACAGATAAGCGGTCATTAGCTAAGTAATTAAGATTTAATCAAAGAGGTTAGTGGATGGTGATGTCATCATACCACAAGGAGGAGACATGTGTTAAAAGGATGACATAATGAAGATGACCTAAGCATGACCTAGTAAATATTTTGAATTGGTGGATTATTAGCCAAGCATTTTTTAACAATGGTAAATTCTAATTAATTAAAGAAAAAGAGAAGCAACCAAGTAATTCATCACACAAATAGCAAAGTTGACTTCTTGTCCCAAGAATAAGAAGCTCTTGCCCCCTCCCCCATTTCCAAGCAAGAACAAAATTCAAAACTCAAGATCCAAGCATTGTTATTTTGTAAGGTAATTATCCTAGGTCCTTTGTACTTAGTTATGGCTATCCTATGAATCTAAGCCACAAATTCCTTCATAATCTTTTTCAATAAATCATTGAAGAAGAGAGTGAATAGTGTTTTCAAGAATTATAATTGTTTGATCTTATGTTTTTCGTTAGATCTAGCTTTTGTAAGGACTTTCAAGGGATATTTCAAGCTTCTTAGTTACTTCTACTCACCAAGGAAGGTAAACCCTCATACCCTAGCTTTACTTTTGAGTATTTAGGAGTTGTTATGCTTGATATAGTATATGAGAAGCATGATCCTTGTTTGTTAGAAGTTTGGTTTGATTTGTAGTGATTTTGGATATGAATCTTGGTTTATGGTTAATGAATCTTAAGTTATGGTTAGTAGATCATGTTTGTGGTTGAATGAGTTGGAAAACTTTGAGATTATGGACTGATGTGGTATGGTTTAGATGAGGTTTTGTTGTATTGATGATTATGGGTTGGTTGGTGGTTAATTGGAATGGTATAAAAATTGGTAATCGCGTAAACATAGTCGTCGTAATGCCCATTTTCACTCAATTGTGTGTACTTACTGTTCGGGACGGAAAGCTTACTGAACAATCTGTAACTTTGCCATGTTTAGCTAGATCATTTTGTAAGCTTCCTTTTGGTATGTGGTTCCCTTAGATCCGATGTACGGTTTAGGAGAAACGACCGTTTTAAGTAACGGTGTTTCGCGAGCGAACCATTACCCCTTGCTTTACTTTGAAACCTTGATTAAGGTCCTTAAATGACTAATTGGAGTACGAAACAATTCTATAAATTGGTCAGTTAGTAGAGTATTCATGAAAGAGTCGCCTTAAAAAGTTAAACGGTTAATTTATAAAAATGGTGGAGCCGAGGGTACTCGAGCGACTTATGTGAATCGTTAAGCGCAAAAGCGAACGTTAGGGTCTAATTGGTTAAGGTCTAGTTTCTTAAGCGACCGTGGTTTAATTCCAACTTAAATGTTGTTTATAGGTTACCAGACTCGCCCCAGGCCTTTTACCACCCCTAGTCGCTCAGGCAAGTTTTGTACCCGTATAACTGTTGTTGTGATATATATATATATTGATGCATTATCTTGAGATAAGTGCATGGTTGTTATTAGCAAGTCTTGCGATATATTGGAGCATGTTGATATGATATATATATATGCATGCCTATTTCGTAATCTTGATATCTTTTTATCGATTCAATTGTTATAAACTGCATAATACTTGTAATAGAGATAGGCATTATTTGCGTATACCCTTAGTATAGAGGACCCAACGTTGAACATTTTCCTAAAACCGGGAGGAGAGGTTCCCGAGTATATATTATATAGTTTTCTATAATTATTAATCGAATAAGGTATATTCAATAGTTTTGGATAATGATCAAACTTATTTTCGATTATTCAAATAAAGATCTTACTTTCGTATAAATATACCTTTTGTTATTTATTATTCGTTTCAAGTATGAGTTTTAAAACTTCTACTTCTTTTATTTTTATAAAGATTATCCTTTATGGGAATAGTATTTAAATAATAATATTTAGATATTTTCCAACATATCGGAACTGATTTATTTTATTAAATCATCGTTACTCCAAACATTCTTAAAAATGTTTTCGAGTCTATAAAAATGATTTTAAAAAGTTAGAGCGGATCCCAAAACTCATTTTCAAATTTAAGATCTTCCTTTCGAAGGGGATTTAAATACTCGCTCAAAACCTAAGGGATCTGGCTCTGTGGTGAATTTTATATTCACAACGAAGTTGCTGATTTAATAAAGAGCTTTTAATTACTTTCCCAACAGTCGGGAAGTAAGTCCATTTAAATGAGTCGGCATAAGTGACTGGCCAGGGTACGGTCTATCAAAGTGTAAGTGGCTGGGTGGTAGTCCATCAACGTGTAAGAGACCGGGTGGCGGTCCACCACAAGGTCCTAATGCGGCCAGGGTGATGACCGGTGGGGGATTCATCCATCTACTAGTAGAAAAGGTTACTTAATTGGTATCTTTGCCAGATCAGCAAGATATCGGGTTTATGCCAAAGTTTTTTTCTTTCCAAATTCATTGGGTATTATAACTCTGTTTGTACTATTCATAATAGAGGTTTTCAAGGAATGTATGAGATATATATAGGTGTATATATATCGGGAATTAATGAAGTATCTCGTAACTTTATTTCTTTTAAATGATATTTCAAAGATTGATTCTATTCAAGTTTTATCTCGTAGCTCCCTCAATATGTTGAGCTTTTGAAAACTTATTATACTTTGAACAGTGGTAGTTCTGGTAGTTTTCTAAAATGATATAAGTATATTAAAGTATTTTGTAACTTCATCTTGTTTTAAGCTTATATACAATAAGTAATTATCTTACACTTGATAAAGATTTTCAGTAAGTTATCAATTCAGATACTTGCATTATTGATTAATCTATATATTATCTTGCGAGCTGTATGCTCACTCTTGCTACATTTCTTCATCACACAATAACAGTTAGGAAGGATGGCCAGACTCAAGCAGACCCAGCTAAAGACCGTGGGAAGCATCCCGCGTCTTCCCATTGATATCATAGCTTCCATAGCTGTAGACGTAGATCTATTTGTAGACCAGGCATTCTACTTTTGGAAATCAATTATGTATAATTATAACTTGTATTGGATAATGGCAACAAACGGTAAACTTATTAAGTAGTCATTTTGGGTTGTAATAACTTTTAACTTATAGAATTTCAACGACTTTACTTATTTCAATTTCATCTCTGAGACTATAACATGTTGTGGTATGTGTTATTGTGGGGTCATAGCATGAGGTTATTTATTTTTAATTAAGTTAAGTGATATTTATGGAAAGAAAGACTGTGACGACCCGGATCCCAGACCTAAAGATAAATCAGTGATTGACACAAAATGGGTTTTCAGAAACAAGCTTGATGAAGATTGAGTAGTAACAAGGAACAAGGTGAGACTGGTTGCTAAGGGCTATTCTCAAGAAGAAGGGATTGACTACGATGAAACCTTTACACCAGTTGCTAGACCTGAAGCCATCAGGATGTTTTTAGCATTTGCAGCATATTCAAATTTCAATCTATATCAGATGGATGTCAAAAGTGCTTTCCTGAATGGTGAGCTTGAAGAAGAGATCTATATGGAGCAAACCCCTGGCTTCATAGATCCTGAGTTTGAAGATTTTGTCTATTTTCTCTTCAAGGCTCTTTATCTTCTTAAGCAAGCGCCGAGAACATGATATGACACTCTCTCAGAATTTTTGCTTGAAAATGGTTTCACTGGAGGTGTCATAGATAAGACTCTGTTTCATAAGAACCATAAAAATGATATCATATTTATGCAAGTCTATGGTGATGATATTATATTTGGGTCTACAAATGATGCACTTTGTGCAAGGTTTGCTAAGCTTATGCAGAGTAGGTATGAGATGAGTATGATGGGTGAGTTGAACTTCTTTCTTAGACTTCAAGTGAGTCAGAAGCAAGTTGGTATCTTCATTTTTCAAATGAAGTACATCAGAGATCTTCTAAAGAAACATCATTTGGAAGATTCAACACCTGCTAAGACTTCGATGGCAACTGCCACAAAAATTGATCAAGACAAGTCTGGTAAGAAGGTGGACATCACTTATTATCGAGGCATGATTGGATCATTACTCTACCTGACTGCAAGTCATCCAGATATTATGTTTGCTACATGCTTATGTGCACGGTTCCTAGCTGATTCGAAGGAATCTCATCTGATAGCCGTCAAAAGAATTTTCAGATATCTGAAGGGTACACCTAATCTAAGTATCTGGTATCCTAAAGATACGGGATTTGATCTTATCAGCTATACAGATTTTGATTACGCCGGTTGTAAGATTGATCGGAAGAGTACTTCATGAAGCTATCAGTTTCCTAGGAGAAGATTGGTTTTTTGGTTTAGTAAGAATCAGCTTTTAGTTTCTACATCTATTGCTGAAGCTGAATATATTACCGCTGGAAGCTGCTGTTCTCAAATTCTTTGGATGCGAAACCAACTCCGGGAATATGGACTTGATTTGAAGAATATTCTTATCTACTGTGACAACACAAGTGCCATAGCAATCTCAAACAATCATGTTCAGCATTCAAGGACCAAACATATTGACATAAGGTATCATTTCATTCGAGAGCATATAATGAATGGTATTGTGGAACTTCATTATGTTCCCACAACGAACCAAATTGCAGATATTTTTACGAAGCCACTTGATGAAGTTACCTTCAATAAGTTGGTTAGTGAACTTGGCATGTTGAATTTGTCCAATTAATTGGGAATCAACAAATGTAATTTGGTGTGGGTAAACTTTAATACCCCAATGATGATGCTTTGAGGGGAAATTAAGTTCACATATCTATATTCATGATATATAGCCATATTTGTAAACTTGTTTTGAAGCTAACTGATTACCATACTTTACATGTTATATGCTAGTGGTAGGTAAGTTAGAGTTTTTGATGCAATATATGAGTTGTTTGAATATTTACATGCTATATGTTTACTCTGATGCAAATACTCATGATATTGATATTTATTTTAGCACACACACACATCTCAATATTGTTTGCACTTTGATAAGACCCTGTAATCTTATTTGTGATCTTATCATAACTCTGATTTATATGTTTAGATCCTGCTTAAGATTCTACGCAACTAGCTTGAATACTCTGTTTATATATATGTGATTGTATCATGTTTCTAAGTAATTCTATATAATTTTTGAGCTTCAGACCCTAGGTAACTCTGACAACAGATTCCTTTGTTGCTCTGATTCTCTTTTTATGCTAGAATAACTCTATTTATTTTTTGTTTGAATAAATATGCAGCATAACTAGTAATAGTTGTGATATGATTGTGTTAGGAGTAGATTATAATTGGTTCAGTCTTGTGTTGACTAATCAATTGGTGCATACTTGTTGGATATACTCTTGGCATAATTAACTAATTATGACTTATGTGTTGATCCTGTATGTAAATCTGATGATCTTGCTATGCTTATACTCTGTTCTGGATATTAGATCCTGATATATTTTTTATACTCTGATTACCTTATACAAGTCTTATAAGTTTGGAACAATGTTAAATCTCTTTCCTCTATAGTATTGATCTGTATTGAACTAACTTGAACTGTTTTGAGCTAATGAGATTTGACTGATTAACATTGTTAAAAGAATTAGAAAGCATGATCATCTAAGACATCCTTCATGAATCCATATTTTGGAAAGTAAAGTTAAAAAGATCTCTGGTTCCGAAATCACTCTGTTCTTGATCATTAAAATTCTCTTATATTGTACTTCGGATGTTTGTGATCTTAAACACCCTCAGTGGTTTTAGGAACTGACTAAGAGCTTATTAAACTTCATAGATTCTAATCCAAGTCATTAGAACTAAACACTTCTCAAACAGTATTCCATTGGCTTACTCTGATACATCCCCCATATTTTGTTCTGATTTACTTCATATTCTTAAGATATCAACCCAGTGATCAGACAAAATTACCATTTGGTTTTGGTTTTGTGTTGAGAATGAGGGAGATAGTGCCAAGAAACACCACATAAGGAAGGAAAGGTCAACCCTACAGCTATGTCTCTCACAAAGAAGTGGAGTATTTATAACCCGAGACATCTGTAAGCCCATCTGTATTCTCTTAAAAGGATATAGAGCTGAAAAAGGCAAATAAACAGTTACTAGGTGCATTCTCCCAAAACAATGTTATCTATTGAAAATTCTCCTGTCAGCCAGGGCATCTTTAAGAGAGTCACTACCCCTTGGTTAAAATATTTCCAATGCACATGTGAGATTCATACACACAAGGAAGGTATTGACGCAACAATCATTGTCAAACCATATCAAGGTCAATGACAATGGTTGAAATACTGGATCATGTTTCTATTCTTTATCTATGATTTTAAATGAGAACTTATGATTCTGGAAGTTGCTCGATCTTAATTCTCAGATTCTAGTCTATGATATGTGAAATTGTAATAACCCCAAAATTTTGGACTTTTTATAACCCTTATGAATAGTGATTTTGCTGATCATGCTGAATAAGAAAACTTTTCATGCCACACTTTGTAGAGGTTCTTTTTTTGTTATTCTGAGATCTTATTAGTACTCTATATGGTATATAAGTGTATGTAAAGATCGTCAGAATCCAAATTCGAACACTTTGATTTTTTCCCGAAAACCCACCAGATACAGAAAGAACTGAGTATAAGGTAATATGATTAAAAGGATTTAAATTCAAGGATTATAAGAGAGGATCATAAAAGGAATATAATGTATTGAGAAAGGTTAAGGGAACCCAAGTAATAAGATCCCGGGTATGATCCCTCAAATGATTAACGAGAACGAAAGTTAAGCGAACCGTATAACGGATCAGCGGCCATTAGCCAAGTAATTAGGGGTTAATCAAAGTGGTTAGTGGATGATGATGTCATCACACCAACAAGAGGAAGACAAGTGTAACAAGATGACATAAGAGGATGACATAAGCATGACAAAATGGGAAGGAATTGTTGGTTGATTATAAGCCACACAATTTTTACCATGGTAAAAGGTTAATTAACAAAACAAAAGGAAGCAACCAAGCCAACAATAATCATAACACAAAATCAAATTTGAGAAGTTGACTTTGCATTTCTAACAAGAAGCTCTCGGCCTCTTTTCTTTTTCAAAGAAAAGAATATCCAAATTCAAGTTCCAAGCTTTGATAATTAGTGAGGTAATTATTCAAGGTTCCTTGTACATAGATATAGATATCCTATGAATCTAAGCTTCCATTTCCTTCACAATCTCTTCCAATAATTCATGGAAGAAGAGAGTGAATAGTGTTTTCAAAAACTTGAAATTTTGATCTTGTGTTTTTGTTTAGATAAAGCTTTAGTAAGGATTTCCAAAGGTTGTTTCAAGCTCATTAGTTACTCCTACTAACAAGGAAGGTATAATCTCTTAACCTAGCCTTATTATTGAATGTTAAGAGCTTGTTATGAGTAGTATAGTTCATGAGAAGCATGATTATTGTATATTTAGAGTTGGGTTGGATTTATAATGAGTTTGGAGTTGTAAATCATGATTATTGATTAATGAACTTAAGTATAAGCTTTTAGTTCATGATTGAGAGTAGTATAAATTGGAAATCTTGATATGTTAGGGTTGTTGTAGTAGAGCATGGATGGAGTTTGGTTGTAGTAATGATTGTGGGATTGATTGTGGATTGATTTGGAGTTGTACAAATTTGGTAATAGCGTAAACATAGCCGTCGTAATGCCGGATTTACCTTAGACTATTTTTGTTCTTAACATCAGGACCCGTGAACTCACTGTTAGGTTTTGACCATTGCCATGATTAGATAGTTCATGTTATGAGCTTCGTTTTGATATGTGGTTCGCTTGAATCCGATGTACGGTTTAGGAGAAACGACCGTTTTAAGTAACGACATTTCGCGAATGAACCATTACCCCTCGCCTTACTTTGAAACCTTGGTTAAGGCCCTTAAATGACTAATTGGGGTATGAAACAATTATGTAAAGTGGATTAGGCAGTTGATAGAGTACTCGCGAAAGAATCGCCTTAAAATTCTTAATGGTTAATTTATTAAGAATGGTGGAGCCGAGGGTACTCGAGCGACTTAAGTGAATCGTTAAGCGCAAAAGCGAACGTTAGGGTCTAATTGGTTAAAGTATAGATTCTTAAGCGACTTTGGTTTAATTCCAACTTATATATTGTTTATAGGTTACCAGACTCGTCCCAGGCCTTTTATCACCCCAGTCGCTCAGGCAAGTTTTCTACCCGTTATACTGTTGTTGTGATGTATATATGTATATGCATTATCTTGTGATAAGTGCATGATTATTATTAGCAAAGTCTTGCGATATGTTGGAGCATGTGATATGATACTTATATGCATGCCTGTTTCGTAATCTTGATATCTAATTGTTGATTCAAATGCTTATAAGTTGCATAATACCTATGCTAGAGATAAGTAGTAGTTGTGTATACCCTTAGTATAGGGGACCCAAAGGTGAACATTTTCTAAACCGAGAGTCGATGTTCCCGAGTATATATATATATAGATATAGTTTTCAAAACTATTAATCAAATAAGGTTTATTCGATAACTTTATTTTATTTAATGAATATTATTTTGAATATTCATTCGAGGACTTATGACTCCGCTTATTTTATTTAATGAATATTATTTTGAATATTCATTCGAGGACTTATGACTCCGCTTATTTTATTTAATGAATAATATTTTGGATATTCATTCGAGGACTTATGACTCTGCTTCTTTTATTAAATAATATTCTCTATTTTATTAAAGAATAATGTTTCGATAATCAAACTTATTTTCGATTATTCAAATAAAGATCGTACTTTCGTATAAGTACATCCTTGGTTATTTAGTATTAATTTCAAGTATGAGTTTTAAAACTTCTACTTCAATTATTTTTTTATAAAGATTATTCTTTATGGGAATATTATTTAAATAATAATATTCAGATATTTTCTAATATATTGGGACTGATTTATTTTATTAAATCAGCATTACTCCAAACATTCTTAAAAATGTTTTCGAGTCTTCAAAATGATTTTTAAAAGTTAGGGCGGATCCCAAAACTCATTTTATATTTAAGATCCTCCTTTCGAAGGGGATTTAAATAGTCGCTCAAAACCTTAGGGATCCGACTCTGTGGTGTATTTTATATTCGCAACAAGGTTGCTGTTTTGATAAACAGTTTGATTACTTGCCCAATGTTCGGGAAGTAAGTCCATCTAATTGAGTCGGCATAAGCGACAGGCCGGGGTACGGTCTATCAAAGTGTAAGTGGCTGGGTGGCAGCCCATCAACGCGTAAGAGGCCAGGTGGCGGTCCAGCACAAGGTCCTAATGAGGCCAGGGTGATGACAGGTGGGGGATTCATCCATCTACTAGTACAAAAGGTTACTTATTGGTATCTTTGCCTGATCAGCAAGATATCAGGTTTATGCCAAAATTCTTTTCTTTCCAAAACTCATTGGATATTGCAACTCTGTTCATACTTTACATGACAGAGGTTTTCAGGAAATGTATGAGAGATATATATGGATATATATATATATATATATATATATATATATATATCGGGACTTAATGAAGTATCTCGTAACTTCATTTCATTCAATAATATTTCAAAGATCAAATCTATGCAAGTCTTATGTGGTAGTCCCACCTATGTGATGAACTTCGAAAATTTATTATACTTGGAACGGTGATAGTTCAAGTAGTTTTACAAAAAGATATAAGTATAGTGAAGTAATTGGTAACTTCATCTTCCTTTAGGCTTATATCCAGTAAGTAATTACCTTACACTTGATAAAGGTTTCTAGTAAGTTATCCATTTAGATACTTGCATTATTGTTTACACTATATATTATCTTGCGAGCTGTAATGCTCACTCTTGCTTCATTTTTTAATCACACAACAACAGTTAGGAAAGATGGCCAGACTCAAGAAGACCCAGCGCAAGCGCGTGGGAAGCGTCCCGCGTCTTCCGGTTGATATCGTAGCTGCTATAGCTGCAGAGGTAGATCTATTGTAGATCAAGCATTCTATTTTTGGGAATCAATTATGTATAATTATAACTTGTGGCAGATAATGGCAATTAACTGTAAACTTATCAAGTAATCATTTTGGATTGTAATAACTTTTAAATTGTAGATTCAAGGACTTGTACTTATTTCAATTTCATCTCTGAGACTATAACGTGTTGTGGTGTGTGTTAGTGTGGGGTCACATCATAAGGTTATTTATTATTAATTAAGTTAAGTGATATTATGGAAAGAAAGACCGTGACGACCCGAATCCCCGACCCCGGATCTGGGGGTGTTACAGAAATGGTATCAGAGCCAAGCGTTATAAACCTTAGAGATGATGCGATGATATAATAATAAACTCACAAAGAAAATAAGAACTCTTGCCAAGTTCATAGTCAGACTACTTAAAGTAGCACTGACAGTTAAAACCCTTAAGAGAACCCTTATAAGTATCATGATAGTAACTTAGCTCGTTTAATGTGTAGGCACATGAGATAGAGGACCCAGAGATGTTCGAGCGTGAGCATGATGAGGCACTGCTAGATGCCGAGGATCAGGAGGAGCCTGAGATGGAGGAGGAGGAGGACCCCTCAGAGGAGTCAGAGACGGAGGTTGTTGCGATTTCAGATGAGGAGGACCCGGATGAGGTCCTAGTAGCTGAGGAGCATGTCGGAGCTATGGTAGATTACACCGGTACCCCTTTACCCTCACTCCCGGTGGTCAGAGCTCATACCCCTCCACCACTATCTTGGAGACCCTATGATGACAGCTCTGAGACCCATACTCCCGAGCCTAGGCAGACCGAGGAGGCACCCCCAGCGGCTCTGGATTCACCACCTCTCGACCCTGCCCATAGGTAGTCTTTGTTAGCTCACGGCTATGTTCAGGATGTATTGAGGACTCGAGTGGCTGTTGCTAAGGCCCGGATGGATGAGGTCAGGAGGGAGTTGGAGGTGGAGAGGGCTGGTAGGCATGCCCGAGCTCATGAGGCTAGAGCTACCATACCCCGATCCCTGAGGAGGGAGCTGAATGGGATAGAGCTCACGGCCCGTGCGAGACTCCGATCACTCCAGGGGGACAAACATGGCAGGATCTCTAGGAGGCAGGCTGACTACATTTTCCGTCGTGCGATGGAAAGAGTGTGGGAACTGACCCGCTCCGTTGTATGATTCAGGACCAGTGATGTGGTAGTCTAGTCGTCTAGTTAGTCGAGGCCATAGTAAGAGCCAATTTTCCGGGATAGTTGACTTGTATATAGTATCCCTTTCTCTGACTAGATAGATAAACTCTTGTATATCACTTTTGGGCAGATGACTGTAGCACTGTTGTACAACCAGATCGAACTATGTATTTCTCGCATTATGTATATATTTGTTTCCTTTCAGTTCAGTTCTTTAAGTGACGGGATCACTGTTTTTATCATTATTATTACTGCTCTTCTTTTAGAACTGTCATAATATAATAGAATTGCGAGATCCGTTCTCCCCATTATAGAACTGTGCAAGGAACAATTTTATGTATGATTGTGACCTAACATTGAATTTCCCCAAAAAAAATTATCAGTATCATGCCGCCAAGAAAGATTGGAACTAGGGCGAACCCTGGATCTGAGGACCAGGGAAGCCATAACCAGGACGGTAGGAACCAAGAACACAGTAAAGAGGAAGATGAGGATTATGTTGAACAGGATGACTCCCTGTATGAAGAGGAGGAGGAAACATTTGATGTTGAAGGATTTGAGATAGAGGCTGAAGAAGGAGAAACTGAGGTTGAGCAACCAGTACCAAACCCAGACATGGATCCCATGGGACAGTTCATGCAACTACTAAGGCAGAACTTGGAACGTCAACCCAACCCACCCCCTCAAGGAAATAATAATGTTGTGGAAAACTCTTTCAGGGCTTTCAAGTCCCTTAAGCCCCCTGAGTTCCACGGATCAGCCGACCCAGTTGAGGCAAGGGCATGGCTAAAGGAAATGGAGAAATCCTTTGAGATTCTGAGTACCGATGAGGCACAGAAGACTGTATTTGCTACCTACCTTCTGAAAGGAGAGGCCAACTACTGGTGGGAGGCCAAGAAAAACATGGAGACGGATGCTATCATAACCTGGGAGAGGTTCAGTCAGTTGTTTTTGGGAAAACATTTCCCGAGATTTATGGAGAACCAGATGGAGCTCAAGTTCTTGGAGCTAAAGCAGAATAACTTATCTGTAGCAGAGTATGAAGCAAAATTTACTAAGTTATCAAGGTTTGTGCCGGAATTTGTGAGCACCGAGAAAAAGAAAGCTAGGAGGTTTCAGCAGGGACTGAAACCGTGGATTCAGAATAGGGTGGCAATCCTTGAGCTTACTGATTATGCCACCCTGGTGCAAAAAGCAACAATTGCAGAAGCCGGAAGTGAACAGATGCAGAAGGAAAGAGAGAAGAAGGGAATAAAGAGGAAAAGTATGAGCATGGGTGGAGGTTCCGCAGGAGGGAGCTTCCCAACTAGATTTAATCGAGGAGCGGTGTCCCTACCGGGAAAGAGCACTAGGTTTAAGCGGCCAATGAGTGTGAATGTGAGCCAGAGCGGCTAGAAGTCAGGAAGGTCCTATTCCAACCAGTCTCGACCCCCATTACCAGCCTGTAACACTTGTAGAAGGATACATACTGGGGAGTGTAAAGGAAAGCTGGTAATCTGCTTCAAGTGTGGTCGGGAAGGTCACTATTCAGACAAGTGCACTTCACTAACCCCCATTAACCGCCCAACCACCACTTGTCATCAGTATGGACGCCCGGGTCATTGGAAGAGGGAATGCCCAATGAACAAACCAGCAGCTTAAGGAGCAAGCAGAGCTGCTTCTAATTAGCCACCTACTGCGAGGACTTTCAACATGACAGTCCAAGATGATATGAAAGACTCATATGTGATAGCAGGTACCCTTTCTCTAAATTCAGTCAGTGCAAATATTTTATTTGATTCTGGAGCAACTAAATCTTTTATATCAAAGGACTTTGCGCATAAATTAAGACTTAAGGCTGAACCCTTGATAGAACCCTTACAAGTGGAAATAGCCAACCATGAAATTATTCCTGTTAACCAGATTCACCCCGCCTGTGAGTTAGGCATAGGGGAACAATCTTTTAGTATTGATCTGATTACTTTTAAATTAGGGGAGTTTGATGTAATTTTGGGAATGGACTGGCTATCTAGAAATGATGCTCAGATAGACTGTAAAGGGAAGAAAGTTAAGTTGAATATCCCGGGGAAGAAAGAAGTCATATTTAGAGGAAAGAGGCAGACGCAAAATTTTTTGACCATGGCCCAGGCCAATAAGATGCTACGAAAAGGAAATGGGGCTTACCTAGCCTATGTGGTGGACACGCAGAATGAGGTGCCCAACTTGCAAGATATTTCGGTAGTCAACGAATTTGAAGATGTATTTCCACAAGACCTTCCGGGATTACCACCCGATAGAGTGATTGAATTTGCTATTGAGTTGGCCCCAGGAATGACGCCAGTTTCAAAGGCACCTTACCGATTAGCCCCATTAGAAATGAAGGAATTGGCTATCCAATTACAAGAGCTTTTGGATAAGGGTATGATAAGACCCAGTGTGTCTCCGTGGGGAGCACCAGTATTATTTGTTAAGAAGAAAGATGGGAGCATGAGGCTGTGGATCGACTACCGAGAGTTGAACAAGCTAACCATAAAGAACAAGTACCCGTTACCCAGAATAGACGATCTGTTTGATCAACTAAAGGATGTTGTTTACTTTTCCAAGATTGACCTGAGAACTGGATATCACTAACTAAAGATTAAACCCGAAGATATTCCCAAGACTGCGTTCCGTACCAGGTATGGGCACTATGAGTTCTTGGTAATGTCCTTTAGATTAACCAACGCCCCAACGACTTTCATGGATTTAATGAACAGAGTATTCAAGAAGTACTTGGACAAGTGTGTGATAGTTTTTATCGATCATATTTTAATCTACTCAAGGACCGAGGCAGAACATGCAGAGCATTTGAGGATAGCTCTAGGAATACTCAAAGAGGAACAGTTATTTGCCAAATTCTCGAAGTGTGAATTCTGGCGGAATGAAGTACAGTTTTTAGGACATGTGATCAATAAAGAAGGAGTATTGGTCGACCCCTCCAAGATAGAGGTGGTCTCAAATTGGGAAAGGCCAACCACACCCACAGAGGTAAGGAGTTTCATAGGATTGGCCGGCTACTATCGTAGATTTGTACAGGACTTTGCGAAGATCGCAGCCCCTTTGACACGACTTACTCGTAAGACAGAGAAATTTGAATGGACGGAAAAATGCGAGAACGGTAAGGTGATTGCATATGCGTCGAGACAACTGAAGGAATGCGAGATTAGATATCCTACTCATGACCTGGAGCTCGCGGCAATAGTTTTTGCCTTAAAAATTTGGAGGCACTACTTGTATGGAGAGAAGTGCTAGATTTTCACAGATCATAAGAGCCTCAAATACATATTTACGCAGAAATAGCTCAACATGCGCCAGAGGAAATGGTTAGAACTAATCAAGGACTATGATTGTGAGATTCTCTATCATCCAGGGAAAGCCAATGTGGTGGCTGACGCCCTTAGCAGGAAGGAAAAACTCAAAATGATAATGACTTCGGAGGAATTGATAAGGGATTTCGAGAGAATGGAAATAGAAGTAAAGGTAACCGGAGCCGGAACTGAAAAGCTGTTTGAGAACTCGATGCAGCCAGAGTTATTGGAAAAGATTAGATTGTGCCAAGAGAAAGTAATGAATGAAGGCAGAGAGTCAACGACTGGAGAAGAGATCCATACTGAGAGAGATGATAAAGGGATAATGAGGTATTCCTACCGGATTTGGGTTCCGAATGTTCAAGAGCTTAAAGACGAGATTTTGGATGAAAGCCATAGTTCAAGGTATTCCATTCACCCGGGAAGCACCAAGATGTATAGGGATTTGAAGGAGTATTATTGGTGGCCCAACATGAAGAAGGACGTAGCAGAATGGGTAAGAAAATGTTAGACTTGCCAAAGAGTAATGGCAGAGCACCAGAGACCCAGTGGGCTTTTACGACCCATGGAGATTCCTCAATGGAAATGGGAACAGATAGCCATGGATTTTGTTGTCGGCTTACCAAGGACGAAAGCCAATCATGATGCTATATGGGTAATTATAGACCAACTGACAAAGTCAGCTCATTTCATTCCTATCAATGAGAGATACACGGTCGATAAACTGGTGGACATTTACCTTAAGGAAATAGTGACGCGACATGGAGTCCCAGCATCAATTGTCTCAGACCGAGACCCCAGGTTCAACTCCAGATTTTGGAGGAGCTTTCAAGAATGTGTGGGGACCAAATTAAACATGAGTACCGCTTACCATCCCCAAACGGATGGGGAAAGTGAAAGGACCATCCAGACACTAGAGGATATGTTGAGGGTCTGTGCAATAGACTTTAAAGGAAGTTGGGATGATCACTTGCCGTTGATCGAGTTTTCTTATAACAATAGCTTTCATACCAGCATCAGAATGCCGCCTTATGAGGCCCTGTACGGAAGAAGGTGTCGATCTCCCTTATACTGGGATGAAGTAGGAGAGTGGAAGATGCTCGGACCCGAAGTGGTCCAAAGGACCAAAGACATAGTGGATCTTATCAGAGGACGGCTGGTAGCATCCTAAGACAGACAGAAGAAATATGCAGACCTAGCCCGAAAGGACAAGGACTATGAAGTAAGGGACTTAGTACTGCTAAAAGTATCCCCTTGGAAGGGATTAATGAGGTTCAGAAAGAAAGGGAAACTAAGCCCAAGATACATTGGACCTTTTGAGATGCTAAGACGGATTGGGAAGTTGGCTTACGAGCTAGCCTTACCCCCGAACCTACAACAAGTTCATAATGTGTTCCATGTATCAATGCTAAGGAAGTATCATCGGGATGCCAGACACATAGTGGAGTACGAGCAGGTGGATATGCAACCAGATCTGACTTACGTGGAGAAACCAGTAAAGATTATGGATAAGAAGGAGCAGATGCTTCGGAACAAAGTGATCAAGCTAGTCAGAGTGCTATGGCAGAATCATACTGTGGAAGAATCAATTTGGGAACAAGAGAGCGCAATGCTAGAAAAGTACCCCCATTTGTTTTCTATTTGATTCCGGGACGGAATCCTTTTAAGGAGGGGAGACTGTAATAACCCCAAAATTTTGGACTTTTTGTAATCCTTATGAATAGTGATTTTGCTGATTATGCTGAATAAGAAAACTTTTCATGCCACACTTTGTAGAGGTTCTTTTATTGTTATTCTGAGATCTTATTAGTACTCTATATGGTATATAAGTGTATGTAAAGATCGTCAAAATCCAAATTCGAACACTTTGAATTTTTCCCGAAAACCCACCAGATACAGAAAGAACTAAGTATAAGGTAACATGATTAAAAGGATTTATATTCAAGGATTATAAGAGAGGATCATAAAAGGAATATAATGTATTGAGAAAGGTTAAGGGAACCCAAGTAATAAGATCCCGATTATGATCCCTCAAATGATAAACGAGAACGAAAGTTAAGCGAACCGTATAACAGATCAACGATCATTAGCCAAGTAATTATGGGTTAATCAAAAGGGTTAGTGGATGATGATTTCATCACACCAACAAGAGGAAGATAAGTGTAACAAGATGACATAAGAGGATGACATAAGCATGACAAAATGGGAAGGAATTGTTGGTTGATTGTAAGCCACACAATTTTTACCATGGTAAAAGGTTAATTAACAAAACAAAAGGAAGCAACCAAGCCAACAATAATCATAACACAAAATCAAATTTGAGAAGTTGACTTTGCATTTCTAACAAGAAGCTCTCGGCCTCTTTTCTTTTTCAAAGAAAAGAAAATCTAAATTCAAGTTTCAAGCTTTGATAATTAGTGAGGTAATTATCCAAGGTTCCTTGTACATAGATATAGATATCCTATGAATATAAGCTTTCATTTCCTTCACAATCTCTTCCAATAATTCATGGAAGAAGAGAGTGAATAGTGTTTTCAAGAACTTAAAATTTTGATCTTGTGTTTTTGTTGAGATAAAGCTTTAGTAAGGATTTCCAAAGGTTGTTTCAAGCTCATTAGTTACTCCTACTCACAAGGAAAGTATAATCTCTTAACCTAGCCTTATTATTGAATGTTAAGAGCTTATTATGAGTAGTATAGTTCATGATAAGCATGATTATTGTATATTTAGAGTTGGGTTGGATTTATAATGAGTTTGGAGTTGTAAATCTTGATTATTGATTAATGAACTTAAGTATAAGCTTTTAGTTCATGATTCAGAGTAGTATAAATTGGAAATCTTGAGATGTTGGGGCTGTTGTAGTAGAGTATGGATGGATTTTGGTTGTAGTAATGATTGTGGGATTGATTGTGGATTGATTTGGAGTTGTACAAATTTGGTAATCGCGTAAACATAGCCGTCGTAATGCCCGATTTACCTTAGACTTCTTTTGTTCTTAACATCATGACCCGTGAACTCACTGTTAGGTTTTGACCACTGCCATGATTAGATAGTTCATGTTACGAGCTTTGTTTTGATATGGGGTTCGCTTGAATCCGATGTACGGTTTAGGATAAACGAGCGTTTTAAGTAACGGCGTTTCGCGAACGAACCATTACCCCTCGCCTTACTTTGAAACCTTGGTTAAGGCCCTTAAATGACTAATTGGGGTGTGAAACAATTATGTAAAGTGTATTAGGCAGTTGGTAGGGTACTCGCAAAAGAATCGCCTTAAAATTCTTAATGGTTAATTTATTAAAAATGGTGGAGCCGAGGGTACTCGAGCGACTTAAGTGAATCGTTAAGCGCAAAAGCGAACGTTAGGGTCTAATTGGTTAAAGTATAAATTCCTTAGCGACTTTGGTTTAATTCCAACTTATATGTTGTTTATAGGTTACTAGACTCGTCCCAGGCCTTTTATCACCCCCAGTCGCTCAGGCAAGTTTTCTACCCGTTATACTGTTGTTGTGATGTATATATGTATATGCATTATCTTGTGATAAGTGCATGATTATTATTAGCAAAGTCTTGCGATATATTGTAGCATGTGATATGATATTTATATGTATGCCTGTTTCGTAATCTTGATATCAGATTGTTGATTCAAATGCTTATAAGTTGCATAATACCTATGCTAGAGATAAGCAGTAGTTGCGTATAACCTTAGTATAGGGGACCCAAAGGTGAACATTTTCTAAACCGGGAGTCGATGTTCCCGAGTATATATATATATATATATATATATTTATTTATTTATATAAATATAGATATAGTTTTCAAAACTATTAATCGAATAAGGTTTATTCGATAACTTTATTTTATTTAATGAATAATATTTTGAATATTCATTCGAGGACTTATGACTCCGCTTATTTTATTTAATGAGTATTATTTTGAATATTCATTCGAGGACTTATGACTCCGCTTATTTTATTTATTGAATATTATTTTGGATATTCATTCAAGGACTTATGACTCCGCTTCTTTTATTAAATAATATTCTTTATTTTATTAAAGAATAATGTTTCGATAATCAAACTTATTTTCGATTATTCAAATAAAGATCGTACTTTTGTATAAGTACATCTTTGGTTATTTAGTATTCATTTCAAGTATGAGTTTTAAAACTTCTACTTCAATTATTTTTTTATAAAGATTATTCTTTATGGGAATATTATTTAAATAATAATATTCAGATATTTTCTAATATATTAGGACTGATTTATTTTATTAAATCAACATTACTCCAAACATTCTGAAAAATATTTTCGAGTCTTCAAAATGATTTTTAAAAGTTAGGGCGGATCCCAAAACTTATTTTATATTTAAGATCCTCCTTTCAAAGGGGATTTAAATACTCGCTCAAAACCTGAGGGATCCGGCTCTGTGGTGTATTTTATATTCGCAACAAGGTTGCTGTTTTGATAAACAGTTTGATTACTTGCCCAGTGTTCGGGAAGTAAGTCCATCTAATTGAGTCGGCATAAGCGACAGGCCGGGGTACGGTCTATCAAAGTGTAAGTGGCTGGGTGGCAGCCCATCAACGCGTAAGAGGCCGGGTGGCGGTCCAACACAAGGTCCTAATGAGGCCAGGGTGATGACCGGTGGGGGATTCATCCATCTACTAGTAGAAAAGGTTACTTATTGGTATCTTTGCCCGATCAGCAAGATATCAGGTTTATGCCAAAATTCTTTTCTTTCCAAAACTCATTGGATATTGCAACTCTGTTCATACTTTATATGATAGAGGTTTTCAGGAATTGTATGAGAGATATATATGGATATATATATATATATATATATATATATATATATATATATATCGGGACTTAATGAAGTATCTCGTAACTTCATTTCATTCAATAATATTTCAAAGATCGAATCTATGCAAGTCTTATGTGGTAGTCCCACCTATGTGATGAACTTCGAAAACTTATTATACTTGGAACGGTGATAGTTCAAGTAGTCTTACAAAAAGATATAAGTATAGTGAAGTAATTGGTAACTTCATCTTCCTTTAAGCTTATATCCAGTAAGTAATTACCTTACACTTGATAAAGGTTTCTAGTAATTTATCCATTTAGATACTTGTATTATTGTTTACACTATATATTATCTTTCGAGCTGTAATGCTCACTCTTGCTTCATATCTTCATCACACAACAACAGTTAGGAAAGATGGCCAGACTCAAGCAGACCCAGCGCAAGCGCGTGGGAAGCGTCCCGCGTCTTCCCGTTGATATCGTAGCTGCTATAGCTGCAGAGGTAGATCTATTGTAGACCAGGCATTCTATTTTTGGGAATCAATTATGTATAATTATAACTTGTGGCAGATAATGGCAATTAACTATAAACTTATCAAGTAATCATTTTGGGTTGTAATAACTTTTAAATTATGGATTCAAGGACTTGTACTTATTTGAATTTCATCTCTGAGACTATAACGTGTTGTGGTGTGTGTTAGTGTGGGGTCACAGCATGAGGTTATTTATTATTAATTAAGTTAAGTGATATTGTGGAAAGAAAGACCGTGACAACCCGGATCCCCGGCCCCGGATCTGAGGGTGTTACAGAAATGATCTTGGACAATGATCTTTTGGGTTAAGATCTTGGAGAATCTGATAAGTCCTCACAGACTTTAGAAGAAATATTTGATCCCTAATGGCATATCATTGATCATTGGTTAACTTTCCAGAATTCAAATCTGGAAATGATTTTGACTTTGTCAAAATTAAAGCTCATAAATAAGGACTCAAATATTATTTGACGAGTTTATGAGGTATACTTCTTCATGGAAGTTGAGGGATATCAGGAATTCTGCCACTTAAAAGAATCCTAATTTCCCCTCTCAGAAGGAACATTTCTGAATCCCTTGACTGAGAGTTTCCATCCTTGAAGGTGGAAGGCAACTTTTCTATGAAAAGAAATTTCTCGCAGGTACACTTGGATGTTTGGAGCTTTGAGTGAGTGACACATTGTGAGACTGAGTGACTAACACTTGAGTGTAGAGTGAAATGAAACACAATGTATGATCACTAAACAGAAATCACACACTTGCACTGTGAGAAATGGTTACCAAATAATCTTTTCACTTGGTTGGTTGATCCTAAGGTTCTACTCTGAATACAATTTGAAGGATTACTCAACTAAGGGGAAAGATTATAAAGAGGTTATGGACTAATAATCTTTCTAACTTTACTGTACTAAAGAAGGGATTCTTCATCTTAGGGGGAGAGATTATTGGGTTTCATTTCTGGATTTCAAAATGTTTTCTATGTGCTTTATGGGAAGATCTGAAGATTGTTGAAGACAGTGTTTGGAAGACGTATCTATCTGTAACTTTACATAAAGGGGAGAAGAATTTGTTCTCTGCTGAAGCTGAATGTGTATAGAAAATGTGGTAGATATAAGATAGCATTATTTCCAAGTCCAGGATTGAAATTTGTAAGCTGATTGAAGATTTTTGGTTATGGTTAGTTGAGTTATCCTCCAAACAGTTGTTTCTCCATTATTATCTGACCGTCAGGTGTAACAGTCAAATGGGGGGAGATTGTTGAGCAAGATTGAAGCTATACGTATAACTCAACAATACTGGTTTGGATAACTCAACATAGAATAAGGACTTTGAAATAATCTATGTTCCACTAGAATAAGTACATATTGTTTATCGGGTATATACACAATGTTGTTGGTAGCTGCAGTGAAGAAGACGTACACAGTGATCTGTATGAAGTTCATTAATATGTTCAGGCATTGGAGAAATAAGGTGGGAGTCATTCGAAGTAGTTATTAGGATCACTATGAAGACCTCAAGGATTCCTAGTGAAGTTGGTTATATTTGGTAGAAGACTTAACAATGGTTTGTACGGGTATAATACGAAGGCCTGGGAGCGGAATTAGTTGTCTGTGAACCAGACCTGTGCACTAGACGTCAGTAAGCCGTGAAAGGAAACAGAGTATTACTTTTAGAAATACTGTTAGGTGGTTTTTGGTACTCGAGAAGACTGGAAATATTTTAAGGTACGAAATCCCGGAGATTAGAAGGCTTGAGATATGAAGGATTACAGCCCGAGAATTCACTGGATTTATTTATTCCAAAGCTGATTTTTTATTAAATGATTAAATGAAAATCAATTCAATTATTTATTTAATTTTACATCAACAATTAATTTTGAATAAATAAATTAATTTGTATTTATATGAATAAATGGAATTAAATTCATTTATTTATTTAAGTTAAAATCAACATATGTTTCTTTTTTATCAACTCAAATTATGTACTCTGCATGCATGCATTCAGTCTTAAATATGTGGGTTTGTTTATTTATTAAACAAAAGCAAAGAAAAGAAAAGAAAAGGAAACCAGGCGAAGTATTTGAACAAAGAAATCAGAAGAAAACAAGTCTGGCAGGTTCATTTGTTTAATTGTACAGCCCGTGAGACCCACCTGGCAGCATTTGTACAAAATAAGCAAAAAGAAAATGGCAGGAGGAAATAAGCAAAAGAAATGCCACAGAGGCGCGTGCCATCCACATTATTGGTGATTGGTTTATTTTTCAGCGTTCTTCACAATTTCTCCCGGCTGTCCTTTTTATCCGCCTTATTCTAAAAACCTGTCATGCTTCTGTTTGTAAAATAGAAGGAAAAAGAATCCACATGCATTTTATTAAATTCAAGAGAACAGGCTGTACAAATCAATCAGAAAAATGGCAGTATTTTATTAATCAAAAATATGTGTCATAGGTTGGAAGGTTACTCCGAGTCACAGGTTACAATTAAAAGAAAGAAACTAAGTAATTATCCAAGGCTTGCAAAGTCGCAGGTTGAAGTAAGAAAATGCATTCGCATGTTGGAAAACAAAAGAAAAGAAAATCAATTCTATATACTGTTTTTACAAGTCTAGTCACATGTTGCATTTCAAAAGGTCGCAGGTTACACTACTAGAAATAGTGTCTACGACATCACCCCTTTAACATCCGTTAGAAATGTCACCCATGTTAAAAGTACTTTTAACATCGGTTGCTCTCAAACTGATGTTAATAGTGTTGTAAGACATCAGTATCTAAACCAACCGATGTCTGTAATCGTTTTTAAAAAAAAATAAAAAATGCCCGCTTCTTTCTTTCCCCCGTTAATACACCAAAAAATTCCCCCTTGACCAAATTTTTTTATTTTCGGTTTCCTCCCATTAAACAAAACTGTTTCCCCCCTTCTCTGCTCTCTCTCAGCTCTCTCATTCTCTCTTCTCTCTCTCTTTCTCTCTCTCTCATTCTTTCTTCTCTCTCACTGTCTTGTCTCTCTTCTATTTTCTCTCTCATCTCTCACTATCTCTTTAACCTAAAACTTATTTTTCACTCTCTTTAACCTAAAACCCCTAAATTTATATGAATTAAACTTGATTAATTCATAAATCGAGGTCGATTGGTGCTAAAAAGCCTTGAAGGAAGTGTGGACTACTCGATTAGTGTGTGAAAAGTAAGTTTTTTTCGAATTTAATTTCAAATTTTATGTTTTGATTTTAATCGAGTTTGTTTGTACAGATCGGTCTCTGGAGCTGGGTTTGGAGCTGGGTTTGGTTAAACTTGAAGGGGGTTTGCTCGATTAGGTAAGATTTCACATGCATGTGTATTTTTGTTACTTTAATAGATGCATGTGTTTAATGCCTGTTCTTTTTTATGTGTTTAATGCATGTTCTTGTTTCATGTGTTAATTTTATGTTTTGTTAATTTAATGTATGTTCTTGTTTAATTTTAATAGATGCATGTGTATGGATCATGTTTAGTTTATGTTCTTGTTTATATTCTTGTTTAGTTTAGGTGTGGAATTGTATATGTGTAAACATATGTAGTTGTAATAATTAATTTATATATTTAATTATGCGTGTTACAAGCATTCGTATTACAAGCATTCATATTACAAGCATTCATATGTTTAATTTATATGCATAATTAATTTATATGTTTAATTATGTTTAATCCTAAATAAGTAAACAACTAAGCGTTACTTCTTAATGTTTGAAATGACAAACAGGTAGGTTGCTAGGTTGCTATTTGTCTTAAAAATAAATGGACAAGTCGTGGATTTTCAAAGACAGGGATTCTTTAGAATATGAGATAGGTGTTGAAAGTTTCTTAATATTTGCAGAAGAGAACTCAAAGGATCCTAAGAACATTCCTTGTCCTTGTGGGCGTTGCGGTAATTTTAGAAAATATAACGTAAAAGTAATACGGGGTCATTTATATGAAAAAAGTTTTAGTTTGAGGTATACTGATTGGATTTGGCATGAAGAAACTAGTTCTAAGAGTGTTAGGTCATCTGCCGGTAGTACATTTCTACCTAAGGAGCAAAATGCTCAATCCGAAATTGTTTGTGAAGCTGCTTATAATTTGGACGATCATGATTCATATGACTTCAATAGGTTTGTAGCTGATGCAGAACAACCTTTGTATAAGGGCAGTGAATGTACGAAGTTAGAGTCAATGTTTAAGCTATATATAATTGGAAATCTAGGTTTGGTATTAGCGATAGCGCCTTCACTGATCTTCTCACTTCTGTTGGTTCTTTTCTTCCTCAAGATCATGTGTTACCGGTTAATGCGTATGAGGCAAAGAAAACCTTATCTGGCTTGGGCCTCGAGTACATTAAATTTCATGCATGTCCAAACAATTGTCTACTCTACAGGGGTATAAATCTTAATGCATTTGAGTATCCTAAATGTCGTTTATCTCGCTGGAATGTTGCGAAAGATGGTAAACTTAGGGTAAATAGTCCAGCCAAGGTTATGTGGTATTTTTCTATCATTCCTAGGTTTGAAAGAATGTTTAAATCTCCTGATACCGCTGGACAGTTGATTTGGCATTCAAAAAAATGGTCAAATGATGGTCAGATGCGGCATCCGGCCGACTCTCCTTCATGGAGGAATATTGATTATCGGTGGCCTTCGTTTGCTAGTGATCCAAGAAACCTTCGATTAGCTTTAGGAGCAGATGGTATAAACCTGTTTAATAATGGCCTAAGCAATATGTATAGATGCTGGCCGGTAGTATTGGTAGATTATAATCTTCCTCCATGATTATGCATGAAGAGGAAGTTTATAATGTTATCAATATTAATTCCTGGTCCGCACAAGCCGGGAAATGATATTGACGTATACTTAGAGCCGTTGATCGATGATTCGAAGAAGCTTTGGGTAGAAGGTGAACCAAATGTCTATGACGCTTATAGTAAATCCTATTTTACTTTAAAAGCGGTTTTGATGTGGACCATAAATGACTTTCCTGGATATGCAAATCTGTCTGATTGTGTTAATAAGGGTTACAAGAGCTGTCCCATATGTGGTGACGACACCGTTGCTAAATATTTAAGTCATAGTAAAAAAATGTGTTATCAAGGCCATCATCGTTATTTGGCTGACCATCACCCCTATAGGAGACAAAAGTTGGCTTTTAACGGTGAACAAGAGCTTTGGCGACCACGTCCACCCCTTTCTGGTGAAGAAGTGTTAACACAACAGGAACGGATTAAATTTTCTTATGTCAAGGAAGTAAAGAAGTCCAAAATGGTTGATTGTCCGTGGAAGAGAAAGTCTATTTTTTTCGAGTTAGAATATTGGAAGTTTCACCACGTTCGTCACTGTCTCGATGTTATGTATATCGAGAAGAATGTGTGTGATAATCTGATGGGGACACTGTTAAATATACGGCACAAGTCAAAAGATAGCAAGGCATCTCATCGTGATATGCTTGACATGGGTGTTAGGGCCGATTTAGCTCCACAAGTAGGAGAAAAGAAAACCTACTTGCCTCCTTCTGCTTTTACTTTATCAAAGGCTGAAAAAAGAACAATGTTGTCATCATCCTTGAATATGAAACTTCCGTATGGACATGCATCGAACATTAAAAACTGCGTGTCCATGGCTGATTTAAAGATTTATGGGCTAAAGTCCCATGACTACCACATCCTTCTCCAACAGTTGCTCCCGGTTGCAATTCGATCCGTTCTTCCGAAACATGTTAGGGTCACAATAATACGATTGTGTTTCTTTTTCAACTCCTTGTGCAGCAAAGTAGTCGATGTTTCAAAACTAGATAAACTGCAGTCAGATGTGATATTGACCTTGTGTGAGCTTGAAAAAAAATTTCATGCCTCATTTTTTGATGTTATGATACATCTCATAGTCCACTTGGTTTGGGAATTGCGTTTATGTGGACCAGTGTGCTATAGGTGGATGTATGCGTTTGAACGGTTTAATAAAGTGATGAAGAGCTATGTTAGAAATCGTTATCATCCGGAAGGTTGTATCGCCGAAAGTTATCTTGGTGAGGAATCGGTAGAATTCTGCATCGAGTTTCTTAAAAAGAGTTACAAAATAGCTGGTGTTCCCAAAGACCAAGTCAGGCTTTCTGGTCCCTTATCCGTTGTGAAGATGAAGGAAGTCGAAGAGAAAGAGTGAGATGAGGCACATTTAACTGTCCTGTTAAACAATTCTGAAGTATTTCCTTATATAATGTAAGTTCAGTTTTCGTTCTTGTAAAACCATATCTTTTCGGTAAGTATTCTTGTGAGTGAATATAATAGATGTTTTTTTATCAGAAAGCATAAGGAGTATCTTGAAGAAATTCATCGAGGAAAGAAAATGAGTGTTCATTGGCTCATGGGAGAACATAATCGGCTATTTACTGAATGGTTCGAAAGAAAAGTTGGTTTCTCTTATTCTGACTTTTATTGTGAGTTTTATTTAATATAATTAATAAGTGGCTTATATGTAGTTAATGACAATGTGTGCACGTTAGGAGTGAACTTAAGGAAAACCACGCCGCTGTTTCAGAAATGATAAGATGGTTGGATACCAAACCATCTTATTATGTTTTAACTTACGAAGGATATCCAGTTGACGGAGTTCGGTACTTCACAAAAGATCGTGATAAATCAAGGGTTGTTCAGAACAGTGGTGTTTGTTTAGTTGCTAAGACGGTTTAAGTTTGTAGTGCTAGGGATTTAAATCCGATCGAGAGTGATATGAAGTTCTATGGCATCATTCTAGAAATAGGGGAGTTGGACTACCACGATTTCAAAGCCCCTTTATTCTTCTGTAAATGGGCATCGAATGACAGAGGTATCAAAGTGGATGATCTTGGCTTCACGCTTGTGGACTTTAGTCGACAGGTCCAGAAGAAGGATAAATATGTTTCCGTTGATCAAGTGAAGCAAGTATTTTATGTCGAAGATCCGGTTGATGCTACCTGGTCCATTGTATTAAAATCCACGACTCGAGACTATCACGATATCTACAATAAAGATAAACTAGGAGACACGACAATGTAGCATCAACCATTTTGCTCTAATATCCCGGCATGTGATGTTGCTGATGATATGGAGCATAGTGTTAGAGAAAATATTGAGGGAATTTGGGTTAAAAACTGAACAATATATTTATATATTGTAAAACTATGTACTATGTTGTGTGTATTCTCTTTCTAGAGTTAATATGTTTTGCTTAATGTACTATGTTACCATTTTATATGAATGCACTTCTAATTTACACATTTCGCTTAATGCACATATTTATATCAGTTGATTTTTTAATTATTCATGTTCTATCTACATATTTAATTATCTGCATATTTAATGATAATAAATATGTTGAGACTAGTGTGTTTGTCGACTTATGATCACATCTCATTGATCATAGGTATGGTGATACTAAAGTCAAAACACATGCACATGTATTAAATACATGGTGCTGGATTGACCCGTTATGAGATACTACATGTTTAAAGTGTCATAAGTTAATCTCACAGTGATAATGATTTATTGGTCCTTTGACCTGAAATCATTATATTTCTATACGAGAATTAATATACTTTGATACTATTAAAAGTTATCCTTGACCGGGTAATAATAAAAGTAGACATTGGGTATATTATGAATCGTAAGAGAAATTTGAATGATCTAGATGGGAAGGTTAAGTCTTGTTGCATGTTTTCGTGCTCATATTCAAATATAAATCTGGCTTCCGGATTATACTTCCTTAATATTGCCAGATAGAACACATTGTGAACTTGCTTCAGGTTTAAGGGTAGGGCTATCCCAGAAGCTAACTTCCCAATATGTCTCAAAATATCAAATGGTCCGATGTATCTCAGGCCTAACTTTCCTTTATTTTCGATCCTCATCAATCCTTTCCAAGGGAATACCTTTAACCACACCAGGTTACCTACTTCATGCTCATTATCCTTCCGGGCCAAAGCGGCGTACTTCTCCAATCAATCTTGGGCTGCTACCATCCGTCCTCAAATTAAATCTATTATGTCCTTGGTCCTTTGGACCACTGCTGGTCCGAGCATTTTACACTCTCCGACTTCATCCCGATATAAGGTAGATTGGCATTGTCTTCCCTGAAGAACCTCATAAGGCGACATCCCGATACTGACATATCATCTATCATCGTAAGAAAACTTAATCCGTGCAGAGTGATCATTCCAAAAAAATTTCAAGTCTATCACACAGACTCTAATCATATCTTCTAGCGCTACAACTTTTGCTTCTTAAAACTCATTCTTTCCTAGTTCGTAAGTGTTACTATCTTCCGTTCATAATATTATTTGGTCTATACTTTTACTCGTTGGCATTTTATAACCTTTTAATAATTGCGTCGACCTTAATTCCATGAACGCATTTTGATTTTGGAGACAACCGCACTTATAATACTCATATCCTAACCGCTTCTATCTTTGAAAGCTCGATCCATCATAAAGAAGTAAAAGAATTTATTGAGAGATCATTATGATCATGAACACTTGTTACATCGCATAGTTAGTACAGAAGGGGGCCAACCTTTAGTACATGACAAGCAATTTAACAACATATGGTATCTTACTAGACTTCTATCACACATATACATAGTCAGTCGGAAATACCTCCCCTCTTGGAAAGGTTGTTCTTCTCGGTTTACACAAAATGAAAAGGAGAGAAAAGAACGAATTTAAGAGAATTATATAAAAATATATAAATGGTCACAAAATATATGTCTTGGAATCTACCTCTGAATTATAGAGGTTTATCATAAGAGAACAAAACATATATATATATATATATATTTATATATTTATATCAAGTATTATTATATATATATCAATATCAAGTATTATTGCATTGTATTTCACGTGCCTGGGTATTTTTGTTATTCCGTCCTTCCTTCTATGGACCCATACTCTTGCTCAATCTTATTAATAATCACCTTTGAAACTCCATCAACATCGAAAATCATATAAGGGGTTTCATTCTTGACATTATTGTTACTAGAATCCCATGCTTGTGCCACAACCTTCCTCGAATAGTAGTAATACTCTTGATCGATAAGAAGGAATAAATATTCAATAGTTAAATGATAGACTTAGTTATTCTATCAATGATAACTTATACATCTCCATGATACGAGTACTGGTACTCAATCTCAACATCCATTACAATACAACTCTCACGATTATTATCATCTCATTATTCACAGAATCATTGCTGCATTATTAAAGTCCATCACTGATCTATTGCAGTCATTTATCTTCCTCGGGATCTTAATAACTAATCATACAAAATCTATATATGTCATATTGAAATTTTTAAGGAGGCAACCTAATCACGATTCGTGATCCGTGAAGAACATTTCTTGAACTTGACGTAGATAAGATATGAAGCTAGATAAAATTGTTAAAGAGTTTCAATCTATCAAAGCAACGATAGCAGGTTATTGCAATTAATAATCATATGTCCTCAATAGTAGACTTGAAACTCAAGGGTTCATTTAGTCCTTTTGGAACATGCTACTGGTTTAGCTCAAGGTAGGACCTTCTATGATGGGTAGCTCGCTCACAACGATAACATGAATTAAATTTCTACCAACCTACTATTTTGGTTGAGTATTGCACAGTCATCAGAAAGGAATGTAAATCTTCCACACTATAATATAACCTTCACGTCTTTAACCAGCATTTTTGTATTCCTTTGGCACGAGCACCTATAATTTCCCTCTTATACTTAATGTGTCGGTAATAGTTCCTTACAATCAATGTTTTTTTTGAACCATCTTCAACTAAATTTCATACCTCATTTATAATCACTATTTATGTGAAGATGTTTTTTTTAAGCTCTGGTGAGAAAACAAATCACCATTTTTCCATAAGTTATTTCCTTGGTCTTTAAATGTGAACATTATTACGGTTGATTCTCGATCATACTTAGGATGTCTCTTATCTTGGGTCCTTCTTGTTTATAAAAACCATTTCGACCTTCATTGGTTTGATCTATACTTCCTCATGTTTTAACATGGGCCCCGCTTGGCATCATTATTATTACGTCATATTTCCTTTACCAAAATTTCTATTTGGAAAACTTAAATGTTAACTCTCTTCTTGAAAAATCTCAAGGGTTTTCCTTAAACCATTCCTCATGTATTCCCTAGGTACATGGCATACCAAGATACCATTTACTAATATTAGAACCATTATCTATATAGTTCTGAAAAACCTCTCTACTGATCTTTAAAGGTTGTCGTTACCTTAATCCTTCAAATTTATACTGTCAAAACTCATGACGTCCTTATTAAGGGTGAAATGCCAACCTTTATGCATTCCCCCATGGTTCATCTCATGTTATTGAGGTTTTATCCTTAATTCCACCTTTAAAAAGGTAATTACACTCTTCCATTGATAAATCAAGTCATCTATCCCTGATAAGGGTAACTCATTCAATCATTCCCACCTCGATAGTCTATACTTAGTTTCATGGTAACATCTTTTTCCAAACTGAGGTCAATCCATATCATCTCTGAACGATAACAACGTTTATCTGCTTTTCTTGCCTGATTTAGTAATGGTAGCAAATACGTTCTGAAAAATATTGGTCGTGTTTAGTCGTGGAACTCTTCTTACTAAATTTTCATTTACTTTTGTTGTTTGTCGCAACATTCATCTCAATATTTGTATTTTTTTTATACCTGGCATATCCCCTTTGGGTATCAAGTCGCAGGTGATAAATAAACTTCACGTCCTTGAAGGTCAACTTCCTTCATTCAATAACCTAATTTCTTGCTTTCCTGTCTCCTCAGTCCATCCATGTCTCATTATTAATCCATTGATCTATCTCAAGGTTTCCTCGAATCCTCCCAACTTAAAGGGGATAAAATAAATGTGTTTCTTATGCTTTCAACCTCAATATTACCTCATGGTCAATCACCATCACCCTGATGATTACCTAGTTTTCCATCATTATTTCTTGGGTTCCTTAGGATTTCCTCATATTTAACTCCCTCATTGTTCCTCAACTCTATTGCTTTTTATATTCCTTTCCCTTTCAGTGTTTTGGTTTTCATTTTTATTACAATCATTTCATGAACCAAGACAAAATAAGCATTAATTTCAAACATCCTGTCATTCTGGATTCGTGTTCTTCAAATGAAACTTGACGACTTTTACAACCTATATTCATAATTCATCCTACTATTCCTCCTTTGGCCTGGCTCTAAAACTTCTACACTATCTCTCTATCTTTCTTGGCCTCCCACTTGTGGCTGGCCTCTCCTTTTGGAAGGTAAGTGGAAAAAATAGTATTTTACGTCTCATCAATCATTTAGGATCTCCAATAAATTCCTCTATTTCCTTTATCCAGGCTCTTTTCTTGGATGTGTCAGCTGTTCCGTGGGACTCTGAGAGCTTAAGCGACTAAAAGGTCTTGAAGAATTTCCCACCGTATTAATTCCTCAAGGTGGTGGTTGGGGATAATAGTCTAAGTTTTGCTTACGAAGGTCCATGAATTTTCCTCATAGGAGTATGTCTGTTATGGATTAAAAACTAATATATATAATTGCTATATTTAGTACTAAGGAACGTGAGCTTCAAGGCTCGATTTGACTGCTCTTGTGTTTCGTGACTCAATCTGCCTTAACAAGATGCCTACGTACCTTGCTGATTGCCAAAGATCAAGTCAAAAAATGTAGTTCTGATTTGTGGGGTAAGGCCCCCTATATAGATGTGGGGGTCCTTGAATTGGACTTGGTGTAGGAGACTTGGTGGTCAAGCCTCTGAATTAGGATAGACTTAGGAGTCCTAGGAAGTAGGAAGCTGATTCCTTATCCCATGAGGTTCCTTGGAGGCCAATCTACAAGGATTTATATCCCCATTAGGACTTATCTTGATAGCTGTTTTTCTCCCTTATTTATTAATTATGAAATTAATAAATAATCAGGGCTTTGGGCCTTCTTTGTTCGATCAGGCCTGATCTGGTCCATCAGGCCTGATCAACGTGTTAACCTTTCTGATCTGAATATCGTACATCTTCTTTTTGGGCCTAGCAGCCCACACCTTGTATAATTAATGCAATATTTAATTTTACAATCAGGATTTATTTATCCCTATCATTTGCCCCCCAACTTTTGGGAAACATTGATTAGGTTTCGCAGAAGTTAAGTCTATTCATTCCCTTACAGGGTTTCGTTTTTGCGTAAAGTGTGGAGCGACCTACACGTTTAAAATGATTGTTCCTTTTATTCAGGAATTATCCTGATTTCCCAGAATTTTTCCCTTAATTCCGGGATTTTTCCCTAATTTTCTGGATTTTTCCCTTAATTTCTAGGATTTATCCTTAATTTCTGGCATTTATCCTTATTTTTCTGGATTTTTCCCTTATTTTTCTGGATTTTTCCCTTAATTTCTGGGATTTATCCTTATTTTTCTGGATTTTCCCCTTAATTTATGGGATTTATCCTTATTTTACTGGATTTTTCCCTTAATTTCTGGGATTTATCCTTATTTTTCTGGATTTTTCCCTTAATTTCTGGGATTTATCCTTAATTTTCTGGATTTATTCCTTATTTATGAAAATATTATCATTTTTCAGAAAATATTTTAAGGAATTTCCTTATTTTTCAGTAATTTTCCAGGAATTTTTCCTTCTTTTTCTTCCCCCTTTTCCTTTTTTCTTTTTCTCTCTTCTTTTTTTTATACAGATTTCGACCAGGAATCCTGTTCTACCAGGATCCTGGTCGAATTAGCCTCTGTTGTGCCTTGGTCGAAGGCTTTTCGAGGAGGATGCATTCGATCAGGAATCCTGGTCGAATTTCGGCCAGGATTTTTCCCTTTTTTTGTCGACTAGGAATTTTTCGACTAGGATTTTCGTCTCTTTCGGTCAGGATTCTTGTGTTTCTGACCGAATTAACCATCTTTCTTGCCTTGGTCGAAGCTATTTCGAGCAGGATTGGTTCGACCAGGATTTTCTCATGATTTCTAGTCGAATGAGTCTAAATTCTGGTCGAATTAAGCTTATTTTTCAGCCTTGATCGACAAAAGTTTGACCTCAGGAGCTTCGATCAGGATTCCTTCGTGTTTCTTGGTCGAATGGATCGTCTTTCTGGTCGAATTAAGGCTGTTTTTTAGCCTTGATCGACAGGGTTTCGACCTCAAGCCATTCAACCAGGATTTCTTTATGTTTTCTGGTCGAATGGGTCAGGAATATTTACATAATGATTTTTTGCATATACTTTAGATTTGGGCCCTTAAATCTGGGCTAAATTTTCTTGGGCCAACCCTTTTAATGGGTTTTTCTTTTTCACCCCTAAAATCACTTGGGCCTAATACAGAGGCCTTTTTACCTGGGCTTTTTAAATACTTGGGCCTTTAACTGGGCTTGACTTTTTCAAGGTTTTTCTAGAATTGGGCCTCATTTCTGAGCCCAAATTCCAAACTCTTCTAGGATTCTTCCAGATTCTTCCAGAATCTCCAAAAAACTTAAGTTTTTCTTTTGTTTTTTACTGGAATTCTCTGGATAATTCCAGAACCTTCTAGTTTTTGGGCCCAAACAGGCTTTTTAAGGCCCATTATCCCCCTTCCTTGGTTATATAAAGGTGGGGTGAAAGTTTGATTTCTCCACACCTCTCATTTCACCTCTCTACTCATTTCATAACTTCTCCTCATCCTTCCCCCAGCTTTCTAACCTTTCCTCTCTCAAATCCCCTCCCTTAGTTTTCCAACTTCAGGCTTTTTCCAGCTTACTAGTGGCTAACAAGAGTTCCGAGAGGGCGGCAAAGATAGCCTCGGCTTCAAAATGAGGTAAGGATATCGAGATCCGTTCTTCGTAAACGTCTTTAATCGATATGATTAATACTAGGGGGGATGACTACATCCCTCCACTGCACATCTTGATTCTTTTAATCATTGTAATACTTGGCACAACATAGATTTTGATAAACTGAATGCACGTTATAACGTCCTTCCTCCTCTTTGATTAGTTCCAGTCTCTGGTGGTGACCGTACTTGCCACTGGAGACCCGACACTCTCTTTATTTACACTGATGCCCTTAATGCTGGGCTTAGGTTTCCTTTCCACCCTTTTATTCCTCATCTTTTAGCTGATTTACAAATCAACCCGTGTCAGCTTCCTCCAAACGCTTGGAGGAACATTCTATGTTTTATGGTCTGCTGCCTTAGGGAGGGCTTTCCCCTTTCTGTAGCTGTTTTTAGGAAGGTCTTTCAGTGCTACAATAGCTCTTCCAGTATTTATGGTTGGGTCTATGTCAAGCAAAGGCCCAAAAGTAAACATATCTTTAACAACACCTCCATTCCTGATAACAACCAAAATTGGAGGAATAGTTTCGTTGGGTTATGTTGGGAGAATGGTGACTGGGGCACAGTCTTCCGATCTTCCTTCGGGAAGGTCAGTGATGGTAGCCTCAAATCCATTCACTTAACTCCTGAGAAAACTATTATTTATAATGGGCTTACTCAGGACGACGGCACTACTACCAGCTGGACTCTCTTAGAGGAGTTCTCCCTCATTCACGTGGGACTATCCTCTATTTCTCAACAGGGTATTTTTCTTCCCTTCTCAACTTTATTTCATTTCATGCATTATTAACATCACTTATTTTGTTTTTTGCCTTATTTTGCAGCTGCTAAGGAGATTAACGAGGACAACGTTCCTCCTGTTGAAGAGACTGCTAGAATGAAGAAAGCTCGGCTCGCAGGCCTAGACACCCGAGGAAAGGCGACAGAGCCTATCTTCTTAAGAAAGTACAAGGAGCCTATGGGGGAGGCTTCAACTGAAGGAGCTGAGGGCCATAGTGCTCCTATCACTGCTGCTGCCCCTGCTGCTGCTGCTACAGGCGCCTTCCAACCTCTCTGGGGATTCCGCCGAGGGGATACCGTGGTTGGTTTTACGAAGCATGCTTGGGATTGGTCCTACCATAGCGTGACTCCCAAGGATTTTACTGACGTGGTGGCCACCCCTGACCTTGAAAGGATTAAGCTCATGGGAGCTCAGTCTCTGGCTTCGGTATGCCTCTTCTTTTTTGAACTTATCTTTCTTTCTTGTAGCATTCTCTTGCCTTATACTTTGTTGATTGCTTTGTTTCAGTCTAACGCCTATTTTCAAGGCGTTGTGAGGCAAGCCGAGTCATGGAATCGGGCTTCCGATAAGGCCGATAATGCCCTCAGGAGGCAACATAAGAAGTATGCTACTCTGGAGAAGAAGTTCAAACGTAAGGAGGAGGAACTCGGGGAGTCTAACGCCGAGCTGGTGGTACTTCGGGCAGAGAAGGACAAAGCTATAGATAACTACCTGGACTCGGAGGAGTTTGCCCTGTCCATGAGGATTAGGGATGACTCAGTCTTTCCCGGGTTTTTTAGGACTGGTTGGGACACGGCCCTTGGGACCGTGAACGAGGCTTGTCCTGATATTAACCCGGCGGATTATGTCTGCCCTGATGACGAGGCTTTGCTACAGAGGTTTCGTACCCGAGTAGTTATCTCGGATCATGTTCCTCAGGATCCGCTCCTTCCTCCTCCTGAGTCTTCTTCCAGGCCTGCTGAGGACGATAGCTCTTCCTCCTCCTTCGAGATGACAGAGACATCTAGCGAGAGCGAGGGGGATGATGATATGGATGCCGAGGGCACCTCAGCTCCTTAGAGCTTCTTTCAGCCCTGCGTGGCTTGTTTTATTTATCTTATTTTTGAGACTTTATTTATCGAACTCTTGTAATATTTATCCGATCTATCACATTTTATGCTTGCATTCCATGCATTTGGTTTTACTTGTCAGGGCATAGATATTTAAACATATTTCGAAAACCTCATGAATTTCCATAAATTGTCTGGGATTCGTCCCTTACACAAGTCTTAATAAACTTCAAAATAAAACTAGAATAAATAGATCCTAAGCAAGCAAAAGCTTCAAGGTGCTTTTCAACCTACTCGTCATCTTGACAAGTGAGAATCATATTCAGTTGCCCTACACACAGTAAACCTTCAGGTTTTGTGCATGCCAAGTTCTCGGGACTTCAAAACCATCCATCATTTCCAGCTTGTAAGTTCCTCTACCTTGAACACTCTTGACTTTGTACGGCCCTTCCCAATTCGGGGCAAGCTTCCCTTTCTGTCCTACACCAGAAGCTTCTATCTTTCTCAAGACCAGGTCACCTTGTTTGAAAAATCTTTCTTTAACCCTTAGGTTGTAGTAGAATGAAGCATTCTTCTGATACTCTACTATCTTTGCATGTGCCCCATCTCGCACTTCGTCGATTAAGTCCAGAGCTAACCTTTGTCCTTCCTCATTTTCCTCAGCATTGAAAGCCTGAATCCTTGGAGAGGAATGTGATATCTCCACGGGAACTACTGCCTCTGCCCCATATGCCAACATGAAGGGAGTTGCTCCGGTCGTGACTCTACAGGTAGTCCTATAGGCCCATAATATTGGAAGTATCTCATCCACCCAATTATTTCTTGACTTCTCAATCCTCATTTTTAGTCCATCCAGGATTATTCGATTTGCTACCTCAGCTTGCCCATTGGCTTGTGGGTGAGCCACAGAGGTGAACCGTAACTCAATCTCATTTTCTTTACAGTACTTCTTAAATTCCTCGTTGTTGAATTGTGTTCCATTATCGGTGACTAGGATACGGGGAATTCCATATCGGCACATGATATTTCCCACAGGAATTGTGCAACCTGCTTAGTTGTGATCTTGGCCAAGGGTTAGGCTTCAATCCACTTGGTGAAATAATCAATGGCTACAATCAGAAACTTTCTTTGTGCCATGGCCATGGGGAAAGGCCCCAAAATATCCATTCCCCACATAGCAAAGGGAATGGGCGAGTTGATAGAGGTCAGCATCTCGGGAGGTTGTCCAACAACAGGTGCATGCTTCTGATAGCGGTCACACTTCTTCACATATTCTTTGGCATCAGCCATCATTTCTGGCCAATAAAAGCCTAGACGAGTTATCTTATGAGCCAAGGCCCTGCCCCCCAAGTGTTGTCCACAAATACCTTCATGCACTTCTTCAAGAGCCAAGCGTGCCTCATTGGGCCTAAGACACCTTAAGTAAGGAACCACAAAAGATCTTTTGTACAGAATCCCATCTATCAAAGAGTACCTTAATGCCCGAACAGTTAACTTCCGTGCTTCAGTTGCATCGCTTGGCAACCATCCGGTTTGAATGTGAGCTTTAATGGGATCAATCCATGACGTCCCCAGGCCTACAGGAGCTACAAGCTTAACATCTATGTTCGTGTCTTTCCGGGGAAAAATTTCTTTTCTTTTGTTTCACTGTCTTTCGGCTTGGATCCACGTTTAACTTATGAGTAATCAGCTCCGGGTCTATGCCTGGCATATCAGCTGCTGACCATGCAAACACATCACTATTTTCTTGCAAAAATTTCACAAACTTCCCTCTAAGGGGCTCCTCTAATGTGGCTCCAATGAAAGTCATCCTCTCAGAATTCTCGGGGTCTAAAGGAATTGAAACCATGTCTTCTGCTGGTTTTCCTCTCTTCTCATCATTTTCTCGGACATCCATATCTTCAATAGGAAGAACCTAGCCCCCGACTCCATCTGCCCTCAAAGAGGCCACATAACAGCTTCTAGCCATTTTTTGATCTCCTCTCTCTTCTCCAATCCCGTTCCGAGTGGGAAACTTCATGACTGAATGGTAGGAAGAAGGGACTGCCTTGAAGGCATGTATCCCTGTTTTTCCCATGATAGCATTATAGGTTGAACTAGCTTTTACCACCACAAAGTCCAACATCTGCGTTGCTTGACTTGGTTCCGTACCTATGGTGGTTGGCAACTTGATTATCCCTTCTACAGGACATTCTACTCCAGCAAATCCATATATCGGCATGTCGGTTGGTGTTAACTGGGAGTCGTTATACCCCATCCTTAGAAAGGCGTCGTGGAGCAAGATATCCACAGAAGCACCATTATCCACAAGGACCCTCTTGACCGGGCTATTTCCTATTACCGGTGTTATGACCAGCGGGTCGTCATGAGGAAACTTCACACCCTCTAGGTCAGAATCATCAAAAGTCAATGTTACTTCTGTCCTGGCCCTCTTCGGGGCTTCTCCAAAAATATGCATAACCTCTCTAGTATATGCCTTTCTGGAATTTTTGGACAATCCAGCAGCAGTTGGACCTCCAAAGATCGTGTTTATCACAGGCCCTCGAGGTCTCGGCCCTCCATAAATGGTGTTTATAACTGGTCCTCTAGGCTGGGGGTTTCGCCCCTGATCGTCTTGGTCCCTCCTACTATCCTCAAAGTTTTTCCTTCCATTATTATTCCTGTCCCCTCCTTCTCCAGTGTATTTGTTCAATCTTCCTTTTCGAATGAGTAACTCAATTTCATCTTTCAACTGCCTACACTCATCGGTGTCGTGACCAACATCTTTGTGAAATCTGTAATATTTGCTTTTGTCTAGCTTGGTAGGATCAGCCTTCAGGGGCTTAGGCCAACGAATATCTCGATCTTTCTCGATTTCCATCAAGATCTGGCTTCTAGGAGCATTCAGCTTAGCGTATTCGGTGAACTTTTGCCCAGGTCCTCCCTTCTTGGGGGTTGAATCAGGGTTTTGCTCGGTTCTAGGATACTTGTCCTTAGCGATATACTCCAGATCAGTTTTTCGCTTCTTGCCTCCACTGGGCTCATTACTTACTACGGTCTTCCTCATGCTTTCTTCAACTTTGATATACTTCCCTGCCCTCTCCTGGAGCTGCAACATGCTTTCAGGGGGGCGTTTGGCCAAGGACATCTTAAAAAACTCATCCCTAGTTCCTTGTTGCAGCGCTATCATGGCTACCTTACCATCAAGGTCTGGGACTTTTAAAGCCTCCTTTGTGAAACGATTTAGGTAATCTCTCAAGGATCCTTTGCCCCCTGCACAATGGTCATAAGAGATGCAAAACTTTTCTCATGAACTCTTCCACTGATGAATTGCTTAATAAAAGCCTGGCTTAATTCTCTGATCGACCCAATAGAGTTTGGGGGCAAGCGACTGTACCATCTTTGAGCCATACCCGACAGGGTTTGAGGGAAGGCCCGACACTTTATAGCATCATTCACGGGTTGCAACAACAGTGCATTAGAGAATGTCCTAACATGATTAGCGGGATCTCCCGTGCCATCATAGGCTTTGATGGTTGGCATCTTAAACTTTCTTGAGATATGGGTATTCATTATCTCTTCAGTGAAGGGTGGAGTATGATCATCAGGATCTCCAAGGGGAAGAAGATTGCTTGGATCAGTTCTTGGGACAACAGACCTTCTCCGTACCGGACCATCCAGTTCTATGACAGGAGGAGGATTTCTCCCGCTAGGAGGTATCTGGGGTCTGGTGGCCTGGTGCGCCTCCAAGTCGCGCCTCAGCCTTTGGATCTCAGCCTCATGAGCCCTGATCCTTTCCTGCACTCCCCGGGGATTCTCCCCTTGGGTGCTTTGAGGGCGTTGTCTTCCATCGGCCATCGGCTCTTTGCCAGGACGCCTCCTTCTTGGGGCCACTTCATCATCCGAAGATTCGGAGTCTCTCTCAGTATAAGGACCAGAAAATTCCCGATCCTCGGGGATATGAGCCAAACCTCGTATATAGAGGGGCGATTGCCCTCGTGCTTCACTTCGCCCAGCATATCCACTTCCTCCAACCTCGGGGTAATGGGGCATCCCATAAGGGGGGTTAGTAGTAACAACAGTTGAATATTCATACCCGACGGGTCGAGAAGTCACAGGTACATGTACTTGTTGAACTTGAGGACTCGTACCTTGAATAGTCAGGGGAGTCGTCCCTTGTGGCTGAGGTTGAGTTGCCCCTACCTGGGCTTCCCCTTGAGTAGATGCATAAGTTGAGTGGGGAGGAATCTCCACGGTTGACGAAATCACCTGGGTTGTCCCTGATGGTGTTCCTTCCTCCAGAGCTCTAATTGTTCTCCGTGTTCTCGCCATGGTTGTTGTTGTGCTTTCCCACAGACGGCGCCAAATGTTATGGATTAAAAACTAATATATATAATTGTTGTATTTAGTACTAAGGAACGTGAGCTTTAAGGCTCTATTTACTGCTCTTGTGTTTCATGACTCAATCTGCCTTAACAAGATGCCTACGTACCTTGCTGATTTCCAAGGATCAAGTCAAAAAACGTAGTTCTGATTTGTGGGGTGAGGCCCCCTATATAGATGTGGGGGTCCTTGAATTGGACTTGGTGTAACACCCCCAGATCCCGGGTCGGGGATCCGGGTCGTCACGGTCTTTCTTTCCACAATATCACTTCACTTAATTAATAATAAATAACCTTATGCTGTGACCCCACACTAACACACACCACAACCCGTTATAGTCTCAGAGATGAAATTGAAATAAGTACAAGTCTTTGAATCCACAATTTAAAAGTTATTACAACCCAAAATGATTACTTGATAAATTTACAGTTAATTGCCATTATCTGCCACAAGTTATAATTATACATAATTGATTCTCAAAAGTAGATGGTCTGATCTACAATAGATCTACCTCTGCAGCTATAGCAGCTACAACATCATCGGGAAGACGCGGGACGCTTCCCACGCGCTTGCGCTGGGTCTGCTGGAGTCTGGGCATCTTTCCTAACTGTTGTTGTGTGATGAAGAAATAAAGCAAGAGTGAGCCTTACAGCTCGCAAGATAATATATAGTGATAACAATGATATAAGTATCTAAATGGATACTTACTAGAATCTTTTATCAAACGTAAGATAATTACTTACTAGATATAAGTAAAAACAAAGGATGAAGTTACCAAATACTTCACTACACTTATATCATTTATAAAGCTACTTGAACTACCACTGTTTAAAGTATAATGAGCTTTCAACAGTTCATCACATAGATGAGACTACAAGACAAGATTTGAAAAGATTAAATCTTTGAAATATTAATGAAGGAAATGAAGTTATGATATACTTCATTAAGTTCTGAGATATATATATATCCACATATACATCTTCTTTATACAATTTCCTGAAAACCTCTGTCATGTAAAGTATGAACAGAATTGCAATATCCAATAAATTTGGAAAGGAAAAGAATTTTGGCATAAACCAGATATCTTGCTGATCAGGCAAAGATACCCATAAGTAACCTTTTCTACTAGTAGATGGACGAATTCCCCACTGGTCATCACCCTGGTCGTAATAGGACCTTATGCTGGACTGCCACTCAGCCACTTATGCATTTGATGGACTCCCACTGAGCCACTTACACTATCATGGACGCCCACTGAGCCCATGTTGCTTATGCCGACTCAATAGATGGACTTACTTCCCGAACGTTGGGTAAATAATCAATTCATTTACCAAAACTGCAACCTTGTTGCGAATATAAAATACACCACAGAGCCGGATCCCTCAGGTTTTGAGCGAGTATTTAAATCCCCTTAAAAAGGAAGATCTTAAATATAAAAATGAGTTTTGGGATCCGCTCTAACTTTTAAAAATATAAAGGAGTCATAAGCCCTCGAATAATATTCGAAATAATATTCAATAATTAATATAAAGTTATCGAATAACCCTTATTCGATTACTAGTTTTGAAAACTATGATCATATATATATATAAATATATATATATATACATATATACAAAA
Source organism: Apium graveolens (assembly GCF_009905375.1). Taxonomy (NCBI): domain Eukaryota; kingdom Viridiplantae; phylum Streptophyta; class Magnoliopsida; order Apiales; family Apiaceae; genus Apium; species Apium graveolens. The sequence goes on from NC_133650.1 coordinate 189,552,915, forward strand.
TCTACTCGGGATCCTCGACTCCCGGTTTAGAAAATGTTTTCACCTTTGGGTCCCTATACTAAGGGTATATGCAAATTACCGCTATCCTCTAGCATAGGTATTATCAACTGAATCAACAATTATATATGGAAAGAATATGAAATAGGAAAGCATATATATACCATAGCAGCATGCTTCAATATATTGCAACATTTGCTAATTAACCAACATGCATCTATCGCAAGATAATGCATATACATATATACATCACAACAACAGTTATAGCGGGTAGAAAACTTGCCTGAGCGACTTGGGGTGATAAAAGGCTCGGGACGAGTCTGGTAACCTATAAACAACAAGTAAGTTGGAATTAAACCAAAGTCACTTGTAAATCTATACTTTAACTAACTTAGACTCTAACGCTTGTTTTGCGCTTACTGATTCGCTTAAGTCATTCGGGTACCCTCGGCTCCACTATTTTTAATAATTTAACCTTTACGAGTTTTAAGGCGATTCCTTCGCGAGTGTCTTACCAACTGCCTAACACACTTACCATAAATGTTTCATACATTAATTAACCCTTTTTGGTCTTTAACCTATGTTTCAAAGTAAAGCGAGGGGAAAAGTTTCGTTCGCGAAACGCCGTTACTTGAAACGGTCGTTTCTCCTAAACCGTGCATCGGAATCGAACGAACTACATATCAAAACGAAGCTCGTAATATGATCTATCTAAAAATGGCAATGGTCATAATCTAGCAGGGGGTTCTCGGGTCCTAATGTTATGCACAAAAACAGTCTAAAGAAAATCGGACGTTAGGACTGCTATGTTTACGCGATTTCCCAATTTAAAACCATTCAAAACCAACCCAATTCAACCTCAAATCCAACATACAACCAACATCCATCCTTATCACATCATAACAACCCCAACCAATTCAATTTTAACATTCATACTTATGCCTAAGCTTGAATTTAACTAAACTACATTCTTTTAACCAAAACAACAAGATTTACCAATCCGATTCAATACCATTTCAATCCCAAACTCTAAATCACAAACATCAAGCTACAATATCACCCTACTAATCAAAATCATCTTATAATACATAGGAATCTAGGGTTTGGAGATGATATACCTTCCTTGAAGTGGTGGGAGGAGCTAGGAAGCCTTAAGAAGCTTTGAGAAGTCTTAGGAATGCTTGGATCTTCAAGGAAAACAAGAAAAATTTCAAGTTAAAAACTTGAAAACACTATTCATAGTCTTCTTCTTTGATTAAATGAAGAAGATTGAGAAGGAATTGATGGCTTAAACTCATGATATAGCCCTAACTAAGCATGAAGATGATTAGGGAATTAACTCACCAATTTAGGAAGCTTGGATCTTGAATTTTTGAAATTTCTTGCCTTTTGAATAGTAAAAAGCCGAGAGCTCTCAAGAACAAGCCTTGGTTTCTTTTTGATTTTGATGAAGAATGAATTTGCTTGGCTTGGTTGATTTGTTTTTGTGTTTGATTTAGTTAATTACCTTGTTGCCCTTGAATTTGTGTGGTTCTCATTCAACCACACCTCCTTCCTTCCCATGTCATGCCTATGTCATGTTGTGATGTCATCTTTCCCTCCTTGTCCTCCTCTCATTGGTTGGGTGACATCACTCCCTCTAATCCCTTTGCTTAACTTCCTAATTGTTTGCCTAATGACCGCTGATCTGTTATACGGTTCGCTTAACTTTCATTCTCGTTTATCGTTTGAAGGATCATACCCGGGATCTTATTACTTAGGTTCCTTTAACCTTCCTCAATACATTATATTCCTTTTTATGATCCTCTATTATAATCCTTTAATTTAAATCCTTTTTATCTTGTTACCTTATACTCAATTCTCTCCGTATCCAGTGGATTTCCGGGAAAAATCCAAGTGTTCGGAATTGGATTCTGACGATCTTTACATACACTTATATACCACATAGAGTACTAATAATATCCCAGAATATCCATACTAGAACCCCTACATAGTGTGGCATGAAAAGTTTTCTCATTCAGCAAAAACACTATTCACAAGGGTTACAAAAAGTTGAAAATTTTGGGGGTTATTACAGTCTCCCCTCCTTAAATGGATTCCGTCCCGGAATCAAACAGAAAACAAATGGGGGTACTTTTTTAGCATTGCGCTTTCTAGTTCCCAAGTTGATTCTTCTATATTATGATTCTGCCATAGTACTCTGACTAGCTTGATCACTTTGTTCCGAAGCACCCGCTCCTTCTTGTCTATAATCCTTACTGGCTTCTCCACGTAAGTTAGATCTGGCTGCATATCCACTTGCTCGTACTCCACTATATGTCTGGCATCCCGATGATACTTCCTTAGCATTGACACATGGAACACATTATGAACTTGTTGCAAGTTAGGGGGTAAGGCTAGCTCGTAAGCTAACTTTCCAATCCGTCTTAATATCTCAAAAGGTCCAATGTATCTTGGGCTTAGTTTTCCTTTCTTTCCGAACCTCATTAATCCCTTCCAAGGGGATACTTTCAGTAGTACTAAGTCCCCTACTTCATATTCCTTGTCCTTTCGGGCTAGGTCTGCATATTTCTTCTGTCTGTCTTGGGCTGCTACAAGCCGTCCTCTGATAAGATCCACTATGTCTTTGGTCCTTTGGACCACTTCGGGTCCGAGCATCTTCCGCTCTCCTACTTCATCCCAGTATAAGGGAGATCGACACCTTCTTCCGTACAGGGCCTCATAAGGCGGCATTCCGATGCTAGCATGAAAGCTATTGTTATAAGAAAACTCGATCAACGGCAAGTGATCATCCCAACTCCCTTTAAAGTCTATTGCACAGACTCTCAACATATCCTCTAGTGTCTGGATGGTCCTTTCACTCTGCCCATCCGTCTGGGGATGGTACGCGGTACTCATATTTAACTTGATCCCCGCACATTCCTGAAAGCTCCTCCAAAATCTGGAGTTGAACCTGGGGTCTCGATCTGAGACAATGGACGCTGGGACTCCATGTCGCGTCACTATTTCCTTAAGGTAGATGTCCACCAGCCTATCGACTGTGTATCTCTCATTGATAGGAATGAAATGAGCTGACTTTGTCAGTCGGTCTATAATTACCCAAATGGCGTCGTGATTGGCTTTCGTCCTTGGCAATCCTACAACAAAATCCATCGCTATATGTTCCCATTTCCATTCGGGAATCTCCAGGGGTCGTAAGAGTCCACTGGGTCTCTGGTGCTCTGCCTTTACCCTTTGGCAAGTCAAACATTTGTTTACCCATTCTGCTACGTCCCTCTTCATGTTGGGCCACCAGTAATATTCCTTCAAATCCCTATACATCTTGGTACTTCCCGAGTGAATGGAATACCTCGAACTATGGCTTTCATCCAAAATCTCATCTTTAAGCTCTTGAACATTCGGAACCCAAATCCGGTAGGAGTACCTCATTATCCCTTTATCATCTTTCTCAGTATGGATCTCCTCTCCAGTCATCGACTCTCTGCCTTCATTCATTATTTTCTCTTGGCACAATCTGATCTTTTCCAATAACTCTGGCTGCATTGAGATCTCAAAAAGCTTTTCAGTTCCGGTTCCGGTTACCTTTACTTCTATTTCCATTTTCTCAAAATCCCTTATCAATTCTTCCGAAGTCGTTATCATTCTGAGTCTTTCCTTTCTACTAAGGGCATCAGCCACCACATTGGCTTTCCCTGGATGATAGAGAATCTCACAATCATAGTCCTTGATTAGTTCTAACCATCTCCTCTGGCGCATGTTGAGCTCTTTCTGCGTAAATATGTACTTGAGTCTCTTATGGTCTGTGAAAATCTCGCACTTCTCTTCATACAAGTAGTGCCTCCAAATTTTTAAGGCAAATACTATTGCCACGAGCTCAAGGTCATGAGTAGGATATCTAACCTCATATTCCTTCAATTGTCTCGACGCATACGCAATCACTTTACCGCGCTGCATAAGCACACATCCTAATCCTTTGTGCGACATGCCACTATATATCACAAAATCTCCTTTTCCGTCTGGCAATGCCAACACCGGAGCCGTTATCAACCTTTTCTTTAATTCCTGAAAACTGTTCTCGCATTTCTCCGTCCATTCAAACTTCTCTATCTTACGAGTAAGTCGTGTCAAAGGGGCTGCGATCTTCACAAAGTCCTGTACAAATCTATGATAGTAGCCGGCCAATCCTATGAAACTCCTTACCTCTGTGGGTGTGGTTGGCCTTTCCCAATTTGAGACCGCCTCTATCTTGGAGGGGTCGACCAATACTCCTTTATTGAACACATGTCCTAAAAACTGTACTTCATTCCGCCAGAATTCACACTTCGAGAATTTGGCATATAACTGTTCCTCTCTAAGTATTCCTAGAGCTATTCTCAAATGCTCTGCATGTTCTGCCTCAGTCCTTGAGTAGATCAAAATATCATCGATAAAAACTATCACACACTTGTCCAAGTACTTCTTAAATACTCTATTCATTAAATCCATGAAACCCCGCTGGGGCGTTGGTTAATCCAAAGGACATTACCAAGAACTCATAATACCCATACCTGGTACGGAACGCTGTCTTGGAAATATCTTCGGGTTTAATCTTCAGTTGGTGATATCCAGTTCTCAGGTCGATCTTGGAAAAATAAACAGCATCCTTTAGCTGGTCGAATAGATCGTCTATTCTAGGTAATGGGTACCTGTTCTTTATGGTTAGCTTGTTCAACTCTCGATAGTCGATGCACAGCCTCATGCTCCCATCTTTCTTCTTAACATATAAAACTGGTGCTCCCCACGGAGACACACTGGGTCTTATCATACCCTTATCCAAGAGTTCCTGCAATTGGATAGCTAATTCCTTCATTTCTAACAGGGCTAACCGGTTAGGTGCTTTCGAAACTGGCGCCGTCCCTGGGGCCAACTCAATAGCAAATTCAATCACTCTCTCGGGTGGTAATCCCGGAAGGTCTTGTGGGAATACATCTTCAAATTCGTTGACTACTGGAATATCTTGTAAGTTGGGCACCTCCTTCTACGTATCCACCACATAGGCTAGGTAGGCCTCATTTCCTTTTTGTAGCATCCTTTTGGCCTGGGCCATGGTCAAAAATCTCTGCGTCTGCCTCTTTCCTCTAAATATAACTTCTTTCTTCCCTGGGACATTTAACTTAACTTTCTTCCCTTTACAGTCTATCTGAGCATCATTGCTAGATAGCCAGTCCATTCCCAAAATTACATCAAACTCCCCTAATTTAAAAGGGATCAGATCAACACTAAAAGATTGCTCCCCTATGCCTATCTCACAGGCGGGGTGAATCTGGTTAACAGGAATAATTTCATGATTGGTTATTTCTACTTGTAAGGGTTCTATCAAGAGTTCAGCCTTAAGTCTTAACTTACGCGCAAAGTCCCTTGATATAAAAGATTTAGTTGCTCCCGAATCAAATAAAACGTTTGCACTGACTGAATTTAGAGAAAGGGTACCTGCTATCACATCTGAATCTTTCATAGCATCCTGGACTGTCATGTTGAAAGTCCTTGCAGTAGGTGGCTTATTAGAAGCAACCCTACTTGCTCCCGAAGCTGCTGGTTTGTTCATTGGGCATCCCTCTTCCAATGACCCGGGCGTCCACACTGATGACAAGTGGTGGTTGGAATGACGGCAGAGGTTGAGGATGGGCACTTAGTTGAATAGTGGCCTTCCCGACCGCACTTAAAGCAGGTTACTGGCTTTCCTTTACACTCCCCAGTGTGATTCCTTCCACATATGTTACAGGCTGGCAATGGGGGTCGAGACTGGTTGGAATAGGACATTCTTGACTTCTGGCTGCCCTGGCTCACACTCACGCTCATTGGCCGCTTAAACCCAGTGTTCCTTCCTGGTAGGGACACTGCTCCTCGATCAAAATCTAGTTGGGAAGCTCCTTCCTGCAGAACCTCCACTCATGCTCATACTTTTCCTCTTTATTCCTTTCTTCTCTCTTTCCTTCTGCATCTGTTCACTTCCGACTTCTACAATCGTTGCCTTTTGTACCAGAGTGGCATAGTCCGTAAGCTCAAGGATTGCCACCCTATTCTGAATCCACGGTTTCAGTCCCTGCTGAAACCTCCTAGCTTTCTTTTCCTCGGTGCTCACAAACTCCGGCACAAACCTTGATAACTCAGTAAATTTCGCTTCGTACTCTGCTATAGACAAGTTATTCTGCTTTAGCTCCAAGAACTTGAGCTCCATCTGGTTTTCCATAAACCTCGGGAAATACTTTCCCAGAAACAACTGACTAAATCTCTCCCAAGTTATAATAGCATCTGTCTCCATGTTTTTTCTTGGCCTCCCACCAGTAGTTAGCTTCTCCTTTCAGAAGGTAGGTAGCAAATACAGTCTTCTGTGCCTCATCGGTACTCAAAATCTCAAAAGATTTCTCCATTTCCTTTAACCATGCCCTTGCCTCAACTGGGTCGGCTGATCCGTGGAACTCAGGGGGCTTAAGGGACTTAAAAGTCCTGAAAGAGTTTGCCACAACATTGTTATTTCCTTGAGGGGGTGGGTTGGGTTGACGTTCCAAATTCTGCCTTAGGAGTTGCATGAACTGGCCCATGGGATCCATGCCTGGGTTTGGTACTGGTTGCTCAACCTTAGTTTCTCCTTCTTCAGCCTCTATCTCAAATCCCTCAACATCATATGTTTCCTCTTCCTCTTCATACAGGGAGTCATCCTGTTCCACATAATCCTCATCTTCCTCTTCACTGTGTTCCTGGTTCCTATCATCCTGGTTATGGCTTCCCTGGTCCTCAGATCCAGGGTTCGCCCTAGTTCCAATCTTTCTTGGAGGCATGATTCTGATAATAAAAAAAAATTATTGGGAAATCCAACGTTAGGTCACAATCATATACAACATTGTGCCTTGCACAGCTCTTATAATGGGGAGAACGTATATCGCAATTCTATCATTTTAAGAAAGTTCTAATACGAAGTGCAGTAATAATAATGATAAAAACAGTGATCCCGTCACTATGGAACTGAACCGAAAGGAAACAAATATATACATAATGCGAGAAATACATAGTTTGATCTGGTCAAAAGTACAACAGTGCTACAGTCATCTGTCCCAAAAGTGATACACAAGAGTCTATCTGTCTAGTCAGAAAAAGGGATGCAATATACAAGTTAACTATCCCGGAAAATTGGCTCTTACTAAGGCCTCGGCTAACTAGACAACTAGACTATTCCATCGTCAGTCCTGAATCATACACCGGAGCGGGTCAGCTCCCATACCCTTTCCATCGCACGACGGAAGATATAGTCGGCCTGCCGCCTGGAGATCCTACCATGCCTGTCCCCTGGAGAGATCTGAGTCTCGCTCGGGACGTGAGCTCTATCCCCGTAAGCTCCCTCCTCAAGGATCGGGGTATAGAAGCCCTAGCCTCATAAGCTCGGGTACGCCTACCCGCCCTCTCTGCATCCAACTCCCTCCTGGACTCATCCAGTCGGGCCTCGGCAACAGCCACTCGGGTCCTCAGAACATCCTGAACATATCCATGAGCTAACGAAGACTACCTGTGGGCAGGGTCAAGAGGTGGTGAATCCGGAGCCGCTGAGGGTGCCTCCTCGGTCTGCCTAGGCTCGGAAGTATGGGTCTCTGAGCTGTCATCATCGGGAATCCAAGATAGTGGTGGAGGGGTAGGGGCTCTTACCACCGGAAGTGTGGGTAAAGGGGTACCAGCATACACTACCATAGGTCCAACACGCTCCTCAGCTACTGGGACCTCATCCGGGTCCTCCTCATCTGGAATATCAATAACCTCTGTCTCTGACTCCTCTGAGGGGTCCTCCTCATCTGAAATAGCAATGACCTCCGTCTCTGACTCCTCTGAGGGGTCCTCCTCATCCTCCTCCATCTCAGGCTCCTCCTGATCCTCAACATCTAGCAGTGCCTCATCATGTTCACGCTCGAACATCTCAGGGTCCTCTATCTCAGGCGCCTACACATTAAACGAGCTAAGTTACTATCATGATACTTATAAGGGTTCCCGTAAGGGTTTTAACTGTCAGTGCTACTTTAAGTAGTCCGACCATGAACTTGGCAAGAGTTCTTATTATCTTTGTGAGTTTATTATTATATCGTCGCATCATCTCTGAGGTTTATAACGCTTGGCTCTGATACCATTTCTGTAACACCCCCAGATCCGGGGTCGGGGATCCGGGTCGTCACGGTCTTTCTTTCCACAATATTACCTCACTTAATTAATAATAAATAACCTTATGCTGTGACCCCACACTAACACACACCACAACCCGTTATAGTCTCAGAGATGAAATTGAAATAAGTACAAGTCTTTGAATCCACAATTTAAAAGTTATTACAACCCAAAATGATTACTTGATAAATTTACAGTTAATTGCCATTATCTGCCACAAGTTATAATTATACATAATTGATTCTCAAAAGTAGATGGTCTGATCTACAATAGATCTACCTCTGCAGCTATAGCAGCTACAACATCATCGGGAAGACGCGGGACGCTTCCCACGCGCTTGCGCTGGGTCTGCTGGAGTCTGGCCATCTTTCCTAACTGTTGTTGTATGATGAAGAAATAAAGCAAGAGTGAGCCTTACAGCTCGCAAGATAATATATAGTGATAACAATGATATAAATATCTAAATGGATACTTACTAGAATCTTTTATCAAACGTAAGATAATTACTTCCTAGATATAAGTAAAAACAAAGGATGAAGTTACCAAATACTTCACTACACTTATATCATTTATAAAGCTACTTGAACTACCATTGTTCAAAGTATAATGAGCTTTCAACAGTTCATCACATAGATGAGACTACAAGACAAGATTTGAAAAGATTAAATCTTTGAAATATTAATGAAGGAAATGAAGTTATGATATACTTCATTAAGTTCTGAGATATATATATATCCGCATATACATCTTCTTTATACAATTTCCTGAAAACCTCTGTCATGTAAAGTATGAACATAATTGCAATATCCAATAAATTTGGAAAGGAAAAGAATTTTGGCATAAACCAGATATCATGCTGATCAGGCAAAGATACCCATAAGTAACCTTTTCTACTAGTGGATGGACGAATTCCCCACTGGTCATCACCCTGGTCGTAATAGGACCTTATGCTGGACTGCCACTCAGCCACTTATGCATTTGATGGACTCCCACTGAGCCACTTACACTATCATGGATGCCCACTGAGCCCATGTTGCTTATGCCGACTCAATAGATGGACTTACTTCCTGAACGTTGGGTAAGTAATCAATTCATTTACCAAAACTGCAACCTTGTTGCGAATATAAAATACACCACAGAGCCGGATCCCTCAGGTTTTGAGCGAGTATTTAAATCCCCTTAAAAAGGAAGATCTTAAATATAAAAATGAGTTTTGGGATCCGCTCTAACTTTTAAAAATCATTTTGAAGACTCGAAAACACTTTAAAGAGTGTTTGGAGTAAAGCTGATTTAATGAAGTAAATCAGTCCCCGGTATATTTAGAAAATGTCTGAATATTATTATTTAAATAATATTCCCATAAAGAATAATCTTTATAAAAATAATCGAAGTAGAAGTATTAAAACTTATACTTGAAATGGATATCAAATAACCAAAGATATACTTATATGAAAGTACTATCTTTATTTGAATAATCGAAAATAAGTTTGATTATTGACACCTTATTCTTTAATAAAATAAAGAATATTATTAAGTAATAAGCGGAGTCATAATACCTCGAATGAATATTATAATAATATTCAAATAATAACATGAAAGGAGTCGTAAGTCCTCGAATGAATATCCAAGTGATATTCAATAATAATATAAAGGAGTCATAAGCCCTCGAATAATATTCGAAATAATATTCAATAATTAATATAAAGTTATCGAATAACCCTTATTCGATTACTAGTTTTGAAAACTATGATCATATATATATATAAATATATATATATATATACATATATACAAAATCTACTCGGGATCCTCGACTCCCGGTTTAGAAAATGTTTTCACCTTTGGGTCCCTATACTAAGGGTATATGCAAATTACCGCTATCCTCTAGCATAGGTATTATCAACTGAATCAACAATTATATATGGAAAGAATATAAAACAGGCATGCATATATATACCATAGCAGCATGCTTCAATATATTGCAACATTTGCTAATTAACCAACATGCATTTATCGCAAGATAATGCATATACATATATACATCACAACAACAGTTATAGCGGGTAGAAAACTTGCCTGAGCGACTTGGGGTGATAAAAGGCTCGGGACGAGTCTGGTAACCTATAAACAACAAGTAAGTTGGAATTAAACCAAAGTCACTTGTAAATCTATACTTTAACTAACTTAGACTCTAACGCTTGTTTTGCGCTTACTGATTCGCTTAAGTCACTCGGGTACCCTCGGCTCCACTATTTTTAATAATTTAACCTTTACGAGTTTTAAGGCGATTCCTTCGCGAGTGTCTTACCAACTTCCTAACACACTTACCATAAATGTTTCATACATTAATTAACCCTTTTTGGTCTTTAACCTATGTTTCAAAGTAAAGCGAGGGGAAAAGTTTCGTTCGCGAAATGCCGTTACTTGAAACGGTCGTTTCTCCTAAACCGTGCATCGGAATCGAACGAACTACATATCAAAACGAAGCTCGTAACATGAGCTATCTAAACATGGCAATGGTAATAATCTAGAAGGGGGTTCTCGGGTCCTAATGTTATGCACAAAAACAGTCTAAAGAAAATCGGACGTTACGACGACTATGTTTACGCGATTTCCCAATTTAAAACCATTCAAAACCAACCCAATTCAACCTCAAATCCAACATACAACCAACATCCATCCTTATCACATCATAACAACCCCAACCAATTCAATTTTAACATTCATACTTATGCCTAAGCTTGAATTTAACTAAACTACATTCTTTTAACCAAAACAACAAGATTTACCAATCCGATTCAATACCATTTCAATCCCAAACTCTAAATCACAAACATCAAGCTACAATATCACCCTACTAATCAAAATCATCTTATAATACATAGGAATCTAGGGTTTGGAGATGATATACCTTCCTTGAAGTGGTGGGAGGAGCTAGGAAGCCTTAAGAAGCTTTGAGAAGTCTTAGGAATGCTTGGATCTTCAAGGAAAACAAGAAAAATTTCAAGTTAAAAACTTGAAAACACTATTCATAGTCTTCTTCTTTGATTAAATGAAGAAGATTGATAAGGAATTGATGTCTTAAACTCATGATATAGCCCTAACTAAGCATGAAGATGATTAGGGAATTAACTCACCAATTTAGGAAGCTTGGATCTTGAATTTTTGAAATTTCTTGCCTTTTGAATAGTAAAAAGCCGAGAGCTCTCAAGAACAAGCCTTGGTTTCTTTTTGATTTTGATGAAGAATGAATTTGCTTGGCTTGGTTGATTTGTTTTTGTGTTTGATTTAGTTAATTACCTTGTTGCCCTTGAATTTGTGTGGTTCTCATTCAACCACACCTCCTTCCTTCCCATGTCATGCCTATGTCATGTTGTGATGTCATCTTTACCTCCTTGTCCTCCTCTCATTGGTTGGGTGACATCACTCCCTCTAATCCCTTTGCTTAACTTCCTAATTGTTTGCCTAATGACCGTTGATCTGTTATACGGTTCGCTTAACTTTCGTTCTCGTTTATCGTTTGAAGGATCATACCCGGGATATTATTACTTAGGTTCCCTTAACCTTCCTCAATACATTATATTCCTTTTTATGATCCTCTATTATAATCCTTTAATTTAAATCCTTTTTATCTTGTTACCTTATACTCAATTCTCTCCGTATCCAGTGGATTTCCGGGAAAAATCCAAGTGTTCGGAATTGGATTCTGACGATCTTTATATACACTTATATACCACATAGAGTACTAATAATATCCCAGAATATCCATACTAGAACCCCTACATAGTGTGGCATGAAAAGTTTTCTCATTCAGCAAAAACACTATTCACAAGGGTTACAAAAAGTTGAAAATTTTGGGGGTTATTACACTTGGTGTAGGAGACTTGGTGGTCAAGCCTCTGAATTAGGATAGACTTAGGAGTCCTAGGAAGTAGGAAGCTGATTCCTTATCCCATGAGGTTCCTTGGAGGCCAATCTACAAGGATTTATATCCCCATTAGGACTTATCTTGATAGCTATTTTTCTCCCTTATTTATTAATTACGAAATTAATAAATAATCAGGACTTTGGGCCTTCTTTGTTCCATCAGCCCTGATCTGGTCCATCAGGCCTGATCAACGTGTTAACCTTACTGGTCTGAATATCGTACATCTTCTTTTTGGGCCTAGCAGCCCACACCTTGTATAATTAATACAATATTTAATTATACAATCAGGATTTATTTATCCCTATCAATGTCCCGGTTTCCCCTTTTCTTACTCGACTTCTATTTTCTCAGTATAAAACGTTTCATCCTTCTCCCTATGATCGGGGTCATCCGATATGTTTTAAATCCTCATTTTCCACTTCATAATGTTCTTGGTATTTATATCTTGATTGTGACCTCCCTGATTATCAAACTCTGGGTTTTCTCTAATCTCATTCCTTGTGGGGGCATAATGTTTGGAAAATTTTTGAGGAACTCTTTATATTGGTTTAACTTACTTTGCTGAAGTCTTTCTCTCATACAGTCCTAACAAGGTCGAAAATTATGAATTATCCAGTTTCTATACACTTCACGAAACTCTTAAGTGTTAACATTATAATTAAAAACTGAATAAACTGGCGATCTTATCACAAAATAACTGATCTGAACTGAAAGGAATGAATATATACATAACCATTCGTTCGAGAGTACAACAACTAAACACCGGCAAGAGAATTACATCATCAGATATGATCTATCCCGAAAGTACTGCTGCATATAATCATCTAGTCAATCTAGAATAATCATTCATAACTAGGGTAATCCTCCAAAAGTGGTGCCGAATGAAAATCCTTGTCTGATCGCTTTGACTCTGTACACTACTCTGGATCAAGGAATGCGGGCACGAACGACATTCCTAACCTGCTCCATCAAAGAGGTGATGGGGTCTAGGATAGTCACAAGTAGAGCTGGATCAATTTGACCCTTAAGATGGCCTCTAGTTGTTATTCGAGTGGTAGCCTCAATCCTATCCACGCTACAAACTAAGCCTGCCAGAAGTAACTCGCCCTCACTCTTTGGTGCAGTAAGTCGTGTTAGTGTTTGTGCCATAGAGACAACAATATTATGTTTATATTATGAAACATTAGATTATTAATTATGATTCTATGGATTATTCTTTAGTAATTTATTATATCTTTATTTTCTGTGATAAAATATTAGATTAATAAATGTCCTTGGAATATGATATGTAAATCTGTATCTCTAAGTATGTGACTTAGAAATGAGATTATGAGAATAGTATTGATATTTCTAAAGGTCCCTAGTCAAGTATTATTGTTAACGGATGATAATAAATATGTTGAGACTAGTGTGTTTGTCGACTTATGATCACATCTCATTGATCATAGTTATGGTGATACTAAAGTCAAAACACAGGCACATGTATTAAATACATGGTGCTGGATTGACCCGTTGTGAGATACTACATGTTTAAAGTGTCATAAGTTAATCTCACAGTGATAATGATGTATTGGTCCTTTTACCTGAAATCATTATATTTCTATACGAGAATTAATATACTTTGATACTATTAAAAGTTATCCTTGACCGGTTAATAATAAAAGTAGACATTGGGTATATTATGAATCGTAATAGAAATTTGAATGATCTAGATGGGATTTAGCCCTCATTTATTAAAGGAGGGATATTATTGGCCTCTTGATTGAGTAAGACTATAAAATGCATGGCCGTGCTCAAATAGTGATTTGTTTAATAATTTACTCATTGATCGAGGAAAGAAGGATTAAACGCTTGCAGAGGATAACACAATGCATGCCTCGAGTTTGATCTATAATATAAAGCTAAAGGGATTATATTACATTGTACATTATTCACGAAATATTTGATTGAATCAACAATTATTATTATTACTTGGGGAGCAATGATTATTACTAGATGTCACTCATTTTTTTATAATTTTATAATTAGAAAATAAAATTATTACCAACGTAATAATAATGTAAAGGGTCACACACAAAGAACGTTTAAAACAGAGTGTTATTTAAATTATAAATTTAAATATTTTATTATTATTAATTTGAATTTAATTATTAAATTACTTATGTCAGACTTGATTAATTGTTTATATATTAGAATTTGAATTTAATAATAATATAAACCCAAAATCAGAATGGGTCCTTTTAGAAGCCCATTAAGATTAGGGTTAGTCCCAAATCCTCTTTCCTGTATATACATTAAGATGTATATTTTTAGGGTTTAGTTGACACATCACATTTTTGAGAAAACCCTAGCAGCTCTACATCTTAGAGAGGCTAGAGAGAGAGAGAGAAAAGAGGCAACCAAATCGGTTGGTACCGGCTCCGGTGATCGTTGGACGATCGGGCGTTCGTGTGGATACCTTGGAGAGTAGATCTTCGAAAGGAGGGTTGCTGTGTTGGTTCATCAAGATCTGTACATTCATCACAATCAGAAGAAAAGCTTTATTAAGGTAAACATCTAATCTCTTAATTAAATGTCTTGTTTCGCATGGATCCTGCGTTTGGGGTTTCGTTTTCATATTTATTTTTGATTTTTCCGCTGCGTTTGTGTCATGAATCCCAACAATGGCATCAGAGCTACTTACGAAACGTTTTAATTCGGTTGTGTGTTTACAATTTTGATATAAGTGAGCATGTATATAATTTTTGGTGCGTGTATATGCCTGTATATATGATTTTGAATATATATATGATATTCATGATGTATTTTATAATCATGTGTTGGTTGTATGTAACTCTGTGTGAGTATATATAATATACTTTATTTTTATTATGGAGATTGTATACGATGCGATTTCCGAAAAAACTGAACAGATTTGGTGAAATCTATGTGTCCAGTGTCCGATTTTTGCAAACGATATGTGTTTTCCGACTGGAATAGGGTCACTGAGCAAGACTGACAACATCAGGTTCGCGTTTGTAAGCCATTGGATGTCGTTACAGGCCTCGAAATAGCGATTTTTAGTTTTTAGAAAGCTGATTTTAATTTTCTGATTTTGGATAATATGTTGTGTTTGATTATATAGTCTGAACTATGATATGTGATAACATGTTAATATTATAAGTGTTTTTTATGTGTCATGTGATATCATGGTGTATGATTATGGCCTTAAGACCCTTTAGTTAATGGTTTTTTATTTATGGTTTTGGTTTCTGAATACGACTTGCATGTCATTTATTCTTTGTAATTCGTTTATCTCGAATGTAACTCGAGTTTTCTTACGTAAGTACAGTAGTATAGGTTGTTTTAATATAATGTACTTCAAGGAGGCATGATCCAAGAGGAGTAGCAATCGAGACAAGAAGAATGAAGACTTGTAATTGTAATTATATTTATATTATTCACCATAGATTGACATTGATCCTTTCATTAGCTTGAAAGGATCACATAGGATAAAGGCCATAACCAAGCACGTTTACATACCACACTTTACATATTGATGTATGAATTTATGTATAGAATAGCTAATGATGCATGCTTCAATTAGATTAATCATGCATGAATGTATGTATTAGATACGTCACTCATGCCATGCCTGCTAAACAAGATAAAATCTATAATGACTCACGATTTTAAAATTTACAAACGATTATAAGATTCTCATGCTTATGAAACACGGAATGAAATACGAATCTTCTTTATTTCCGACATGGGGCAATTTTGTCAACAACGGGTTCATTGAACTTGTAAGGCTATGGGTTTTAAGCGAGACCGGTGTGACTCCTCCACTACCTGGAAATCAAACCATTGACGAATATTGATTTGATATAGTTTATTCAAGGAAAAATTGGGAATCTCTTTATGATGGGATCATGATCGTTATAATATTAACAAAACCCTAATGTTTATATTAAGTTGTTTAGATGCCTTCCAATATGTCCAACGCGTTAACCCCTAGATCGATAAGGAGTGGGTTCGCCAGAGAGAAGTACTCCCATCTATCGTGGGACGACGTGTTGAAGTATATGATACTTTTCAGACCTTTGGGTTTGACTTAACTAAGTTACAACAATAGGATTTTGAACGTAGAGGCATAGAGTTTAGTGATATTTATTGGATAAATATGAATAAATGTTGTTCCACTAAACTATCCAAGAGTTATATAGTTGATATAATTGACAAATGTTGTCTACCTTATTGAATCATGTTTTAGGAGTAAAGCTAAAGCTGAACTAAAACATTGTGAAATTTGGATCTTGGCTCACTAGAAAGTATATAGAAGATATTCTTTCCGAATTAATAGTTAGGGCTATTAATTGAAGGGTTTTTAGCACATAAACGCAGCGAAAACGTAAATTTAAATCTTAAAAAAAAACGAAACCCTTTGCAGGATCCATGCGAAAAATAATATTTAATTCGTAGTTCAGTATGTTTACCTTAAGAAGCTTTACGTTAATGGAAAGATGGAGGTCTTTAATGGCGATCTAAAAATGATGAACGGAGATCCTTAGCAGTTGCTCCTCAAGTATGAAGCACTCCACCGGTATCCACCAAGAAAATGATGTAATGAAGGAGGAGGAGATGGAGAAAATTAGGGTTTTGTAAATCTTTTTGGTTGAGGCAAAAATAGGGTCTATAATAGTATATTTATAGGCAAAATTTTCAGCTAAAAATTTTCCCATAAAATATTTTTATTATTAACCCTGTATTATTCTCATTAATAATTAAAACACCTTTTAATTATTAATCCTTTTTCTAAATACTTTGGAAATAATAGGAAATTAAATTCTTAATTAATGATATTAAGAACCTTTTCTTAATTAATTTATAATCAATTAAATCTCATTTAATCAATTATTAAATTTGCCAATTAATTATTTATTTCATAAATAAATAATTATCAGCCATTATTAATTAATTACTCCACCATTAAATCATTCTCTTTTATGGTGTGACCCTGTAGGTTCAATATTAAGCCGGTAGTAGAAATAAATAATAATAAAACTATTTTATCATTATTTATATAAATTCTCTAATTCATTAAATATGATTAATTAATTAATCATATTTATTCTACATCGTGAGGGATACTTCTCAGCATATCGCGACTATCCGGATAATAAGAATTCACTGCTTAGAATACCAAGAACCTATTCAGTGAGTAGTTACCGTACAATTAATTCCTTCTACCCTGCAATGTCACGATTAAATATAAGGCATGGAACTTGTGTCAAGCCTATCTTATTTAATCACTTGCTTTCCCATTCACTATGCTTAGTTCTATTTAATGTAAATTAGAAACTCCTTTCTAATTTCATTCACTCTGGCCAGAGATTCCTGAACTAACATAAGTGGATCAATATTGAACATTCTCTTCCTACACTGGAAGGGATAAATCCTTTATTGATCATACACTATCTTCGTGTACAAAATCCTATACCCAGTAGAGCCCTTATAATTGTCCCTTGAGACTAAGAACTAAACCAAAGCATAGTTCAGTGTACACAAGATGACTATAATGACCTCAAGTCTAAGGATACTTGTACAACTATCACTATGTGAACAACTGCTGACACGTGAGTGAACTCCATCAGTTGTTTAGCTGTGTGAGTCATGTTCAGTGAACTTATTCTATAATAAGCACCTACATACTAGCTATAGTGTTACCACACAAATGTCTATGAGAACAGACATCCTTCATAATGAAGCAAGCATAGTATGTACCGATCTTTGCGGATTATTAATTATCATTTAGTAATCCTACGACCAGGAACTATTTAAGTTTAGAGTTATCATCTTTTAGGTCTCATTATTATGATCTCATTACAATCCATAAAAAGCTTTACTCTAAACTGTGGTATATCTTATTTAAACATTTAAATAGATAGAGCCCGCAATAAAAAACAAAACAAGTCTTTTATTAATATCAATGAAATCAAAACAGATTACATAAAAGTTATTCCTAAATCCTCATACATGATTGGACTTAGGACATATCTCTTTCAATCTCCCACTTGTACTAAAGCCAATCACTCTGGTATCTAATACCCATCTTGTCTTTATGATGATCAAAGTGACTTTGAGATAGTGGCTTTGTGAGTGGGTCTGCTACATTGTTATGTGTGTCAACTCTCTCGACGTTGACATCTCCTCTTTCAACAATCTCCCTAATCAGATGAAAGCGCCGCAGGACATGTTTGGAATATTTATGAGACCTAGGTTCCTTGGCTTGTGCTATTGTTGCGTTGTTATCACAATACAACATAATAGGCTCTTCAACGCTAGGAATAACTCCCAACTTAGAAACAAATTTCCTCATCCAAACGGCTTCTTTTGCAGCCTCACTTGCAGCTATATATTTAGCTTCCGCTGTGGAGTCAGCCGTTGTAGACTGTTTGGAACTCTTCCAACTAATCGGACCACCATTCAGAGTAAACACGTACCCTAACATGGATTTGCTATCACTTTCTGATTGAAAACTAGAGTCAGTATAACCCTCTATTTTCAACTTAGATTCATCATCAAAAATAAGAAAAATGTCCTGAGTCATTCGCAAGTACTTAAGGATGTTTTTCACTGCTTTCCAGTGGTCTTCACCTGGATTGGACTGATATATGCTCGTCACACTAATTGAATAAGCAACATCAGGCCTTGTACACAACATCGCGTACATGATAGATCCTATTGCTGAAGCATAAGGAATCTTACTCATACGCTCTCTTTCCTCAGGTGTCTTAGGAGACATTTTTTCGGAAAGGGACACTCCATGGCTCATCGGTATGAGACCTCTTTTGGAGTTTTCCATGCTAAACCTTTTAAGCACTTTCTGGATGTATGTACCCTGGGTAAGACCTATCATTCTTGTAGATCTATCTCTATAGATCTTCATACCGAGAATGTAGGATGCTTCTCCCAAGTCCTTCATGGTGAAGTTCTTTGATAGCCATACTTTGACTGATTGTAGCATTGGTATATCATTTCCTATAAGAAGTATGTCATCCACATACAATATAAGAAATGTTACCGCGCTCCCACTAACCTTCTTGTAGACACATGGTTCATCTATGTTTTTGATAAAACCAAACTCTTTGATTGTCTCATCAAAACGGATGTTCCATCTACGAGAAGCTTGCCTTAAACCATATATGGTTCGCAGCAGCTTACACACTAGGTGTTCATTTCCCTTGGAAAGAAAACCCCCTGGTTGTGTCATATACACTTCCTCCTCAAGTTCCCCATTGAGGAAGGCCGTTTTCACGTCCATTTGCCAGATCTCATAGTCGTAGTAAGCAGCAATCGCAAGCAAAATCCGAATTGATTTTAATAGGGCTACAGGCGAAAAAGTTTCATCAAAGTCAATCCCTTGCCTTTGTTTGAATCCTTTTGCCACGAGCCTGGCCTTATAGGTCTCCACCTGGCCATCTGCTCAAATCTTTCTTTTGTATACCCACTTGCACCCAATAGGCTTAACACCTTCAGGCGCCTCAACCAAAGTCCATACTTGGTTGGTATACATAGATTCCATTTCGGATTTCATGGCACTATGCCATATCTCTGAGTCAACACTACTCATAGCCTCATTATAGGTCACAGGGTCGTCATCATCAATGATTGACAACTCATTGTCATTCTCAATGACAAGGCCATAATACCTCTCAGGTTGGTGAGACACTCTCCCTGTCCTACGAATGGGCTGTTCCACAGAAGGTTGTTCAGTCTGAACAGGTGTTTCCACTTGATCCGTAGTAGTTTATGCTTCTTGAACTTCATCAAGTTCAATTTTGCTCCCACTGTTTCCTTCAAGGATAAACTCCTTTTCCAAGAAGGTAGCATGTCTGGAGACAAACACCCGATGATCGGTGTAAAAATAATACCCCAAAGTCTCTTTAGGATATCCCACAAAATTACCTTTTACGGATCGAGATTCCAGCTTATCTGGGTCAACTTTCTTGACATAAGCTAGACATCCCCAAATCTTAACGTGTTTAAGACTCGGTTTCCTTTCTTTTCATATCTCATATGGTTTTTGAGGAACAGATTTGGAAGGCACCTTATTCAGTAAATATGCTGAGGTTTCCAATGCATAACCCTATAGGAATACTGGAAGATTTGCATAACTCATCATGGACTGAACCATGTCTAACAAAGTTCGATTTCTCCTTTCAGATACCCCATTTAACTGTGGAGTATATGGAGGAGTCCACTGGGAGACTATACCATTTTCTTTGAGATAATCTAGAAACTCTCCATTCAAGTATTCACCACCTCGATCTGATCGAAGAAATATAATACTGTGTTTGGTTTGTTTCTCCACTTCATGTTTATATTCTTTGAACTTTTCAAAGGCTTCAGACTTGTGTTTCATCAAATACACATATCCGAATCTAGATCTATCATCTATGAAAGTAATGAAGTACGAAAATCCACACATGGCTTGCGTAGATATTGGTCCACATACATCTGTGTGTACCAATCCTAGCAAATCTGCAGCCCTCTCTCCATGTCCACTAAATGGAGATTTGGTCATTTTACCCAATAGACAAGACTCGCATGTAGGATATGATTCAAAATCAAAGGGGTCAGGTAACCTTTCCTTATGCAATGTCCGCAGTCTATTTTAACTAATATGACCTAGCCTACAGTGCAATAAATAGGTCAGATTTTCATCATCTCATTTTCTTTTATTAGTTTGTTCAGTCTGAAGTAAATCATGCTCTACATCACATACATATAGACCATTATTTATAATACCACATCCATAAAGAACATTACTCTAAGGATAGAACATTCATTATTCTAAATAATTAATGAAGAACGATCTAAATCCAACATAGGGATAGAAACAATATTCCTCACAATAGAGGGAACGTAGTAACAATTATTCAGAATAATAGTCTTGCCCGTAGGCATATGTAAACTAAATGATCCTACAGATATGGCCTCAACCCTTGCTCCATTGCCCATACGTAGAATCACCTCATCTTTTTCAAGAGTTCTACTTCCCTTTAGTCCTTGCAACGAATTGCAAATATGAGAACCACAGGCGGTATCTAATACCCAAGTAGAAATTTGACCTAGTGACATATTAACTTCGATCATGAACATGCCTGAATCAGAAGCGGTAGTCTTACTACCCTTCTTCTTCTTCAATTCTGCAAGGTAAACCTTGCATTTCCTCTTCCAGTGCCCTAACTTGTCACAGTGAAAACAAACAGCTAAATTAGGACCAGTCAACTTGTGAGCATCTAGTATGCTTCGGAGTGATAGTGCAGAAGACATGACGAATATAGTAAATCTGTAAATGATAAATACATAACAACATTTAGCAAATATTCAATTTCATTTCAAAACACTATATGAATCGGGTCTTTATTCATAAGTGTCTCCCACTAGTTTATCTAATTTATTCAACCCCCTAAGTGAAAATTAAGCATTCATAATGCTAGTGGGAATAGGGATCCTACATTCCATCACACAACCTCGGCTGTGGCATGAAACGTCATGTGATGTTCAATAGAAGGATAACTCTTGTCAATTACATCTTATGTTATTCCATAATATAACTTTAGCCTCTTGAATAATTAAGTCATGGCTGTGGCACGACAAACTCAATATTCTAAGTCAAGTCTAACCCAACATTTCGTACAATTGAATCAGTCTCCAACGGCCCACGGCTGTGGCACGTACCGACCTTTAGATTCTAATTCAATGTACACATCTCTATGTAATAGACAAGTATTTCTTATTTCGAAATCAAAGCCCTCGGCTGTAGCACGAAACGACAATGATTTAAAAATAAGAACCACTTTCTACCATGTTGGAAGGCTATGACCGACACAAGCCCGTTGTGTCATTGGCCAATTACTACTTGATATTATTTAATTTTAGAGGGATTATATTACGTTACAATCATAATCATATTATAAAGAGATTATTCCTTTTAAATTAAATATTTCAAATCAATAATCGATAATCAGATGATTCCCAGATCGGGTGGAGCATTGTCAAGAGGCGTCACTTAATAACCCTTTCTTACAGATAGAAATCTGTTGTTGACAGAATCATCCTTTCTCTCAATATTGAAAATTCATATTCAATTACGTGTTTCATAAACACAAGAATCTCATGATCGTATTCATAATATTTATTGTTAAGGCAAGAAACGATTCCTATTCTAGATTTTCTAGAGCACGCCTTATATTGATTTAAGTTCACCTAAATCTATCATCGCATGGTAAACATAGGCATATATCTCATATATAAAATTAAATAAACAAGTAAATTTAAAGTGCAATAAAGTAAATGTGTTTGGTTATGGCCCCATCCTATGTGATCTTTTTCAAGCTCATGATAAAGATCAAGGTCAATCTAATATGGTGATGGAAATAAATACAACTACTTATTACATAAGTCTTCTTGTATGCCTCGTCTTCTTCTTTGTATCACCTCCATTGGATAGCCTTCTTGAGTCTTCAATTACATTACATGATTGAAAGTAAAACTAATCTAATGAACTTACAAGAATAACTCGAGTTACATTCGAGATTTATGATTACAAAGATTGACGACATGCAAGTCGTATTTTAAACCAAAACCATTACACTAAGGTCGAAAGGCCATAACCATCCACCATGCTCATAAAACACATAAAAGCATGTTAAAACACATAATCTGATCTTAAAATATCATATTATCCATGATCTAATCATAAAAAGAAAATATGACAAAAATCTGCAAATTCAGAATCCGTATCTAATATGATTCTCATAATTAGAACAAACATAAATCATGTATATATCAGTATATATACAGATTACATAATTATCTTATGATTATACAACTCACATGAATATCATATATTCAAAACCATACATATATAAGCATATTATATCAACATCAAATCATGGCGATTCACGTACATGCTCATATATCGAAAACAGTTAAACACATAAACGAATTAAAAACTTTTCGCAAGTAGCTCTGATGCCATTGAAGGGTTTTTAGCACATAAACGCAGCGAAAACGTAAATTTAAATCTTAAAAAAAACCGAAACCCTCCGCAGGATCCATGCGAAAAATAATATTTAATTCGTAGTTCAGTATGTTTACCTTAAGAAGTTTTACGTTAATGGAAATATGGAGGTCTTTAATGGAGATCCAAAAACGATGAACGGAGATCCTTAGCAGCTGCTCCTCAAGTGTGAAGCACTCCACCGGTATCCACCAAGAAAACGATGTAATGAAGGAGGAGGAGATGGAGAGAATTAGGGTTTTGTAAATCTTTTTGGTTGAGGCAAAAATAGGGTCTATAATAGTATATTTATAGGAAAAATTTTCAGCTGAAAATTTTCCCATAAAATATTATTATTATTAACCCTTTATTATTCTCATTAATAATTAAAACACCTTTTAATTATTAATCTTTTTTCTAAACACTTTAGAAATAATTCTCTCTCTTGATTTAATTTCCAAAAATTAAATTCTTAATTAATAATATTAAGAATCTTTTCTTAATTAATTTATAATCAATTAAATCTCATTTAATCAATTATTAAATTTGCCAATTAATTATTTATTTCATAAATAAATAATTATCAGCCATTATTAATTAATTCCTCCACCATTAAATCATTCTCTTTTATGGTGTGACCCTGTAGGTTCAATATTAAGCCGGTAGTAGAAATAAATAATAATAAAACTATTTTATCATTATTTATATAAATTCTCTAATTCATTAAATATGATTAATTAATTAATCATATTTATTCTACATCGTGAGGGATACTTCTCAGCATATTGCGACTATCCGGATAATACGAATTCACTGCTTAGAATACCAAGAACCTATTGAGTGAGTAGTTACCGTACAATTAATTCCTTCTACCCTGCAATATCGCGATTAAATACAAGGCATGGAACTTGTGTCAAGCCTATCTTATTTAATCACCTACTTTCTCATTCACTATGCTTAGTTCTATTTAATGTAAATTAGAAACTCCTTTCTACTTTCATTCACTCTGGCCAGAGATTCCTGAACTAACATAAGTGGATCAGCATTGAACATTCTCTTCCTACACTGGAAGGGGTAGATCCTTTATTGATCATACACTATCTTCGTGTACAAATTCTTATACCCAGTAGAGCCCTTATAATTGTCCCTTGAGACTAAGAACTAAACCAAAGCATAGTTCAGTGTACACAAGATGACTATGATGACCTCAAGTCTAAGGATACTTGTACAACTATCACTATGTGAACAACTGCTGACACGTGAGTGAACTCCATCAGTTGTTTAGCTGTGTGAGTCATGTTCAGTGAACTTATTCTATAATAAGCACCTACATACTAGCTATAGTGTCACCACATAAATATCTATGAGAACAGACATCCTTCATAATGAAGCAAGCATAGTATGTACCGATCTTTGTGGATTATTAATTACCAGTTAGTAATCCTACGACCAGGAACTATTTAAGTTTAGAGTTATCATCTTTTAGGTCTCATTATTATGATCTAATCACAATCCATAAAAAGCTTTACTCTAAACTGTGGTATATCTTATTTAAACATTTAAATAGATAGAGCCCGCAATAAAAAACAAAACAAGTCTTTTATTAATATCAATGAAATCAAAACAGATTACATAAAAGTTATTCCTAAATCCCCATACATGATTGGACTTGGGACATATCTCTTTCATTAATTTGATAAAAATAGTGGGAGATATATATTTTGAATATATATATATATAAATAATCACTTGAACATAATTTAATAATCATATCTAGACTAATTTATCTTATGCACTTAAACATTGTAGATATGAAAATGGCAAAAAATTCAAACAACTTCTCTGTGCGATGAAACCTTGAGAAGGACAAGCTGCGAGGAATAAACTTCCTTGACTGGCAGAGAAACTTGATGATTATCCTCAAACAAGAGCGCAAGCTCTATGTAATTGATATCCCTCGCCCTACACCTCTCCCTGAAGGAGCATCCCGTGCTCAATATAATGTTTATCAGAAACATATCGATGATGACACGGATGTTCAATGTCTCATGTTAGCGACCATGAGTGTGAACTTCAGAAACAACATGAGAATATGGATGTGAAGGACATGCTCTTCAGGAGAGGTTTGATACTTTCAAATTGTTGCATGCATGTAAGCAGGGAGAACGTGATCCGATTGGACCGCATGTTATAAGAATGATAGGGTATATGGAGTACCTTGCCAAGTTGGGTGCCCCAGTTCCTATGGAGCACCAGATTTATCTTATTTTACAATCTTTAAACAGAAGCTATTCTTAATTTGTGATGAATTACAATATGAATGAGATAGATAAGAACCCCACTGAATTGTTAGTTATGTTGAAAACTTTTGAGACCAATGTTCAAAAGGCGTCCCCTGCTCCCATGTTGATGATGAATAAGGGGAAGGCCGAAGGAAAGGGTAATGGAAAGGCAAGAGGAAGATGGGATCTAAATCTAATGCCAATCTGAAACCTGTTCCGACCGAGGTTTTGAAGCCTGAAGGTGATGTTCCAAAGGTTGGTGATTGTCACTATTGCAGGAAACCAGGTCATTGGAAGAGGAACTGTTCTTATTTGGAGGATCTAAAGAAGAAGAAGGTTGTTATTGCTACTTCTGATTCAGGTATTTATGTTATAGAAGTCAACTTGTCTACGTCTACATCTTGGGTATTAGATACTGGATGTGGTTCTCATATTTGTATAAATGTGCAGGAACTACAGGGAAGTAGGACATTGACGAAGGGAGAAGTCGACCTATGAATTGGCAATGGAGCAAAGGTTGCTACTTTAGCTGTAGGGACTTATCGTTTATTGTTGCCCACTGGGCTTGTTTTAGAACTAGATAACGGTTTTTATGTACATGCGATTTGCAGAAACATTATTTCGGTTTCTTGTTTGGACAAGAAAGGTTTTTCATTTTTGATTCAGAACAATAGTTGTTTATTTTCATTCAATAATGTTACCTATGGGGTTGCACGTTTGTTTAATGGTTTATATGTTCTTGATTTAGATACTCATGTCTATAACATAAATAATGATAATAAATGTATTAAGATGAAAGACTCAAAGCAAACATACCTTTGACATTGTCATTTAGGTCACATAAATGAGAAACACATTTCCAAATTAAATAAAGATGGTTACTTGGATAAGTTTGATTTTGAATCATACGAAGAATGCAAATCTTGTCTCATTGGTAAAATGGCTAAAGCTCCTTTTACCAGACAAGGTGAAAGGGCCACCGAACAATTAGCACTTATATATAGTGATGTATGTGGTCCAATGCGTATGATGGCAAAAGGTGGCTTTTACTACTTCATTACATTTAATGACAATTTCAGTAGATATGGATATGTGTATCTTTTGAAGAACAAATCTGATTCTTTTAAAGAGTTCAAAGAATACAAGGCTGAAGTGGAAAAGTAAACAGGGGAAAGTATAAAAATTCTACGATCAGAACGTGGAGGAGAATACTTAAGCCTCGAGTTTAAAGGTTTATTGAAGAAGTGTGGTATCGGATCATAACTTACTCTTCCTGGAACGCCTCAATGGATTCAAGTTTCTGAGAGGAGAAATCGTACCTTATTGGACATGGTGCGATCGATGATGAGTCTATCAGATCTTTCAATAAGTTTCTGGAGTTATGCTCTAGAAACGGCTGCATATACACTAAACAGAGTTCCAACTAAATCGGTTCAAAAGACTCCATATGAGATATGGACTGAGAAATGTCACAACATGTCTTTTATAAAAGTATGAGGATGCGAAGCGTTTATGAAACGCTTGGTGTCTGACAAGCTGGGTCCAAAATCGGATAAATGTTATTTTGTGGGATATCCTGAAGAAACAAAAGGGTATAGTTTCTATATTCCTACCGAGAACAAAGTATTTGTTGCTCGAACCGCTGTATTTCTTGAAAGAGAGTTACTTTCCAAGAAAATTAGTGGGAGGACTATAGATCTCGATGAAGATCGAGTTGTACAAAATAACATTGAACCAGAGTTGGAAAGTGGGCAGGAAGTACATCAAGATGTTCATGCTCGAGAAACACAGGTTGTTCGTAGATCTAGTAGGGCTCGTTATGAGCCAGAGAGATATTATGGATTTCTCTTGACTCAAGATGATGATATAATGCTCATAGATAATGATGAGCCTCTTACCTACCAAGAAGCTATGAACAGTCCAGACTCCGAGAGATGGCTAGAGGCCATGAAATCCGAAATGGAATCCATGTATCAAAATAAAGTATGAACTTTAGGGTGCAAGTGGGTTTTCAAGAAGAAAATTGACATGGATGGTAAAGTACAGACCTATAAAGCGTGACTAGTGGAAAAAGGTTTTAAACAAATTCATGGCATAAACTATGATGAGACCTTTTCACCAGTTGCTATGGTCAAGTCCATCAGGATTTTGCTAGTAATAGCTGCTTACTATGACTATGAGATTTGGCAAATGGATGTCAAAATTGCTTTCTTAAATGGGAGCCTTGAAGAGGATGTATACATGATACAACCTGAGGGTTTTGCCGATCCCAAGTTTGCTAAAATGGTCTGTAAGCTGCTTCGATCTATTTATGGATTGAAGCAAGCCTCAAGGAGATGGAATCATCGTTTTGATAAAACAGTCAACGAATTTGACTTTATTCAAAATGAAGATGAACCATGTGTTTACAAGAAGGTTAGTGGGATCCATGTGGAATTCCTAGTACTATATGTAGATGACATATTACTAATAGGGAATGATATACCTTCTCTACAGGTTGTTAAGACTTGGTTGGGAAATAGTTTCTCGATGAAGGACTTAGGCGATGCCACCTATATATTAGGGATCGAGATCTATAGATATAGATCAAGGAAATTAATCGACCTAAGTCAGAGTACATACATTGATAAATTATTGCATCATTTTGGGATGCAAGAGGCAAAAAGAGGATATATCCCAATGTCTCATGGGATATTGATCTCAAAAGATAACTGCCCTAAATCATTAGATGATAAAGGCCGTATGAGCAAATTTCCATATGTTTCGGCAATTGGATCTATAATGTATGCGATGATATATACTCGTCCTGATGTTTCGTATGCCTTGGGCATGACAAGCAGATACCAGTCTAATCCAAATGAGGATCACTGGACAGCTGTCAAGAATATTCTTAAATACTTGAAGAGGACTAAAGATTCATTCTTGGTGTATGGAGGAGATGAGAAGCTGGTTGTAAAGGGTTACACTGACGCCAGCTTCTAGACAGACATAGACGATTCAGTATCTCAGTCAGGTTTTGTGTATTGCCTTAATGGAGGTGCTGTAAGCTGGAAGAGTTCAAAGCAAGAGACAGTAGCTGATTCTACAATAGAAGTTGAGTATATTGCTGCCAATGAAGTAGCCAAGGAGGCTGTTTGGATACGGAAATTCATAACGGGACTTGGTATGGTTCCATCGATCACAGATCCAGTTGATCTTTACTGTGAAAATAATGGAACTATGGCACAGGCTAAAGAACCAAGATCCCATTCCTGGGCAAAGCATATACCTAGGAGATATCACCTTCTTCGAGAGATTAATGAAAGAGGAGATATACATATATGTAAAGTGCACACTGATGATAATATTGCAGACCCAATGACTAAGGCTTTGTCACAGCAAAAGCACGAAAGTCATACTAGTTCCATGGGTATTAGATACATGGGTGATTGGCTCTAGTGCAAGTGGGAGATTATTAGTGTTTGTGTCCTATAGACAAAACTATTATACTTATATTATGAAACATTTGGATTACTAATTATGATTCTATGGATTATTCTTTAGTAATTTATTATATCTTTATTTTTTGCGATAAAATGTTAAATTAATAAATGTCCTTGGAATATGATATATAAATTTGTATCTCTAAGTACATGACTTAGAAATGAGATTATGAGAATAGTATTGATATTCCTAAAGGTCCCTAGTCAAGTATTATTGTTAAGGGACGATAATAAATACGTTGAGACAAGTGCGTTTGTCAACTGATGATCACATCTCATTGATCATAGGTATGGTCATACTAAAGTCAAAATACAGGCACATATATTAAATACATGGTGATGGATTGACCCGTTGTGAGATACTACATGTTTAAAGTGTCATAAGTTAATCTCACAGTGATAATGATGTATTGGTCCTTTGACCTTAAATCATTATATTTCTATACGAGAATTAATATACTTTGATACTATTGAAAGTTATTCTTGAACGGGTAATAATAAAAGTAGACATTGGGTATATTATGAATTGTATGAGAAATATGAATGATCTAGATGGGATTTAGCCCTCATTTATTAAAGGAGTGATATTACTGGCCTCTTGATTGAGTAAGACTATAAAATGCATGGTCGTGCTCAAATAGTGATTTGTTTAATAGTTTACTCATTGATCAATGAAAGAAGGATTAAACGCTTGCAGAGGATGACACAATGCATGCCTCGAGTTTGATCTATAATATAAGGTTAAAGGGATTATATTACATTATACATTATTCATGAAAGGTTTGATTGAATCACCAATTATTATTATTACTTGGTGAGCAATGATGTATTACTAGATGCCACTCATTATTTAAAATTATTGCCAACATAATAATAAACTAAAGGGTCACACACAAAGAACGTTTAAAATGGAGTTTTATTTAAATTATTAATTTAAATATTTTATTATTATTAATTCAAATTTAATTATTAAATTAATTAAGTCAGACTTGATTAATTGTATATATATTAGAATTCGAATTTTATAATAGTATAAACCTAAAATCAAAATGGGTCCTTTTAGAAGCCCATTAAGATTAGGGTTAGGCCCAAATCCTCTCTACCATATATATAGATTAAGATGTATATTTTTATGGTTTAGTTGACACATCACATTTTTGAGAAAACCCTAGTAGCTCTACATCTTAGAGAGGCTAGAGAGAGAGAGAAAAACCAAATCGGCTAGTACCGGCTCCGATGATCGTTGGACGATCGGGTGTTCGTGTGGATACCTTGGAGATCAGATCTTTGAAAGGAGGGCTGTTGTGTTGGTTCATCAAGATCTGTGATAGGGAATAAAATAAGGCCTGAGTATGTAATTAATATGGCATTAATTATATCAGAATTAGGCCAACCAGGCCCATTTGAGAGGGCCCAAAACCTTGAATATTAATTAATTTCATAATTAATTAATAAGGGATAAGTCAGCTGATAAGATGAGTCCTCGAGGGGATATAAATCCTTGTAGATTGGCCATCAAGGAACCTCGTGGGATATGGAATCAACTTCCTACCTCTTAGGACTCCAAAGTTCATTCTAATTCTGAGACTTGCCCACCAAGTCTCCTAACCCAAGTCCAATTCATGGACTCCCAACATCTATATAAGGGGACTCACCCCACAAATCAGAACTACATTTTTTGACTTGATCCTTGGCATACAACAAGGTATGTAGGCATCTTGTTAAGGCAAATCGAGTCGCGAAATACAAGAGCAGTCAAATCGAGCCTCGAAGCTCACGTTCCCTAGTAATCAACACAGCAATTATTACACCTTAGTTTTTGATCCATAACATTTGGCGCCGTCTGTGGGAAAGCAGAATAACAACCATGGCGAGAACACGGAGAGGAAGCAGCGCCCTTGAAGGAGGAACACCGGCGGGGACAACCCAAACGATTTCGTCAACCGTGGAGGTACCTCCGCATTCAACCTATGTCGCTACCCAAGGAAGAGCCCTGGTAGAGGCAACTGAACCTCAACCCCAAGGGACGATTCCCTCGGCTCCTCAAGGGACGAATCCCCAACTTCAACAGCTACATACATTTGTGAATTCTCGACCCGTTGGGTATGAGTATTCAACTGTTGTGACCACTAACCCCCTTATGGGATGCCCCTTTACCCCGAGGTTGAAGAAAGTGGACATGCTGGACGGAATGAAGCACGAGGGCGAACACCCCCCTACATACAAGGTTTGGCTCATATCCCAGAGGATCAGGAATTTTTTGGTCCTTACACTGAGAGAGACTCTGAATCTTCAAATGATGAAGTGGCCCCAAGAAGGAGACGTGCCGGCAAAGAGCCGATGACTGATGGTAACCAACATCCTAGGAGCACCCGAGGGGTGAATCCCCAAGAAGTACAGGAGAGAATCAAGGCTTATGAGGCTGAGATTCAAAGGCTGAAGCGCGACTTGGAGGCGCACCAGGATCCCAGACTCTCACTACCACCTAGGGGGAGACATCCTCCTCCAATCATAGACCTAGATGGTCCGTCACAAAGAAGGACTATAGTCCCAAGAGCTGATCCAAGCAACCTTCTCCCCCTTGGAGATCTTGATGATCCTACTCCACCATTCACTGAAGAGATAATGAATGCCCATATCTCAAGGAAGTTCAAGATGCCAAATATCAAAGCTTATGATGGCACCGGAGATCCCGCCAATCATGTCAGGACATTCTATAATTGCACTATTGTTGTAGCCCATGAATGACGCCTTTAAATGTTGGGCCTTTCCTCAAACCTTGTCGGGAATGGCTCAAAGATGGTATAGTCGTTTGCCCCCGAACTCTATTGGGTCCTTCAGAGAATTAAGTCAGGCTTTTATTAAGAAGTTCATCAGCGGGAGAGTGCATGAGAAAAGTTCAGCATCCCTCATGAGCATTGTGCAGGGAGCGAAAGAATCCTTGAAAGACTACCTGAATCATTTCACAAAGGAAGCTTTAAAAGTCCCGGACCTTGATGACAAGGTAGCTATGATAGTCCTGCAACAGGGAACTAGGGATGAGTTCTTCAAGATGTCCTTGGCCAAGCGCCCCCTGAAAGCATGTTATAGCTCCAAGATAGGGCCGGGAAGTACATCAAAGTGGAGGAGAGCATGAGGAAGACAGTAGTAAGTAACGAGCCCACTGGAGGCAAGAAGCGGAAAACTGATCTGGAATATATCGCTAAGGACAAGTATCCCAAAACTGAGCAAAATC
Organism: Apium graveolens; assembly: GCF_009905375.1. Taxonomy (NCBI): domain Eukaryota; kingdom Viridiplantae; phylum Streptophyta; class Magnoliopsida; order Apiales; family Apiaceae; genus Apium; species Apium graveolens. The sequence continues at coordinate 189,585,070 of NC_133650.1, forward strand.
CTGATTCAACCCCAAAGAAGGGAGGACCTGGACAAAAGTTCACTGAATACACTAAGCTGAATGCTCCTAGAAGCCAGATCTTGATGGAAATTGAGAAAGATCAAGATATTTGTTGGCCTAAACCCTTAAAGGCTGATCCTACCAAGCTAGATAAGAGCAAATATTGTAGATTCCATAAAGATGTTGGTCATGACACCGATGAGTGTAGGCAACTGCAAGATGAAATAGAATTCCTCATTTGGAAAGAAGGATTGAACAAGTATATTGGGGAAGGAAGAGATAGTAATAACAATGGGAGAAAGAACTTTGAAGATCGTAGGAGGGACCAAGATGATCAGGGGCAGAATCCCCAACCTAGGGGACCGGTTATAAATGAAATCTTTGGAGGACCGCGACCCCGAGGGCCTGTGATAAACACAATTTTTGGAGGACCAACTGCTATCGGGTTATCCAGGAACTTCAGGAAAGCATATACCAGAGAGGTTATGCATATTGTTGGGGAAGCCCCGAAGAGGGCCAGAACAGGAGTAACAATGGCATTTGATGATTCTGACTTAGTGGGTGTGAAATTTTCTCATGACGACCCCTTGGTCATAACACCAATAATAAGGAATAACCCAGTAAAGAGGGTCCTTGTAGATAATGGTGCTTCTGTGGATATCTTGCTGCATGACAGCTTTTTAAAGATGGGATATAATGATTCCCAATTGACCCCGACCGATATGCCGATATATGGATTTGCGGGAGTAGAGTGCCACGTGGAAGGGATAATCAAGTTGCCAACAACCATAGGTCAGGAACTAAGGCAAGCAACACAGATGTTGGACTTTATGGTGGTAAAGGCTAGTTTAACTTATAACGCTATCATGGGAAGAACGGGGATACATGCCTTCAAGGCAGTCCCTTCGTCCTACCATTCAGTTATGAAGTTTCCCACCCGGAATGGGATTGGAGAAGAAAGAGGAGATCAAAAAATGGCTAGAAGTTGTTATGTGGCCTTACTGAGGGCAGATAGAGTTGGGGGGGGGGCAGGTTCTTCCTATTGAAGATCTGGATATCCGAGAGAATGATGAGAAAAGAGGGAAGCCAGCAGAAGACCTGGTTTCGGTTCCTTTAGCTCCCAAGGATCCTGAGAACGTGACTTTCGTTGGAGCCACACTAGAGGAGCCCCTTAGAGGGAAGTTGGTGAAATTTCTACAAGAAAATAGTGATGTGTTTGTATGGTCGGCGGCTGATATGCCAGGCATAGACCCGGAACTGATTACTCACAAGCTGAATGTGGATCCGAGTCAGAAGGTGGTGAAGAAAAAGGAAAGAAGTTTTTCTCCAGAAAGGCAAGAAGCTATAAAACAGGAAGTAGAGAAGCTTTTAGAGGCTGGTTTCATTGAGGAGATACAATTTCCAGAATGGTTAGCGACCGAGTGGAAGGGCCGTCGCTCAACGGATAAAAGTTATAATGGTAAAGAGAGCCAATGGAAAATGGAGAATGTGTGTGGACTTCACTGACCTAAATGATGCATGCCCAAAGGATTATTTCCCGTTTCCAAGGATAGATGCTTTGATAGATGCTATTGCTGGATATGAGATGATGAGCTTCATGCATGGATTTAGTGGATACAATCAAATCAAGATGCACAAGGATGACATCCCAAAGGTATCATTTATCACTGAATTTGGTGTTTATTATTATCTTGTTATGACATTTGGTCTCAAGAATGCAGGAGCCACCTATCAAAGGTTGGTAAATAAGATTTTTAAGGATCTTATTGGCAAGACCATGGAAGTTTATGTTGATGACATGTTATTCAAGAGTCTGGTAAAGACTGGCCATATAACCCATTTGAGGGAAGTTTTTGAGGCCTTGAGATACCACAAGATGATGTTAAATCCTACAAAGTGTGCTTTCGGAGTAGGATCTGTAAAGTTTTTAGGATTGATGGTCTCCAAGAGAGGAATCGAGGCCAATCCCGATAAAATAAAGGCAATCCTAGACATGGAGCCACCAAAAACTATCAAAGATGTTCAAAAGCTCACTGGAAGGGTTGCTGCATTGGGACGATTCATCTCAAAGTCTGGGGACCGAGTGGAAGGGCCGTCGCTCAACGGATAAAAGTTATAATGGTAAAGAGAGCCAATGGAAAATGGAGAATGTGTGTGGACTTCACTGACCTAAATGATGCATGCCCAAAGGATTATTTCACGTTGCCAAGGATAGATGCTTTGATAGATGCTATTGCTGGATATGAGATGATGAGTTTCATGCATGGATTTAGTGGATATAATCAAATCAAGATGCACAAGGATGACATCCCAAAGGTATCATTTATCACTAAATTTGGTGTTTATTGTTATCTTGTTATGGCATTTGGTCTCAAGAATGCAGGAGCCACCTATCAAAGGTTGGTAAATAAGATTTTTTAGGATCTTATTGGCAAGACCATGGAAGTTTATGTTGATGACATGTTAGTCAAGAGTCTGGTAAAGACTGACCATATAACCCATTTGAGGGAAGCTTTTGAGGCCTTGAGATACCACAAGATGATGTTAAATCCTACAAAGTGTGCTTTTGGAGTAGGATCTGCAAAGTTTTTAGGATTGATGGTCTCCAAGAGAGGAATCGAGGCCAATCCCAATAAAATAAAGGAAATCCTAGACATGGAGCCACTAAAAACTATCAAAGATGTTCAAAAGCTCACTGGAAGGGTTGCTGCATTGGGACGATTCATCTCAAAGTCTGGGGACAAGTGTTTTTCATTCTTCAAGTCCTTAAAAAAGGTTAAGGATTTTGTATGGAGTGACGAAAGGCAGAAGGCATTCGAGGAATTAAAGAAATATATGGCCCAGGCCCCGTGGTTGGCCAAGCCAGCTTTGAATGAAGTTTTATACTTGTACTTGGCCATTTCAGAGAATGCCTTGAGCGCTGTATTGGTTAAGGAGGAACTTAAAATCCAGAAACCCGTATACTATATTAACAAAATTCTGCATGGAGCTGAGTTGAATTATTCAACTATTGAGAAGTTTGCTTTAGCCTTGGTAATGGCTTCAAGAAAGTTGCGTCCTTACTTTCAGGCTCATAAGATTGAAGTGCTAACAAATCAGCCCTTGAGAAATATTATTCATAGTCCCAAGGCTAGTGGGAGGCTGATTAAGTGGACAATAGAGCTGGGAGAATTCGACATCAAATATAAGCCATAAACGATAATAAAATCCTAGGCATTGGCTGACTTCATGGTGGAATGTACCATACCCAACCAAGAAGTCGGGGCAGGAAGATACTATACCTCCAAACACATAAGGTGATAAAGGGGACAAAGAGAAGGAAGTTAAGGATAAGGAATATTGGGTCCTCTATTTTGATAGAGCATCAAAATTTGCACATGTTGTTCGACAACCCCCTGAGATGTTTACTTCAATCAACTCTCCCATCCCCTTTGCCATGTGGGGAATGGATATGCTTGGACCTTTCCCCATGGCCACGGCAAAAAGGAAGTTCCTGATTGTAGCCATTGATTATTTTACTAAGTGGATTGAAGCCAAGCCTTTGGCCAAAATCACAACTAAGCAGGTTGCAGAATTCTTGTGGGAAAACATCATGTGCCGTTATGGAATTCCCCGTATCCTGGTTACCGATAATGGAACACAGTTCAACAATGAGGAATTCAAGAAGTATTGCGAGGAAAATGATATTGAGTTACGATTTACCTCCCTAGCTCACCCGCAAGCCAATGGGTAAGTGGAGGTGGAAAATTGAATAATCCTGGATGGACTAAAGAAGAGGATCGAGAAGTCGAGGAATAACTGGGTGGATAAATACTTCCAATACAATGGGCCTATAGGACTACCTGTAGAGTCACGACTGGAACAACTCCCTTCATGTTAGCATATGGGGCAGAAGCGGTTGTTCCTGTGGAGATATCACATTCGTCTCCCAGAATTCAAGCTTTTAATGCTGAGGAAAATGAAGAATGGCAAATATTAGCCCTGGATCTAATTGATGAAGTACGAGATGAAGCACATGCGAAGATAGTGGAATATCAGAAAAATGCTTCGTTCTATTACAACCTAAGGGTTAAGGATAAGTTCTTCAAGCAAGGTGACTTAGTCCTGAGGAATGTGGAAGCTTCTGGTGTCGGGAAGAAAGGGAAACTTGCCCCAAATTGGGAAGGACTGTACAAGGTCAAAAGTGTTCAAGGCAGAGGAACCTACAAGCTTGAGACTATGGATGGTTTTGAAGTCCCGAGAACTTGGCATGCACAAAACCTGAAGATTTACTATGTGTAAAGTGGTTGAGCACGATTCTCACTTGCCAAGATGACAAGTAGGTTAAAAAGCACCTTGAAGCTTTACTTGCTTAGGATTTACATGTTTTAGTTTTATTTTGAGGTTTATTAAGACTTGTGTAAGGGATGAATCCTAACAATTTGTGAAATTTAGAAAGTTTTTGAAACATGTTTGAATCTCTGTGGCATGGCAATTAAACTAAGTGCATGAGATGAAAGCATAAAGTTTAGTAAATAAAGTTAGTTCAAATAAATAATACAAAGTCTGATAAGCAAAGTCTCAAAGACAAAATAAAAGAAATAAGCCGCTCAGGGCTAGAAAAGCTCTAAGGAGCAGAGGTGCACTCAGCATCCATATCATCGTCTCCTCCGCTCTCGCTGGAAGTCTCAGTAGTCCCGGAGGAGGAAGAGCTATCATCTGCAGCAGGCCTAGAAGATGACTCGGGAGGAGGAAGAAGCGGGTCCTGAGGGATACGATCTGAGACAACCACTCGGGTGCGAAACCTCTGTAGTAAAGCCTCGTCGTGAGGGCAGACATAGTCCGCTGGGTTAATATCAGGGCAAGCCTCGTTCACGGTCCCAAGGGTCGTGTCCCAGCCAGTCCTCAAAACCCAGGGAACACCGAGTCATCCCTCACCCTCATAGACTGGGTAAACTCCTTTGAATCCAAGTAATTGCCAATCGCCTTGTCCTTCTCAACCCTAAGCACAACCAGCTCAGCGTTGGACTCTCCGAGCTCCTCCTCCTTACGCTTCAACTTTCTCTCTAAAGCAGCATACTTCCTCTGCTGCTTCCTAAGGGCATTATCAGCTTTGTCCGAAGCCCTCTTCCATGATTCAGCTTGCCTCACAGTGCCTTGGAAGTAGGCGTTAGACTGAAATGAAACGATAAACAAAGATATAAGGCAAGTGAATGCTACAAGTAAAAAAGAGTAAATTGAAAGAAAGAGTCGTACCGAGGCCAAAGACTGAGCTCCTATGAGCTTTATCCTCTCCAGGTCGGGAGTAGCTACCACATCAGTGAAGTCCTTTGGGGTTACACCATGGTAAGACCAATCCCAAGCGTGCTTTGTGGATCCAACCACGGTATCCCCTTGGCGGAATCCCCAAAGAGGCTGGAAAGCTCCAGTAGCAGCAGAGACAGGAGTAGCAGCAGAAATAGGGGTACTGTGGGTTCGGCTCCCTCAGCAGGAACCTACACCATGGGTTCCTTGTGCTTCCTTAGGAAGCTAGGCTCCGTAGCCTTTCCTCGGGTGTCCAGACCCACAAAGCGAGCCTTCTTCATCCTCGTGGTCTCCTCGATAATAGGCTCATTATCCTCATTAATTTCCTTAGCAGCTGTAAAAATAAGAGAAAAAAATAAGTGGTGTCAATAATACATGAAAGAAAATAAAAATGAGAAGGAAAGGAAAAATACCTTGTTGAGAAACTAAGGATAGCCCCAAGTGAATAGGGGTAAACTGCTCTAAAAGAGTCCAGCTGATAGTGGCGTCATCATCATGAGTGAGCTCATCGTATATGATAGTTTCCTCGGGGGTTAGGTGAATGGATTTGAGGCTACCATCGCTAACCTTCCCGAAGGAAGATCTGAAGAGGGTGCCCCAGTCCCCATTCTCCCACCTTAACCCGATAAAACTACTCCTCCAATGTTGGTTATTATCGAGAATAGAAGCACTATTAAAAATATATTTACACTTGGGCATTTGTTTAATGTAGACCCAACCACAGATACTTGAAGAACTCTTATAACATTGGAAGATTTTCCTAAAAACTTTTATTGATAAAGGAAAACCTCCCCTAAGACAACAAACCATGAAACATAAAATGTTCCTCCAGGTGTTTGGAGGAAGCTAACAAGGGTTAATTTGCAAGTCTGCTAAAAGGTGGGGAATGAAAGGATGAAAAGGAAACCTAAGCCCAGCATTAAGGGCATCTGTGTAAATGAAAAGAGTGTCTGGTTTCCAGTGGCAAGTACGATCACCACCGCTAACAGGAACTAACTTAAGGGGAGGACGAACATTATAAAGAGTGTTCATTTTTTCAAAATCTATATTATGCGAGGTGTTGCAATAATCAAACGAATCAAGATGTGCATTAGAGGGGTACTCGTCCCCTCTAGTGTTAATCATATCAAGTAAAGACATTTAAGAAAAGCGGATCTTGATATCATTACCTCGTTTCGAAGCTGAGGCAATCTTGGCCGCTCTCTCAGCACCCTTGTCTGCCATTAATGGAGGAGGAAGAAAGCTTGGAAGCTTGAAAAATGCCGGAAAATTCCTAGAAAGGGAGGAGTGTTGGAGGCTGGAGAGTGGAGGAAAGCTTTGAGAGTGGAAGTGAGAAATGAGAAAGTGAAGTATGGGACTTCACCTCACCCCTCCCCCTTTATAGCCACTGTTATCCAGTAAATGGGCCGGTAAAAAGCCCATTTGGCCCAAAACTACACAATTCTAGAAGGATCTAGAGGGGTTTTTTCAAAAAAAAAAAGAAACAAAAATTTGATTTTTATGGTTTCCCCAAGACTCAAGAACATTCTGGATTTTGGGCTAAAAAGCCCATGAATTGGGCCCAGTAAAAGGTCCAGCCTAGTTCTTGGGCCCAACTCTAGAAGAATCTAGAAAATTCAAGTGTTTATGGGCCTAGTGAGTATAGCTAGCATGTGTTATAGGCCCAATTGAAAAGCTTAGAGCAAAAAAAGTCCCAAGAAGCCCAGTGTCAGGGCCCAAATCTAAAATTTTCTAAAGAAAATCAACAAAAGGGCCCAAATATTAAAAAGCCCGCAGGGAGGCATAGGAATTAAAGGATGGTCCAAAAAAGAAGAAGGCCCAAAGAGAAGCCCAGAAAACTCAGGGGCCCAAGAAATTACTTATTTAAAATAATAATAAAAATCCTGACCCAATTCGATTAGGATTCTTATTCAAATTCTGTTCGAATATTTGAGGTCGAAAATGCCTTCGACCAGGGTTAGAAAGAAGGGTTAATTCGGTCAAAAAGGAGATAAGCAATACAATCCTTACCGAAAATTCGATCAGAAATTCAGGTGGAAAACTCCTGGTCGAAAGTATGTACGACCTGGATTAAATAGAACCTTTATTCGATCAAAAACCAACCCAACAAATAAGTCCTGACCGAATTTCGGTTAGGATTCTGGTCGAAAGCTTCTTGTCGAAAGTACACACGATCAGGAATAACAAGTGTTTAATTCGGTCAAAGGTCGAAGAAATCCTGACCGAATTCGGTCAGGATTCTAGTCGAAGACCTCTGCTCGAAGTGACTGTCGACCTGGGCAATATGGAGCCTAATTCGACCAGGATCCTGGTCGAACAAGATTCCTGGTCGAAATGTATATATATATAAAAAAAGAGAAAAAGAGAGGGAGAAAAATTATGAATATTTTCTTGAAAATTAAAAATGTTTTCTGGAAAAATAGAAATATCTTGGAAAATTCCAGAAATTATGAATATTTTCTGGGAAATCTTGTAAATTACTTGAAATTTCCAGAAAATTAGGAAAGAATCCCAGAATTAAGGGAAAATTCCTAAAAATTATGGAAAAATCCTAGAATTAAGGGAAAAATTTCTAGAAATTAAGGAAAAATCCCAGAAATAAGGGAAAAATTCCTGGAAATTAAGGAAAAATCCCTTAATTAAGGAAAAAAAATTCCTGAAAATTAAGGAAAAATCCTAGAATTAAGGGAAAATTCCTGGAAATTAAGGAAAAATCCCAGAATTAAGGGAAAAATTCCTGGAGATTAAGATAACTCCTAAAATAATAGGAATAAAAGTAAATCATTGTAAATGTGTAGGTCGCTCCACACTTTACGCAAAAACGATACTTCTGCGAAACCTTTTCACGGTTTTCCAGAAGTTGGGGGGCAAAGGATAGAGAATAAAATAAGGCCTGGGTATGTAATTAATGTGGCATTAATTATATCAGAATTAGGCCAACAACCAGGCCCATTTGAGAGGGCCCAAAACCCTGAATATTAATTAATTTCATAATTAATTAATAAGGGATAAGTCAGCTGATAAGATGAGTCCTAGAGGGGAAATAAATACTTGTAGATTGGCCTCCATGGAACCTCGTGGGATAAGGAATCAACTTCCTACCTCTTAGGACTCCAAAGTCCATTCTAATTCTGAGACTTGCCCATCAAGTCTCCTAACCCAAGTCCAATTCAAGGACTCCCAACATCTATATAAGGGGCCTCACCCCACAAATTAGAACTATGTTTTTTGACTTGATCTTTGGCATACAGCAAGGTACGTAGGCATCTTGTTAAGGCAGATCGAGTCGCAAAACACAAGAGCAGTCAAATCGAGCCTCAAAGCTCATGTTCCCTAGTAATCAACACATCAAATATTATACCTTAGTTTTTGATCCATAACATTTTGTTAAGGTAAACATCTAATCTCCTAATTAAATGTCTTGTTTTGAATGGATCATGCGTTTGGGGTTTCATTTTTCATATTTATTTTTGATTTTTCAGCCGCGTTTGTGTTATGAATCCCAACAATTTGATCCAACAACTCGCCTCTAGCATTACGAGCCTCAGACAGGCCGCCTAAAGTCATATGATAATCGGCGATAAGAGAAGCATGAACGGTTTCATCTAGCATTCCATGGGGTGCAGGTAGTGTGGACCCGGGTGATTCAATCAGATAACCGAGCACAATATCAGGTAACGATGGTGCAGGAGATAAAAGAGGCATCTCCTCAGTAGGTATTGGGCTCTGTACAGGGGAGGGAACAGAAACTGGTGGAACATCATGGATGTCTACAAGAATTTCCTGAAGATGGTCTGATACTGGTATAACTGGTGCCATGGAAGGCCCCACTCCATCTGCCCTCACTATCGGATGTGCCCTCGGTAACTCTCCATCTTCCAAGCTGCCTTTACAGCCATCCTAGCTCTGGTAGTCGCCCTGACTGTAATATCCGGGAAATTCGCATATTGTATTTTCTGAATAAGTGTGAATTTGTGTGAAATTAAAAATGATTATATATATGTACTTTGTTTCAATTTGATGTGCCTATAAGTGGTATATGTATTGATGTTGATATAACAACGAAACGAAAGTTTGATCAATACCAGTTTTCGTTTGCTATACGTAAATGAGTACGTGAATAATTTTATTGGAAAATGATTACTTATGAGGAATAAAGAACAATGAATGAGTTATGATTTTCATGGGAAAGTATGCGAATACAGGATGATGGACCGATAAAAGATATCGAATTTTTGTATATATAACGAAAATGGAAAAGTGAGTATAATTAAAATTTAATATAAAATTTAAGTGGGAGTATGAGGTTTGATTGTGTTATGTATGAATACGTGTAACGACCGAGAAATTTCGCTTGTATTATATTATAATAAAGATAAATTATATGTATTATTATGTGATTAACTGTGCTGAGTTGTTAAACCCTAATTTCTATATGCTACGTGTTGTTTGTTTTGATCTGAACGTATTTTGGGTATTTATTGAGTATTTTATCACAAGTTATATATGTTTATATCAAAACCCGTACAGCTCAAACAGTGTTTTAAAAGCCTGTATTTCAAACCAAATCATTGGCCCTATTTTTGCCAAAATGACCTATACCATATCGTTATTCTGAACCCCAAGACGTTTTACAAATTTACCTTTTTCGCGAAAAACGACTTTTCCGGACCCCTTCGGGTACCAAAACCCCCCACAAAAATCACATTTTTATTTTTATATGATCATGAAATTATCATACCTTATTTTTCTTTGCATTTTTGTAATATTCCCAATTTTTGGGAATTTTTGGCATTTATTTTGTATTTATTGGATATTTAAAAATTCATTATTAATACCCAAACATTATAAAAATTGGGGCCAAATATTTTTATTAGATGTGTAATTAGACCCTTAATTTTATTTAGGGGTATTATTTTCATAAATATAAATACCTGATTTGTTATTAATTATTCAGTTAATTATAATTAAAAATCAGAAAATCAAGAAATTAATTGTGGGGGTGAAAAACAACCAGGGAATTCAACTGCAGATTTGAGAGTGATTCTGTTATGCAAATCGATCATGTGAGTAACCAAAACAAAGCTCTTGATCTCTACTTTCTATTCATACCATCAATTTCATGTTTTGATGTTTAGATTTTCAATTCGTATTTTTAGGTTCTTGGATTGAAATTGGGGGTTTTTGATTATGGGGTTCTGGGTTGATTTTGATGTTTGGTATAGTTTCATATACTTGTTTACAACTGATTTGTGCTATTTAATTTACCGGAGTTATGTTCTAGGTAGTAGTTCTTAGTTTCAAGTTTATACAATTTTATTTTAGTTCGTTTTTGATTTTGTATGAATCTGTGATTGTTGTGAATATGGGGGTTTGATTGTGGAACTAATACACTTTATTTTGATATATTATTTGTAATTTTTGGTGTACGAAATCGTTGGTTTGATTTTTGGCCGGAAGTTTTGTGTTTTTGATCGGAGAATTGGTTCTAGGGATTATTAGGCTGTGATGTTAGTATAGTTATGTTTCTGGTAAGATTCTGAGTGAAAACCATGTTAAAATCGATTCGAACGGTGCCTGGATTGAGTTCGTCGGATCTGGGTTCAAGCTTGCCAGCGGCGAGGGCGGCGTTGGCCGGAGTCGATGCGGAAGGGACGATTGAAGGCAACTGAAGCCGGGGTCGTGTTTCTGCAGTCTTGGGGAAGAAGAACCCAGTGGATTTCGATCGAAATCGTTGCGTTTTGGTAGCGTATTCTGCTCGCCGGAAAATTCCTGCCGCGCCGGGGTCTGGCAGCCGGCAGGTATGTTCTTGGACGACCCGGAGTCGACCCGGTTCCAACCCGGTTTCGATCCAAAAACACTAAACCTGAATTCCTATTTTGTGTTTCTGAAATATTAATTATTTATTTATGTTATGTAAAATCAAAATTAGTTTCATTAATTCTATAAATCAATTAAAAATCAGTTTTAAATTCTGAAAAATATTATTAATAATTTCTGAATTATTTTATTAATTTAGAAATTTAAATTTAATTATTTAATTAATTATTTAATTATTTATCTAATTATTTATTAGTTATCTAATTAGTTAATAATTAGGTAATTAATTAATAATTAGGTAATTAATTAATAAATAAGGATTAAAAATAATCAAATAATACGAATAATAATTCGATAATTAGTTAAAATATTACGAGTAACTCGTACTTCTTCAAATAGTGATTCGTTAAGTTAGAATTATTTATCGAGCGATATTTATTCGAAGAGTGTTTTAATATTTATTCGTATTGAATAATTAAAAACCGATAGTTAATTAATTAATCGTATAAGTAATAATAATAATGATTCGATAGATATGCAAGGATCGCGAGTAGCTCGTATTTATACGAGTAATTGATCTTGAGTTAGATTATGATTCGAGTAATAATTATTTATTCGATAAATAACGTATCAGTTAATTGTATCGATTGATTATTTGTAAATAATCGATTTGATCGAGTAAGTATTAATAATTTGTAAATAAGTGTAATAATTAGCGATTAATTATTTTAAAATAAAATAATTATTAATTAATTATTTAAAAATATAATTATGGATTATTTAATTATAATTAATTATTTATAATTAATTATTAAATAATTAAATCTTGTTTAATTTAAAAAAATAAACTGTTAATCCGATTTGAGTAAAACGAAGACCCCTAGACTTAGAAAAATGAAATGAATCCAATAAAAATAATTGTAAGTCATAATTTCTTCCAAAATGGAGTTGTCTTGGGTTAGTTATGTGATATGTAATTATTTATGTATAGGTGCGCGTTAGATAGAAATGCATGGGTAGATTGATAGGGTTGCGTAGTATCAATTCGAGATATGTGTCTGTAGTAAGTTATCTAAAATACTATCTTTCTATGATTGGTTCAGTGTCAGCAAGGCAGATCAAGCTAGAGACCGAAGGCGGTGAGTTGAACCAGGTTAAGTACGCGCAAGGCAAGTTTTTCCCCTATTCTAAATTCAGAATAGTGAATTATACCCTATTTTCCATATCAGTTACACTTTGATAAATTTTGTTCATATGCACTGTTACACAATTATTGATTCTTGTGTCTATTGCATTTCGATTCTTGAATTCTCCCAAATTATTGAATTTCTTATCCATATCCCTATACTTTTACCCTTGTTACATATACTCGGATATATCCTGATGTTGGGATACATCAAAAGAACTTCGATTATTTCGGATGCTAAACCTTGGACTGGATGGTTACGATACAGGCTGGGGTTTACTCAGACCTTTAATTAATAGGCCATAGTTTTCTGAGTACTCCTTATGTTGGTTGGGTCTATGCAGTTGGGTATAGATCCTTACTGTATCCTGACTAATCAGCAGGTTATAATGCATATATTGGTTCTTGTTTCCAGTCTTGTTCATTTGGCACTCGCCAGTGTTGGCAAACTATTATCCTATACAGATACAGATGATTGTTCAAACCAACAGATTATCGGTTCATCTATTCTTCTCTCTTTATACTATATATATATATATATATATATATTATTGCAGGCTTGTTGAGCAATTTTGGCTTATCCTCTTTTATTGTTATTCCTATTGTTTTACAGTTAAGGTAGAGAATGAAACACATCAGAACCCGCGTAGTCAAGAAGCGAGTCAAACAGCGAGTCAAGCAGCGGGACCCTCTGATACCAAGAGTGTTCATCCCTATCCCCGAAAAGAGCTTTGAACTACCAGATCAGATGTTACAAGATAAGTAGTAATGTTGGTTTGAATAAAAGTTGTGTGGTGAGATTGTAGATAGGATAAAGTTTTGTAACAAATAGAGTTCTTGAGATATATTGTTTTTATTTGGGGTTGTAATAAAGTTAGTGGGTCGTTCTTATTTTTAACTCAACCTTAAAAGATCCCGAGTAGTAGTAGTTCGGGGTAATTATTATATTTATATTCCACTTGTGCAGGTATAGTTGGTAGTTGTTATTAATAATGCCCCAAATCTATACCCCGGATTTGGAGGGTGTTATAGTTGGCATCAGAGCTTAGGTTTTGACCCTTGAAAACAAGAAAATTAAGGTTAAGATAAGATAGGAAAGTCATATAGGATAGAAGTAAGAATGTTAGGATTATTTGTTTATGTGATTAGAAGTTATGAGTTATAGGATTGTGATTTGATTGTTCTTGTGTTATTATTGTTATGTATATTAGATGGCTTCTTTGTCATCATCTACGGAGTGGACTGAGACAGATCCAGTGGTAGCACCAGTACTGGCCCCAGTATCAGTGCAGATCTTTCCTCCATTACCACCACCTCCACCATTGCCACCTGGACCAGCACCAGAGATACCCCGTCCACCAGAGGTACAAGATTTTATCGATTATTTCCCTTATTTTAAGCCAGAGATACCTGATTTTCCACCATTAGAGTTCCCGATGTTCGATGTTCCTGACATGGTTAACATTCCACAGTGGGAGGATTTAGAACCCCAGGTTCCTGTGCCACCAGTTGAGTTGCCAGTGATTCCCCAGATGGAGCCTGAGTTAGAGCCACCAGTATATGCACCCATGGAGAAGCCTGTTCTGTTCCCTGCACCGCTAACTATTTATGCCCCGATGCCCGGAGTATTTCAGTTCCCGCAGCCAGAGTTTATGGACGAGGTAGTAGTAGATGAGCCGTTACCATTGCCTTCTCGAGGTTCCCGCACGGATCTTCGTGAGCATCACACAGTTACATATCAGCGTTTCTAGTCAGAGAGAGAGGAGAGGGTCAGATGGCAGGATCAGTGTAGAGAGATCCTTTGGTTGTTTGAGACACAGGCGGATGGTCCACTTCGAGCACTTCACCCAGACTACATCTTGAGAGAGAGGCGACGCCAGATCCACATAGTTAGTTCTCAGTAGTTTACTGACTTGAGGCAGCAGGACATTAGTGCAGAGGCAGCATACCGTAGGGCGATGAGACTTACGGAGGCAGTGTTGGAGGCTTTGCAGGAGGAGCTGAGCCATGTGCCACCAGGATTTTGATCTTAGCAGATGGAAGAGTGTTGTATCCTGTATATGTATATAGATAGAGGCAGCATAGTATTGTATGACTAGTTTGTATGAGTATAGCTACTAGTTTTGACTGATAGCAGTAGCAGTATGACTGACATATCATAGACTTTTGTTTCAAGCATTGACACCTGCAGCTGGTGTCCTACCCATATATATATAAGATGAACTTTTTCACGTTTTCTTTATTTTATTTTATTTTTCCAGTCATTTAAGCATTTACATTTATTTCACTGTTTTACCGTTGCATATCTTAAAATGTTGTTTTATTTACGATCGTGTTGTACCCTTTATGTTTTCAAAATTTTTAAAATTATTTTAAAAAGGATTTATTTAAACATCACACTGTTTTATTTATTTAGATATCTAATAAATTGTTTTATTTCCCCATATCAACTGTTTTAACGCTGTTTTAATATTATAAAGACTGTTTCTATTCCATAACACCTGTTTAGTATATTGTTATTAAGAGAACCCATTGTTTTATTATCAGAAAGATGGCACCTAAAAGAAAAGCACGATACGACTCGTCTAACGGAAATACCGAGGGCCAAAATGATAATAATCAGATGGATCAGATGTTTCATCTCATGCAACAGCAGATGTTGATGATGCAACAACAGATGCAGCAGCAACATCAATAGTTTCAATAACAAATGCTACAGCAAGCCGCTCATCCAGGACATCAAGTACCTCTAGCAGCACCTATAGTTATTTTCAAGCAATTTCAATTGGTAAAACCTCTAGAATTTACCGGTTCCACAGATCCTACAAAGGTGAGAACTTGG
The DNA here is from genome assembly GCF_009905375.1 of Apium graveolens. Classification (NCBI taxonomy): domain Eukaryota; kingdom Viridiplantae; phylum Streptophyta; class Magnoliopsida; order Apiales; family Apiaceae; genus Apium; species Apium graveolens. The sequence goes on from NC_133650.1 coordinate 189,600,201, forward strand.
CTGAAGGAGATAGAAAAGGCTATTACGTTGGTGAAAGTTGAGGAAGAATAGAAGACGGATTTTGCCAGCTATTTTCTGAAAGGCGAAGCCAATTACTGGTGGGAATCGAAGAAAGCTTTGGAAGAGGAATGTGTGGTAACCTGGGATAGATTCACTGATCTTTTCCTGGAGAAATATTTTCCTCGTTTTATGAAGAACCAGATGGAAATCAAGTTCCTGGAGCTGAAACAAGAAAATTTATCGATCGCGGATTATGAGACCAAGTTCACAGAATTGGCCAGATTTGTTCCTGAGTAAGTGAATACGGATGAAAAGCGGGACAAGAGATTCCAGTAGGGACTGAAACCATGGATTTGTAGCAGAGTAGCTGTATTTGAGCTGACGACTTATACGGCTGTTGTTCGGAAGGCCATGATCATTGAAGGTGAGAGTGAAGCAGCTCAGAAAGAGAAAGGACAAGGAAATTCCCAGAACCGTTTCAACAGAAGGCCGGGATTTCAAGCCCGGGGAAAGGAAAACTTCAGGAAACCAGAACAAAACAATCAGAGGATGGGTAATCGACTTCCCGCCCCAACTCCGCAGAGACTTATCCGACCGCCTATACCTAATTGCAGAACATGTGGTAAAAAGCATACGGGGATTTGCAACAAGCCAAATGTCACGTGTTTCAAGTGCAAGCAAAGGGGACACTACTTTGGAGAATGTCCGATGGGAAGAGCAGAGGTCACTTATTTCCAGTGCGAAAGAAAAGGGCATATTGCCAAGGACTGCAGAGGAGTTGTGATGGCCACTAGTATTCCAAGGGTTTTAGTATTACCTCCACCTCCACTACCGCCACAAAATCAGCCCAGGGCAAGGACTTTCAACATGTCAATGAAGGAAGCATTACAGAGTCCGAATGTGGTTGCAGGTACGCTCCCTGTGAATTCCGTAAATGCTCTAGTATTGATTGATTCAGGAGCTACTAGATCTTGTATTTCTGAAGATTTTATCTCTAAGATAGACTGTGAGATTCAGTGGTTAGATGAAGTACTAGTCATAAAATTAGCAAATAATGATCAGGTTATGGTAGATTGAGTATGCCCAGGTTATGATGTTGAGATAGGGAGATGTCATTTCTCAGTTGACTTGATACTTATCAGGTTAGGAGAATTTGATGTTATTTTAGGAATGGATTGGCTAGCTAGTAATAATGCTCAGATTGATTGCGCAAACAAGAAAATGAAATTGCAGAATGAAGAAAATACAACGGTAATATTTAAAGGTGAAAAGCAAAGGCAGAGATTCTTAACAATGATGCAGACGAGACGATTGTTATGCCAAGGATGTCGAGCCTATTTAGCTACGTGTTGGATACTAACAAAGAAAGTTGGAAGATTGAAGATATTCCTGTAGTTTGTGAGTTTCCCGATGTCTTTCCAGATGAACTTCCATGACTACCACCAGATCGAGAAGTCGAGTTCACTATTGATTTGGCGCCAGGGACTGAACTAATTTTGAAAGCTCCATATCGAATGGCACCTGTTGAAATGAAGGAATTAGCAAAGCAGTTACAAGAACTTCTCGACAAAGGAATTATTAGGCCAAGTGTATCCCCATGGGGCGCACCAGTATTATTTGTGAAAAAGAAGGACGGTAGCATGCGACTATGTATTGATTATCATGAGCTGAACAAGTTAACTATCAAGAATAAATATCCTTTGCCTCGCATCGATGACTTATTTGATCAACTGAAAGGAGCAGCATGGTTTTCGAAAATCGACTTACGATCAGGTTATCATCAGTTAAAGATCAAGGCAGAAGATATTCCAAAGACTGCGTTCAGAATGAGGTACGGACATTATGAATTACTCGTGATGGCTTTTGGACTGACGAATGCACCTACAGCGTTTATGGATTTGATGAATCGAGTATTCAAGAAGTACCTGGATAAGTTTATCATTGTATTTATTGATGACATCTTGATTTAATCGAAGATGGAAGAAGAACATGCAGCGCACTTAAGAACGACACTGGAGATATTACGAAATGAGCAGCTCTATGCGAAATTTTCGAAATGTGAATTTTGGTTGAAGGAAGTGCAATTTCTAGGACACATCATCAGTATTGAAGGAATTCAAGTGGATCCAGCAAAGATTGAAGCTATTTTAAATTGGGAAAGACCAAAGACGCCAACGGAAGTCTGAAGTTTCTTGGGATTAGCCGGTTATTACAGAAGATTTGTTAAAAACTTTGCAAAGATAGCCACACCATTAACGAAGTTGACGCGAAAGAATGAAAAGTTCGAATGGAACGAGAAATGTGAAACAAGTTTCCAAGAATTGAAGAATCGACTAGTAACCGCACATGTTCTTGTTTTACCTGATGATCAAGGAGACTTTGTCATATACAGCGATGCTTCATATCGAGGACTCAGATGTTTTTTGATGCAACATGGAAACGTGATCGCATATGCTTCCAGACAGTTAAAGCCGCATGAATAGAAATATCTGACGCACGATCTCGAACTAGCAGCAATTGTGTTCACACTGAAGCTTTGGAGACACTATCTGTACGGCGAAAAATGTGAGATTTATACGGATCATAAAAGTTTGAAGTATATTTTCACAAAGAAGGAACTTAACATGCGACAACAATGTTGGCTAAAGTTAATCAAGGACTACGACGTTTCAATCAATTATCATCCAGGCAAGGCCAATGTAGTAGCAGATGCGTTAAGTCAAAAGTAACGATTAAACTTGTTAACATCTTCAGAAGACTTTATCAAGGAATTTGATAAATTGGAGATTGAAGTTTATGTTCCAGAAAACTCTACTGAAATGATTTATGTTATGACTTTTCAGTCGGAACTATTGGAGAAAATAAGAAGGTGTCAGGAAGAAGTAATAGACCAGGATATCGACAGTTTGACAGGAGAAGAGATTACTAGTCAGAAGGATACTAAAGGAATTTTTCGAGTTGCTTCGAGAATCTGGATACCTAAAGTACCGGGATTAAAAGAGGAAATTTTGCAAGACGCTCATAGTTCAAGAAATTCGATTCATCCCAGAAGCACAAAGATGTGCAGAGACCTAAAGGAAAACTTTTGGTGGCCAAATATGAAGAAAGAGATAGCGGAATGGGTTAGCAAGTGTTATACGTGCCAAAGAGTGAAAGCTGAACATCAACGGCCGAGCGGACTACTACAACCACTAGATATTCCAGAATGGAAATAGGAGCACTTAGCTATGGATTTTGTAGTGGGACTTCCAAGGACGAAAGCAAATCATGATGCAATTTGGGTTATCATTGATCGACTAATGAAATCAACACATTTCCTTCCGATCAATGAAAGGTTTTCACTGGACAAGTTAGTGCATTTATATCTCAAGGAAATCGTAATGCGTCATGAAATACCCGTATCGATATTATCGGATCGAGATCCCCGTTTCAATTCAAGATTTTGAAGACAATTCCAAGAATGTCTAGAAACCAAATTAAACATGAGTACTACCTATCATCCACAAACGGACGGGCAAAGTGAAAGGACAATTCAACCAATTAAAGATATGCTACGTGTGTGCGCAATAGACTTTGAAGGCAATTGGGACGAGCATTTGCCGCTAGTGGAATTTTCTTACAATAACAGCTATCAAGCAAGTATCGGGATGCCACCTTATGAAGCTCTATATGGAAGAAAATGCAGATCACCTACATGTTGGGATGAAGTTGGAGAACGCAAGATTCTAGGTCCAGAACTGATTTAGCAGACCAAGGAAAAAGTAGAACTTATCCGCAAGTGACTTTAAGCAGCGCAGAATCGACAGCGTATATATGCAGATCAATCCAGAAAAGATGTGGACTACCAGGAAGGGGAACATGCATTGCTAAAAATATCACCATGGAAGGGATTAACTAGGTTTGGTAACAAAGAAAAATTGAAACCTCGCTACGTTGGACCATTTGAAATTTTGAAGAAAGTCGGAAGGGTTGCGTATGAGTTAGCTTTACCACCCCATATGCAGTATATTCATAACGTATTTTATGTATCTATGCTTAAGAAGTACAACCCTGATACAAGGCATGTAATAGAATATGAGCCAATAGAACTTCAGGCAGATTTGTCGTATGTAGAGCAGCCGATAAGAATTCTAGATCGGAAAGAGAGGGTATTAAGAAATAAGTCTGTATCATTAGTAATAGTTTTGCGGAGAAACCCAGTAGTTGAAGAATCAACCTGGGAGCTCGAGAGTGATATGTTAGAAAAGTATCCTCAGTTATTTACATAATGTGATTCTAAGGACAGAATCCTGTTAAGGGGGGAGAATGTAACGACCGAGAAATTTCGCTTGTATTATATTATAATAAAGATAAATTATGTGTATTATTATGTGATTAACTGTGTTGAGTTGTTAAACCCTAATTTCTATATGCTACGTGTTGTCTGTTTTGATCTGAACGTGTTTTGGGTATTTATTGAGTATTTTATCGCAAGTTATATATGTTTATATCAAAACACGTACAGCTCAAACAGTGTTTTAAAAGCCCGTATTTCAAACCAAATCATTGGCCCTATTTTTGCAAAAAATGACCTATACCATATCGCTATTCTGAACCCCTAGACATTTTGCAAATTTACCTTTTTCGCGAAAAACGACTTTTCCGGACCCCTTCGGGTACCAAAAATCCCACAAAAATCACATTTTTATTTTTATATGATCATGAAATTATCATACCTTATTTTTCTTTGCATTTTTGTAATCTTCACAATTTTTGGGAATTTTTGGTATTTATTTTGTATTTTTTGGATATTTAAAAATTCAATATTAATACCCAAAAATTATAAAAATTGGGTCCAAATATTTTTATTAGATGTGTAATTAGACCCTTAATTTTATTTAGGGGTATTATTTTCATAAATATAAATACCTTATTTGTTATTAATTATTCAGTTAATTATAATTAAAAATCAAAAAATTAAGAAATTAATTGTGGGGGTGAAGAACAACCAGGGAATTCAACTGCAGATTTGAGAGTGATTCTGTTATCCAAATCGATCATGTGAGTAACCAAAACAAAGCTCTTGATCTCTACTTTCTATTCATACCATCAATTTCATGTTTTGATGTTTAGATTTTCAATTCGTATTTTTGGGTTCTTGGACTGAAATTAGGGGTTTTTGATTATGGGGTTCTAGGTTGATTTTGATGTTTGGTATAGTTTTATATACTTGTTTACAACTGATTTGTGCTATTTAATTTATCGGAGTTATGTTCTAGGTAGTAGTTCTTAGTTTCAAGTTTATACAATTTTATTTTAGTTCGTTTTTGATTTTGTATGAATCTGTGATTGTTGTGAATATGGGGGTTTGATTGTGGAACTAATAAGCTTTATTTTGATATATTATTTGTAATTTTTGGTGTACGAAATCGTTGGTTTGATTTTTGGCCGGAAGTTTTGTGTTTTTTATCGGAAAATTGGTTCTAGGGATTATTAGGCTGTGATGTTAGTATAGTTATGTTTCTGGTGAGATTCTGAGTGAAAACCATGTTAAAATCGATTCGAACGGTGCCTGGATTGAGTTCGCCGGACCTGGGTTCAAGCTCGCCGGCGGCGAGGGCGGCTTTGGCCGGAGACAATGCGGAAGGGACGATTGAAGGCAACTGAAGCCGGGGTCGTGTTTCTGCAGTCTTGGGGAAGAAGAACCCAGTGGATTTCGATCGAAATCATTGCATTTTGGTAGCGTATTCTGTTCGCCGGAAACTTCCTACCGCGCCGGAGTCTGGCAGCCGGCCGATGTGTTCTTGGACGACCCGGAGTCGACCCGGTTCCAACCCGGTTTGACCTGGTTTCGATCCAAAAACACTAAACCTGAATTCCTGTTTTGTGTTTCTGAAATATTAATTATTTATTTATGTTATGTAAAATCAAAATTAGTATTATTAATTCTATAAATCAATTAAAAATCATTTTTAAATTCTGAAAATTATTATTAATAATTTCTGAATTATTTTATTAATTTAAAATTTTGAATTTAATTATGTAATTAATTATTTAATTATTTATCTAATTATTTATTAGTTATCTAATTAGTTAATAATTAGGTAATTAATTAATAATTAGGTAATTAATTAATAAATAAGGATTAAAAATAATCAAATAATACCAATAATAATTCGATAATTAGTTAAAATATTACGAGTAACTCGTACTTATTCGAATAGTGATTCGTTAAGTTAGAATTATTAATCGAGAGATATTTATTCAAAGAGTGTTGTAATAATTATTCGTATTGAATAATTAAATACCGATAGTTAATTAATTAATCGTATAAGTAATAATAATAATGATTCGATTCGCGAGTAGCTCGTATTTATACGAGTAATTGATCTTGAGTTAGATTATGATTCGAGTAATAATTATTGATTCGATAAATAACGTATTAGTTAATTGTATCGATTGATTATTTGTTAATAATCGATTTGATCGAGTTAGTATTAATAATTTGTAAATAAGTGTAATAATTAGCGATTAATTATTTTAAAATACAATAATTATTAATTAATTATTTAAAAATATAATTATGGATTATTTAATTATAATTAATTATTTATAATTAATTATTAATTAATTAAATCTTGTTTAATTCATAATAATTAAACCGTTAGTCCGATTTGAGTAAAACGAAGACCCCTAGACTTAGAAAAATGAAACGAATCCAATAAAAATAATTGTAAGTCATAATTTCTTCCAAAATAGAGTTGTCTTGTGTTAGTTAATGGTTTATAGGCCCTAATAGGGGTAGAATCGAGTCAAATAAATCCCAAAAATTTATAATAAAATTAGATAGGGTTAGTTAATACAGGTATGAGTCTAGTATCGATTCCAAAAATATTTATAAGTCCAAAAATCAATTACGTGCCTTATGTGCTATATGCTTTACGTGGTTATGTGAACCTTATGTGATATGTAATTATTTATGTATAGGTGCGCGTCAGATAGAAATGCATGGGTAGATTGATAGGGTTGTGTAGTATCAATTCGAGATACGTGTCTGTAGTAAGTTATCTAAAATACTATCTTTCTATGATTAGTTCAGTGTCAGCAAGGCAGATCAAGCTAGAGACCGAAGGCGGTGAGTTGAACCAGGTTAAGTACGCGCAAGGCAAGTTTTTCCCCTATTCTAAATTCAGAATAGTGAATTATACCCTATTTTCCATATCAGTTACACTTTGATAATTCTTGTCCATATGCACTGTTACACAATTATTGATTCTTGTTTCTATTTCATTTCGATTCTTGAATTCTCCCAAATTATTGAATTTCTTATCCATATCCCTATACTTTTACCCTTGTTACATTACTCGGATATATCCTGATGTTGGGATACATCAAAAGCACTTCGATTATTCCGGATGCTAAACCTTGGACTGGATGGTTACGATACGGGCTGGGTTTTACTCAGACCTTTAATTAATAGGCCATAGTTGCCTGAGTACTCCTTATGTTGGTTGGGTCTATGCAGTTGGGTATAGATCCGCACTGTATCCTGACTGATCAGCAGGTTATAGTGCATATGTTGGTTCTTGTTTCCAGTCTTGTTCATTTGGCACTCGCCAGTGTTGGCAAATTATTATCCTATACAAATACAGATGATTGTTCAAACCAACAGATTATCGGTTCATCTATTCTTCTCTCTTTATAATATATATATATATTATTGCAGGCTTGTTGAGCAATTTTGGCTCATCCCCTTTTATTATTATTCCTATTATTTTACAGTTAAGGTAGAGAATGAAACACATCAGAACCCACGTAGTCAAGAAGCGAGTCAAGCAGCGGGACCCTCTTATACCAAGAGTGTTCATCCCTATCCCCGAAGAGAGCTTTGAGCTACCAGATCAGGTGTAACAGGATAAGTAGTAATGTTGGTTTGAATAAAAGTTGTGTGGTGAGATTGTAGATAGGATAAAGTTTTGTAACAAAGAGAGTTCTTGAGACATATTATTTTTATTTGGGGTTGTAATAAAGTTAGTGTGTCGTTCTTGTTTTCAACTCTTAACCTTAAAAGATCCCGAGTAGTACTAGTTCGGGGTAATTATTATATTTATATTCCGCTTGTGCAGGTATAGTTGGTAGTTGTTATTAATAATGCCTCAAATCTATACCCCAGATTTGGAGGGTGTTATAATACATGCTATATGATTTGTACGAGTTGACATATGTGATCGATGTGTTTTTAAACAAATTTAAGGGCTTCTCTATGTGAAAATATGATTATATGAGTCCTTATATATTTTTATATAAAATAATTAGGATATGATTAAATGATGAGATTTGTTATATTATCTCTTGAATATCCCTAGAGACTTTATAAAAATTATGAAAGAATTTATTTTGGTGATTTGGTATTTTTAAATAATTTTAAAATCATTATTTTGATTTTTGAGTAGTAACTTGCAAAATTCATATAAAATAATCTATATGCTCAAAAATTACTTTTAAAATATGGGGAAAAAGGTAATTTCATATTCTATATTTTAAAAATAAAATTCAAACTATCACAAAGTATTTCAGGGCAATTTTGTATTTTTCAAGTTCGTCTTCGGGAATTTCAACATTTTATAAATATAAGGAAAATTCAATTTTTAATTGTCAAAAGACTAAAATGTCCCTGGGCCTTATAACCCAAAAAAGCAGTCCATTTTTCCTATTTTTCTTCAATGTCGATCTCTCTCCATCTCTCTCGACTCTCCCCCCTCTCTCTCTCCACTCTTCTCTCTTTCTCGATAAACAACGTTACCATAGATCTTATTCGATTTATGAGATGATTAACTCGATTTTGAGTCCCTATTCGTCTCCTACTCTTTAATTTGTACTTGTATGTATATATGATTGTGTGTATAAATAGATTTTGAACAATCCACTTCGGGTCTGATTTGGTTTTGACGAGTTAGCTTGTGTTTCTGATGTTAACGATGTGTATTGGTAGAACCCGTGATTGGAGACCCGATTTGGGTACCTCCGGGTTTTGCCACCGCCGGTGATGAGCTCCGGTGAGCTAGAGGGGATGATGATGATGCTTTTGAGTCCAAAAATTCTTTATTTTCAATTATGTGAATGATGAAATTGTTTGCAAACTGATATAGTTAAAAATCAGAATTTTTGAGTTCCAAAGTTAGGTTATTTGGTTTGATTTCTATGTGAAATGATGAATGAGAAATCGATTATTTGATTCATGTGTAAATGTGGAATTGGAAGCTATTTTAGTTCATTTTTTTCTGATTATTTTTAAGTTCGAATAGTGGGATTAAACATATGAAGTTATTGATTTAATAAGGTGGAGATGATTATGTATGATTTTGGTATAGATAAAGAATGGTAGTTGTAATTGTTATAAAAGGCTGTTATTTTATATTTTACCATAACAATATATTATAATCGATTTTATGTAATTTATTTTTGTTGATGTCTACTTGAGAACGACTGTTTGTTACAACCGGCATTTTCGTGTAATATTATTTGTAAATTTGGTGCAATTTTAAAGCCGAATGCCAATATAATCAACTATTGTATGCTTGTGTGAATGAAAATTTATGCGTCCTAAATTTGCTTTATGTGGTATATGATTTTTCAAAGCAAAAGATTATTTATTTTTTTTAATTTTTGATTTATAAGAAATATTTTAAACCTTGAATAAATTTCTTTTTAAAAGTCATTTTGTTCACAAATTTTAAAAGTGATTTTATAAAATTTCTAAAAATCCAAGTTATTTTATGGTATAAATTTTATAATTTTTGAACTTGTATGTTATTTTATAAAAATAAATCTTTAAAAATTTTAGTTCTCATAATTAGCAAATTACAAGGAAGCCCTTGCATGCAAACCACCCTTTCATTCTTTTCAAGGACAAAGAGAACAATTCCAAACCCACTAACTCATGAACTAGTAGCCAAATTACCTCCTTGACCTTGCATGCAAGTTTGCTTAATTCTAGCTAGAAGGATACCCTTGTCATTTCTCAAACCCACTCACAATATAGTCAAATCAAGACATAAAAACAACTCAAGGAAGTGATCACCACTTCACTTCACCCCACCACTTCACTCTCATCTCCTTCCTCCCCCTCCCTCTCGGCTTTTCCCCTCCCCTCTCGGCAATTCCAAAAACCGAGCCCCCATCCCCTTCTTTCTTCATTTCTCACTCAAACAATCATCCTATTATCAAGTAATCCTACTCCCTACATGTTGTTCTTGTATATCTTAAGAGTTTAGAGTAGAAAAACTTATGTGTTGACCTTGCATGTGGTGTTTTGTTAAAACTCCAAGTGAATATCCTTGATTCTTGTGAATTCAAGGCTTTCACCATGAGTTATAGTAGCAAAGGGTTGAGAATGGCTAGACATGAGTATGCTACACTCATGCAATTGTTGTTTTCACCCTAATCCATTCGGCCATGACTTGATAGGAGCCGAATGGATGGTGTTTTGGTTGTCATGTTCCACTTTGTGTGTTTTTGTGATGATAACATGAAAATCTTAGTGAAGTCTTGATAAAACCCTTTGCATGCTAAGTGATCATCTAGATATAGCTTATGCTAGGCTTGCATGTCAATTTCATGGTAAAATATATTTAGAAAACATGTTGCTTTGATTGGTAAAACTCGAAGACATGCATGCATGTAAATTTCTCGTGGAATGTTGGAAGATTTTGATCATTTGAAAAGATTTTGTTAGTAAGCTTTAATTTCAGTAGAAATAAGGTGTTAATATTGATAAGTGCTTCTTGATGTATGGTAATAATTCATGTATATATTATAAAAATACATAACTTGTTGTTTCAAAAACTTGATGACTTGTAAATTGTGCAATGTGATTTCCTTTGTTTTGCCATGATTGCACCTTAGGTAAGGATGATCTCCACCAAGATTATTTTGAGTGTAAGGGAGTTAATTCAGTAGATCACGATGTTTAAGTCTTGGTTTGGGTATTGGGTGTTGGTGGTTGAGTTTGTCAAGTAAAAACCTTGGAGAAAGAAGAGTCTTAGTTTCTGCAGAAAATCAGTTTAGTACCCTGAGGTTTAGAGTGAGTTTTGACCATGTCATTGATGTGCACTTTGCGGCCCAAGCCACCAGAAGTTATTATTAGGAGTATATAAAAGGTTTTAGGAGTTGGTTGGAGGTTTGCATGTCGTTTGGTTAGGTGCACAAGTAGAATAACAAAATCTGTCCAGCAGGGGACAGTTTTGTTGCAACTTAGAAATAGGGAGATTTGACCAGGTCATGGGTAGGCCCTCATTAGGACCTGTTGGGCCTTAGTTAGATGGAGTGTCATAGAAGTTTTTCTAACCATAGTTCATAGGATATTAGTTAGAACCATGTGTCACAAGTTAATTCAAGTCAGGGCATTTTGTGCCCAGAAAAACAGGGGAACCTTGGACTTTAAGCTTAGGCCTAGGGAGTCCCAAGCCAGGCCCTTGAGCCACATCAAATTTGGGAGATGCCTTAAGATCAGGAGAGTCTTGTGTGAAAGTTTTGAAGAAAAACTTGTAGTTTAAGGGTGTCTAATGCACTCAAGAAACCATAGATGTCATTCTGAAATTTACACCAGTGAGCACTTTCACTTATCGCATAGTTTTAGAACACTTAGGAGTGAGATCTAGGTTGACCACCATAGTTGTAAGATAGTGTAAGGTCAGTAGAGCAAAAGGCCCAAGTGAGGGTCAATAGGTCTTGGATAGTTTAGTAAAGGCACATCAGGTTAGGAAACCAAAATTTGAAGACTTTGTCTAGTTTAGCGACCAAGTGACTTAAGTTGTGAGTCGAGATCATCCAAGCCTAGTGTTGCATTATGGTGTATGTGGTATTATTTGGTATTAAAATATGATATGTGAGTATATGTGGCTATGTGTGCAATTATATTTTTAAGGTGAATATAAATTAAGTGCATATAGGCCTAAGTACCATCCGTGTTTAAATTCGGGTTGTAAATAGGTTAAGTTGGTGAGAATATATTATAATGGGGATTATTATTTATGTAGGATCTCGAGACGAGGGTAAACTTGCCATAAAGGTCGAGTGAAGCTTCCATTTGCTCCTACCAGTCAGACCAGATCAGCCTTCCTCAAGGCAAGTGATTCAACTTATCTTTCGTATTCACTGCAAATAGCTCATATATATTGATGCAACTATTCTGAGTCATTTTGATCTATTTAAATCAAGCGTATCTTATGTTTATCTTTGAATCATATAGAAATGCCATGAACCCTCGACTACGTATTGCAAGTAGTTCAAAAGTCTTATCATGATAGTATATTAAAGTAATTTGAATGCCATGATAAAATAAAGAGTTGTTATAGCACTTGGTTGATCCTCTTGATTACCATGCTAATGATTCCTAAGTATTGATATCTCATCCTGATACTTGAACCCCTATATAACCTTACCATGATACCTGAAAGCCAGATATTTATCAAAGTTGTTCCTCATTGATTGATACCCCTCTTTCTTATCCTAAAGCTTGACAATTCTAATATATCCTGAGTTAAAGATCATTTCTTCATACCTTAACACCCTTAGTATTCATGATGCTTATCTTCTTGATGATCTAGCCCTTGCACCCTGACGAGAAACCATTACTTTAAGCCCAGTTTGACATTACCCCTTCATAATATCCAATAGCCTCACTAAATTTCCTTGGCCAAGTTTTGATATATGAAAACCTTTCAGTTACCCTAATAGAGTAAAGTTTAGTGGATCATGGCCCTGAGATTTAGTACCATATTTCCCGTGTTTCGAGTTGATCTATAATCCCTTGATAAAAATGTTTACGGTCAAAAGAGATTTTGTCATAAATCGGCATCGATTTTTAAAATGATTAAAATATGGATTTTCAGTCCCAAAGGGGGATAAATGTTTTCTCTGAATAGTGGATCTGGACTGAGACGCGAGTTCTTTTCACACTTATATTAGGCTTAAAAGTTGCCTAGGGATCCCATTAATGTTTTAGAACCCAGCGAGGTTCGGGATTACTTCGCTGCTGATCACCGGCTGTAATCCGTAGCGTCATAAAATAATTTTGATTAAGATATGATTTTGAAATTGTTTTGATACAAGCAAAATGATGCCATCACCCAAAGTTTTATCTCTCGTTATCATTGGTTATGTTTTCCCATTGTCATTCTTTAATGTATATCTCGATTTATGTTTTGTATCGTACTGTTTAGAACTTGTTGAGCATTTGGCTCACTCCTTGCTTAACCCTGATATTACAGCTAGCAGCTATGGTTAGATTCAAGCAGACCGCCCGTAAGACCTGTGATGCCGATGCTTATGTTCGAGCTCAGGTAGAATAAAAAAATAGTAGTTTGTGTGAGGAATCGATATTAAAATCAGTTGTAATAGATGGTAGTGTTGGGCTGTTCCAAACCCTAAACTGTAAGATCTTGGATTTGGTTATGTTTACTTCTTTTAAAATGTTGTAATAGTTATATTTAAATTATTGGTAAAGTTGGGGTGTGACAGGTTTTGGTATCAGAGCTAGAGTGGCTATGTTTGAACTTGAAACCTATGCGGGAGTAGTACAGAAAGCTGCTCTGATTGAGAATAATGGGACGCAGTCAAGAAAGGAAAGGGATAACAAGAAGAGGAAGGTTCCATTTTATGGAGAAAAGTCTGAAGCCGAAAGTTCACAAGATCGGAATGTAAAGAGGATCGGATTCCATAAGGGCGGAAATTTTCAAAAGAAGGGAAATTTGGGCAAAAGGCAAGAATCGAAGGGGAACAACCAGGCAAGCCAAGGCCAAGATTGGAGAAAATAGGTTCCAGAGACCAGAATGCAAGCACTGTGGAAGAAGGCACCCTGGAGTGTGCAATAAACTGAGCATGACATGCTATAGGTGTAACCAGAAGGGGCATTTGGCGAATGAGTGCAAGATGTAGAAGCCAGGAGTTACGTGTTACAAGTGTGGGAAGACTGGACACATAGCAAGGGAGTGCAAGGCAACCGGACCAGTCAGAGCTCTAATGAATGTGGCAAGTACCAGTGCGAGCGTGCCAGCTGAGGTATTGGCATTACCTCCACCACCTACACCAACCCCGCAAGCAACAGCAAGGACATTTGATCTGAAGATGAAGGATGCTGTTCAGAATTCTGAGGTGATAGCAGGTACACTTTTACTCAATAATGTCAAAGCTAAAGTATTGATTGATTCGGGAGCAACAAGATCTTTCATATCATAAACTTTGTTGATAAGCTTCAATTTGATAAAATGATTTTGAGCGAGGTAGTAAATGTGGTAATTGCGAACCAAGAGAAGATTCTTGTGAATCAATTATGTCCGAAGTGTGAGATTGATATTTCGGGGTATAAGTTTTCAGCCGACTTGATACTCTTCAAGTTGGGGGAGTTTGATATAATTTTAGGAATGGATTGGTTAGGAGAGAATAACGCTCAGATTAATTGTAAGACCAAGAAAGTGTATTTAAAGACGAAGAGTGGAGAGAAGATAGTATTTAAGGGGCAAAGGCAAGAACAACTATTTCTTACAATCGTTCAGGTTAAGAAGCTACTTAGAAAAGGTTGTGAGTCGTTCCTAGCTTATGTAGTGGATTCAGAAAAAGGGAGTCCCAGCATAGAAGATATACCTGTAGTTAACGAGTTTCCCGATATGTTTCCAGACGAACTACCGGGCTTACCACCAGATCGATAAATCGAGTTCGAGATCAACCTTGCTCCAGGCACGAAACCAGTTTCAAAGGCCCTATATAGGATGGCACCAGTAGAAATGAAAGAGTTGGCGAGCCAGCTACAAGAATTGTTGGATAAGGGAGTGATACGACCAAGTACGTCGCCATGGGGAGCACCTGTTCTGTTTGTAAAGAAGAAAGATGGGAGTATGCGACTATGCATAGATTATCGGGAGTTGAATAAGGTAACGATCAAGAACCGCTACCCGCTACCAAGAATATATGACCTTTTTGACCAGCTGCAGGGAGCAAAATGCTTTTCAAAGATTGACTTGAGATCGGGATACCATCAATTAAAGATCAAAGAAGAAGATATTCCCAAGACAGCATTTAGGACCAGATATGGGCATTATGAATTCCTAGTAATGCCGTTTGGATTGACCACGCCCCGACCACATTTATGGATTTGATGAATCGAGTATTTAAGAAGTATCTGGACAAGTTTGTCATGGTATTCATTGATGACATCCTTATTTATTCTAAGTCGGAAGAAGAACATAAACAGCAACTCTGGATAGCATTGAAGATACTTCGGCAAAAGAAGTTGTATGCCAAGTTTTCCAAATGTGAGTTTTGGTTAAAGGAAGTTCAATTCTTGGGACACGTCATTGGAAATGAAGGAGTTAAACTGGATCCGGCAAATATTGAGGCAATTATGAGTTGGGAGAGGCCAAAGACTCCTACGGAAGTGCGAAGTTTTCTAGGATTGGCAGGATACTATAGAAGGTTTGTCAAGGATTTTTCAAAAATCCCCACGCCATTGACCAAGTTAACCAGGAAGAATTAAAAGTTTGAATGGAGTGCAGAATGTGAGGATAGCTTTCTAGAGTTGAAACAGAGATTGGTAACAGCTCCGGTGTTAGTGCTACCAGATGACCAAGGAAACTTTGTGATATTCAGCGACGCTTCACATAAAGGATTGGGATGTGTGTTAATGCAACACAGTAAGGTGATCGCGTATGCGTCAAGACAGTTGAAACCGCATAAGTTGAAGTACCCGATGCATGACTTGGAGCTAGCCGCCATAGTGTTCACACTTAAGATTTGGAGACATTACCTCTACGGAGAGAAGTGTGAAATCTACACAGATCATAAGAGTTTAAAGTATATTTTCACTCAGAAGGAGCTCAATATGAGGCAGAGGAGATGGCTGGAATTAATCAAGGACTACGATTGCTCGATAAATTACCATCCTGGAAAAGCGAATGTTGTGGCCGATGCACTAAGCAGAAAGGAGAGATTGAATATGATGGCAACACCAAAGAAATTGACTGAAGAAATCAATAGATTTGAACTGGAACTCTGTGATTGTGGAAAAGTTGAAGAAGTTTGTCGTGCAATGACTTTTCAGCCAACCCTAGTGGAAAAGATAAAGAAATGTCAAGAAGAAGTAATGGAGAAAGAGAAAAATCAGTTAACTGGAGAGGAGATTAATACTCAAAGGGATGAGCAAGGGATACTAAGGTTTTCCTCCAGAATTTGGATTCCTCATGTACCTGAATTAAAGAATGAGATCCTACATGAAGCCCATAATTCGAAATTTTCAATCCACCCGGGAAGCACCAAGATGTATCGAGACTTAAAGAAGAACTTTTGGTGGCTAAGCGAGACATGGCAGAATGGGTTGCGAATTGCTATACTTGTCAGAAGGTGAAGGCAGAACATCAACGACCCAGCGGATTAATTAAGCCCTTAAAGATTCCTGAATGTAAATGGGAAAATATTGCTATGGATTTTATAGTGGGACTACCGCGAATGAAATCCGGACATGACGCTATATGGGTTATAGTTGATCGTCTTACGAAGTCAGCGCATTTCCTTCCAATTAACGAGAAGTCATCATTGGACAAATTGGTTCATCTGTATGTGCGCGAAATTGTACTAAGGCATGGAGTACCCGTATCAATAGTTTCAGACAGAGATCCCCGATTTAACTCGAGATTCTGAAAGCAATTTCAAGAATGTCTTGGCACGAAGTTGAATATGAGCATGGCGTACCACCCGCGGACTGATGGTCAGAGCGAAAGGATAATTCAAACAATCGAAGACATGTTGCGCTGTTGTGCAATTGATTTTACAGGAAGTTGGGATGACCACTTGCCGTTGATTGAATTCTCTTACAACAATAACTATCATTTCAGTATTGGCATGCCACCATACAAAGCTTTGTACGGGCGAAAATGTAGATCACCAACAAGTTGGGATGAAGTAGGAGAAGGAAGGATTCTCGGCTCGGAATTGGTGCAACAGTTGCATGACACAGTCAAGCTAATTCAGAGAAGGTTACTTGCTGTTCAAGATAGACAGAGGAAGTATGCGGATCCAACGCGTAAGGATGTTCGATTCCAAATTGGCGAAGCTGTTTTGTTGAAGGTGTCGCCTAGAAATGGGTTGTCTAGATTTGGCAAGAAAGGGAAGTTAGCACCTAGATATATAGGTCCTTTTGAAATTTTGAGTCAAGTGGGGAAGGTGGCCTACGAGTTGGCCTTACCACCTCAGTATCAGCATATGCATAGTGTGTTCCATGTGTCGTTGCTTAAGAAATACAATCCTGACGCTAGTCATGTGATAGAATACGAACCTGTAGAAATTCAGGCAGACCTGCCATTTATAGAGCAACCAGTCAAAATACTCGACTGGAAAGAGAAGAGTCTTAGAAATAAGTCAGTAAAGTTAGTAAAAGTACTTTGGAGGAACCCTAAGGTCGAAGAATCGACTTGGGAGTTAGAGTCTGATATGCGTTCCCGGTATCCTTATCTGTTCTCTTAGATTCTGGGGACAGAATCCCTTAAGGGGGAGAGGATGTTACAACCGGCATTTTCGTGTAATATTATTTGTAAATTTGGTGCAATTTTAAAGCCGAATGTCAATATAATCAACTATTGTATGCTTGTGTGAATGAAAATTTCTACATCCTAAATTTGCTTTATGTGGTATATGATTTTTCAAAGCAAAAGATTATTTATTTCTTTTATTTTTGATTTATAAGAAATATTTTAAACCTTGAATAAATTTCTTTTTATATGTCATTTTTTTCACAAATTTCAAAAGTGCTTTTATAAAATTTCTAAAAATCCAAGTTATTTTATGGTATAAATTTTATAATTTTTGAACTTGTATGTTATTTTATAAAAATAAATCTTTATAAATTTTAGTTGTCATAATCAGCAAATTACAAGGAAGCCCTTGCATGCAAACCACCCTTTCATTCTTTTCAAGGACAAAGAGGACAATTCCAAACCCACTAACTCATGAACTAGTAGCCAAATTACCTCATTGACCTTGCATGCAAGTTAGCTTAATTCTAGCTAGAAGGATACCCTTGTCATTTCTCAAAACCCTTTGCATGCTAAGTGATCATCTAGATATAGCTTATGCTAGGCTTGCATGTCAATTTCATGGTAAAATATATTTAGAAAACATGTTGCTTTGATTGGTAAAACTCGAAGACATGCATGCATGTAAATTTCTCTTGGAATGTTGGAAGATTTTGATCATTTGGAAAGATTTTGTTAGTAAGCTTTAATTTTAGTAGGAATAAGATGTTAATATTGATTAGTGCTCCTTGATGTATGGTAATAATTCATGTATATATTATAAAAATACATAACTTGTTGTTTCAAAACTTGATGACTTGTAAATTGTGCAATGTGATTTTCTTTGTTTTGTCATAATTGCACCTTAGGTAAGGATGATCTCCACCAAGATTATTTTGAGTTTAAGGGAGTTAATTCAGTAGATCACCATGTTTAAGTATTGGTTTGGGTATTGGGTTGTTGGTCGTTGAGTTTGTCAAGTAAAAACCTTGGAGAAAGAAGAGGCTTAGTTTCTGCAGAAAATCAGTTTAGTACCCTGAGGTTTAGAGTGAGTTTTGACCATGTCATTGATGTGCACTTTGAGGCCCAAGCCACCAGAAGTTAGTATTAGGAGTATATAAAAGGTTTTAGGAGTTGGTTGAAGGTTTGCATGTCGCTTGGTTAGGTGCACAAGTAGAATAACAAAATCTGTCCAGCCGGGGACAGTTTTGTTGTAACATAGAAATAGGGAGATTTGACCATGTCATGGGTAGGCCCTCATTAGGCCCTATTGGGCCTTAGTTAGAGGGAGTGTCAGAGAAGTTTTTCCAACCATAGTGCATAGGATATGAGTTAGAACCATGTGTCACAAGTTAATTCACGTCAGGGCGTTTTCTGCCCAGAAAAACAGGGGAACTTTGGACTTTAAGCTTAGGACCAAGAAGGCCCAAGCCAGGCCCTTGAGCCACATCAAGTTTGGGAGATGCCTTAAGGTCAGGAGAGTCTTGTGTGAAAGTTTTGAAGGAAACTTGTAGTTTAAGGGTGTCTAATGCACTCAAGAAACCATAGATGTCATTCTGAAATTTACACCAGTGAGCACTTTCACTTATCGCATAGTTTTAGAACACTTAGGAGTGAGATCTAGGTTGACCACCATAGTTGTAAGATAGTATAAGGTCGGTAGATCAAAAGCCCCAAGTGAGGGTCAATAGGTCTTGGATAGTTTAGTAAAGGCACATCGAGTTAGGAAGCCAAAATTTGAAGACTTTGTCTAGTTTAGCGACCAAGTGACTTAAGTTGTGAGTCGAGATCATCCAAGCCTAGTGTTGCATTATGGTGTATGTGGTATTATTTGGTATTAAAATATGATATGTGAGTATATGTGTCTATGTGTGCAATTATATTTTTAAGGTGAATATAAATTAAGTGCATATAGGCCTAAGTGCCATCCGTGTTTAAATTCGGGTTGTAAATAGGTTAAGTTGGTGAGAATATATTATAATGGAGATTATTATTTATGTAGGATCTCGAGACGAGGGTAAACTTTCCATAAAGGTCGAGTGAAGCTTCCATTTGCTCCTACCAGTCAGACCAGACCAGCCTTCCTCAAGGCAAGTGATTCAACTTATCTTTCGTATTCACTGCAAATAGCTCATATATATTGATGCAACTATCCTGAGTCATTTTGATATATTTAAATCAAGCGTATCTTATGTTTATCTTTGAATCATATAGAAATGCCATGAACCCTCGACTACGTATTGCAAGTAGTTCAAAAGTCTTATCATGATAGTATATTAAAGTAATTTGAATGCCATGATAAAATAAAGAGTTGTTATAGCACTTGGTTGATCCTCTTGATTACCATGCTAATGATTCCTAAGTATTGATATCTCATCCTGATACTTGAACCCCTATAGAACCTTACCTTGATACCTGAAAGCCAGATATTTATCAAAGTTGTTCCTCATTGATTGATATCCCTCTTTCTTATCCTAAAGCTTGACAATTCTGATATATCCTGAGTTAAAGATCATTTCTTCATACCTTAACACCCTTAGTATTCATGATGCTTATCTTCTTGATGATCTAGCCCTTGCACCTTGACGAGAAACCATTGCTTTAAGCCCAGTTTGGCATTACCCCTTCATAATATCCAATAGCCTCACTAAATGTCCTTGTCCAAGTTTTGATATATGAAAACCTTTCAGTTACCCTAATAGAGTAAAGTTTAGTGGATCATGGCCCTGAGATTTAGTACCATATTTCCCGTGTTTCGAGTTGATCTATAATCCCTTGATAAAAATGTTTACGGTCAAAAGAGATTTTGTCATAAATCGGCATCAATTTTTAAAATGATTAAAATGTGGATTTTCAGTCCCAAAGAGGGATAAATGTTTTCTCTGAATAGTGGATCTGGACTGAGACTCGAGTCCTTTCCACACTTATATTAGGCTTAAAAGTTGCCTAGGGATCCCATTAATGTTTTAGAACCCAGCGAGGTTCGGGATTACTTCGCGGCTGATCACCGGCTGTAATCTGTAGCGTCATAAAATGATTTTGATTAAGATATGATTTTGAAATTATTTTGATACAAGCAAAATGATGCCATCACCCAAAGTTTTATCTCTCGTTATCATTGGTTATGCCTTCCCATTGTCATTCTTTAATGTATATCTCGATTTATGTTTTGTATCGTACTGTTTAGCACTTGTTGAGCATTTGGCTCACTCCTTGCTTGACCCTGATATTACAGCTAGCAGCTATGGTTAGATTCAAGCAGACCGCCCGTAAGACCTGTGATGCCGATGCTTATGTTCGAGCTCAGGTAGAATAAGAGATAGTAGTTTGTGTGAGGACTCGATATTAAAATCAGTTGTAATAGATGGTAGTGTTGGGCTGTTCCAAACCCTAAACTGTAAGATCTTGGATTTGGTTATGTTTACTTCTTTTAAAATGTTGTAATAGTTATATTTAAATTATTGGTAAAGTCGGGGTGTGACACTGTTAGCCAAAATTTACTGAAAAATTATTTAACTTTTAAAATAAGATGCACACTTCTATGTTCTATTAAACTTTCTATTTAGCAGTCAAATGATTAATATCTTTGTTTATGAAAATAGTCTTCTATGCGTAAACTCACTTAACATCATTGGTC
Organism: Apium graveolens; assembly: GCF_009905375.1. Classification (NCBI taxonomy): domain Eukaryota; kingdom Viridiplantae; phylum Streptophyta; class Magnoliopsida; order Apiales; family Apiaceae; genus Apium; species Apium graveolens. The sequence continues at coordinate 189,621,378 of NC_133650.1, forward strand.
TCAGATTTTATTTGTTAAACATTATTTGATTTAATTAATCAGTTAAAAGGAGTTGATCGATTAATTTTATCGACTAATGGTTAATTGAATATTAATTGGCTCCAATTAGGTTAAGTTATTTATTTTTACAAATACTTATGTTCAAAGTGATTTTTTTAACTTGACTTTTATTAAATATTTTACCAAAGGGTTCAAACCCAATTTACATGACTCAAATGGTTTTATAAAGACAAGATAGTTTTTAAAATATTTTTAAAACTACTTAATGTATGACTTGACGTGATGATGTGCTACTTGTTATATGTTGATTGTATATGTGCATACCAGTAAGGTATATGTGAAGTATATGTATGTTATTACGTATGCATTTATTATATGAGAATCGAAATGGTAGTTAGGCTTAGACATTCATGGTAAATATCAGTTGTCATAGAAGATATTGAAGTAGTTTCTTTATGGCATATAGATTCGAAAGGCGAGAATGTGAGGCTTAGGAAAGGAAAAGCCAGGCTAGTTGACGTGAAGTAGGTTATCTGGTCAAGAAGGAATGCTTATAAGGAAAGTAACTTTTCAACTCTTGCCTACTATATTATTGTTAAATACCTACCATCACCTTATGATAAGATTTATACAAGAAAACGGCTTGTTTATTTCCTTCCGAATAACATGCTTTATTTCAAATGCAAATGCTATGAAATTGGTAATACTTATGATTCTATGAATGATGATTCTTTTGGATATACCTTACTCCATGTGAACGTAATAATGTTTTCAAAAATTGAAATTAAGAATGATTTTAGACTTGTAATAGTCTCACTAACTCAAAGGATGTAATGATCTAAAAATGAAGAGTATTTTGAAAAGTGAAAGATTTCAATCTAAATGATTTTTACGGATTTCTATTGATTGGAGGCGTGAGTGGTCGAGTAATGCCGGTACAGCTATGTAATTATGAAGACCATTGAGGGATGGCATATTATGAAGACTAGTGAAGGCTGGAATTTGAAAGGCTAAATATATATGGCCTTATGGGTACCCTATTCACGTCCAGAGGGGCTGTTAAGTCCGGTATGGGGATTGTACGTGGCTGATCACCCGTGCAATCCAGAGCGTTATACACTCCAATCAAATAAAATATTTTATGTAAAGAAATTTCCAGAGGATGGGACTATTTTGAAAAATGAGACGGTTATTTCAAATGAAGGTAAGTTCAAAATAAAGAATTATTTGATGTTTTTTATAAAAAAATGTCCAGATGATTGGAGTGTTTCGAAATTGAGAAAATGTTTTTGAACGAAAGTAAAGTTCTGATGAAAGAACTGTTTTGAAAGGAAATATTTTGATAAAAAAAGATTTTATGAAAGTTTTGAGAAAAGAGATATTTTCATGAAAACAATGTTTTATAAAAATAAAGTCTTTTTCGGAAAGAACCGTAATTTTGAACTATCTTAAGAATTTATAAATTTATATTTTATATTATTGGATAGTTACTTGCTGAGCTTTTGTAGCTCATCCCGTTATTTTTCTAACCCTGACAGTTAAGCATAAAGATGGAAATATTTAAGAGAGCGCTAGAAAGAATATTAGTAATGGACTTCTGCAGATAATTTGGCTCGCAGTGCCTTTACAGGTAGAGAATCCTTGGTAGACAGCCGGTAGCAGTAATTTGCTTTGTTTAATTTTTAGATAGATGCTTGTTTCACACCGTTACATATTAAAGATCCTGATTGATTAAGGGGTTGTTGTCTTATTTTATTATTATTTCAGAATATATATTATATTATTGAGTACCGACCCTCCGATCTAGACCCCGGATCGGGAGGGCGTCACACTAACTATGGTCATCAATTCCTCAGCAATCATCTCTTCAGTTTCGTCAGGATCCTCCTCAGCAACAATCCCTTCTGGGATAACATCCTCAATCGCTACATCCTCAATATGAACATCATTCGGTCCCTCATTGGGGTACTCCATCAGATCTACAATCCGAACTCAGCATGTAGTATAACATTATCGTGATGTTACTCATGAACTAATAGATTCAGTTCCCCGCTACCCTATACGATAATGAACTATGTTACTATAATATACTTATATGGGTTCCTGTAAAGGTTTTAACTGTCAGTACTACATTACGTAGTCCAACTTTGAACTTGGAAAGAGTTCTAATTATCTCAGTGAACTTATTGTTTTAACGATGCATCATCTCTGAGGTTTATAACACTTAGCTCAATACCGTTTCTGTAAAACCCCCAAATTCGGGGTCGGGGATTCGGGTTGTCACATGTTCCATTTCCATTAACAACACTTAATATTAATAAACAACTAACTACTGCATACCGTCACCCCACAATACACACACACCACAAATTATAGTCTTAGAGATGAAACCGAAAATAGTACAAGTCATATTATCCACAAATTATAAGTTATTACACCTCAAAATTGTTTCTGAATAAATTTACATGTTCCTTGCTATTATAACAATTCATAGATATACATAAGTCTGGTACATCAAAAGTTAAAAGCCTGGCCTATTGGTAGTTCCTACCTTAGGCATAGCGGCATCAACGCGTACAGGAAACTACGGAACATTTCCTATCCATTCACAAATTAAGAGCTTGGTCATGTTCATCTTGTCTAGTTGTTGTTTTGTGATGAATGAATAAAGCAAGGGTGAGCAATACAACCCACCAAAATTATATGTATATTATACGATTAATAATATAAAGTATCTTTATCAGTGGTTTTTCTAAAATCTTTGTTATGCATTAGATAATCATTTACTAGGTATAAGTTAAAATGATGAAGGTACAAGATACTTCAATATACTTATATATCTGTTCAGAAAAACTTCTTGAACTACTACTGTTCAAAATATAATTAGCTTTCAAAAGTTCATCTCATAGATGAAGGTATAAGGTAAAACTTGTATAAAACATTTTCGCAATACTCTTGAGGGCTTTTATCCACGCAAGGAAACTCAGTTATTTGATCATTAACAAAATATGAAGTTATGAGATACTTCATTTGGTGAAAACATCAATTTTAATGAATGACCCTTCCAACACTCATCGGTCACCTAGTCGTAGCCTTTCTAGCAGGGTGCTATTGTTAGGGTGGAAAACACGCTCTAATAATACACGCAAGTATACGCGTTCACAAGTAATATAAAATACTTTCTAGTTCGTTTCCATAGAGACTCAGACTAATTAGGTTCAATTAACACTCACTCACCAATGTATAATTACTTCTCAATGTCAAGACAATAACACTAAGAATAGATTAACTAATACTATAATTAACTACGAGAATTAAACACTTAATTGACACTTGAATTAAAAATATTAAACACACATGAGATCACAACATCATTACTACTTCCTTCAATAGCTATTGTTATTACCCTTAGCATGTAACAGTGATGATATTAATCGAACAACACGAAACTGATACAAGCCAACTTTCGTTGTACTAATACCATTCTACCAAACATCCACAATTAAGATAGAAGTTGAATAGGCATAAATTATGTTGAGACCCTATATGTCTACAGAATTTGACAACATAACGATTTAAGCACAAGTTATTCCTTAAGATTACACAGGGCAAATAAAACAGTTAGAGTTACCCACTAATCATGCATACACAAACATGAACCTATGCTAGCATGGCAAGTTCTAAACCTCAAGATCCACTGTCGCTTCACAAGAGATTAACACCCTATCTTATATGTTCGCGACGCACATAAGAAGAATAAGCACAACCAATACTAGATATCATACAATCATCACACACTAAGGTATTAAACAACTAACTAAAGAATTCCATAGCAAATCCGTTACGACCCCACGATCACGATTAGCCCATGATAGAACTCATCGTCATCATGGGTTCATATGAAAATATGATAATAACACACGAGAATAACTAAATAAACTACTTATATTAAACCAGAGTACGTCACAAGAGTAAATAGGTTCAAAGTAAAGAAAACTAGCATCCAATGTTACAACGAAATAAAGAATCACAAGAAAATATGCTTCCTCTTCGTTGCGCTGTGCTAAAACGGTCTTCTTCCTTATCTCCTCGCTCCTCGATTAATACTATGATTCCACTCTTTGTGAAACGTCTCTGAAAACTACTTATATAGGAGTCCCACAAAACCCAGCTATCTCAGAAGTTGGAAGCTCAACAGAATTAGGAGTCTAAAATAATAATTTAAATTTACGTCCCTGAGCGACCGCTCAATAGAGCAGAGCGGGCGCTCAGACCCCTTCTGGAAAAAACTCTGTTTTTGCTCCCGTTCTTTGCTGCATTGTGCTCCTATCTTCCCACTTGCAATGCCAAACACATGCCAAGGCTTATTCTTGATGAAATCTCTCCACAAACGCAAGTAATACCCTGAAATGTACAAACACTAGAAAAACGCATCAAATACACAAAATACTTGATTTCAAGACATCAATTTAAGCTATTATAAGACGTTCTAAGTGGTATAAAATGCCACTTATCACACTCCCAAACATAAATTGATGCTTGTTCTCAAGCGTCACAGTCTCAAAAATAAAACAAAAACATGCATGAATGCAATCTATATGAAATGCAACGATCCCCCTTACTACGACCGAACCAACCAATTCATGACATCTCAACAAATGAAATTAGGCGAATAAAGATCAATCAAATCATGCAAACTAACATATAGTCGGAAATGTGGTGTGTGCGGATGCTTAACAAATATGCTTCGAAGAATAAATTTTAGGCACAAAATGACTTATAACACTTCATGATTACTGGAGCTTATTACGGAATCATGCTTATTATTTAAAACACAAACAAATGCTTATTTGACCGTGCAATGAGTGAGGTCCACAAAAGACCTATACAATGGCATCCATTTAGTGAGCGTTAGGTTAGCGGATCCCAGACTATAAAAGCCTTAGGTCACTAGGCACAAAGTCCCCTAAGAACTTAATAACTCGAATACCAAAGAGCCCACTCGTGATCAATTATGCATTAACTCTTTTTTTTTCTTTTCTTTTTTTTTCCTTTCTATTTTTTTCAAATTTCTGAGCAAGTTCGTTTCGCTCCATCTTGCTCAACCCTAGACTACTCGCATAAAAATACGAGCCGGCTACTAGCCATTTGACGCCTAACCACAATTAGCAATGAATTCCAATTTTTACTCCAATTTTTTCTATTCATGCCTTTTATCACTAAGAACCTATTATAATTTCTAAGAATAATCAATAGACTAACCTTGAAAACCATCAAACCATGACAACAATCTAGTCCTTAAGCATTCTCTAAGACTTAGTGAAATTACAAGTGTTTCTAGTATGCATGTCAACCTATAAGACTCAACATCACTTTAACGCTATCACTGCACTCGCATCAATATCACAAATCAATTGGTAAAGCAACGCAAAAGGGATCATGGTAAATGCATGAGCTACATGACATGATAAATAAAGCTATAATAAAATAAAATAAAAACTATATGGCAAAAATATACAATTATATGTATAAACTATCATGAATATGCAACTATATGACACATACACAATATATTACTTAACTACCACCCCCAAACTTAAAATCTTCACTGTCCCCAGTGAAGGTAGTAGAAAGGAACACAGGGTATACCTACTCGGAGAGATCATCATCACCCTCAGAGGGTGGAGTATCAGGAGGCGGATATGCAGAGTCCACACCAAAAACGGGCCACTGGATGTCAGCTCCAAGGCCTCTAAAAGTAATCCCAAGTGCAAGGGTGAGCTCCTGAGCAAACCTGCTCTACATCTCATACATAGCATCCATCCTCCTCGACAGCCTCCTATACTGGGCATCGGCCATCCCAGCACCCTCCTGAGCTCTAGAAGAGCCTGCCTCATCACGCCCCGGTCTCGCCATGGTAGCACCGCGTGCTAGACGCCCTCCTAGAAGATGATAACCCAGCCCATGCTCTTCGGGCTCTCCACCAGTCCACTCCTGCATCACATTCAGAGTCCCGGAATTAATAGGAACGGCAGGCAGCTGCAACTGCTCGTGAGAAGGCCACTGAACTCCCACTGCTCGACAAAGCTTTGTAACAGTAGATGCATAAGGGATGTTCATGTGCTTCGCTCCCCTCAAAAACTTCAGAATTCCTTGGTAGATGAACTCACCAAGGTCCACATAGTATTCCTCATTCAAAATACCCCATAACAATTGTGCTCGCTCAACTGTAATCTCATGTTCATGTGAAGTAGGCAGAATATTACCACAAATAAAGGCATTCTATGCATGGGCATACCTATTCATCGCAATTGTCGGAAAATGACGATACTCGTTAGTCCCAGTCTTGAAAGTCCAAACCGTACCCGGCCTATAGAGAGTAGCACAAATCAAATCCAAGTCAAAATCTTCAGCAGTCTTCTCGTTCCAATTCTCCTCCGTGGGCTTCCTCTGTCACTGCCCAATCACACGGAGAATTGCCTCAGGGTGATAATCCACCGTCATCCCCCGCATAACAGAAAACCCATTTTTTTCAGCCTTCGCATTCGCATAGAACTCGCGAACCACCCTCATCGGAACTGCCTCTGGTGACTCACAGAAAGCAATCCAACCCTTCTCAGCAATCATTGGCAATAACTCACCATCCCTCCCCGATGGTAAGAATCCCCTCTACTTCAAAATCGGCTTACCCAAAAGCCTAGTATACTCATCCTCAGCAGCCCTATCAAACAAACGAGGCCTCGCAGCAGTGCCCCTTGAAGAATCAGCAGTAGGAATAGTGTTGCTGTTATTAATAGTCCTGGATCTCTTGGGTGCCATTGAAATTGAGAAAAAGTGCTTAAGAATTGTGTTTTTGAATATGGGAGAGAGTTTAAGGTTTGAAAGTGTATGGGGGAGTATATGGAATAGTTGTATGTATATATAGGGTAGAGATTAGGTTAAAATTTGATTAGGAGTGGGTTTGAGGGTTAAAAACATGGGTAATGGGAAAATAATTTGTGGGTAGTGGGGATGTGTTTGTATTTTTATGTTTTCTGATTTTTTTTGTTTTATTTTATTAGGCTAAAAAAATTCAAACAGTCGGGCCCTGAGTGGTCGCTCAGCAAAACTGAGCGGGCGCTCAGGGACCTTCTGGAAAATATTTTTCTTGGCCTGGATTTTCAGATTTTTTTGTGGTTTTGGATAGGTTACTAACTTCTAAGGGTTCCTATAGTCACGAATCATGGGTTGCCTCCCAAGAAGCGCTTCTTTTTCGTCATTAGCTTGACGTAGGGTACTTCGCTCAAGTTCATAATAAAACGGCACTAACCACTTCCCGGTTTGTCGTGTCCCCATAGTAATGCTTCAAACGCTGACCATTAACCTTGAATGCTTGGCCCAGATCATTCTCAAAAATCTCCACTGCTCCATGTGGAAACACAGTTTTGACAATAAAAGGTCCAGACTACCTTGATTTCAACTTTCCAGGAAAAAGTCAGAGACGAGAGTTGAATAAAAGAACTTGCTGCCCCGGCATAAATGACTTAGGATATAGCTTCCTGTCGTGCCACCTTTTCACTTTTTCCTTGTACATTTTGTTGTTCTCGTACGCTTGGAGTCGAAATTCATCAAGTTTATTTAACTTAAGCATTCGCTTCTTACCAGCTGCATCTAGATCAAGGTTCAACTTCTTTAATGCCCAATAGGCTTTATGCTCAAGCTCCGCAGGAAAATGACATCCCTTACCATACACAAGTTGAAACGGGGACATCCCAAGTGGAGTCTTGTATGTTGTTCTGTAAGCCCAAACAGCTTCATCGAGCTTTAAAGACCAATCCTTCCTTGACGGACAAACAACTTTCTCTAGAATACGCGTGATCTCTTTATTAGACACTTCCGCTTGACCATTCATTTGCGGATGATAGGCAGTAGCAACACGATGATTCACATTGTAGCGCTGCATCATAGAAGTGAACTTACGGTTGCAGAAATGCGACCCCTCATCACTTATGATTACTCGTGGCATTCCAAACCTTGTGAAAATCTTCTTATGAAGAAAATTCAACACTACATTTGCATCATTCGTCGGTAGAGCCTTGACTTCTACCCATTTTGAGACATAATCGACTGCCAGCAAGATGTACTGATTATTGCAGGACGAGACAAATGGTCCCATGAAATCCATTCCCCAAACGTCAAAGACCTCGACTTCAAGCATCACATTTAATGGTATCTCATCCTTCCTCGTAAGATTCCCCACTCTTTGGCAATGATCACACCTTAAAATGAACTGATGAGCATCCTTAAACAGAGTAGGCCAGAAAAAACCTGCTTGCTGAATATGAGATGCCGTCTTCTCACCACCATAATGTCCACCATAAACTGTGGAGTCGCAGTCTCATAATATCCCCTCCGTCTCACAGAATGGGATACATCTCCTGATGATCTGGTTAGCTCCCTGTCTAAACAAATACGGTTCATCCCACATGTACCACTTCACCTCATGCAGAAACTTCTTCTTTTGAGCTGTATTCATATTAGGAGGCATTATATTGCTGACAAGATAGTTCACAATATCTGTGAATCATGGCTCTTCCTTCTGAACTGCGAACAACTGCTCATCCGGAAAAGATTCGTTGATCAATGTCTTATCATGTGAAGTAGAATCGGGATTCTCCAATCTAGAGAGATGGTCAGCTACTTGATTCTCAGTACCTTTTCGATCCTTGATCTCTAACCCAAATTCCTGTAGCAAGAGTACCCAACGAATAAGTCTAGGCTTCGAATCCTTCTTGGAAACCAAATAGCGAATAGCCGCATGATCAGTGAACACTCTCACCTTTGTCCCAAGCAAATAAGATTGAAATTTTTCGAAACCAAAGACTCTAGCCAAGAGCTCCTTCTCAGTAGTGGTGTAGTTCATTTGAGCTCCATTTAGAGTCTTACTAGCATAGTAGACCATATGAAAGAGATTATTCTTGCGCTGCCCAAGAACTGCAGCCACCGCATAATCACTCGCATCATACATCAACTCAAAAGGCTCTGTCCAATCAGGTGCCGTAATAACTGGTGCAGTTATCAAACTCTTCTTGAGAGTCTCGAATGTCGTCAAGCATTCATCATCAAATTTGAAAGGCACATCCTTCTCAAGCAAGTTGCACAACGACTTTGATATCTTCGAAAAGTCCTTCATGAAACGCCGATAAAAACCCGCATGACCAAGAAAACTACGGATTCTTTTCACAGAAATAGGTGGTGGAAGATTTTCAATGACTCCCACCTTGGCTTTATCGACCTCAAGACCCTTGCTAGAGACCTTATGCCCAAGAAAAATGCCTTCACGCACCATAAAGTGACATTTTTTCCCAATTCAGCACCAAATTAGTTTCCACACACCTTTGGAGCACCGCACGAAGATTATTTAAACATTCGTCATACGAATATACAAAGACGGAGAAGTCATCAATGAACACCTCGACATTATTTCCAATCATATCAGAGAATATAGCCATCATACATCTCTGAAAAGTGGTCGGTGCTCCACATAAGCCAAACAAAACTTTGCGAAAAGCAAACGTGCCAAATGGACAAGTGAATGTAGTTTTTTCTTGATCCTCTGGTACAATACATATCTGATTATACCCCGAATAGCCATCTAGAAGACAATAATACTCATGACCGGCCAACCTGTCAAGCATCTGATCAATAAATGGAAGAGGGAAGTGATCCTTCCTTGTGACCTTGTTCAACTTTTTATAGTCCATGCATACCCTCCATCCTATGACTGTTCGAGTGGGGATGAGCTCGTTCTTCTCATTTGCTACCACAGTAATACCTCCTTTCTTAGGTACATATTGCACGGGGCTCACCCAAGAACTATCAGAAATAGGATATATGATTCCTGCATCCAGCCACTTCAGAATTTCTTTCTTCACCACTTCATTCATGATAGGATTAAGTCTGCGCTGTTGCTCAACAGTCGGCTTAATACCCTCCTCTAGCAGAATTTTATGCATGCAGTATGAAGGGCTGATCCCTTTGATGTCTGCTATAGTCCATCCGATAGCCGATTTGAATTCTCTCAAGATCCTTAAGAGCTTTTCCTCCTCACTACCTGAAAGGTGAGATGCAATAATAACAGGTAAAGTAGATGCATCACCTAAAAAAACATACCTCGAGTGTTCAGGCAATGGTTTAAGCTCCAAGGTAGGTGCTTCCTCAATAGATGGTTTGAGTTTTCCTTCAGCATTTTTGAGGTCAGAAGTACCAAGAGATTCAAATGGCATGTCTAGCTTTCGCCTCTAAGGAGAAGCATTTAGATATTGTAGTTGCACATTGCTATCATCATCATCACTGTCAAAGTCCCCCACTAAGGCTTTCTCAAATGCATCATACATTAGCATATGATCAAGTTCTAAAGTAACCGCAGAATCAATCAAATCCACCTTTAAGCACTCCTCATCTTCTGTAGGGAATTTCATCGCTTTGAATACATTGAATGTCACGTCCTGATCCTGCACCCTCATAGTAAGTTCACCTTTCTTCACATCTATCAAGGTACGGCCTGTAGCCAAGAAAGGTCTCCCCAAGATTATGGGAATCTTCTTATCTTCCTCGAAATCCATAATAACAAAGTCTGCAGGAAAGAAGAGCTTATCCACCTTTACTAGCACATCCTCCACCCTGCCTCGTGGGTATGTAATAAAATGATCAGCCAAATGTAGAGACATGTAGGTGGGCTTTGGATCAGGAAAATTCAACTTTTTGAAGATAGACAACGGCATCAGATTGATGCTTGCTCCCAAATCACACAGGCACTTGTCAAAAGACAACTTGCCAATGGTGCAAGGAATGGTGAAGCTACCTGGATCTTTAAGCTTTGGAGGTAATTTTTGTTGCAGCACAGCACTGCACTCTTCTGTTAGAGCAACAGTCTCAAGGTCATCCAGTTTCACCTTCCTGGAAAGAATACTCTTCATAAATTTTGCATAATTAGGCATTTGCTCCAGAGCCTAAGCGAAAGGTATATTTATGTGAAGTTTCTTGAACACCTCCAGAAACTTACTGAACTGCTTATCCAGCTTTTGTTGTTGCAATCTCTTAGGGAAAGATGGTGGAGGATAGAGTTGTTTCTCCCCTGTATTACCCTCAGGTGGAGTGTGTTCAACAGTAGTCTTCCTTGGTTCCGCCGCTTTCTCCTCTTGCTTAGCTTCTTCATCACCAACTCTAGCTTCTCCTTATTTTGCTTTTTCAGCCTCAACAACTTTTCCAGACCTTAAGGTAATCGCCTTGACTTGCTCTTTAGCTTCCTTTCTGCCTGGCACTTCAGTATCACTGGGAAGTGTTCCAGGTTGATGATTGAGCACTGCATTGGCTATTTGACCGATTTGATTTTCCAAGGTCTTGATAGAAACAGCCTGACTTTTGCACAACAGCTTAAGTTCCTCAAAATTAGCACTAGAAGGTAGAGCTGCACCTCCTTGTTGAGGATATGATTGCCTTTGAGCATACTGTTGTGGTTGCTGGAATCCAGGTGGATTAAACTATTTACTTACGCCTTGCTGATATGGTTGCTGAATAGCATTCTGGTTATTGCTTCAGCTGAAATTTGGATGATTCCTGTTGTTAGGATGATAAGTAGTTGGCACAGGCTGCTGCGGTCGCTGATAATTGTTCACATACTGAACAGATTCATTAACCAGGGAACACTGATCCGTAGCATGAGAACCTGCACAAAGCTCACAGACCATAGCTATCTGATTGACTCCATAGGTGGCTAAAGAATCGACCTTCATAGACAGCGCTTGGAGCTGCGCTACAATAGTTGTAGCTGCATCAACTTCCAGAATACCTGCTACCTTCCCAGGAATCATCCTTTGAGTTGGGTTTTGATGATCATTTGCAGCCATAGTCTCAATAAGATTATAAACCTCAGTATAGCTTTTGGCCCACAAGGCGCCTCCAGCTGCTGCATCGAGCATGGGCCGAAATTGGGCCCCCAAACCATTATAGAACCCAATGATCACCATCCAATTAGGCATACCATGATGTGGACACTTTCTCAACATCTTCTTGTAGCGCTCCCAAGCTTCGCACATGGATTCTGTAGGTTGCTGCGCAAACTGAGTAAGAGCACTCCTCATAGCCGCAGTTTTTGCCATTGGATAAAACTTTACCAGGAACTTTTGCACAAGATCTTGCCAAGTAGTGATGGACCCAGCCGGTTCAGAATGTAACCAGTCCTTAGCTTTATTCCTCAGAGAGAATAGGAAAAGCCTCAGCTTGATAGCCTCATCAGTCACACCATTATATTTGAAAGTACTACAGATCTCGACGAAATTCCTGATGTGCATGTTGGGGTCTTCAGTAGCACCACCTCTGAAAGAAACATAATTTTGCACCATCTGAATAGTGCCCGGCTTGATTTCAAAAGTGTTAGCCTGAATAGCCGGATGAAGGATGCTTGACTGAATGTCATCAATTTTAGGCCGAGAAAAGTCCATAAGAGCTGGATCTGCCGGAACTATACGATCACCCATGATTACTGGTTCTTTCTGCTCACTCTCTGTATCCGAATCTTCAAAATCTATCTTCTCCGGAATATCAAGAATTTCTTCTGTCTCCTCAGCCGTATCTAAAGTCCTCTTGCGAGTATGAGAACGTGTTTGCATAAACGCTCGCTAAAGTACCTGAAACACAACCGGAAACAATAAGTAACATGTCTAAATCAATGAGTCCTAATGACAACTGATGGTAAGTACATAAACTAAACAAATACGCCGAGTCCCCGGCAGCGGCGCCAAAAACTTGTTAGGGTGGAAAACACGCGCTAATAATACACGCAAGTATACGCGTTCGCAAGTAATATAGAATACTTTCTAGTTCGTTCCCACAGAGACTCAGACTAATTAGGTTCAATTAACACTCACTCACCAATTTATAGTTACTTCTCAATGTCAAGACAATAACATTTAGAATAGATTAACTAATTATTAACTACAATTAACTACGAGAATTAAACACTTAATTGACACTTGAATTAACAATATTAAACACACATGAGATCAGAACTTCATTACTACTTCCTTCAATAGCTATTGTTATTACCCTTAGCATGTAACGGTGATGATATTAATCGAACAACACGAAACTGATACAAGCCAACTTTCGTTGTACTAATACCATTCTAAAAAGCATCCACAATTAAGATAGAAGTTGAATATGCATCAATTATGTTGAGATCCCATATGTCTACAGAATTTGACAACATAACGATTTAAGCACAAGTTATTCCTTAAGATTACACAGGGTAAGTAAAACGGTTAGAGTTACCCACTAATCATGCATACACATACATGAACCTATGCTAGCATGGCAAGTTCTAAACCTCAAGATCCACTATCGCTTTAGAAGAGATTAACACCCTATCTTATATGTTCGCGACGCACATAAGACGAATAAGCACAACCAATACTAGATATCATACAATCATCACACACTAAGGTATTAAACAACTAACTAAAGAATTCCATAGCAAATCCGTTACGACCCCACGATCACGATTAGCCCATGACAGAACTCATCGTCATCATGGGTTCATATGAAAACATGATAATAACACACGAGAATAACTGAATATACTACTTATATTAAACCAGAGTATGTCACAAGAGTAAATAGGTTCAAAGTAAAGAAAACTAGCATCCAATGTTACAACGAAATAAAGAATCACAAGAAAATATGCTTCCTCTTCGTTGCACTGTGCTAAAACGGTCTTCTTCCTTATCTCCTCGCTCCTCGATTGATACTATGATTCCACTCTTCGTGAAACATCTCTGAAAACTACTTATATAGGAGTCCCACAAAACCCAGCTATCTCAGAAGTTGGAAGCTCAACAGAATTAGGAGTCTAAAATAATAATTTAAATTTACGTCCCTGAGCGGTCGCTCAGCAGAGCTGAGCGGGCGCTCAGACCCCTTCTGGAAAACACTCTATTTTTGCTCCCGTTCTTTGCTGCATTCTGCTCCTATCTTCCCACTTGCAATGCCAAACACATGCCAAGACTTATTCTTGATGAAATCTCTCCACAAATGCAAGTAATACCCTGAAATGCACAAACACTAGAAAAACGCATCAAATACACAAAATACTTGATTTCAAGACATCAATTTAAGCTATTATAAGACGTTCTAAGTGGTATAAAATGCCAATTATCATCTATGAATAGTGTTGCAGAACTATCTAAATTGGATGATGAACTCATTACGGGAGTTTGCCACACCATGAAGACAACTTAAGATGATCAGTCGCAGTAGTGCAACCCCTCAATTTTCTACATGTAGAGGAGAACAGTCGAATTTATCTGTCGACTGAATGTTGGACTCCTAAGGAATGGACCTTCTCAGCGGAACTTCCGGGCCATTTGGGCCAATAAAATAAGGCTGGGCCGGCGCCACTCGGCCACTTACTCCACTCCTAGTTCAGATGAAATCCATGACTCTGAAACGTAAAGCTCGACTTCCCTTTCCCAAAGTAGAAACTTGTTGATACGGCTCCACCAAGAAGCCGTATCTAGTTGTAAAGGAAAACTCACCGATATTTCCCAGGCGATGCCTGTTAATGGATTAAACTTGTTACAAGAATTTACTTCCCGAGTGTTGGGGAAGTAATTATAAACTTTTTATCTATTCAGCAACTTTGTTGCGAATATAAAAATACAACACTGAGCAGGATCCCCTATTTTTGAGCGAATATTTAAATCCCCTTCATAAAGAAAATTTAAACATAAAAACGGGGTTTGGGTCCTCTCTATACTTTTGAAAATAGTTTTGATAATGTTTGAAAATAATCTCCGAAAATATTTAAAGTAGGAATAATTTAAATAATATCAATCATTTTCCACATCATAGGCGAATATTGAAACGTTATCCTGTAAGAAAAAAAAGAATAATATTTAATAAAATAAGCGGACATAAGTCCTCGAATGGATATTCAAAGTAATATTCATTAAACAAATAAATAAACATAAGTTTCATAAGTAGAATATCTATTCAAATAATTAAAATAATCTTTGATCCTAATAAAAAAATCTTAAATGAATATTCTTAAAATAATATTCACTTATAGTTTAAAATTATCAAATAAATATTCGAATGACTGTATACGATTTGAAAGTATTCGAATGACTTTCTGAAACTCATAAAGTACTTTAAAAATAGGTTTTATGGTTTCTAAATCATTTAAATTATTTAACAAATATTTAATAATTAAACCTCAAATAATTATATTTTAAATGAATATTTGAAATAATATTTCTCAACTAATTTATGTTTAAATAATTAAAGTGATCCTTAATTATATACTTAATTGAGTTTGAAATAATAATCATTGGAGAATACTCCTCTTATAATAAATGAATAATTGAAATAATATTCATTATTTGAATAATAAAATATGGTTGAGGGAATATGATCTTTGGAAATCATTTTAACTAAATTCGAGGTATTTTAATATTTCGCAAGTGAACATCAAGTCCCTTGGAATAAAACAAGTACGGACTTTAATCGTCCAAAATATCTCCGGAATGACTCCCGGGTTTTCATTTTAAAACTCCGAATGACTCTCGGTCTTATAATCATATATCACGCTCATGATGGCGTTAAAATATTCTACGACATGTATACATCGTAACACAATCGCTATTTATGCGAAAACTCAAATACTTAATATCATGACAAGCATGACATTTATGCAAATGATAGTAAAACAATTCTTTCACAATACAACAGTATATGGAGTTGAGTTCGTAAATTTTTCTGGGTACTTTGAGGTGGAGCATTCTCTAGGGTCCGCTCGGAAATCTATAATCATAAACATATATCGTTTCGTTTGATCCCGTTCTTATTTATGGCGACTCGGTCCCGATATTTTTATAAAATTGAAAAATCCTTATTTTCACTTGAAATTTTTATAGAAGTTAATGCACTCTATTTATTACTCTCTGTAAAAAATTCATGATCTTTTAATATTTTTAAGTCAATTATTTCTATTCCCAAAGTTCGTAGGTAACAGTTTTTGTCGCGCAAATCACTTTTACTAAAACGGTCATAACTTTTTATCCGTAAATCGGAATCAAGCGATTCAAGCACCTAAAAAATCCTCATAACATTTTCTATCATAATGAAGTGTTAGTTTTCAAGAGACTACAGTTTATACATTCATGAACTTGTGCAGAAACTTTATGCTGAGTTTTTTTTGTTTTAACGAGGTTACGATTACAATCCGAGTTTCGTTTACGTCTTAAATCATTATACCACCATCAACAACCATAAAATCATCATCCCAAAACTAACTCCTCTCAAGAACATCATGTTCTTGAGGTGACAATCATCAACCTTTAAAACTAGTTAACTAAACATCAAGATTACAATAAAGCAACCACTAAAACTAAGTTTATAACTAGGATTTCAAAGGTTCTTCAAACTTAAATCTTAAATAAAGATTGGTCAAAGATTTATACCTTTCTTGAAATCTTGAGATGTGTTCTTGATTATGGTGGAGTCTTGGGGATGCTTGGTTGGTTTTATGTAACCTAAATCAACCATTAAAATCAAGAAACCAAAGAAAAGTTATTATTCATACTATTCATTATCACTTTTCTTGAATTTATTTCACCCATCAAACCTTAATAAAATGAGCTCAAAAATTTATATTATCTTATTTTACGATATATGAAGCTTGGGAATTAATGGTGGCATTTTTCCATGGCTAGAAGTGGGGGTTTTAAAATTGATTTCTTGGCTTTTCTTGATGAAGCCGAATGGAAGAGGAAATGGGGGGAGAGAGAGTTTGTTGCTTCTTGGAATGCTTCTCTTGGAAGATTTTGGTGATATGATTTAGTATATATCCTAGTACTACTAAATCTATGCATATCTTGGATAGCATCCTAGGTTTGCAAGCTAATATATGTAGTTTAGATTCTAGGTTTACTATTACTAGCCTTTAGGTCATCATGCTATCTAGTTTAGGTTACTATTTGGTAACTTAACCATGGTTAGTTTCTTACCATAGTTAGCTAGTTTAGTTAGATTGGTTTAATACGTTTATTTATTCGTTTACGCATTCGCTCGGTCGCTTATTCGTTTTCGTAATAAATTCTCGTAAACGGTTTGCGGCGTAAATCCTTTCCTATATGTTCTTTATGTTTTTGAAGTATTGTTCTTGGATTTGAATTTGTAGGATTTTAAATTTGTAATTATATTGTGATTCCTGTAATCCTTGATGTTTCATGGATATGATCATTTTTCAAAGTTTATTTTCTTCGAAAACTAATAGCGTTTACATACACTCATTTGGTACTTATAATCATGTTATTGACTCTGAAACTTAGTTTCTCATGCACAGCATAGTGTGGGAGAAAACGTTTTCCCTGTTTTCCAGGGTTACTATTCATCAAGTGTTTTATAAAGTCTCAAAAATTCAAGTTATTACAAACCAAATTCAAGATCTTGGAAGAATGAATACACAGAAAATCAGTAGCATCAAAATTCCCACTTTTGACAAAGCTAACTACACTCTTTGGAAAAAGAAAATGTTGCTATTTATAAGAATGGCCAATCCACTATACATTCAGATTCTCAAAAATGGGCCCTTCATTCCTATGGTTAGAGTTGAGGAATCTACAGATGGTGATATGGTCATTCCAGCTCATTATGCTCTAAAAGACCCTTCTGAGTATACTGAGCCTGAGAAAGAAAAAGTTTCCCTAGATAGTGGCTTGCATCTAATATTGATAGAATCACTTGACAATGTAATTTACAATAACATTGTCAACTGTGACACTGCTAAGCAGATATGGGAAAAGATTGAAATACTCTGTGAAGGAACAGAGGAAGTTAGATCTAATCAAAGAAGGATACTAATTTCACAGTATGAGGGTTTCATGGCCAAGCCAAAAGAAAGTATCACGGATGTGTTTGAAAGGTTTAACAAGCTGATAAATGACTTGCAACTGCATGATAAATACTATGAAGTTGAAGAAGTGAATTTGAAGTTTTTTCTTACACTTCCTGATCATTTGGAACTGAAAATTTCAGCAATTAGAGTAGGGAGAGACTTGAGCAGAATAACACTGGAAGTTCTATATGGAATCTTAAAGATATTTGAATTAGAGATGATTCAAAGGAAATCATTAAGAGCTGGTCAAGGGCATGTGGTAGATGGTTCAAGTGCTCTAATTGTTAATGAAAGCCAGACCTCTAATGATGAGTCAAGATCCCAAACTCTATTTACCTCAGTCAGTGAGCAAAGGAACAATGATTCACAGGAACAAGTCATACTGGAATTGGAAGAAGATGAGTTCTATATTCTGGATGAACTTGATGAGCTTGATCGGTCAATGGCCTATCCGGAAAGGAAGTTCTCAAATATTAGAGTAAAGAAGCCAAGATTCTTCAAGGGTAAATGACAGTCATTCAACAAAGACAACAGCTGGAAAGGAAAAGGAAGTACACATCTGACAGCAAAAATGGTTACAAAACTGGATCTGTTGACAGATCAAAAATAAGGTGCTTCAATTGTGATGAACTAGGCCATTTTGCTACAGAATGCAGGAAACCCAAGAAATCAAAGAAAGACAAAGCTTATCTTGAACTGGAAGCAAAGTATGAAACTCTTCTGAAGAAACAGCAAAGCAAAGCTTATATTGCAGAGGGAAAGAGTTGGGATGACTCAGATAATGATGAAGATGAGGAAGTTGGTAATTATGCATTAATGGCCTTGGATCAAGGAGAGTCATCCTCATTAAAATCACAGGTACCAACTCTTACTACCATTGATTTAAATGTGAGTCAATATAAGGAAACTGTAGAGAAGATGAGCACAGAAATGTTTCACATTCATACAAGTATGGTTGTTGCTTATGAAAAAGTTAGCAGACTAACAAAGATAAATGAGAAGCTTGAAAATGAGAAACAAGAAATTGAGATGTTGCTGGTAGAGCTTGAAGCTGTTAGGAAAGAAAATGCATATCCAAAGAACAAGCTCAAGTGTGCAAATGAAATTGAAGCAGTGCTAAGGGAGAAGCTGGAAAAGAATGAAGTCAAGTTAAAGTCCTTCAAGAATGCATCTGAGTTGGTTGGACAATATCAAGAGAAGAACAAGCCATGTGTAAATTTTGGTATTGGTCTTGACTATGGTGCCTTGAACAACAAGAAGAAAGATACAGGTGACAAAGGAAAAGTAACTGAAAATGAAAATGTTCCAGCTATGCTGAAAAAGGTTGTTTCACCTATGTTCAAGGCATGTGAAGTTAACTTCAATGAAGAAGAGTTCATTATAAAGCAAGAAATTGATGATGAAGATAATGAGAAGAAAAATACAGAAGCAACTCATGTTTTCAAAGCTGAAGAGAAGCTCATGGACAACCAAAATTCTAAGACACTTTTCAAGGAAACAAGAACTGAAGATGCAAGAAAGAAGAAGAAAATATAAATGGAAAGATTGGGATAAACAAAAGCAACAATTTTGCTTATATTTCAGATGCTCCAAGAAAGAAATGTGAGAAATGTGGCTCTATGAATCACCTAACTCACCGTTGTAAAAAGGTTGTTAGCAAGCCAATTGAAGGAGCCTGCAAATACAATTAAGCAGATGCAAATGATCCGTACTCATTTTGTGACAAGTTTGATTACATCCCTTGCAACTTGAAAGTGATGAAAAGTTGCCACAAGTTGAGAGTAGACCTCAAAGAAATGAAAATTGGGCCTACAACAGACAGGGAAAATGCACAACAGTCAATGAATTCTATTTTATCTGAAACAACTCATTCTACTTCTGTTAAATCAGTTAACAAGAAGAAAGTACCCAAAACTGCTTGGGTTGCTAAACACACTTAAAACTCATTGTGTGCAGGGCAAAATGAAGAAGGTCATATGGATCATAGACAGTGGATATTCCAGACATATAACAGGTGATATGGCCCTACTATCACAATTTGAGGAGAAAGCTGGCCCTTCGGTGACCTTTGGAGATAACAGCAAAGGATTCACAATGGGATATGGCAAGATTATTTCTGGAAATGTTGTCATTGATGATGTATCACTAGTAGCTGGTCTTGAAGTGAATCTTCTCAGTGTTAGCCAGTTTGCAGACAAAGGCTTTGAAGTTTTATTCAACAAAGAAGAATGCACTTTTATCAGCAAGAAAACTGGTGAAGTTTCTCTGAAAGGAGCAAGAAAAGGAAGCTTGTTTATTGTAGACTTGAACTCGGAAAATAAGGATAGTATTTGTTGCTTATACACCAAGGCATCAGAAGAACAAAGAAAGCTATGGCATAAAAAGTTCTCTCACTTAAATTTCAAGGCAATTAACACATTGGTCAAAAAGGATTTAGTAAGAAACATGCCTAATCTGGAGTTTGCTCAAGTTGAAGTTTGTGAAGCCTGTCAGAAAGGAAAAATGAGAATATCAAGTCACAAGTCAAAAACTTTGAATTCTGTAAGTGCACATTTGTAACTTATTCACATGGACTTGTTTGGGCCAGTAAATGTCTTATCAATTTCAAGTAACAAATATGCCCTTGTAATGGTGGATGATTTCTCAAGGTATACTTGGGTAGAATTCATGCACTCCAAAGATGAGACTCCTCACATTATAATTGAGCACATAAAAAAGATAGAGAAATAAGATGAAGATCAAAACCGTGTAAAGAGATTGAGAAGTGATAATGGAACAGAATTCAGAAATGCAACATTAAGTGAATTCTGCAAAAACAAAGGCATTGTTCAAGAGTTCTCTACTGCTGGAACACCTTAACAAAATGGAGTAGTTGAGAGAAAGAACAGAACATTAGTTGAAGCTTCAAGAACAATGCTGCAAGATGCCAAGTTGCAAACAAGTTTTTGGGAAGAAGCTGTTAACACTGCATGATATACTCAAAACAGATATCTCATTAACAAGGCCCATAGAAAATCACCTTACTCAATCATGTTTAAGAGAAAGCCTACTATAAAGCATCTTCATGTGTTTGGAAGCAAGTGCTACATTTTAAAAGACAACTCTGAATATGTGGGAAAATTTGACTCAAAGGTGTTTGAAGCAATTTTCTGGGATATTCATTAGAGAGAACTGCCTACAAGGTCTATGTAATTGATCAAAAGAAAATTTTGGAAAGCACAAATGTGACCTTTGATGATGATAAGTGTCCAGGATTGGAATGCCTTGATGAAAATGAAGCTGAAGCCCTTGCATTTGAAAATCTTAACATTGATATTGATTCTGATGAGGAAGATGAAGTCAATGCACAACATATGATGAATGAAGAGACTACTGAACAGGAAAATCATGGGAATGGAAGCTCATCTCAAACACCTGAATTTGCTAGCACAAACTCAGGGGGAGAAAGAGAAGAAGGGTCTACAAGTCATACAAATGATGAAGAAAATGATGAAGGCACAAGTCAACAAACTCACACAAGGAAGTGGGATATAAGTCACACTAGAGAAGAAATTATTGGTGATCCTACTGCTGGTGTGAGAACTAGAAGTGCAACTGCTAATGAGTGCCTACATGCATGTTTTCTGTCTCAAGTAGAGCCCAAGAAAACTGAAGAAGCTCTAATGGATCCTGATTGGATATCTGCCATGCAAGAAGAACTGAATCAGTTTAAAAGAAACAAAGTTTGGGACTTTGTTCCTGCACCAAAGAACAGAAGCATAATTGGAAGAAAATGGGTGTTCAGGAACAAGATGGATGAAAATGGTATAGTTACCAGAAACAAGGCAAGGTTGGTTGCTAAAGGCTACTCACAGGAAGAAGGAATTGATTATGATGAAACTTTTGCTCCAATTGCAAGACTTGAAGCAATAAGGATTTTTCTAGCATTTACTGCACATTCAAATTTTAAAGTGTATCAAATGGATGTCAAGAGTGCCTTCCTAAATGGTGAGCTAGAAGAAGAGGTTTATGTATAACAGCCACCTGGCTTTGAAGATCCAGAATTTCCAGATTTTATGTAGAAGTTACTCAAGGCTATGTATGGACTAAAGCAGACATCTAGAGTTTGGTATGATACATTATCAGAATTCCTACTTAAACATGGTTTTACCAGAGGGACTATAGACAGAACTCTCTTCTATAAGAAACATGGTGATGATATGATCCTAGTTCATATTTATCTGGATGATATCATCTTTGTTTCTACAAATGAAAAGCTTTGCCAAAGATTCTCCAGGCTTATGCAGAGTGAATATGAAATGAGTATGATGGGGGAATTAAGTTACTTTCTTGGAATTCAAGTTAGTCAAAGAAGTGATGGAATCTTCATCAGCCAAACTAAATATGTTAAAGATTTATTGAAAATGTTTGGCATGGTTGATTGTTCACCTGCATCTACACCTATGTCTATAGCAACAAAGTACATCAACAAAGTTGGATGAAGATAAAAAGGGCAAAAGTGTAGATATTTCAAGCTATAGAGGGATGATTGGATCATTGATTTACTTAACTGCAAGTAGACCAGACATCATGTTTGCTACATATTTGTGTGCAAGATTTCAAGCCAATCCAAAGGATTCACATTTGATGGTTGTAAAGAGGATTTTCAGATACTCGAAGGGGACTCCAAACTTGGGATTATGGTATCCTAAGGAAACTGGTTTTGAAGCTGTTGGCTATACAAATGCAGATTTTACTAGATGCAGGGTTGACAGAAAGAGCACTAGTGGAAGCTGTCAGTTTCTTGGACAAAGACTTGTATCCTGGTATAGCAAGAAACAACAATCTGTGTCAACTTCTACAGCAGAGGCTGAATACATAGCTGCAGGAAGTTATTATGCTCAAGTGCTTTGGATTAGAAATCAGCTAATGGACTATGGCCTAGTGTTACACAAAATTCCAATTATGTGTGACAGTACTAGTGCTATATCTATAGTGGCTAATCCAGTTAATCATTCTAGAACAAAGCACATTGATGTAAGGTACCATTTTATTAGAGAACATGCTACAAATGGTACCATTGAGCTCATTTTTGTTTCAACAGAAAAACAATTAACTGACATTTTTACTAAACCTTTGGATGAAGCAACTTTCACTAGACTTGTAGGTGAAATTGGAATGCTTAATTCTTTATCCTCAGGCAAGAACTCAGCTAACGTTTTGCGGAAGATTAATTTCTAGTAAATTAAAATTAATTTAATTTAATTGGAAATTAAATGAAATATGGACTATAAATATTTCAGAAATCTCTGCATATTTATTTTTTAAAAACAAATTCAGCTTGGAATTTTTCAAATTCTAAGAAAACTGCCTAAATATTAATTTACATCTTTAATATGTAAAATTAACACAAGGAAGAATCAAATTGATCAAAAGTATATAGAGAACTGAGTTCTCGATAAGTCTAACTGACTTATCGACAAGTCATTTTAAGACTTTTCGAGTGAGTTCTCGATAAATCAATTTACTGACTTCTCGAGTGACTTCTCGATAAGCTTTATTATGACTTATCGATAAGTCATTGTAGAGTTCTCTATAAGTATAAACTTACAGAGTTCTCTACAAGTATCCTTTCAGACTTATAGATAACTCAGAACAAAATAATTTAATTCAATAAATTATTTTGATAAAATACTTTTGGAAAAATTACTCTGATTTTATTTTGAATTTATTCAAATAAAAATTGAAAACAATTCAGTTCATTTTGAACAAACTGGATATTTATTTGACATATCGATAAGTCTATTTTTCATTTCTCTACAGTAGTAAATCAAATGACTTATCGACATGTATCTCATTTCTAAAAATGACTTCTCGAAAGACTAATTCCAAATGTCTATTTTTAAGTTCTCGACAAGTAATTTGCTTTTACTATAAATACCCAGACATCTCGATACATATACATACTTACATCTTTCGAGAAATCAAATGACCTATCTTTTCTATCCAAAACTGATTTCTCTCTCATTTTCACTCCTTTCTCACTAAATTTTTTACCCATTCACTCTCAATAAACAACAATGGCACCCAATAGTGTTAGAGCTACTATCCCATAGAAATAAACAAACTACCTAGCTTTTATCGATGCTAACCAAGCCCCTGATAGTTTCAAGGGATTTGTAAAAAATTTTGCCTGAATCCTACCTTGCAGGAGCTCTAACTGCTAACCCAGTCTAGTACTTGGATATTCTATATGAGTTTTGGACAACAGCTGTAGTGAGCACTGTTATGAATGACAACTCTGTATCTCTGGTGGTAACTTGCTCAGTTGCAGGCCAACAGATAGAGTTCAATGAGCAAGATGTGAATATAGCTTTGGGTTTTCCAACTGCAAACTTAGTGGAGGTGCCAACCCAGGATGAACTGACTGAGTTTATGGACTTCATCAACTATGGTGGAAGAATCAACTTGTCTAGCTTGAACATGACAAACTTAAGGAAATAATGGTCCTTTGTATTTGATTCTGTAGTGAGGGCCTTCACATGCAGGAAGACAGGGTATAACAACATTTCAAGTGTAGTGCAGAAGCTGGTGTACTCAATAGCCCACAACGGATAATTGAATGTTGGTCTATTGATCCTAGAAGAACTTGCAACCAGGCTGACCATGCCCCAATCTGCTAGAGGTAAGGAAATTTTCTTTCCTAGATTCATTATGTCTACTTTAAATCATAAAGTAACACATATACATTTGTTAAATGGTATAGATAGCACCAAAATAGGCAATTATAAGAAAGTGTCCAAAATAATATTTGTTTCACTTACTACAAAGAACAAGGTAAATATGAGTCTGAAAATCACTCTATTCATGATAGAGAGATTTAGGACTTACCCTTACCCAATGCCGGACATGAGATCAAATGCACACTCTAGCACAACTATGGTCCCTGAACCTATTGAAGTACAAACACAGGAACACCAACAGGGACCTTCCCAAGCTGAGATCACTTCTTCAACCCAACTAGCAGCTAGGAAACCAACAACTTCTTCCTCTCAAAAGGGTGAAGTGAGTAAAGAGAAAAGAATGAGATAACCCTAACAGCAATAGATAAAAGTGGTGAGGATCAAACGAAAGCTGAGTCACCTTTGGTCAGAAAGACAAAGAAGGCTAAACAAACTGAGTTGACCACTCAAACCACCTCTGTATCCTCCCAAAAGGATGCAGTTGTAAAACTGGGGACTAAACAGACTCTAGATACATTCTCTCAACAGGAGGTGTCTATTGAAAAGAGCATTCACCCCAATGTACCCTATATAGAGCCTGCAAAGCCAACACCTAAAAAAATTCAAGTGTATGGTAGGAGAAATAAGGATGGCAAATACTGTGCGAGCACATCTATCGAAGCTCCCTCATCCATTCAGGGGGAGTTTCCAAAACTCAATTCTGAGCAACAAATTTTGCTCTCACAAATTTCTTCCTCTCCATCAACACTTGAATCCATTTCTCAAGTGCAAGCTAAATCAAGTGACTTGGTTCAAGAAACCTTTCTCACCACCTAGAAACTATAATCAGATGGTTAGAAGCTACTAGCTGGGTTAGACCTTGATGACACCATCAAAACCATGGGGGATTCATCAGTTTTTACTGAAGACCCCATGGATGTCATAAATGCACCTTCATGTACAAATCAGCCTTCAAAGGCTTTTAGGTTTGAGGATAGTATTCCTGAGGGGGAGCTATCTAAATCTTCTCCAATTCAATTGGAGGTTCCTCAAGAAGGAACAAATCCCCTTAAAACCCTAGCAGAAATTGCATTAGCAGTTGATGCTAGGAGTATAATTGCCAATGATCCTGTCATGGAGGAGGCAAGTATATCACATTCATGTGATTGTGTTTTGCAAGAAGCATAAGGGTTTGAGACTGGTGCACATGACAGTAACTTAATCAGATTCCCTCCAACTCAATTGGAGGTTCCTACTACATGTGAGGAACAATAACTTGTCATAAACATAGAGAAATTTGTGAGCTTAACTGTGACTTCAGTCACAGGTGGTTCTGACCCTCAACCATCCACCTCAAACCTCAACAACAACACTTAATCTCCCAATGGCTTCAAGAAACTACACATCAACCTTCCACCATTGAAGATCTTATAGTTGATCAACTTAGAGGCCTTGCACAGATATCACAAAAGCTACTCACATCCAACATGTCCAACCAGAACTACCAAGCTATCATTCTCACCTACCAGGCTGATGTTGCAGAAAACCATGTAAAAATTATTGATGAAGCTGGTCAGGATGCTAACTGTGATACTTGGCTGGATAAGGATTTCACCATTGAAATGGATAATAACTAAGTTCAGCGAGGAGTACATCGCCATTTTGGGCAGCAATGCTAGATCTTTTACTCCCCAAGAGGTGTATGATGCCATTAATGATGTTTACAAAGCTCAAATCAAGGCTTTCCACAATTTTGGAAAAGCACTTCAAATCACATTGAATGAACATCAAGGCAAGATTATAAGGATGGTAAGGGAAAAGATGAATCAAATCATCCCCTCTCAAACTGAGATAAAAAATAAATTTAAAAACTTTTTAGAACAAATGTCAAGGTATGATCTCAATGGGATTGATAGAAGTGTTACACAACTAAAAGACTCATTTATAGCTTTGCATAAGTGGTTCAAGATCACATCATCAACTCCGATGACACAAAGTGGAAGCTGGATCAATTCCATACTGCAAGATACACTCCTTCTCCTTTGGTTATGGATGAAATTCAGAAACATGTATAAGCTTCACTTGGCCCATCTACTGTTGTCTCTACTTCACACTCCTCTTCATAATACTTTCAGGATCTCAAGACACAAGTGGCTTCTCTAGAAACCTTAAATGCATCTCTCACTGCTCAAGTTCAAGATTTGACTTCTCTGGTCAAAAGTCAACAATCAGACATTAAGACATTGGTGGACTCTCACAAGCATCTCCAAATGCAGAACTTTGTTGCTTTGGGAGCCATCATGGGAAAACTCAACATTCCACTTCCCTCCCTACCTAAAGACATAAGTCCAGAACTACCAACTCCTGTACTCATGCCTGTCACTAAGACTAAGGGGGAGATTGAGGCTAGGATTTAATAATATAGATATGCTAAGGCAAAATCTAAAGAGCCTATTCAGGTTAGTCAAAGCTCAAGTATCAAATTGATGTTAGAAAATAAAGACTTCAAAGGGCTGCAGAAGAACCAATCAAGATCAGGAATCCATTGACCTTCTGGTAGCACTACGAGTGTCTCTTCTAAATAACTATGTGACCTGCAAGAAAGCTTGAGCAAAGAACATCAACTTCATAAGGGCAGTGGTGGTGAAGATTGATAACTTTTTGGAGAAAAAGATTGTCATGAACATCAATGATGGTGGTGTGGACAAGTATCTTCAGGTGACTCTCACAAATCTTCAAAATTTAAGAGCATCTGAACTGGATGTAATGATTGACAGAGTGAATCCAGTTATTCAAGAAGACACTCAACTTCTCCAAGAGCTCAAAAAGGCACAAACAACAGCTTTTCCAGAAGCCTATCTATATCACAACCAATGAGTAGTTTATGTATGTCCAACAAATAAATAAGCCAGACATTTCCTTGTTCCTAAACATTGTGTCAGATCAAATATGAGGTTGATCATGACTTTTCAGTCTGATCTGAAGTAAAAAAGGAACAAGAAGCATGAGGATGTGGAGATGATAAAGATCTTGAATAGATATCTTGTAAATCCTGACACCATGCTGCCAAATACTCAATACAATTTAAGAAAAGACAAGGATGATGATGAGCAGAAGGATGACAAACAAAAGCCTTCTGGCTCAAATCCAAGTCAAGCTTCTAAAGCAACTGGCAGCAAGGACAAAAGTCAAAGAGAGAAGAAGGAGGATGAGAAGAAGAAAGAAAGTGAGAGGAGAAGCAAGAAAAGACAAGATGGCTTAGAACCACATCAACAAACCCTAAAAATCCAAACAACTTAAGCTCAACCTTCAAAGCCAACAACCTCAATCATCAAACCACCTCTAATCTCTAAGCCAAAGTTTCTGTACAAACAAACTACAAACACCTTCCTAAAAACACCAATCACCTCAAACCAAACATCTCTCAAGAAAATCACAAACTTACCTTTAGACAAGCCTTCACTCAAAATTCACTACAAAACTGTTGGGAGGAAACCTAAGTAGGCTAAAGATGATGAAAAAGTACAAGTTACTGAAAGGGCCATCTGGAACTATTTCAAGCAAAGTGATTTTCTACCTTTAAATTGGTGCATCTCAGATGAAGATTATTTTCAACAACTAGCTGAGGAAATAGTTAGAGTCTGGGTTGTATCCGTAAGGGAAGTTAGAATTTACCATGAAGATGGGTCATTCACATTCCTTGGCTGTACTTTAATGGACTCTCTCTCTCCCACAGAAATCAATCGAGTGATAAGCTTGCTAAAAGATAAGGATACTGCTACAAGAGCATGAAGATCAATTTTGGTTGAGTGGTTGATTGAAAGGGAAAAAAAAAGAAATGAGGCTGAATATGAAGAAAGGATAAGGAAGTACAATGAGGAGATTGAGATGTTTATTAAAAGATCAGAAGAACTCAAGGCAAAAGGAATGAGCAGAATCTCTAAGGATGGAAAGTTTTTAAACATTAAAGCTGGAAAATTCTCAAGATTTGGGATTGATTTACTAGACAATGGTTAACCAAAAGAAGACAGACTGAAACTTGTAGTAGCTCTAAGTGGGACACCTATTATAGAAGAACTTGAAATTCTTGATTGCTTAAGGGATCTCATTAGAAAAGAAGCTGAAGCAAAAACAATCTTTAAATGATACTTGTAAAACTCTGTAAATTTCCTAATGTATAAAAGTTGTAATTGTGTCAATTTTTATGTATTAATTTTTATTTTCCATCATAGCTTGGGGTTAGTCTTGTTGACAGGAATGAATTTGTGGTAAGCAATCTTCTCACAAATTGGGGGAGTTTGTTGTGCAAGACATATCTGTATAATAACAAGACTAAGTCAAACTGACAACCCTAAGTAAGTTGTATTGTTATTTTAGTTTGCATTTTGTATTGTAACATTTAAAGTCTGTAAAAATGTCAAAGAGCAGACTGGAGTCTTTTTTGTAAACAGTATCAAGCCTAAGAATTCTACCTGGAAGAAGATCAAGAAGATCATGCCTCAGAAGAATTATGAAGAAGCTTGGAGTTGAATAAATTTGTTTTGAGAAAAATATTCTAAGTCAAGATCTTTACAAGTCACAGATTTAGTGTTATAGAGAAGCCATTCGAGAACTCCAGAATGACTTATAGAGAACTCGGGAAAGCTACTAGAGAAATCAGAGATATCAACAAGCCAAATTGAAGACATGAAGATTGGAGATATCGACAAGTCATTTCTTCACTATAGAACTCAGAGTTATCGACAAGTCAAAATTGACTAGAGAACTCAGAGTTATCGACAAGTCAAAATTGACTAGAGAACTCTAAGTTATCGACAAGTCAAATTTTACTAGAGAACTCAGAGATTTCGACAAGTCAAAATTCACTAGATAACTATGAGTTATCGACAAGTCAAATATCACTATAGAACTCTGAGTTATCAACAATTCAACAAGTCAATAGAGAACTCAGAGATATCGATAAGCCAAAGTGAAGACATGAAGTGGAGAGATCTCGACAAGCTAAATTATCATATAGAGAACTCAGAGACCTCTACAAGTCAAATCAAGTATGGAGTATTAGAGATCTCGATAAGCCAATATACTTATCGAGATGTCAAGTTCTCTATATGCTTAACTGGAGATCTCGAGGTAAAATCTCAAAGTACAAATTGCAGACCAATTCAATATCTAAGATTAACAATCAACAAACAATGCAACCAGTTGGATTGACAAGTCTATAAAAAGCAGCTTGAAGAGTGAGTAAGATCAAGGGTGAAGATTAACTGACAAAGGAAGATCAAAGTTAACACAATATGCAAAGATATGTTAAGCCAGAAATGGAAGATATAGTTTTCCTAAAATGGAATGATTAGTG
Source organism: Apium graveolens (assembly GCF_009905375.1). Taxonomy (NCBI): domain Eukaryota; kingdom Viridiplantae; phylum Streptophyta; class Magnoliopsida; order Apiales; family Apiaceae; genus Apium; species Apium graveolens. The sequence continues at coordinate 189,651,370 of NC_133650.1, forward strand.
CCAGTTTACTAAAGTGAATAGCATCTCTTATTATACAATGTGTAAACCAGTAGTTAACTATCATATAAAGTTAACACTGGTCCTTTGTTAGATATAACAATTTTAGATCAGAAAATCTTGTATTCTCTCAAGTAAGAAGCTAAGCTCTTTAGCAACAAAGAGCCTAGAAATTTTGTAGCAAAATATTCTTAATTTTTATAAAAAAATTAAGTGAGTTTTGAAAGATTTGTGTTCACTGTTATTGTTTGTTTAATTTCAGTATTAACACATCTCACTGCAAGATTTAATTTACTTTGTTCACAACCATAAAAGATTCAAGAAAAGCATAAAAACACTAAAACACATTCACCCCTCATGTGTCTTATTCATTACCTAACAACTATCTTGCATCCAAAATCTTTTGAGCATGTTCTTGGTATATATTCCTTGATTGGTGAAAATTCATTCTTCATTCAACTTAACTTGCAATCCTAGAAAATAACTCAATTCTTCCATCATACTCATCTGATATCTTGACTGCATTAGCTTTGCAAATCTCTTACAGAGTTTATCATTAGTAGAACCCAAAATGATATCATCAAAATATATCTAAACTAACAACAAGTTTTTACCATGATATTTATAAAATAGAGTTTTATCACTTGTACCTCTTTTGAAACCATCTTCCAACAAAAATTAGGCAGGTGTTTCATACAATGCCCTTGGAGCTTTCTTTAATCCATAGAGTGCTTTATCCAGTTTATAGACATGATCTGGATACTTTGGATCAATAAACCCTGGAGGTTGTTCAATATAAACTTCCTCTTCAAGTTCATCATTTAGAAATGCACGCTTTACATCCATATGGAACATCTTGAATTTTATGTGAGCATCATAGGCTAAAAAAAATCTAATTTCTTCTTGTTATGAATAACCCTATATGACCAGCCTTGTTTTATTCATTTTAATAATGCCCTCATAGTCAGTCTTGTTTCTGAACACCCACTTTGTACCAACTACTAATCTATTATTAGTTGCCACTGACACGTGGCTCATTAGAGTTTAGAGTGATATCAGGATTTGCAATATCAGGATTTGTCAGATCACCGCTCACAAGCCAGCTAAGATAGAATCTTTATGATTTAACTGTTCATCATATGGTACTTTATTTTCAAATCTCAACTCTTCATGGTCATCTAAATCTTCTAGACATATAATCTTTTTGTCATCAAAAGACACATGAATAGATTCCATGACCACCCTTATTCTCAAATTATAAACTCTAAAAGCTTTTGTTGACAGTGGATATCCAACAAAAATGCCTTCATCAATTTTTAGATCAAATTTAGTAAGCTGTTCAGGATGAGTTTTGAGAACAAAACATTTGCAACCAAATATGTGACAATATTTCAAATTTGGCTTATTCTCTTTCACCATCTCAAATGGTGTTTTTCCATGCTTATTTATCAATGTTGCATTTTATGTTAAGCATGCAGTTTGCACAGCCTCTGCCTAAAAGTAGGTTGGAAATTTTGTTTCATCAAGCATGATCCTTGAAGCTTCTATGAGAGTTCTATTATTTCTTTCAACAACTCCATTTTGTTATGGAGTTTCAGGGGCAGAGAATTCCTGTTTGACCCCCTTGTATTTGCAAAATTTATCCATGATGATGTTCTTGAATTCAGTTTCATTATCACTTCTAATGATCTTTACTTTGAGAGTTTATCCTTTTTCCAGTTCTCTTACATGATTAAAAAGAATGGATGGTGTCCTCATTCTTGGTGTGCAGAAAATACACCCATGTGTATCTTGTATATTCATCAACAATAACAAGTGCATACATCTTTTTTGCAATAGACATTACATTGAATGGACCAAAGAGATCAATATGTAGTAAGTGATATGGTTCAAGAATTGAGGATTCAGTTTTACTTTTAAAAGATGATTTCCTTGGTTTTCTGGCATAAATCACATATGCCATCAGGAGTAAATACCGCATTGGGCAATCCTCTCACAAGATCTTTTTTCACAAGTTCATTGATGTTATTAAAATTGAGGTGAGAAAATGTTTTATGCCAGTTCCAACTGTCTTCCACAGATGCTCTACTAAGTAGACATATTTCAAAATTATCAGTATTTGTGAAGACTCTGGCTTCATATAAGTTACCATGTCTGCAACCAGTCATTGCAACCTTGCCATCTGATTTACTAACAATTTCACAATGTTCTTCAAAAAAAAATCACATGATAACCTTTGTCACAGATTTGACTCACACTGATCAGATTATGCTTGAGTCCTGCAAATAAAGATACATTTTTCAATGATGATATTTCCAAGCTTTATCTTTCCATATCCCAAAGTCCTTCCTAAGTTGTCATCTCCATAAGAAACATTTTGGCCAGCCTCTTCCTTAAACTCTGATAGCATGGATTTATTTCCAGTCATATGTCATGAACATCCACTGTCCAAGACTAAATTTTTTTTCTTTTACCCTACAATCAAATTTAACAATTAATTAGTGTTTTTAAGGACCCATACTAGATTGGATCCTTTGGCCTTTTGAAGTTTGTTAACATTTGCAACAGAAGACTTAGAATCAGATTTATTCAAACATTCTTAATATTAGAGTTTACACATGTAAGAACAACTTTTGCTTTATTTAAAAAGGGTTTCAGTTCATAATAATCATAACACAAACTATGATACTCTTTACATGTATAAATTGAATGCCAAACACTACCACAACGAAAACATGGATTCTTGGTTTATATTTAACTGTTCTATTCCTAAACTCTGACTTAGGAGGAACACTGTTTATTCTTTTATTCTCCCTGCAAACAACAACAAGATGATTAGCACTACCACAGTTAAAACAAGCCTTTCTAGGTGCATTAGGAATGGGTTTGTATTTGTTTTCCTTATTGACACCTTCTTTTCCATTTATATTCTCATCAGTATTCACTAGTTTAACTTTCTCAGTTTCCTTTTAATTACACTTATCAGAATTAGTTTCATCAGCATATCCTAATCCTGATCCCCAACTTCCATTTTCTATTAAACCCTGAGTTATATTTTCTGAACTATTCCAAAAACTTAATTACTTCCCTTTCTTTAGCAATTTCATTTTCTAGACAAGCATGCTTTTCTAACAGTTTTTCTTTAAAATACAAAGTATCATCTTTTTTCTTTTGATTTTCTAGCATGAAAATTAACTCAGATTCTGGGTGATCATTCCTTTTCTTAAGATAAAAAATTTCAGTTTTAATACTAGCATTCTCAAGTGTTTGATCCATATAACTAACATCCAGAGATTTAAGAAATAGCCTTGATTCTAAAATATCATTAGTATCAAAATCAAGTGTGGTTTGAGGTACCTTTAACTCAGCAGTTTCAGCCTCAATATCAGCATTTGCCATTAGAGCATAGTTAACACTGTTAGTGTATGCTGAAAATATTTATTTGAAGTATGTACATTTATTTCTGGCCAGTTTATTTGAGAATCATTTGAATGTTTACATGTTGTCTAATATTATATATTGTGAACAATCTAGTATCAAATGGGATACATAATATTAGATTGTTAAATACGGTTATATAATATAATAAGGTTCACAGCACAGGTGGTGTTGGACAATCCACTTGTATGGCTGTGGTATTATTTAGATTAGTTTATATTGACTAATAAATAATACTAGTATACTTTGTGTATATTGAACAGGATCAAATTTAGAATTGTTCCCTTAATACTGATTAAGAAGGAGAACTAAGATTCTATGTTATTATTAATGCTTAGGTTCTTAATCCGGAAATAGTAATTGACACGTGTATATTATTTACATGCTTTGATTTATATATGAAATAATTCTTTTGAATTATATCATTATATTTTGGGTGATGGAATTATATACATGGTGGATATTATTTATTGAAGGAATCCATGTCCTGATAATATTCGGGTTAATGATGTCCCCTTGAAAGCTCAAAAAGATTTAATTATGTGAAACCCTGCAGGTGAAATTAATTCTGGCATAATTAAATAAAGGTTGAGTGGATGATCAAGGATAAAAGATATTAATTAAATAAATTATCAGTAATTTATTTAATTAATGAACATATGATATTTTAAACATGGGGAATTTAATAAACAAATAATATTGGAACCGAATTAATTAAATTATGGTATTAGGAAAGGTAGTGCAAATATTAATTCTTTAGTGGATTGAATTAATATTTAATTACATTGGGCTAGGCTCAAGATGTAATTAGAAGGTCCAACCTAATTATCCATGGTCCCTATTGTAGCCTATATATATTCTTATTCTCTTCTTGCTTGGAATTGTGTGAAAACATATTGTAGCCACCAAGGAGCAAGAAGAGAGGATAACTTGAGAAGACGGAGGCCACACTTCGCTTAAGGGAATTTGGGAATACAATAGAAGAGCGTGGAATCAACCATTAACAAGGTAATCCTCTTTTCGTAATCTTTATCGTAAAACGTAGTATCACCCTAAGTCTGTGGTTCCCAACAATTGGTATCAAGAGCCTGATAATGGGTTCTACGTTTTATGATATAATGTCCATGTCGTAATTATATATGCGTGTATATAGTGTTTTGCTTGTATTGGTTTTGATGCAGGTTGTTAATCCACTATTATGGCCATGTATATTTTAATTATGTGTTTGGATCCCACGTGGTTTAATCGTGGTTAATTTTTTTTTTGGTTTCCACGTGGTTTAATCGTGGTTGTAATTTACACGGGGTTTGATCGTGTTAGAATAGATTTTACAAAATTAGTTTTGTATTAGATCTATTTTTTTGTAATTGTTCCGGGTATTTTATAATAGTTATGTGCGATCGGAAATCAATTCCGGTAGTTTTTTTTTGTTCCGCTGTGCGATTACATGGGGCTGCTGGGGCTGCTGGGGTGCTGGGGTGCTGGGGGTGCTGGGGTGCTGGGGCTGCTGGGGTGCTGGGGTGCTGGGGCTGCTGGGGCTGCTGGGGCTGCTGGGGCTGCTGGGGCTGCTGGGGCTGCTGGGCTGCTGGGGCTGCTGGGGCTGCTGGGGTGCTGGGGCTGCTGGGGGCGTCGGGGCGCGCTTGGGGCAGATTTTCTTTGAGAGTTGGATTTTTTTCAAGGGTCATAATAATGGAAAATTTATTTTAATTTTTTCCATTAAATTTTAATTATTGCTTTAATTTATTGATTATGTGTGTCGTTAATTATGTGTGTAATTTTTTTAAAATTGCATGTTTAACTTAATTAGGACGACATGGACATAAATTTTATTTATTGCTTTAATTAAATGTTATATGTTTCTAAAATTATGTGTGTATTTTGAATGCATGTTTAGACATAATTATAACAACATAGGGCCCCATTTAATTTTAAAATTCCTCAATTTAAAAAAAAATTCTAAGTGGGAGAGGGAATTAATACGAAATTAAATCCCATGGTCTCCATTATTGGTTGTAGGTAATTTAACATAAAGACGAATATAAATTATATATACGTCACCCATCGTGGCATGTAATTTATGGTGTCCAGAATATTATAGAAATTACTAGAACAAACTTCTTAAATTAATAAATTTTAAAAGGAATAAATACGGATTTTCTTTATTTCTGATTTGGGGCGATTTTGTCAAAAACGGGTTCATCGAACTTGTAAGGCTGTGGGTTTTAAGCGAGACTGATGTGACTCCTCCACTACCTGGAAATCAAACCATTGATGAATATTGAATTGAAGTATTCTATTCAAGGCAAAATTACGAATATTGGAATGTATACACGCCACCCATCATGGCGTACCAAGTTCCATAGATTTCGAATAATTTAAGATTTGATGATGGTATACACTTAGCTATGAAAAATAATATAGTCCACCCCAACGTGGCATATTGTTTAGTAATAGGACCGAAGTAACATTTAAACAAAATTAGGTGGTATACATGTCACACATCGTGGCGTACCAGAAACTTATGGTGTTTAGATGTTAGTGCATTTAATTTTAAATAATTGTTAGAGGAATCAATAGCTCTTAATAATTAATGCACCCTTATTTATGTGATGTTTTTATGCATGATTCTCAGGATAAAATGGGCTTTAATCCACTATTCACCATACTTAAGGATAACAAACTTACCGAACCTAACTATATTGAATGGAAACGAAATTTGGACATTATGTTGACTGCTGAGGAGTACAAGTTTTGCACTTATGAACCCAAGCCTGAACAGCCTGCTGCTGATGCTCCTGAAGATGAGAAAGAGTATTATAAACGGTGGATTAAGGCTGATGAGATGTCGCGATGTCACATTCTAGCAGCAATGTCGGGTGTTTTGCAGCATCACCATCAGTCTATGGCCACTGCTTCGGATATGCTCTTTAATCTCAAGGAACTTTTTGGAGATCAGAATAGGGCTGCTAGGCAAGTAGCCATGAAGGCTTTAATGAACACTCAGATGGCTGAAGGCACACCTGTAAGGGATCATGTTCTCAAGATGATGTCGCATCTGAATGAGATAGAGATCCTTGATGCTGAACTTGATGGGGAAACCCAGATTGACATTATCCTTATGAGCTTGTCCAAGAGTTTTGAGCAGTTCTGCTTGAATTACAACATGAACAAGAGGCAGTATAGTCTCGCGGAACTGCTGACAGAACTTCAGGCAGCTGAAGGACTATTTCGGCAGAGTGTTCAAGTGAATGTGGCTGAGAAAGGTTCTTCCTCTAAGCCGAAAGGTATTAAGAAGAAGAAAAAGGCTCAGACACAGAAAGCTGTGAAGGCAGTGGGAGTTCAAGGTGGTGTGAAAAAGCCTAAGGGAAAGTGCTTCAGATGCAAACAGTCAGGTCACTGGAAACAGGATTGTCCTCTTCCTAAGAAGACAAACAATACTGGTATGTCTCTTTCTCTAGTTACAGAAACATTTATAGCGGCTATATCTACGAGCACTTGGTGTGTAGATACAGGAGCCACTGATCATGTTTGTAATTCTATGCAGGGGTCCCAACTATCCAGAATGCTTAGAGATGGTGAGATATACGTGTTCATGGGAGATGCTACGAAAGTAGCAGTAGTTGCAGTAGGAGTTATTCATTTATCTTTTGGTTCTGATAGGATTTTGGTTTTGAACAATTGTCTTTATGAACCTTCTTTTAGAAGGAATTTAATTTCGGTTTCTAAACTTGCTTTGGATGGTTATAATGTTTGTTTGGATCGTAATGTATCTATTATGATGAATAAACGAATTATATGTTCTGGTACATTGCAAGACAATTTTTATATAATTAATCCTAGTCAACCTGCACTGCAACTGCAATTTAGGGAATTGAACAACACATCTTCTAACTCTACTAAAAGAAAGGAACCTTGTAGTTTGAACCAAACATATCTTTGACACTTGAGATTAGGTCATATTAACTTGAGGAGGATTCAAAGACTGGTAGTAGACGGGCCTTTAAGCTCATTGGCAGTGGAGCCATTTCCAGTTTGTGAATCCTGCTTGGAAGGTAAAATGACTAATAGGCCTTTCAAGGCAAAAGGGAATAGAGCCAAACAACTGTTAGAATTGGTTCACTCTGATTTATGTATACCCATGAATATCCAAGCAAGAGGTGGTTATAAATATTTCGTCACTTTCATTGATGATTATTCTAGATATGGGTACGTTAATTTCTTGCACCGTAAGTCTGAGTGCTTTGATAAGTTCAAAGAGTACAAAGCTAAAACAGAGAAGCGACTTAATAAAAGTATCAAGTCACTACGATCAGATCGTGGTGGCGAATACTTGCTTGGAGAATTTAGGGAATATTTATCAGAAAATGGGATAGAATCCCAGTTAACTGCACCAGGCACATCCCAGCAGAACGGTGTAGCAGAGAGAAGAAACCGGACTCTTTTAGAGAGTGTTAGATCGATGATGAGTTATTCGGATTTACCCAAGTCGTTTTGGGGACATGCCTTAGAGACAGCAGCTTATCTTCTAAACTTAGTGACTTCTAAGTCGGTTCCTAAAACCCCCTTAGAATTGTGGACCGGGGGTAAACCGAGTCTAAGACATATTCGAATATGGGGTTGTCCAGCACATGTGCTAAACAAGAACGTGACTAAGTTAGAATCTCGTACAGAAGTAAGGTTGTTTGTGTTGGATTTTTAATCGCAGTGGGGCATGGCAAAACACTTTTACACATATAAAATCCAAATAAAAGCATATAAATCGTGGTAAAAACATAGGGATCGAATCTAACCTTTAAAATAATTCGGAGACAACGATCAGAGATCCTTAGCAGTTGCTCCTCAAGTGTGAAGCACTCCACCGGTATCCACCAAGAAAACGATGTTAAGGAGGAGGAAGGAGGTGGAGAGAATTGGGTTTTCCAAACTTTTTGGGTTTTTCGGGTTCAAATAAAAATAGGGTCTATAATAGTGTATTTATAGGCAAAATTTTCAGCTGAAATTTTCCCATAAATATTATTATTATTATCCCATTTATTATTCTCATTAATAATTAAAACACCTTTTAATTATTAATCCTTTTTCTAAACACTTTAGAAATAATTCTCTCTCTTGATTTAATTTCCAAAAATTAAATTCTTAATTAATAATATTAAGAACTTTTCTTAATTAATTTATAATCAATTAAATCTCATTTAATCAATTATTAAATTTGCCAATTAATTATTTATTTCTCAAATAAATAATTAGTAGCCATTATTAATTATTTCCTCCACCATTAAATCATTCTCTTTTTATGGTGTGACCCTGTAGGTTCAATATTAAGCCGGTAGTAGAAATAAATAATAATAAAACTATTTTATCATTATTTATATAAATTCTCTAATTTATTAAATATGATTAATTAATTAATCACATTTATTCTACATCGTGAGGGATACTTCTCAGCATATCGCGACTATCCGGATAATATGAATTCACTGCTTAGAATACCAAGAACCTATTCAGTGAATAGTTACCGTACAATAAACTCCTTCTACCCTACAATGTCCCGACTAAATACAAGGCATGGATCTCGTGTCAAGCCTATCTAATTCAATCACTTGCTTTCCATTTACTATGCATAGTTCTATGCAAATTAGAAACTCCTTTCTAATTTCATTTACTCTGGCCAGAGATTCCTGAACTAGCATAAGTGGATCAGCCTTGAACATTCGCTTCCTTCACTGGAAGGGGTAGATCCTTTATTGATCATACACTATCTTCGTGTACAAATTCTTATACCCAGTAGAGCCCTAATAATTGTCCCTGGAGACTAAAAACTAAACCAAAGCATAGTTCAGTGTACATAAGATGACTATGATGACCTCAAATCTAAGGATACTTGTACAACTATCATTATGTGAACAACTGCTGACACGTGAGTGAACTCCATCAGTTGTTCAGCTGTGGAGTCATGTTCAGTGAACTTATTCTATAATAAGCACCTACATACTAGCTATAGTGTAACCACACAAATGTCTATGAGAACAGACATCCTTCATAATGAAGCAAGCATAGTATGTATCGATCTCTGCGGATTATTAATTACCAGTTAGTAATCCAACGACCAGGAACTATTTAAGTTTAGAGTTATCATCTTTTAGGTCTCACTATTATGATCTCATCATAATCCATAAAAAGCTTTACTCTAAACTATGGTATATCTTATTTAAACACTTAAATAGATAGAGCCCGTAATAAAAACAAAACAAGTCTTTTATTAATATCAATGAAATCAAAACAGATTACACAGGAAGTTATTCCTAAATCCTAATTCATGATTGGACTTAGGACATATTCCTTTCAATCTCCCACTTGTACTAAAGCCAATCACTCTGGTATCCAATACCCATCTAGTCTTTATGATGATCAAAGTGACTTTCATAAAGTAGCTTTATGAGTGGGTCTGCTATATTGTTATGTGTGTCAACTCTATTTCAATACAATACAAGAAATGTTACCGCGCTCCCACTAACCCTTTTGTAAACGCATGGTTCATCTACATTTTTGATAAAATCAAACTCTTTGATTGTCTCATCAAAACGAATGTTCCATCTTTCGAGAAGCTTGCTTTAAACCACATATGGTTCGCAGTAGCTTACACACTAGGCTTTCATTTCCCTTGGAAAGAAAACCATCTGGCTATATGCCAGATCTCATAGTCGTAGTAAGCAGCAATCGCAAGCAAAATCCGAACTGATTTTAACAGGGCGTAAAAGGTTTCATCAAAGTCAATCCATTGCCTTTGTTTGAATCCTTTTGCCAAAAGCCTGGCCTTAAAGGTCTCCACCTGGCCATCTGCTATAATCTATCTTTTGTATACCGTATACATAGATTCCATTCTGGATTTCATGGCACTATGCCATTTCTCTGAGTCAACACTACTCATAGCCTCATTATAGGTCATAGGGTCGTCATCATCAATGATCGACAACTCATTGTCATTCTCAATGACAAGGCCATATTACCTCTCAGGTTGGCGAGACACTCTCCCTGATCTATGAATAGGCTATTCCACAAAAGGTTATTCAGTCAGAACAGGTGTTTCCACTTGATCCGTAGTAGTTTGTGCTTCTTGAACTTCATCAAGTTCAATTTTGCTCCCACTGTTTCCTTCAAGGATAAACTCCTTTTCCAAGAAGGTAGCATGTCTGGAGACAAACACCCGATGATCGGTGTAAAAGTAATACCCTAAAGTCTCTTTAGGATATCCCACAAAACTACATTTTACGGATCGATATTCCAGCTTATCTGGGTCAACTTAATTGACATAAGCTGAACATCCCCAAATCTTAACGTGTTTAAGACTCGGTTTCCTTTCTTTCCATATCTCATACAGAGTTTGAGGAACAGATTTGGAAGGCACCTTATTCAGTAAATATGCTGAGGTTTCCAATGCATAACCCTATAGGAATACTGGAAGATTTGCATAGCTCATCATGGACCGAACTATGTCTAACAAAGTTCAATTTCTCCTTTCAGATACCAATCTGGAGGAGTCCACTGGGAGACTATACCATTTACTTTGAGATAATCTAGAAACACTCCATTAAAGTATTCACCACCTCGATCTGATCGAAGAGTTATAATACTATGTTTGGTTGTTTCTCCACTTCATACTTATATTCTTTGAACTTTTCAAAGGCCTCAGACTTGTGTTTCATCAAACATATATCTGAATCCAGATCTATCATCTATGAAAGTAATGAAGTATGAAAATCCATCCATGGCTTGCGTAGATATTGGTCCACATACATCTGTATGTACCATTCCTAGCAAATTTGCAGCCCTCTCTCCATGTCTACTAAATGGAGACTGCAGTGCCATAATGAAGTGAGATTTTCATCATCCCTTTTATTTTATTAGTTTGTTCAATCTGAAGTAAATTATGTCACATATATACAGACCATTATTTAAAGTACCACGTCCATAAAGAATATTATCTCTAAGAATAGAACATTCATTATTCTCAATAATAAATGAAAATCCAGCCAAGTCTAACATTGGAATAATATTCCTCACAATCGAGGGAACAAAATAACAATTATTTAAAATAATAGTCTTGCCCGTAGGCATATGTAAATGAAATGATTCTACATCTTCAGCAGCAACTCTTGCTCTATTTCCATCAGTAGAATCACCTCCTCTTCTTCAAGAGTCCTACTTCTCCTTGGTCCCTGCAACAAATTGCAGATTTGAGAACCACATGCGGTATCTAATACCCAAGTAGAAATTTGATTTAATGACATATTCACTTCTATCATGAACATACCTGAATCAGAAGCGGTAGTCTCACTACCCTTCTTCTTCTTCAATTCTGCAAGGTAAACCTTGCAGTTCCTCTTCCAGTGCCCCACCTTCTTACAGTGAAAGAAAACAACTTTGCTCTCGGGGTCTTCAGCTTTTGGTGGAACCGGCGTTTTCTCACCTACTTTCTTCTTCTTGGAAGAGTTCCTCTTCCTTTTCTTAGGATTAGAACCTTCACCAATTAGAAGAACAGAACTCTTCTTAGGGGGAAAATTCGATTTCGCAGTCTTCACCATGTTGTGGAGTTCAGGCAGGCTGACATCCAACGTATTCATGTGAAAGTTCACAACAAACTGCGAGAACGAACTCGGAAGCGATTGCAAGACCAGGTCTTGGCTCAGCTCCCCATCCATGGCAAAACCAAGTTATCCAAGACGTTCAATCAAATTGATCATCTTAAGTACATGGTCATTCACAGATGATCACTCAGACATCCTACAACCGAACAACTCCTTCGATATCTCATATCGAGCTGTCCTCCCCGCCACATCATACAACTCTTGTAGATGCATTAAGGTAGTGTGAGCATCCATATGCTCATGTTGCTTCTGTAGCTCAATGTTCATGGAAGCTAGCATGATGCATTGAGCAACATTTGCATCATCTATCCACTTACGATACACAACATCTTCATCATTATGTGCATCACTAGCAGGTTCAGTAGGCTTAGGTGAGTCAATCACGTATTCCAGCTTCTCAATCCTGAGAACAATTCTCAAGTTTCGAAGCCAGTCAGCATAATTAGGACCAGTCAATTTGTGAGCATCTAGTATGCTCCTAAGTGATAGTGCAGAAGACATAACGTACAAAGTAAATCTGTAAATGATAAACACATAACAACACTTAGCAAATATTCGATTTCATTTCAAAACACTATATGAATCGGGTCTTTATTCATAAGTGGCTCCCACTAGTTTATCTAATTTATTCAACCCCCTACGTGAAAAATTAAGCATTCATAATGCTAGTGGGAATAGGGATCCTACATTCCATTACACAACCCCGGCTGTAGCATGAACTGCCATGTAATGTTCAATATGCAGACAACTCTTGTCAATTACATCTTACGTTATTCCCTAATCAAACTTTAGCCTCTTGAATAATTGAGTCTCGGCTGTGGCACGACAAACTAAATATTCTAAGTCAAGTCAAACCCAACATTCTGTACAGTTGAATCAGTCCCCAAAGGCCCACGGCTGTAGCACGTACCAACCTTTAGATTCTTATTCAATGTACACATATCTATGTAATAGACAAGTATTTCTTATTTCGAAATCAAAGCCCTCGGCTGTAGCACGAACCGACAATGATTCAAAAATAAGAACTACTTTTCTATCATGTTGGAAGGCTATGACCGACACAAACCCGTTGTGTCATTGGCCAATTACTACTTGATATTATTTAATTTTAGAGGGATTATATTACGTTACAATCATAATCATATTATAAAGAGATTCTTCCTTTTAAATTAAATATTTCAATCAATAATCAATAATCAGATGATTCCCAGATCGGGTGGAGCATTGTCAAGAGGCGTCACTTAATAACCCTTTCTTATAGATAGAAATATGTTGTTGACAGAATCATCCTTTCTCTCATATCGAAAATTCATATTCAATTACGTGTTTCATAAACACAAGAATCTCATGATTGTATTCATAATATTATTCTAAAGGTTATGAAACAATTTCACTATACTAGGTTGTCTAACAAACGCCTTATGTTCATTTAAGTTCACTTAAATCTATCATCGCATGATAAACTAAGCATATATCACATATATAAACATGAATAAACATCAAGGTAGGCATGTTACATCATCTAGCACATTAGTCTAAGCATTATACATCTCTATGTATCACATGAAGCATTTAAAAGCAATTAAAAATAGTTAAAAACAGCTTTAAAACACTTTCGGAAATATAAACAGTTCAAAACTTTTATATAAACTAAAATTGATTACTCCATTAGATCCGTCTCGGAAAAACGAATCCAACGGTATATTGCACGCCTAAAACGGAGTTACGAAACTCCCATAAAATCAATTTTAATCTGGACAGTCGGGCTGTAACGCATTACAGGAACGCGTTACAAGTCCTGTAACGCATTCCGGTAATGCGTTACAGCCCTTTTAAACCATTAAAAGGTGTAACGTATTCCGTGAAAGCACCACAGGGTGTAACGCATTCCCGGAATGCGCGACACCCCTTTATTTTATTTTATTTTTTTTTCGCCGCCTGACAGACGTTCTCGATCAGCGTGCCTGTCCTTTTCTGCCGTGTCTGTCTTCACTTTCTCCATGCATTCAACAGTAGAAGCCTCACAGATTATGCAGACAAGCAATACAAACATATATATATATACTATATATACATATATTTACTTATTTAATTACGAATTTAATTACAAAAATTTCAAAAATTCATAATAAAAAATCTATACATCATAATATTATGAAAAAAATACCTAGACGATCTACATTCAAAATTATTCTGAGAAACGATTTCTCATCAGACAAAATTAATCCATGATATGACTTGTAAAAATCATAATTAATTCATACAATCACATAAAATTCTGAAATTTTTACCACAGATCTATATACATACAACATATGCTCTGATACCAATGTTGGATTTTTAATCGCAGCGGGGCATGGCAAAACACTTTTACACATATAAAATCCAAATAAAAGCATATAAATCGTGATAAAAACATAGGGATCGAATCTAACCTTTAAAATAATTCGGAGACAACGATCAGAGATCCTTAGCAGTTGCTCCTCAAGTGTGAAGCACTCCACCGGTATCCACCAAGAAAACGATGTTAAGGAGGTGGAGAGAATTGGGTTTTCCAAACTTTTTGGGTTTTTCGGGTTCAAATAAAAATAGGGTCTATAATAGTGTATTTATAGGCAAAATTTTCAGCTGAAATTTTCCCATAAATATTATTATTATTATCCCATTTATTATTCTCATTAATAATTAAAACATCTTTTAATTATTAATCATTTTTCTAAACACTTTAGAAATAATTCTCTCTCTTGATTTAATTTCCAAAAATTAAATTCTTAATTAATAATATTAAGAACTTTTCTTAATTAATTTATAATCAATTAAATCTCATTTAATCAATTATTAAATTTGCCAATTAATTATTCATTTCTCAAATAAATAATTATTAGCCATTATTAATTATTTCCTCCACCATTAAATCATTCTCTTTTTATGGTGTGACCCTGTAGGTTCAATATTAAGCCGGTAGTAGAAATAAATAATAATAAAACTATTTTATCATTATTTATATAAATTCTCTAATTTATTAAATATGATTAATTAATTAATCACATTTATTCTACATCGTGAGGGATACTTCTCAGCATATCGCGACTATCCGGATAATATGAATTCACTGCTTAGAATACCAAGAACCTATTCAGTGAATAGTTACCGTACAATAAACTCCTTCTACCCTACAATGTCCCGATTAAATATAAGATATGGATCTCGTGTCAAGCCTATCTAATTCAATCACTTGCTTACCATTTACTATGCGTAGTTCTATGCAAATTAGAAACTCCTTTCTAATTTCATTTACTCTGGCCAGAGATTCCTGAACTAGCATAAGTGGATCAGCCTTGAACATTCGCTTCCTTCACTGGAAGGGGTAGATCCTTTATTGATCATACACTATCTTCGTGTACAAATTCCTATACCCAGTAGAGCCCTAATAATTGTCCCTGGAGACTAAGAACTAAACCAAAGCATAGTTCAGTGTACACAAGATGACTATGATGACATCAAATCTAAGGATACTTGTACAACTATCACTATGTGAACAACTGCTGACACGTGAGTGAACTCCATCAGTTGTTCAGCTGTGCGAGTCATGTTCAGTGAACTTATTCTATAATAAGAACCTACATACTAGCTATAGTGTCACCACACAAATATCTATGAGAACAGACATCCTTCATAATGAAGCAAGCATAGTATGTACTGATCTCTGCGGATTATTAATTACCAGTTAGTAATCCTACGACCAGGAACTATTTAAGTTTAGAGTTATCATCTTTTAGGTCTCACTATTATGATCTCATCATTATCCATAAAAAGCTTTACTCTAAACTATGGTATATCTTATTTAAACACTTAAATAGATAGAGCCCGTAATAAAAAACAAAACAAGTCTTTTATTAATATCAATGAAATCAAAACAGATTACACAGGAAGTTATTCCTAAATCCTAATTCATGATTGGACTTAGGACATATTCCTTTCAGTTTGTAGGCTACCCCATGAGAACGAAAGGATATTTATTTTATAGTCCGAAGAATCGGGATGTCATTGTTAGCACCAATGCAAGATTCTTAGAGGAGAAATATATAATGAATCACAAACCCATGAGTATTGTCGTTTTAGAGGAATTAGTGGGAGGGATAAATAATACCCATGAAGCTGTAGTACAAGTAGAACAACCACAACATAATGTACAACCTGTCACTATTACCGCACCAGTGCCTCGTCATAGTGGGAGGGTTGTTCAACAGCCTGATAGATTCATGTTTTTGGGAGAGTCTTCAGACTTGGTCTCTGGTGAACATGATGATGATCCCCGTACATACGAAGAGGCAGTACAAGACAAAGATGCAGATCTTTGGCAAAAGGAGATGGAATCTGAGATAGAATCAATGTATTCTAATCAGGTATGGGAGCTCGTGGAACCACCCAAAGGTATAAAACCTATTGGATGTAAGTGGATCTACAAGAAAAAGAGAGGATTAGATAAAAAGGTGAAAGCCTGGAAAGCAAGACTTGTTGCGAAAGGGTATACTCAGAAAGAAGGTATCGATCATGAGGAAACCTTTTCACCGGTAGTCATGCTTAAGTCAATCCGTATTCTTTTATCTATAGCAGCTCATCTCGATTATGAGATTTGGCAAATGGATGTCAAGACAGCTTTTCTTAATGGAAGTCTTGAAGAAACCATCTATATGCAGCAACCAAAAGGATTCATTAAGGAAGGCCAAGAGCATCTGGTATGTAAGCTTAAGAGGTCTATTTATGGACTTAAACAAGCTTTTAGAGACTGGAATATTCATTTTGATCAGGCAGTCCAGTCATATGGATTTGATCAAAGTCCAAGCGAATCGTGTGTGTATAAGAGAAGTGAAGGTAATGCAGTGGTTTTTCTAGTACTATATGTAGATGACATTTTACTCATTGGAAACAATGTTGAGATGTTGTCATCAGTAAAGGCATGGTTGTTCAAACAATTTGACATGAAGGACTTAGGTGAAGCGGCATACATCCTTGGGATCAAAGTTATAAGGGATCACAAGAAAAGGATGTTGGCTTTATCTCAAGAGCCCTACATTGATGAAGTATTAGCTCGTTTTAACATGCAGAACTCCAAGAAAGATTTTCTACCTTTTAAGCATGGAGTTGCTCTATCTAAGAAGCAGTGTCCTTCAACACCTAAGGATATAGAGAGCATGAAAGCAGTTCCTTATGCTTCAGCATGTGGAAGCTTAATGTATGCTATGTTATGTACGAGGCCTGACATCTGCTTTGCTGTAGGCATGGTTAGTAGATATCAGTCAAACCCAGGTCAGGAACATTGGAGTGCAGTAAAAACTATACTCAAGTACCTGAGAAGGACTAAGGAGTATATGTTAATTTACAAGGCCTCAGATCTATTTCCTTTGGGATATACTGATTCAGATTTCCAATCAGATAGGGATAAGAGGAAATCAACCTCGGGATATATTTTTACTTTGGGAGGTGCAGCCGTTATATGGAGGAGTGTAAAGCAGAAATGCATTGCAGACACCACCATGGAGGCCGAGTACGTGGCGGCCTCTTAGGCTGCCAAGGAGGCTGTATGGTTGGATACATAGATTTTTATGTAATAGTGGATTAAATAAACACTGATATACACATAGAATATTTTGAGTATAAGTGGGAGATTGTTAGTGTATACTGAAAATATTTATTTGAAGTATGTACATTTATTTCTGGCCAGTTTATTTGAGAATCATTTGAATATTTACATGTTGTCTAATATTATATATTGTGAACAATCTAGTATCAAATGGGATACAGAATATTAGATTGTTAAATACGGTTATATAATATAATAAGGTTCACAGCACAGGTGGTGTTGGACAATCCACTGGTATGGCTATAGTATTATTTAGATTAGTTTATATTGACTAATAAATAATGCTAGTATACTTTGTGTATATTGAACATAATCAAATTTAGAATTGTTCCCTTAATACTGATTAAGAAGGAGAACTAAGATTCTATGTTATTATTAATGCTTAGGTTCTTAATCCGGAAATAGTAATTGACACGTGTATATTATTTACATGCTTTGATTTATATATGAAATAATTCTTTTGAATTATATCATTATATTTTGGGTGATGGAATTATATACATGGTGGATATTATTTATTGAAGGAATCCATGTCCTGATAATATTCGGGTTAATGATGTCCCCTTGAAAGCTCAAAAAGATTTAATTATGTGAAACCCTGCAGGTGGAATTTATTCTGGCATAATTAAATAAAGGTTGAGTGGATGATCAAGGATAAAAGATATTAATTAAATGAATTATCAGTAATTTATTTAATTAACGGACATATGATATTTTAAACATGGGGAATTTAATAAGCAAATAATATTGGAACCAAATTAATTAAATTACGGTATTAGGAAAGGTAGTGTAAATATTAATTCTTTAGTGGATTGAATTAATATTTAATTACATTGGGCTAGGCTCAAGATGTAATTAGAAGGCCCAACCTAATTATCCATGGTCCCTATTGTAGCCTATATATATTCTTATTCTCTTCTTGCTTGGAATTGTGTGAAAACATATTGTAGCCACCAAGGAGCAAGAAGAGAGGATAACTTGAGAAGATGGAGGCCACACTTCGCTTAAGGGAATTTGGGAATACAATAGAAGAGCGTGGAATCAACCATTAACAAGGTAATCCTCTTTTCGTAATCTTTATCGTAAAACGTAGTATCACCCTAAGTCCGTGGTTCCCAACAAACACCACCATCGGATTCTGATGTATAATCCCAATTCTTCTTCTTAATTATCAAGGCTTATTTCTTCTTATCCCTTGGCTTCCTGCAGTCAGCTGCAAAGTGTCCTACACCATCACAGTTGTAGCACTTTTCATTTGACTTGTCAAATTTCCCAGACTTTGACTCCTTCTTATCAGAGTTTCTTCTGTATTTCCTCTTATCAGTTTTTGTGGAACTAGAGCCCTTTATGGAAAACCTTTTTCCCTTCTTGAAGTCCTTGTGGATCATCCTTTTGAAGATTATAATTAAAAAAATAGCCATTTGCTCAATATCTTTATTGTTATCATGATCACCTTCAATGTCTTATCCCTTTCAAAGTTTAAGTCATCATCAGAGTTTGGTGACTCAGTATTAGACTTTATAATCATAACCTTTCCTTTAGAGTTGATTTTTCTCTTAGCATTCTCCCTTGGTTTCTCTTCAACTTTAAGTGCAATATGTCTTACTTTTGGTCCTTTCCTCTTACTTCTTTGCTCCATCTCCAATTCTTGAGTCTTCAGCATATCATAGATCTCATCTAGAGATGTATCATCAAGATCATAATTGTCCCTTATTGATGTGACTTTTAAGTCCCACTTTTCAGCGAGTGCAAGAAGAACTTCAAGTTATAATCTTCTAGATCATATTATTCATTAACTAGTGACAAGTCATCATCAACTTTTGAAACCTATCATAGATTTCAGCCAGAGACTCATCAGACTTTGAATCAAAGTGATCATACTCTTGAGTTAGTATTGTTCTTCTGTTCTTTTTTATAGAAGTAGTACCTTGACACTTTACCTCCAAAGTATCCCAATTTTATTGACAGTTTTGCATCCAATGACTCTATTGGACATGACATTATCAAGACTGCTATGAAAAATATGTCTTACTTTTGTATCTTTCATAATAGATGAAAATCCTAAGGAGAATAGTCCTTCTTATCTTATCAACCATCTTTTCTTCTTGTCCAGCAACAACAACTGCTAGTTTTATTGGCCTGTGAGGACCATTATAAATCCTGTTCAGATATTCAGGATATGTTGCTTCCAAGCAGACACTACGCCATAAATAGCCTATCAAATGGTTTAATTATCAATGTTACAAAAAAATGTTACATTAGGTATGTGTGACGCCCTCAATCTCGGGGTTAGGAAATGAGGACTCACACACCTCTAATCTACTAATTAAATATGCATAAACCCCGATTAACTACTAACAGGATCAACAGGATAAAGTATGAGACAAGATTATAACTACCAATCATAGAATATAACTTACAAACCCAAAATATTATTGAATAATCCATATCGATTCCGGCTGGGAACCGACAGATAACCCATTGTATCTTTAAACACCTCTTACTAGGCGTGAGCTCACTCATAACCTGTACTACCTACTCTGGCAACTGGAAGCCCTCAATACGGTAGGGACCACCAGGTACGCTCTTACGAGCAGTGCGCCTAAGCCTGGCCATCTTCTTGCTTAACTGCCATGGTTAGATTAAGACAAAACAATGAGTATAAAACTCAGCAAGTAACTATATAGCAGTTCTACAATATCAAATCTCAATATACTTTGAATAAACTAGGGCATTCTACTCTGGCTAATCTAGGTGGCAGATTTCCGTATATTCATTTTTTTTTTGTTTTCTTTGAGATAAGGAAAGGTATCCGAAGAATAGTTGGGCTTTCAAGAAACAAGGCTCGAAACAGGATGAAAGCCGACATTCAACACAAATCATTATAGGATCAAAATAGATCTTTCGATAGAGGAAAGCAACAGTATTTCAAGATATAGAATCATTCATATGATCAATAATTTCAGGAATCAGGGTTCTGAGCTTTAAGCTCCACAATAACATAATCAACTCTTTTCAAAACAATATAAACCATTTTCATTTCCAAAAATCCATTTACTGAACAAAAGTTTCAGTTCCCTTTTAAATAATCATTTAGAACCCTTGATTGGATCACTTATCTTTCCATTTCATTATATACGGGTGATCAGCCCGTATCGACCTCCATTCCGGTCTTTAAGGTACCATTCGGCATAATTTCAGCCTTAAATTGGACTAGTCCCACTAGCCTCTTACCATGACTGGACTAGTCCCACTAACCTCTTACGTCTCAATCCAATCCATCAGGAATTCATTCGGAAAACCTTGAGTTGGAAAAAAAAATAGGTTTTCTAAAATTCATTTTATCATTACCAAGCCTTTGAAATCATTCGGACTCTTTCAAGTCGAAACTCATTCTTCATTCAGCTTTAAATAAAACAAAGTTCAGGGAGTGAATCAAAGATACACAAGGAACAATTCTCAAGAATTTTGTATCAAGGATAACAAGACACTAAACTAGAAGGATAAACATTGATTTAGAGATCAATAGGGTGATCAAAAGAAACAGAATATCATTAAACAAGGTTAACCAAGATAATTAAAGGTTCAATATGATCATGGCATTATAGGTAACTTGAACAGAAAGGTTAGGTTATCAATGAGTGAAATCAATAGGCTTATCAATAACAGGTTATCAAGAACAAAGGGTACTTCAAATCAATATCAGGGTTTCATAAAGCAAGGGTTTCATACTTTAATAGTTCAATACTCTACATGGTATGAACAACATTTCCTTTATAATCATTTACACAAGTAATCAGAGTTACTTACCTGAAATTGCTTTCCTGAGGGTTGAACTACTGTCACCTAATATACTTTTCCCTTTCCTAGCCCGAATGCCCTCACGCTCCGATTCTACAATAAAAACCAAAACCTTAATTAGATTCCCAACTCTCGTTCCCGGAACGATCACACTATACGATAACTCTATTATATTCTTAACTCGAACTATACGAGTATAGCTTATACAAATAAGCACACAGCACATAGCACATAGCACAATTCTTTCTCGTAGTTTTTATATCCTTATATACCTAGCAATCAAAGCGTACTCGCTTGACCTAGGCTATTTCTCAAATTACACTAACACGACTCTTTTACGAGTACTAGACCTTATTTAAACCAAACATTTACGTGCATACTATCACTTATATTAATCAACTTAATTACCTTTTCCTTTGTTCCTTAATTCGAACCACACATACAAAAACACATCCACATATATTCATTTTCAATCTCATATAAGCAAGCACAACTAATGCAATTCACAAGGATCATTTAGCACTTAAAATTCATCCCTTTTTAACCAAAAAATCCGAATCTTACTTTTATTAAGATCGAGATCAACACTTCCGTTTAATTACCAAAATTCGAACATAACACTTCTTAATTTTTGTCATGCAATCAAAATCTTACTTAGCCATTAAATCAACTTAATTTCGCCTTTTTATTCCTAAGAATCCATTCGAGTTTTTTTCCATAAATCGACATACAAGGCAATACATCACATTCTCTACCTATTTTAGTTTTTAACAAGATCATTCCATACAACATCTAACTCATTCAACCAACATGCATTTGCTCAATCAATAATTAACCCCCTTTTATCTTGTTTTCATTCGGCAAAAACATGGTTTTCAACTCAAAGACTAATCATTTAACATGCACTAATTGATCTTCTTTAAAACTATCATGCAATCACATTTTAGCCACATAAACTTAGTATTCAACAAGATTAACCCGCAAAAACCGATTCCCTCTTCTTTATTAACAAAAGCTGAAGCAAAAGTCCACAAAACCCGAAGCAAAGATTCACATGCAACCTCAATTTTTGATTTTTCTAAGCACAATCATATGCACACATTCATTTACAATCAAAGGAATCATTTAATCAAACACCCACTCGATTTTTATCAAAGAAGCCAAAAACCCTTTTTCCAAATTTTCAAGAAATCTTAACATGCATGCATCATTTCAAGTTTATAAATTACAACTTTTATTAACAACTATCCACTATTGATTTCATGGTCAAAAATCAACTTTATCACTTTAAGAACATAAACCCATTCGGTTATATAGAAAAACACCACATGCATCTACGAAAATTTAAGTGTACTTTGTGTAGAGTTCAGTTTTCACATCACAACTCACCACCGGTTCAGCGGAGTTCATCACCGGTGGCGGTGGCTTCACGGTGGTGCCCTCATTCGAGGGTGTCCAACCACGAAACCCCCAATTTCCGTCAATTACGCAAAATAACTAACATGCACATCTTTTCTATCATTTGTTTGCAAAGAATCAAGCTTTAAACAAGATAACATCAATCAACAACAAGAAGAACCATGTGGTTCTCAGGTGAACACACACACCGAACACACACAACACCCACACATCGACATGCAAGCTTAATCACACACATGCAAACACTTCTACCTACAAATAAGTGTTTAACAAGAAGATTTAGGGATGATTGGTGTGTTTGATCAAAGAAAAGAGAGGAATACCGAGAGAAATCAAAGAGAGAGAGAGAGAGAGAGAGTTGCCGAGAGAGAGAGAGTGAGAGTGAGAGTTCGGGAGAGAAAGAGAGAAAGGAGAGAAGAGAAAGTGAGAGCATAAAAAAAGAAAGAAAAGAAAGAAAGGTGGATTATATATAGCACTTAGAAGCAAGGGCAATCTAGTAATTTACCAACTTCCTTTTAATCACTCATTCCTTTTCTTTTTACTTAAATGCGATAAAATTCAAATACAAAATATATCTCTCTCGGAAAGTCGAGAATTATTGAAAATAACATTTTTAACGCGTAGGTCTCGAAATTAGCTTTTCATCCATTACTCATAATAAGAATTTGAGCGAGCGGTTGATTTTATATGAATTTCGCAAACTTGCCTTAATAAATACCTTTTCCACATAAAATTAATTTAAAAATGCCAAGACCCACAATTAAATTCACTTATCATTTTTAAAAAGTCTCTAAGACCTCTACGAAGATAACAGAACAAATCCCATGTTTTTATCCATCTCAGATGATTTTATAAAAATGCACGAAGGTTAAATAAACCCTTATGTAAATCACATAATTCCTTTAAAATTCACAGAAATTAACACAGAACATATAATCATGCACACATTCAAGCAATCACACGCATATAGTCACATAACGACTCAGGTCTGATCATAGAATCTATCCCTCTTTAATCTTTATTCCCTTTTTACGCGTACCGGGTCACGTTCAGCCTGACGGCCTGACGCTCAGCGTTTCAAATACGCTTCTCATTACCTTTGACAATCAACACGTCTCTTAAGACGAAATACTTCTTTCATTTACTTCACATATAATTCACATTTTATATCATTTAATTTTCATACTAGGACGGGTTCCGTTCTACCTGACGGTCCGAAACCACAGCTTGACTTTTAAGCTGACTCTTTAAATTGGAACGTTTTTTATCCACGCTCTTTAACTCTAGTATACAGATAAGATAAATAATCACCACTTAATCACATAATCTCATCACATAACACATACTTTACTTTCTTAATTACGACGCAAAATTCTCGGTCGTTACAATCTACCCTCCTTTAAAGGATTCTGTCCCCAGAATCTAATCTAAGCAAATAGATGGGGATACTTTTCTTTCATTTCGCTTTCTAATTCCCAAGTCGATTCCTCGACTAGTGGATTTCTCCACAACACTCTAACTAGAGGTACAACTTTATTTCTAAGCGTCCTTTCTTTTCGATCCAAAATTCGCACTGGTTGTTCCACATAGGACAAATCTGGTTGGATTTCTACTGATTCCAACTCGATCACATGACTCGCATCAGCATTATACTTCTTCAGGAGGGATACATGAAATACATTGTGCAGATGTTGCATTTGCGGCGGTAGCGCTAATTCATACGCCACTTTCCCAACTTGTCGCAATACTTCAAATGGTCCAATGTACTTTGGACTTAGCTTTCCTTTCTTTCCAAATCGAGTTAAACCTTTCCAAGGAGATATCTTCAACAAGACCTTGTCTCCAGTTTTGAATTGCACATCTTTCCGCTCTTGATTCGCGTACTTTTCCTGTCGGTCTTGAGCTGCAATTAATCTCTTTTGTATCATTTCAACTTTTTCCTTCGTTTGCTGCACTAGCTCGGGGCCAATTAACTTGCGCTCACCAACTTCGTCCCAATAAGTAGGGGATCTACACTTTCTTCCATACAACGCTTCATAAGGCGGCATGCCAATACTTGCGTGATAACTGTTGTTGTAGGAAAACTCAATTAAGGGCAAATGATCGTCCCAATTTCCTTTGAAATCTATTGCGCAGGTTCGCAACATATCCTCAATTGTCTGAATTGTCCTTTCACTTTGTCCGTCTGTCTGCGGATGATATGCCGTACTCATTTTCAATTTCGTTCCCAAATGATCGTGGAATTGTCGCCAAAATCTTGAATTAAACCTTGGATCTCTATCAGACACGATAGATACAGGAACTCCGTGACGCATCACGATTTCATCCAGATACATTTTGACCAGCTTCTCTAATGAAAACCTTTCGTTTATCGGCAAGAAATGTGCTGACTTTGTCAGTCGATCAATTACCACCCAAATCGTATCATGATTAGACTTGGTTTTAGGTAATCCTACCACGAAATCCATGGCGATATGTTCCCATTTCCATTCAGGTATGTCCAGTGGCTGAAGCAATCCACTTGGCCTTTGATGTTCCGCTTTAACTCTTTGGCACGTGTAACATTTGCTTATCCATTCTGTAATTTCCTTTTTCATATTTGGCCACCAAAAATTTTCTTTCAAATCCCGGTACATCTTCGTACTTCCAGGGTGAATTGAAAATCTTGAGTTATGCGCTTCTTGCAAAATCTCGTGCTTTAGTTCCACAACATCAGGTATCCAAATACGTGAGTTAACACGGTATATCCCTTTTCCATCCTTTTGAGCTTTAATTTCTTCTCCCGTCAACTTATTCCTTTCGCGATTCATCACTTGCTCTTGACAGCATCTAATCTTTTCCAAAATTTCAGGTTGAAACAGCATTGCATAAATGGCTTCACCTCCACATTCTGGAGTCTGCACCACTATTTCCATCTTTTCAAAGTCCTTGATTAATTCTTCTGATGACGTTAACATATTCAACTTTTCCTTTCGACTTAAAGCATCAGCTACCATATTTGCCTTTCCAGGATGATAGTTTATCGCACAATCATAATCTTTGATCAATTCCAACCACCTTCTTTGTCGCATATTCAGTTCTTTCTGAGTAAAGATATACTTTAAGCTCTTATGGTCCGTATAAATCTCGCACTTTTCCCCGTACAAATAATGCCTCCAAATCTTGAGGGCAAACACAATTGCTGCCAATTCCAAATCGTGCATTGGATACTTTTGCTCGTGCGGTTTGAGTTGCCTTGACGCGTATGCTATCACCTTCCCGTGTTGCATTAACACGCATCCAAGTCCTTTATAGGAAGCATCACTGAATATCACAAATTCACCTTTATCATCTGGTAATACCAACACAGGGGCGGTTACCAATCTCTTCTTTAACTCTTGGAAACTTTCCTCACACTTTTCTGTCCAAACAAACTTCTCATTCTTCCTCGTCAATTTTGTCAATGGAACTGCGATCTTTGAGAAATCTTGCACAAATCTTCTATAGTATCCGGCTAATCCCAGAAAACTTCTGACTTCCGTCGGAGTCTTGGGTCTTTCCCAATTCATTACAGCTTCTATCTTGGCTGGGTCCACTTTAATTCCTTCTTTATTAACTACATGACCAAGAAATTGCACTTCTTTTAGCCAAAATTCACACTTTGAAAACTTTGCATACAGCTTCTCTTTTCGCAGAATTTCCAAGGAAATCCTCAAATGCTCCTTATGATCTTCCTCCGTTTTGGAATAAATAAGTATATCGTCACACAATCACGAACTTGTCCAAATACTGCTTGAACACTCTGTTCATAAGATCCATAAATGCAGCTAGCGCATTCGTCAAGCCAAATGCCATCACCAAAAACTCATAATGTCCGTATCTTGTTCGGAACGCTGTCTTGGGTATATCTTCCGCTTTGATCTTTAGTTGATGATACCCAGATCTTAAACCAATCTTTGAAAAGCACGAAGCTCCTTTTAATTGGTCAAACAAGTCATCGATCCGCGGTAGAGGGTACTTATTCTTGATCGTCAACTTATTCAGTTCACGGTAATCGATACACAATCGCATACTTCCATCCTTCTTCTTTACAAATAACACCGGTGCGCCCCACGGGGATACACTCGGTCGGATTACTCCTTTGTCCAACAACTCTTGCAACTGAGCTGCCAATTCCTTCATTTCAACCGGCGCCATGCGATAGGGAGCTTTTGACACTGGTTCCGTACCAGGAGCCAATTCAATCGTAAACTCGATCTCTCTGTCTGGAGGTAGTCCAGGCAATTCATCAGGAAACACGTCCGGAAAATCTCTTACTACCGGAATATCGTCGATCCTTACAGATTCTTTCTCCACGTCCATAACATGAGCCAAATAAACTTTGCATCCTTGTCGCATTAATCTTCTCGCCTCAATAACCGTTAGAAATTTCTTCTCTTGCCTCTTTCCCTTAAATATCACTTCCTCACCATCCTTGGTTTTTAACTTCACTTTCTTACTTTTACACTCTATTTGCGCCTCATGATTTGACAACCAATCCATTCCTAGAATAACCTCAAATTCTCCTAACTTAAAAGGAATTAAGTCAGCAGAAAAATGCCGACCTTCTATAGACACATCACAATCGGGACAAATCTTATTAACAACAACTTTCTCTTGATTTGCTACCTCTATAATCAAATTAGGCTCTAGAGGGTACGCAATACAATTTAACTTATCAAGAATGCTTTCAGAAATAAAAGATCTGGTCGCTCCAGAATCCATCAAAACTTTTACTTTTACTGAGTTTAAGACAAGCATACCTGCTACCACATCCACATCTTGCACCGCATCTTTCATTGACATGTTATAGGTCCTAGCTCTGGGTTGAGCTGATGGTGCTGGGAGAGACGGCGGTCCAGCAATTCTGAGAACATTAGCCTTCTGCACAGGCTCCTTGCAATTTCTAGCCATATGGCCTACCTTGCCACACTTGAAACAAGCCAAATCAGGCTTCCTTATTTCATTTGAACATTCCGAAGAATAATGCCCCTTCTGGTTGCACTTAAAACATGTTATATCCAGCTTATTACACCTCCCCGGGTGTTTCTTTCCACAGTTCCTGTATTCTTGCATCTGGGGCCTGCTATCCTTTCCCGGTTGTCCAGCTTTCTGGAAACGGTTCTTCTGAGCTCCATTCCCGGGTCTAAACTTCTGAAACTTTTTGTTCTGACCTCCACCATTCTTTCCAAACTTTCCTCTGAACTTTGAACTTCCTTGCTCTTGCTCAGAGCTTTCAAACTTCCTCTTTCTTCCTTCATTTTCTCTTCGAGCAGCTTCCCGCTCACCTTCCACTATCATTGCCTTTTGAACCAAGGCAGCATAGTTCTTGATCTCCAACATTGCTATTTGACTCCTAATCCACGGCTTAAGTCCCTGCTGGAACCTCTTAGCCTTCTTTGCTTCAGTATTCACGTACTCTGGCACGAACCTCGCCAACTCCGAAAACTTCACCTCATATTCTCCTACCGACATTTCCTCTTGTCTAAGATCCAAAAATTTCATCTCCAACTGATCTTGCATATAACTTGGCAAATATTTTTCCAGAAACATCTCAGTAAACTTCTCCCAAGATAAGTCTTTGCCTTCCAACAACGCCTTAGAAGACTCCCACCAGAAACTTCCTTCATCCCTCAAGTAATAACTTGCGTACTGAGCTTTCTTGTCGTCCTTAACTTCGGCTAGCTCAAAGGCTTTTTCCATCTCTCTCAACCATGACTGTGCTTTAATCGGATCTGGCAAACCTAAGAACTCTGGAGGGTGAACAGATTGAAAGTGCTTGAAATTTCCAACTTTTGGGGTCACAGGTTGTTGCAAAAGCTGAGCAAGTCTGCTCACCAAAGTGGTTTCCGGGTTTATTTCTGGATCTTGGGTGGGAATTTCTTCTTCTTGGTGATCTGGTGAGTTGGCCATTTCTTACAAACCTGATTGAGCAATTATTTAGCAATACGATAGCATGGCATACATACAACAACAATTTTTATGAAATCTCTTTTGTGGGTTTTAAGTTTTACCCAATTTGCACATGCAATCCTATTACTACATAATTCTCATATCAGTGTTGTTTTATCATGGCACGGAATAGGGTTTTACGGTCTTTAGACATGGTTGTACAAAAAACATGGCATTGAGAACAGTTTATAAGATAAACAAGGTGCACAAAGGAAAGCAAGATAATAGATTTATTTAAATCAAGGGTTATATAGGAAATATTCTGGATTTTAAGGTTCTGAAACAAGGTACAATAAATAGCAGGGTTAAACAGAGGAAAAACTGGAAAACATCCCCCTATCTACCCCTAACTTCCAACAACTACTATTACTATACTGGTCTGAAATACAACAAGATAAATGAAAAAGGGATCCCGGCATCTGACCAAGTATCCCAAAGCCTACCGGCGCTGAAAACAACAACAACAATCTACGGGCTCAACCAACAGTCCCGTCTAATCATCTAGGATCTCTCTCAACACAACCAATATCCAGCGAATGATCTTATGCAGCCTCCGGGCCTCAGCATCAGCATCACTAGTGGATGGTCCCTCATCCAATCTCCTCCTGGCAACCTGCTCCACCAACTGAATCCTAGCTCTCCATTCCTCCACCACCACTGAGGTCCTCTGCCTAGATTCTCAAATCAACCTATCTACCAAAGCTCCCAACTCAGGAATGCGGGAGTACACAAAGTCTCGGTCCTGGGCTAACTTGCCACCAATACTGACAGGAACAGTCTTAGGCATCTCCGACTCTGGCTCAGGGGCAGGGGTCTCTGAATCAAGCCTCAAGGGTGAAATCTGCATGGGGATCTCACTACTCTCAGAAGGGTCCTCCTCTGGGTCTGAACTAACATATACAGGCTCCTCTGGAGAGGGTGGAATAGGGTCCACGGGGGTACCAGTCAAGCTAATCTCAGAGTCTGAGTCACTACCACTACTAGGATCCTGAGAGAAAACATAAAACAACAACCAAGAAACAATGTTAGGGTCAAATAAAGCTTCCAGCTAACTCACACCCTAACTCTAGTTTCTGCTTTACCAATCAAACACTTTCCTTAGACTATACCTAATAGTCTAACTCAACTCTACATGAGTCGAACTCTCTCGCGATATAGATATATTCCCAAAATACCCCTTTTTAAAACCTAACTTGTCTCAGGGACTAGATCCTATAGCTCTGATACCAACTTGTGACGCCCTCAATCTCGGGGTTAGGAAATGAGGACTCACACACCTCTAATCTACTAATTAAATATGCATAAACCCCGATTAACTACTAACAGGATCAACAGGATAAAGTATGAGACAAGATTACAACTACCAATCATAGAATATAACTTACAAACCCAAAATATTATTGAATAATCCATATCGATTCCGGCTGGGAACCGAAAGATAACCCATTGTATCTTTAAATACCTCTTACTAGGCGCGAGCTCACTCATAACCTGTACTACCTGCTCTGGCAACTGGAAGCCCTCAACACGGTAGGGACCACCAGGTACGCTCTTACGAGCAGTGCGCCTAAGCCTGGCCATCTTCTTGCTTAACTGCCATGGTTAGATTAAGACAAAACAATGAGTATAAAACTCAGCAAGTAACTATATAGCAGTTCTACAATATCAAATCTCAATATACTTTGAATAAACTAGGGCATTCTACTCTGGCTAATCTAGGTGGCAGATTTCCGTATATTCATTTTTTTTTGTTTTCTTTGGGATAAGGAAAGGTATCCGAAGAATAGTTGGGCTTTCAAGAAATAAGGCTCGAAACAGGATGAAAGCCGACATTCAACATAAATCATTATAGGATCAAAATAGATCTTTCGATAGAGGAAAGCAACAGTATTTCAAGATATAGAATCATTCATATGATCAATAATTTCAGGAATCAGGGTTCTGAGCTTTAAGCTCCACAATAACATAATCAACTCTTTTCAAAACAATATAAACCATTTTCATTTCCAAAAATCCATTTACTGAACAAAAGTTTCAGTTCCCTTTTAAATAATCATTTAGAACCCTTGATTGGATCACTTATCTTTCCATTTCATTATATATGGGTGATCAGCCCGTATCGACCTCCATTCCGGTCTTTAAGGTACCATTCGGCATAATTTCAGCCTTAAATTGGACTAGTCCCACTAGCCTCTTACCATGACTGGACTAGTCCCACTAGCCTCTGACGTCTCAATCCAATCCATCAGGAATTCATTCGGAAAACCTTGAGTTGGAAAAAAAAACAAATAGGTTTTCTAAAATTCATTTTATCATTACCAAGCCTTTGAAATCATTCGGACTCTTTCAAGTCGAAACTCATTCTTCATTCAGATTTAAATAAAACAAAGTTCAGGGAGTGAATCAAAGATACACAAGGAACAATTCTCAAGAATTCTATATCAAGGATAACAAGACACTAAACTAGAAGGATAAACATTGATTTAGAGATCAATAGGGTGAACAAAAGAAACAGAATATCATTAAACAAGGTTAACCAAGATAATTAAAGGTTCAATATGATCATGGCATTATAGGTAACTTGAACAGAAAGGTTAGGTTATCAATGAGTGAAATCAATAGGCTTATCAATAACAGGTTATCAAGAACAAAGGGTACTTCAAATCAATATCAGGGTTTCATAAAGCAAGGGTTTCATACTTTAACAGTTCAATACTCTACATGGTATGAACAACATTTCCTTTATAATCATTTACACAAGTAATCAGAGTTACTTGCCTGAAATTGCTTTCCTGAGGGTTGAACTACTGTCACCTAATATACTTTTCCCTTTCCTAGCCCGAATACCCTCACGCTCCGATTCTACAATAAAAACCAAAACCTTAATTAGATTCCCAACTCTCGTTCCCGGAACGATCACACTATACGATAACTCTATTATATTCTTGACTCGAACTATACGAGTATAGCTTATACAAATAAGCACACAGCACATAGCACATAGCACAATTCTTTCTCGTAGTTTTTATATCCTTATATACCTAGCAATCAAAGCGTACTCGCTTGACCTAGGCTATTTCTCAAATTACACTAACACGACTCTTTTACGAGTACTAGACCTTATTTAAACCAAACATTTACGTGCATACTATCGCTTATATTAATCAACTTAATTACCTTTTCCTTTGTTCCTTAATTCGAACCACACATACAAAAACACATCCACATATATTCATTTTCAATCTCATATAAGCAAGCACAACTAATGCAATTCACAAGGATCATTTAGCACTTAAAATTCATCCCTTTTTAACCAAAAAATCCGAATCTTACTTTTATTAAGATCGAGATCAACACTTCCGTTTAATTACCAAAATTCGAACATAACACTTCTTAATTTTTGTCATGCAATCAAAATCTTACTTAGCCATTAAATCAACATAATTTCGCCTTTTTATTCCTAAGAATCCATTCGAGTTTTTTTCCATAAATCGACATACAAGGCAATACATCACATTTTCTACCTATTTTAGTTTTTAACAAGATCATTCCATACAACATCTAACTCATTCAACCAACATGCATTTGCTCAATCAATAATTAACCCCCTTTTATCTTGTTTTCATTCGGCAAAAACATGGTTTTCAACTCAAAGACTAATCATTTAACATGCACTAATTGATCTTCTTTAAAACTATCATGCAATCACATTTTAGCCACATAAACTTAGTATTCAACAAGATTAACCCGCAAAAACCGATTCCCTCTTCTTTATTAACAAAAGCCGAAGCAAAAGTCCACAAAACCCGAAGCAAAGATTCACATGCAACCTCAATTTTTGATTTTTCTAAGCACAATCATATGCACACATTCATTTACAATCAAAGGAATCAGTTAATCAAACACCCACTCGATTTTTATCAAAGAAGCCAAAAACCCTTTTTCCAAATTTTCAAGAAATCTTAACATGCATGCATCATTTCAAGTTTATAAATTACAACTTTTATTAACAACTATCAACTATTGATTTCATGGTCAAAAATCAACTTTATCACTTTAAGAACATAAACCCATTCGGTTATATAGAAAAAAACCACATGCATCTACGAAAATTTAAGTGTACTTTGTGTAGAGTTCAGTTTTCACATCACAACTCACCACCGGTTCACCGGAGTTCATCACCGGTGGCGGTGGCTTCACGGTGGTGCCCTCATTCGAGGGTGTCCAACCACGAAACCCCCAATTTCCGTCAATTACGCAAAATAACTAACATGCACATCTTTTCTATCATTTGTTTGCAAAGAATCAAGCTTTAAACAAGATAACATCAATCAACAACAAGAAGAACCATGTGGTTCTCGGGTGAACACACACACCGAACACACACAACACCCACACATCGACATGCAAGCTTAATCACACATATGCAAACACTTCTACCTACAAATAAGTGTTTAACAAGAAGATTTAGGGATGATTGGTGTGTTTGATCAAAGAAAAGAGAGGAATACCGAGAGAAATCAAAGAGAGAGAGAGAGAGTTGCCGAGAGAGAGAGAGAGAGAGTGAGAGTTCGGGAGAGAAAGAGAGAAAGGAGAGAAGAGAAAGTGAGAGCACAAAAAAAGAAAGAAAAGAAAGAAAGGTGGATTATATATAGCACTTAGAAGCAAGGGCAATCTAGTAATTTACCAACTTCCTTTTAATCACTCATTCCTTTTCTTTTTACTTAAATGCGATAAAATTCAAATACAAAATATATCTCTCTCGGAAAGTCGAGAATTATTGAAAATAACATTTTTAACGCGTAGGTCTCGAAATTAGCTTTTCATCCATTACTCATAATAAGAATTTGAGCGAGCGGTTGATTTTATATGAATTTCGCAAACTTGCCTTAATAAATACCTTTTCCACATAAAATCAATTTAAAAAATGCCAAGACCCACAATTAAATTCACTTATCATTTTTAAACAGTCTTTAAGACCTCTACGAAGATAACAGAACAAATTCCATGTTTTTATCCATCTCAGATGATTTTATAAAAATGCACGAAGGTTAAATAAACCCTTATGTAAATCACATAATTCCTTTAAAATTCACAGAAATTAACACAGAACATATAATCATGCACACAGTCAAGCAATCACACGCATATAGTCACATAACGACTCAGGTCTGATCATAGAATCTATCCCTCTTTAATCTTTATTCCCTTTTTACGCGTACCGGGTCACGTTCAGCCTGACGGCCCGACGCTCAGCGTTTCGAATACGCTTCTCATTACCTTTGCCAATCAACACGTCTCTTAAGACGAAATACTTCTTTCATTTACTTCACATATAATTCACATTTTACATCATTTAATTTTCATACTAGGACGGGTTCCGTTCTACCTGACGGCCCGAAACCACAGCTTGACTTTTAAGCTGACTCTTTAAATTGGAACGTTTTTATCCACGCTCTTTAACTCTAGTATACAGATAAGACAAATAATCACCACTTAATCACATAATCTCATCACATAACACATACTTTACTTTCTTAATTACGACGCAAAATTCTCGGTCGTTACAGTATGTACATTTTATCCTACCGTAACATAGTACTTTTGATGTTACCATATCCTTTACAACATGTTACTATAGCTATAAAGTGTTACATACTGTAACATGTGGAAACTTATGTTACAACAGGGTATTAATGGTTTTAAAAAATAACATTTTACAAATAATAAAATATATACAATTATTTGACTTCAAAATTAATCAAGTTTGATAATACTATTAAGCAATAATATTAAAATATAGTTTCAGATAAAATAATTGAATAATTCTGTAATTATTTAAATATTAAAGTAAATATAAGTTTTGAATTATTAAATACGCCATTTTTAAAATAAAAATATTATAAATAATCATTATATTTTAGTTTAAAAATTAGCAAATTTTGATAAATTAGTTTTTTCTGTTTAATTTTATAAATCTTACTAAGTAACTAATTTCGTTTATTAATAAAAATTTGAATAATATATATAATTAAAAATTTGATAAAATAAAAAAAGTCAAATTATCAATTTTTAGTTGGGCTCAGGCGGGCTAAAAATGCTCTTAAATTTTGGACAAGCGGGCGATCTCTTTTTCTACCGGGCGGGTTAAAATTTCAGAATAGTCAAAAACTTACTTTCTACCTACCCTCTCTAAACATTTTTCTTACTGTCTTTCTCTCTAGCAGCTTACTCTCTCTATCGGCTCTTTTCTAATTGAAAGGTAAATTAAAGCTAAACTTAAACAGGTCGATGGAAACGGAAACTGCTTCAACCGATTCGAGTTCAAACAAAACTAGGGTTTTATGTTTGAATTGGGTATTTTTTTTCTTTGTTAATTTATATTGTTCCAGTACTAATTTTGTTTTTATCTCTTTATGTAGTGCTAATTTGGGGTCGAATTAGCTTTAGGGTCGAAGCAACTTTGGGGTCGAATCAACTTTAGCTTAGGTTGTGCTTCAACTTTAATGTAGGTAATGATTTTGATTCGAAATGATTTGGATTCTCCGGATGAGGTGAGAGCTGTGGAAATTATGGAGAAGGGGAATAAGGTTACGAAGAAGTAGAAGAGGTATTTTATAATTTTTGATGGTTTTCTCGACTCGTTAATTAAATGCTAATATTATTTAGAGTTTTTGGGTTTTGGTACATTGTTTGGGATTGTAGTTCAAGTTAATTTATTGTTTCCAATTGAATTCTAGGTTTTCTGACTATTTGAAGTTTGTACATGTTCAAGATTATGAAAGATTGGATGTTTATAAATAATTTGCATGTTGCCTAATTTATAAATCCCTTGTCATTTTATCGTAACAGTAGTTTTCAGAGATTGGATGTTTATAAATAATTTGCATGTTGCTAAATTTATAAATCCCTTGCCATTTTATCGTAACAATATTTTTCGGATTAACCAGATAGGGTGCAAAATGGAATATACATTTATCATAACAGTAGTTTTACACTTATAAGTAGTGTTAAATGTTTCAAAACTGATATGGGAAACAGTGGGGTACATTATATTTATTATATTTTATTATGGCTAACTGTTACTATTTTATAGTTGAATGTGTTATTTTGATTTTCATGATTGACTAGTATTTGTTTCTTTATGTCTATAATTGCTAGAGGGAGGTTGGATACTACTCGTTGATGGATCGGGCAGTGATTAGTGGTACTTGGATAAGTAAACATTACGACATTGAAAACAAGCCTCTTCCTGCCTATAGTTTGAATAGGCTATTTCATCTTTCTCAGTTGGCTCTTTGCTTTTATAATATGAAGGAGGTTTATCTCTAATTCTTTGTCGTCATTAGTGCGTTTAGTTAATGTATAACCACTCTTCCCTTCCCGATTAAACTAACAACAATTGTTATTGTTCCTATCTTAAACTTTTACACTACATTTACATACTGGATACTAAATTTGGTAACGTAAAGTGCTCAGAGAAATGAAATATATTTGTTGGGGTCAGGCTTACAATATCATATTTGAAGCCTCCTTGAGTGATAAGGATACCAATATTTTTCAAACAAATGTGCGTACATCTATCTCCCTACCAGTTGAAAAGTTTAGGATCGTGTTTGTTAAAATCAAGCCCAACTGATTACAAGTAAGTCTATCTTCCAACTTATCTATTTTATCACTAATATCTATTTCTCCTATTATGTTATTTTTGTAAATGCTTATCACTTTGGATATTAATAGAATTTTAGGAATTACTGTTTGCATTTGTGAGAGTATAAATCTCTAACACTTTTGAATTTACTCAAACGTATACAAATGTGCTAGTTGTTTGTGAATATAATATAGATATAAATCTTAAATTAAAAAAAAACAAAAAACTAATCAACTGATTTCACTTATAGACTAGAGGGTGTTAGTTTTTTCTTTTTTAGCAAAACCAATCTTTCTCGTTATCAAGTTTCTGAAACTTCATAACGATTGTCACTCGGATCCTCAACACACTTAAACATTTCTTGTTCTTACTCGGGGATCTCAACGGCCAGCACCTTTTAGATTATAATGATCCATTTATATTAGATATATTTGAGATGTCATGTCTAATATGATTTGTATTTAGTTTTCAGAACTTAACAACATGACATATCAGGACTTACTGAAATCAGAACTCACTGAAGTCAGAACTTAATATCAGAACTTAAGGTGTCAGAAGATACATATCAGTACTTATGTGCGGGAAGACTTTCAGATAAAGAATGTGGCTGATTTATAGGAGAAGATCGAGACTAAAATAATAGAAGATATGCATGGAAAGAGTAGAAGACTAGAAGACTTGTAGAAGATATCTGATTGATATATCTTAGGAGACAGAATTATATTCTATATCAATTAGAATATATCTTGTAACTGTGTACTATATAAACACAGCTTAGGGTTTACACTATATGTGTTATCATTATCGAGAAGATTATACATTGTAACCTAGCAGCTCTTAGTGATATTTGTTCATTATTGAGAGAGAACAACAGTTCTATTGTAACAAAGTTTATTTAAATATACTTGATCTTTGTTACATACTTGTGTTGAAATCGATTTGATTGTATAAACACTGTATTCAACCCCCTTCTACAGTGTTGTGTGACCTAACAAGTGGTATCAGAGCTTATCTGTTAACACACATACAGTAAAAATCCAAACAATCATGTCTGAAGAAACACAAACCCCAACTAAGCCCACCAAAACTCAAGAAACTCAAAACACTTAAACCCACAATCGATATGAGACTATTAGGGTTCCCATACTGAAACCTTCTGAGTATCCCATATGGAAAGTGAAGATGGCTATGTTTCTGGAAGCTACAGATCCAGAATACCTTGATAGGATTAATGAAGGATCATATAAGCCTACCAAGCTCTATGTTGCAGTTGCTGATCAACCAACAAAGTCCATACCAAAGGAGAAAGGTGATTACACAGCTGAAGACATCTCATCTATTGCCAAGGATGCAAGGCTAATGCATTTGCTGCATAGTGCCATTGATAATGTCATGTCAAACAGGGTAATTGGATGCAAGACTGCAAAGGAGATATGGGATGCTTTAAAGACAAGATGCCAAGGAACTGATGCAATCAAAAAGAACAGAAGGACTATACTCACTCAAGAGTATGAGCACTTTGACTCAAAAGCTGATGAGTCATTAACTGACTTATATGACAGGTTTGTCAAACTCTTGAATGATCTGTCACTCGTGGACAAGGAATATGATCTTGAAGATTCAAATCTAAAATTCCTTTTAGCTCTTCCTGAAAATTGGGATTTGAAGTCTATTACCATAAGAGACAACTATGACCTTACTGAAACTACTCTTGATGAAATTTATGGTATGCTCAAGACTTATGAACTTGAGATTGATCAAAGGAGCAAGAGGCATGGAAGAAAGTCAAGGACAGTTGCTCTTAAAGCTGAAAAGGAATCTTTTAAATTGGTTGCCGCAAAGAGGTGCAAAGGAAAGGCTCTCATCATAAAGTTTGATTCAGAGTCATCATATTATGATGATGATGATTCAGAAACTGAAAGTTTACCTGAAATGGATGTTGATGCAGAGATGATGCAACTGTGTGCTCTTATGGTGAAGGGTATCACAAAGATAGCCTACAAGAAATTTAGAAAGGGCAAGAAATTTTCCAGGAAAGGTGGAAGTTCTGATAAGAAAGGATTCAGAAAGTCTGAAGGCAAAGGAGGAAAGTCTGACAGAGGAGACAACTAAAATGTCAAATGCTACAATTATGGTGAAAGAGGCCACATATCTCCTGACTACAAGAAAGGAAAAAGTTACAAAGGCAAGGCACTTGTCACAAAGAAGAAAAGCTGGACAGACACATCAGATTCTGAAAATGAGGTGAACTATGCCTTGATGGAAAATGCTGATAGCAGTACTCAAACAACTGAATTGAAGGTACCTCAAATAACTTATGCTTTTCATACTGATGATATTACTGAGTTGAGATTATATCTTAAAACCATGTTCATTAGTTATAGAGATCAGACTTTAACATGTGAAAGATTAACATATGAAAATCTTGCTTTTAAAAAGAGAAATGACTATTTAGAAAATGAGTTAGTTTTTCTTCATCAAACTAAGAAAGAAAGAGATTATGCTTTGTATGTTAGAGATGATGTGTTAAAATTGAATGAATCTCTAAAAGCTGACTTAGAAAAGGAAAGAGAGATTATCAGAACTTGGACTAACTCTGGCAGAACAACTCAGAATTTATTAAGTAGTGGAAACTGGAAAGAGGGCTTAGGTTATGGAGATGATAAAAGAAAGAATGGAACTGTGCAAATTGAGCCAATTGTTGTTAAACAGACTGCTAAGCCAAAGGTAAATCATGTTAAGTTTGTAGCAAACACTGTAAAGTCTGATTCTGAAAAGATGAAAGAATCTAGGACAGAAGTCAAAGAAAAGTCAACTTCTGACAAATTAAAACAAAATAAACCAGCTGAAGTAAATTTAGGCTTAATCACTAAGAAGCAGCTTAAGCATAAGCTGAAAGAGATTAGAAATGTGAACAGGGTAAAGGAAGTTAGGAAAAATAGGAATGGAAAGGAAGGTGTGAATAAAAGCAATAATTATATGTATGTTCCTAATGCTCCTAGAAAGAAATCTTATAACTGTGGAAACTCTAAATATCTTGCTTCTTTTTGTAGGAAAAATAAAGATATAAACTCTTTACCTCCTAAATCAGGAGTTAAGAGTCAGTCTGTTAGGTTTAAACCACAAAATCCTTGTTTTCATTGTGGTAGTTTATGGTGTTCCATTTATACTTGTAAGGAATATCATAGTTTATACTATGATTATTAATAAATAAAACCTTCTTTGAAGAAAGTTAGTATTATTCCTTCTAGTGTAAAGTCTGATGCAAAGTCTGATATAAATTCTGATAAACAGCATGTTAGCATAAACTCTGAAATTAAATCCGCTGCAAATGCTAACAAACTTAAAGAGGCCAAAGGATCGAAGTAAGTCTGGGTCCTTAAAACTAACCAATATTGGTCTTTGTGATTGCATGGAAACAGGAAAAACATCCACGTTCTGGATAGTGGATGTTTAGGACATATGACTGGAAATAAAGCTCTGCTATCAGATGTTGTGGAGAAAGCTGGCCCAGGAGTTTCTTATGGAGATGGCAACATGGGAAAAACTCTGGGATATGGTAATATCAATCTTGGGAATGTCATCATTGAATCAGTAGCTCTTGTATCAGGACTTAAACACAATCTGCTAAGTGTGAGTCAAATCTGTGACAGAGGTTATCATGTGGATTTCTTTGAAGAACACTGTGAAGTTGTAAGTAATTCTACAGGCAAAGTAGTTCTGAAAGGTTACAGGCATGGTAACATTTATGAAGCCAGACTTTCAACAAACTCTGATGGCTCTGCAATCTGTCTGTTGAGTAGAGCATCAATTGAAGAAAGCTGGAACTGGTACAAGAGACTCTCTCATTTAATTTTCAATAACATAAATGAGCTAGTAAAGAAAGATCTTGTGAGAGGACTGCCAAAATCAGTATTTGCTCCTAATGGCCTTTGTGATTCATGTCAAAAGGTAAAACAAAGAAAATCTTCATTCAAGAGAAAAACCGAATCCTCAATTCTTGAGCCTTATCACTTACTGCATCTTGATCTATTTGGTCCAGTAAATGTCATGTCAGTTGCAAAGAAGAAATATGCTATGGTTATAGTGGATGAGTTCACAAGATACACTTTGGTGTATTTCTTGCACAGGAAGAATGAAACTGCATCTACTCTAATCAATCATGTCAGACAGCTGGATAAGTTGGTCAAAGATTCTATTAAAATAATAAGAAGTAATAATGGCACTGAGTTAAGGAATTCAATTATGAAAGAGTTCTGCAAAGAGCATGGAATTAAGCAGGAATTTTCTGCACCTGGAACTCCACAGTAAAATGGAGTTGTAAAAAGAAAGAACATGACTCTCATTGAGGCTGCACGAACTATGCCTGATGAAGCAAAGCTGCCAACCTACTTTTGGGCCGAAGCTGTGTA
This sequence comes from Apium graveolens, assembly GCF_009905375.1. NCBI lineage: Eukaryota > Viridiplantae > Streptophyta > Magnoliopsida > Apiales > Apiaceae > Apium > Apium graveolens. The sequence continues at coordinate 189,692,347 of NC_133650.1, forward strand.
GACTGCTTGTTTTACACAGAATGCTACACTCATAAACAAGCATGGAAAAACACCATATGAAATGGTGAAGAAAAAGAAGCCAAACCTGAAATACGTTCATGTATTTGGATGTAAGTGTTTTGTTCTTAAGAATCATCCTGAACAGCTGTCAAAATTTGATCTAAAAGCTGATGAAGGAATTTTTGTTGGATATCCACTTTCCACAAAAGCCTTCAAAGTCTAAAATTTAAGAACAAGGGTTGTCATGGAATCTATCAATGTATCTTTTGATGATAAAAATATTACTGGATTTGAAGATTTCAATGATAATGATCAGCTGAGATTTGAAAATGAAGATTTAAATTCTGATCCTGTAAATTCTGATGGCTTAAATCCTGATCCTGTAAGTTCTGACGGGTTAAATTATGATGTCATTGAAACTGTGGTAACTACTTCAAGGGAAAATGCACCTGTTCAGGGGGAGCAAGCTGAAGATCTTACCATAACTCAAGACTCTCAAGAAGCATCAGAACCCGTCACTAGTACTTCAAGTTTTGATTCATCAAATTCTAATGAGCCAAATTCTGATAATTCTGGAAACTCTGATTCTTCAAATCCTGAAGGATCCCACTCAAATTCTGAAGTCTCATAGAGCATAACTTAACAGGTATGGCTGATATTTATTTGAAGGATGGACACATAGATTTTTATGTAATAGTGGATTAAATAAACACTGATGTACACATAGAATATTTTGAGTATAAGTGGGAGATTGTTAGTGTATACTGAAAATATTTATTTGAAGTATGTACATTTATTTCTGGCCAGTTTATTTGAGAATCATTTGAATGTTTACATGTTGTCTAATATTATATATTGTGAACAATCTAGTATCAAATGGGATACAGAATATTAGATTGTTAAATACGGTTATATAATATAATAAGGTTCACAACACATGTGGTGTTGGACAATCCACTGGTATGGCTGTAGTATTATTTAGATTAGTTTATATTGACTAATAAATAATGCTAGTATACTTTGTGTATATTGAACAGGATCAAATTTAGAATTGTTCCCTTAATACTGATTAAGAAGGAGAACTAAGATTCTATGTTATTATTAATGCTTAGGTTCTTAATCCGGAAATAGTAATTGACACGTGTATATTATTTACATGCTTTGATTTATATATGAAATAATTCTTTTGAATTATATCATTATATTTTGGGTGATGGAATTATATACATGGTGGATATTATTTATCGAAGGAATCTATGTCCTGATAATATTCGGGTTAATGATGTCCCCTTGAAAGCTCAAAAAGATTTAATTATGTGAAACCCTGCAGGTGAAATTTATTCTGGCATAATTAAATAAAGGTTGAGTGGATGATCAAGGATAAAAGATATTAATTAAATAAATTATCAGTAATTTATTTAATTAATGGACATATGATATTTTAAACATGGGGAATTTAATAAGCAAATAATATTGGAACCGAATTAATTAATTTACGGTATTAGGAAAGGTAGTGCAAATATTAATTCTTTAGTGGATTGAATTAATATTTAATTACATTGGGCTAGGCTCAAGATGTAATTAGAAGGCCCAACCTAATTATCCATGGTCCCTATTATAACATATATATATTCTTATTCTCTTCTTGCTTGGAATTGTGTGAAAACATATTGTAGCCACCAAGGAGCAAGAAGAGAGGATAACTTGAGAAGACGGAGGCCACACTTCGCTCAAGGGAATTTGGAAATACAATAGAAGAGCGTGGAATCAACCATTAACAAGGTAATCCTCTTTTCGTAATCTTTATCGTAAAACATAGTAACACCCTAAGTCTGTGGTTCCCAACAGTTGCTAGATTGGAAGCCATAAGAATCTTTTTGGCTTATGCTGCTCACAAGAAGTTTAAAGTCTTTCAAATGGATGTGAAAAGTGCTTTTTTCAATGGAGAATTGGAAGAAGAGGTATATGTTGAACAACCTTTGGGATTTGTAGATCCAAAATTTCCAAATCATGTCTAAAGACTTGACAAAGCACTTTATGGCCTTAAGCAAGCTCCAAGAGCATGGTATGAGACTTTAACTCAATTTCTTCTGGAAAGTGGATTTCACAGAGGTACAATTGATAAAACACTGTTCTACCTCAACCATGGAAAGGACTTACTTTTGGTACAGATATATGTTGATGATATCATATTTGGTTCTACAAATACCAAACTTTGTGAAAGGTTTGCAAAGCTAATGCAGTCAAGATATCAAATGAGTATGATGGGAGAACTTAGCTATTTTCTGGGACTTCAAGTCAAGCAAAATGAAGAAGGTACTTTTATCTGTCAATCTAAGTACACCATAAATTTACTCAAGAAATTTGGAATGCAAGATTGTTCAACTGCATCCACTCCCATGGCCACTGCAACCAAGTTAGATAAAGATACTGGAGCATCAGTAGATATTACTAACTACAGAGGTATGATTGGCTCATTACTCTATTTAACTGCAAGTAGACCTGATATCATGTATGCTACCTGACTTTGTGCAAGATTTCAGGCTGATCCAAGAGAACCTCATCTAATAGGTGTGAAAAGAATTTTCAAGTACCTCAAGGGTACAGCTGATCTAGGATTGTGGTATCCTAGAGAATCAGATTTTAAGCTAATAGGTTACTCAGATGCAGATTTTGTAGGATGCAAAATAGACAGGAAAAGCACTAGTGGAAGCTGCCAATTTCTTGGAGGCAGATTGGTTTCTTGGTTTAGCAAGAAACATAAATCAATTTTCACATCAACTGCAGAAGCAGAATATATTGCTGCAGGAAGCTGTTGTGCACATATTCTTTGGATGAAGAATCAGTTACTGGACTATGGGTTAGAATTTTCTAAAATACCTATTTACTGTGATAATCAAAGTGCTATTGCTATGATAGGTAATCCAGTTCAACACTCAATGACAAAGCACATCAGCATTAGGTACCATTTCATAAGGGAACATGTGATGGAAGGTACAGTGGAATTGCATTTTGTTCCAACAGATCAACAACTAGCAGATATCTTCACAAAACCACTATGTGAAGCTATTTTTACAAGACTGGTAAATGAACTTGGAATGGTTTCAGGTTCTTTCTCAAAATCTACTTAGTTTTTGTTCTCATGCATCAGACTTTATGATCAGTGTTTACAGATTGTCTTATCTCTATGTAATCTGTGCTTAAATTGTAATATATTAAATACTGATTATTATCTAATGTGATTCTATATACTCTGATAGTGTTTTGAATGTTCTATGACAATTCAATCCAATGAGGATTATTGTGCTAGATGTTGACCTAATAGTCTTTAACATACTAGAAATCCCATGTTTGAATTAGTTGTTTATGTGAAAATCCATTAGCACAAGCAAATTCTGATTTTGAGCTTAGTCAAATTTACGTTGTGTATCTTATTACTTAGTCACAAACTAGATTCTTGCTTCTTATCTGTCAAATTCTGATATTAGTAAATCTTAAGGATGAACCACATGCTTGATAAGCCTCATTTATCTGAAGAAAAGAAAAGAAAAGAAAATTGAAGTCAGGTACTCCTTTGAGATCTTGAGTAATTATGTGGAAGGGAAGACCCAAGTGCATTGCTGGTATTAAGTTATATGCATTAGAAAAGCAAATAATTTTTTCTTGGTGACTTTTCACATTCTCTGATTACTGGAGAAATACTCTGATAATAGCATAAATTTTGATAGCAGTTGTGACTCATTTACACTGAGAAGCCACTGTAAAAAGGAATTACAAAAGATGCATAAAATAAGCACAAATAGTTGAGGTGGATTCTTGCATAAATTTATTCTATAGTAGACTTCATTATTAATGACATATTTTAAGCACTTTTTTTAGTTATGCCTTATTTCTAAGATGTATTGAAGTTTATCAGACTTTAATCTTTATCTGATATTTTGCTAATGCACACACTCTCACTCCATATGAATGATGAAAATAACTGTGGTGATTAAATTGTTTCAAACAACCAGTTAAGTGTCATTTGCATAAATTCTGAGGACAAGTTCTGATAGAAGTTCTGATGCTTAAACTCTGAAGAAACAAGTCAGCATTTGTATGAAGAATCACAGAAACAGATATTCAATTTTTAAGTACAGAAGCCATGTTCTGATGACCGTTAAAATCTGATAATAGTCAAGTTCTGATATTAAATCCTGATGAAAACTCTAATGCTTACATGGAATTATTTATTTACTTGACTTATTTGTGGTAATATTGAACGGTCATATTTTATCAGAATATATTTAAGTGAGATAAAAATAGTCATAATCATTTGTTTAGTGGGAAACGTGGTTGTCTTGAAAAACTGCATGTGCACAATAATTACTGCTTATTTCTCGTGCCCACTAATTACTGCTTTAACTATTTACTGACTGTTCACAAGTTGCCAGGTGTAAATTTTCTGCCATGCTTCAAAAATATAGCTGTTGTCACGTGGGCTGTATAAATAAGAAAGTTAAAAGATTTTCTAATCTTTTACCTACGTTTCTCATTCTCTCATCTCTCTTATTTTCTCTCACCCACTAATATTCTCTGAAGCTCTATTTTCTCACAGGCATTTTATCAAACACTTTGTGTACACACTGTTCTCACTTGATTTTTCACAAAAATGGCACCAAAAGACATCGTTTTCAATAGACCTAAGTTTGTTCCTAACAACTACTTAGATATTCTTAGCAAGGATGAAGCCCCATCAGATCTTCACTTTGTTCAGGACTTCCTTGCTAACAACGAGATTGGGTATGCATTGACCCAACCTCAATCCCTCTCAGGAACTCAGATACTGGAGTTTTGGAGGAGTGAGGTTTATGATGATGGTGGAAGAGATGGGTCCCCTAGTATTATTTTCACAACAGGGGAGGATGAACATGTGGTAACTGTGTCTACAGTTCTCCAAGCTCTATATCTGCCAGAAGACTGCACTTTTTCCACAGTTGAGAAGCCAGCTCTTCAATAGATGATGGCTAATCTGGGTTATGAAAAATCATTGTCCAAGCTGGGATAATTGAAGAGGCCATACATAAGGAAGGAATGTAGTTTCTTCTTTGACTGCATCACCAAAACTTTTGCAAACAAATGTTCAAACTTTGATGTAATTCCAATCCTAAGTCAGCAAATTGGGTATGCTCTAATTACTCAATCTCATTTTGATTATGCTAGTGTTGTACTAGGTTTCATTGGTGATAGAATGACAAAAGATAGAAATATAGTTTATTTTGCTAGATTCTGTCAGCTTTTATATAGTTTTTGTAGCTCTGATGCACCCCAACTAGCTAGTGAGTTGATTCCACCATTTAAAATTGCTAAAAGAGCTTTTACTGTGTTAGGTCACAAACACACTGTAGAGGGGGTGAATTCAGTGTATAGTACAATCAAATTGAACTTTAATAACTCAAGTAACAGAAAACAAACTTTATTGAAACAATAAACTCTTTTACAGTATGGAACTGTTCTCTCTCAGTGATGAACAAATATCACGAGAGCTGCTAGGGTTACAATTAATAATCTTCTCGATTGTGATAACACTTATAGTGTAAACCCTATGTCTGTGTTTATATATTACACAGTTACAAGATAATCACTAATTGATATGGAATATAATTATGCTTCCTAAAATATATCAAATCAGATATCTTTTCTTCCAAGTATTCTATTCTTTATAGAATTCCTTATTCATGCATATCTCTTCTTATGTTTGTCTCAATCTTCTTTTCTTTAACCAGCTGCCTTCCTTATCTGAACGTCCTTCAGTACTTAAGTTCTGATATCCATCTTCTGATGATTATCTCCTGATAATTTAAGTACTGATATCCTTAAGTCCTGACTTCCGGTAAGTACTGATTTATCCTGTTTAAGTAAGATCTGAAAACTAAACATAAATCACATTAGCCATGACATTATCAAATATATCTAACAATCTCCCCCAACTTGTAAATTAGCATAATATACAAGTTTAACAGATATTTGATGATGTCAAAAACATTAAGTATAAATGCATGAGAATTAGACTAGATAACTACAACTTATAGTCCTTAAAGCTTTACCAATCTTTAACTTCTGATAACAACTTCAGTCTGTATTCATATTAGAATTTAAGTAGTTGTAGATCTTGACTTGGCTTCATCTTCTGATCTCTCTGATGTCAGGAGTTGTTCTGAGATAGTTCTTCAACAAACATCTCTCAGCATATCTGAGTTCATCAATCATCCTCCTTTTAGCATCTTTAAGTTCTGCAGTATCTTCACCAATTTGAAAGATTGTAACCCTGAGATCATTAATTTTAGCTTTCTTTATATCCTGATCCAGTCTGATCAAATATGCCTTGTCAGACTCAAGATTGAATTCCACAGCCCTGTAACCCAGAAAGGTAGTTATAATCTTGGCAGTGTTAGGTTTCATCTCAACAATATCACCCTTGTGATCTCTGTACTTTGGAAGATATGTGCTGTCAGACTTAACAGAATAAAGCCTTTTCTGTCTCTGAATCTGATTCTTCAAATAATTTGTAGCACTTTTGGTTATTCTATCATTCACTTGAAGTAAGAATAATACATGCTCCAGTTCTTCAAAATACTTCAGTGGAATGACATTTTCCCTTATATGATAAACCCTACCATCTGTCATGAAGTACAACAAGATGTGTTCTTTCAAGTAGGTATGGTAAACCATTTGTACAGATTCTAGTTGATTCAATCTCTCAGGAGTTGCTCCAATACCTGGTTCACTTAAGGAAGTTGGATCATTGGTAGTGTTTTGTATTCTTCTTTCATTAGCACTTCCCAATCCAGTTTTATCTCTTGCTTCCTTTCCAGTAACCACTCTTACTTCAAAACCACTTGCAGCAGTCTTCAAAGGTTGAGTCTGTTTGGCTTTAGTGAATCATGGTAGGAGTGTCTTTGATTTATCAGAACTAACTATTTCTTGACTCTGAACAACTTGAGCCATGTCAGAGGTTGTCTTAAAAACTTTTCTTGAAGTCAGAGCAAGATCAGCATCTTCATCAGTAATTTCTTCATTCACAGGAGGCACATAAACCTTGATAGGTTCACCAACTTTCTCTTTGCCCTTGGACCTTGGATCTATCTGCAGTTGTGATTTAGCCTCGGTTGCTTCAGGATTTGTCCTTTCTTTTATCACAATGCCTTTGAGTTTTGGAAGTTTCTTTTTACTAGAAGCTTCAGATTTAGATTTGACTTTTTCTGATTTAAGTCTGGCTTCTTCTTCCATCAGACTCTCCAAGTCCATTCCTGGATTTTCTTTAAGAAATAACTGTCTTGACATTTCTTCATCAAGATCTAAAAGTTCATCAGAACTTATCCTTTTACCAGTAGCGGAAGTAATTCTTTTTCCAGCATCAGAACTTGTCCTGTGACTTGTGATTTCAGCTTTTCTTGATGAGAAACCTCTACCTTGACTATGACCTCCACCCATTTCAGAGTTTCCTTGGTCATCTTTTTCATCATCCTTCCCCTTCAGTGTCTTATCAGTTTTGCATTTGGACTTAATTACTTTCTCCCCCTTTTTGGCATCAGCAGGTAACATAAGAGAGACAAGCAATTCCACTGAGGCTTGGATTTCATCAAGTTGAGATTACTGAGAAGCTTGATTTTTCAAAATATCATCAATCTGAGATTGTTGTTTCTCTTGAGTCTTCTCACTATAAGAAATCTGTCAAAGGTAGGTTGGAAGAATTTTTTCTTGTCAATTTTCTGAACTTAGTCTTGCTTGATTAATTCTTCCCGAAGTTTATGTATCTCTGCATGAGTAGTTGAATGGAGACCTTGTAGATGTTTAGTACTCAATGCAGTGACTCGAAGCTGTGTTTTGAAATCATCAGTAATTAACATCTCATCAGCTTTTGTCAAGTGCTCAGCAAGATTCTTTGCCTATGGAACATAGGTAACTGAGTTCCATTCCTTAGTCCACTCCTGTCCTGCAGGAGTTTCACTCCAAGGCACGGGTAGGAAAAACCGTTCCACTTACCCAGTAATTCCATTAATCGAGGTAAATCAGTTTTATTTCAAAATTGAAACTGTTCCCACTTATTCAATTATTTTTCATTGCAACACCAATATTCTGAGAAGAAATTCAAGTATGAGAATGACCAAAGTTAAATCAAGTAAATAAGTACTGATATTGTAAGATCAGAATTTAATTTAAATCAAAATGGAAATGGTCATCAGAATATGGATATATCAGGATTTATCAGTGCATTTAAATTACAAACATCTCAGAGACAAAAACTTGCAAAAAGTAGAAATTCCATTAATATATTAAGAGAATACATTCATGAAATTTAAATTACATCAGAACTTTACAAGATTGTCCTAAGCTTCTAAACCTAACATCAACAGCCTTAGTCCTAGCTCAAGAAGCAGGGCAAGGCTGACGATGAAGAAAAATAGGAAGAAGAAAAAAAGTTATTTCTTCTTCCTACTCTCGACAAAAAGAATAGCGAGTCTGATGATTCGCTCTTGCTGGCGGAGAGCTTCCATCCTTTCCTCCTCCAATCGCTCCAGATGGCGATGGTAGTCTAGGTAAAAGAACATGAGGTGGGTGAGAACCTCCTGGAGAACCGAGTCCCAAATCTCATCAGGAATGGCAGTGACGTGCCATTCCTGCTGCCAGGCTTCACAGCTCAGCTCCATGTTGAATGTTTCATAGTTTAAAAACATGTTGTAGTTGACCATGGTTTTGTTGGTATGAAGAAAATGAAGGTGAGTTTGTGAGAAAAGAGTTGATGTGTAGGCTATTGTGAAGTGTTTGTTTATATAGGCAAGAGAATACCAGGAGACGCAAGGAAGTTTAATGCTGACAGGTAGAATTAATTCTACCTCGTCTCCCTAGACTTGGAAGAAGAAAAACAGTCATTGGAAAGGTAAAACAGGGTTTAATGCGCACAAGAAACAAGTCAGAATTACTGTGCATGTACGTGTACCACTATCCCTAATTATATTGACTGTTAATATTCCGCCCCAACATATTCTGATTTAAAATGAGACTATTTTTAGATTTTATCCACAAATAAGTCAAGTAAAGGATCAGAATTTAATATCAGAACTTAGACTAATATCAGAACTTAACAGTTATCAGAACATGATTTCTTGACTCAAAAAATGAATGCCTATCTTTGTAATTCTTCACACAAATTCTGATATAGATTCTTCAAAACTTAATCATCAGAACGTTCAACAGAACTTGTCCTCAGAATTTATGCAATGCGACACATAAACTGTTAATCTAAAATAACATAGATCACCACAGTAATTTTCATCATTCATATGGAGTGTTTAGTGTGTGCATTAAGCTAAATATCAGACAAAGAGTAAAGTCTGATTCACTTCAGTACATCTTAGAAATAAGGCACAACTAAAACTTTACTAAAAATCTGTCATTATTCTGAAGCCTATTATTGAATGAGTTCATGCTTGAGTCCACCTCAACTGTTTTGTGCTAATTTTGTGCATCTTTTTAAATTCCATTTTACAGTGGCTTCTCAGTGTAAGTGAGTCACGACTGCTTATCAGAATTTATGCTATTAGCAGAGTATTTCTCCAGTAATCATAGAGTGTGAAAAGTCACCAAGAAAATATTTTGCTTTTCTGATGCATATTACTTAATACCAGCAATGCACTTGGGTCGTCCCTTCCACATTTTTACTCTAGATCTCAAAGGAGTACCTGATTTTAATTCCTTGATTCTTTTTCTTTTTCTTTTGATAAGTGAGGTTTATCAGCACTTAGTACATTCAACAGATGTACTAGCATCAGAACATAACAGATGAGAAGCATTATTCTAGTTTGTGACTTAGTAATAAGATAGACAAAGTAAACTCAACTAAGCTCAATATCAGAATTTGCTTGTGTCAATAGATTTCCACAGAAATAATTACTTCTAACATGGGATCTCTAGTTTATTGAAGACTACTAGGTCAGCATCTAGCACGGGTATCTTCATAGGATAGAATAGTTACTTAAACAGACATATCACTATCAGAGTTTAGAAAGTCACATCAGACACCAGTCAGTACTTAAGCAATTTTCAATTAATCACAGAATACACAAAGAGAGTAATTTCTGTAAATACTGATCATAAAGTCTGATGCATCAGAACAAAACTAAGCAGATTTAGAGAAAGAACCTGAAACCATTCCAAGTTCATTTACTAATCTTGTAAAAGTAGCTTCACACAGTGGTTTTGTGAAGATATCTGCTAGTTGTTGATCTGTTGGAACAAAGTGCAATTCCACTGTACCTTCATCCACATGTTCCCTTATGAAGTGGTACCTGATGCTGATGTGCTTTGTCATTGAGTGTTGAACTGGATTACCTGTCATAGCAATAGCACTTTGATTATCACAGTAAATAGGGATTTTAAAATATGTTAACCCATAATCCAGTAACTGATTCTTCATCTAAAGAATCTGTGCACAACAGCTTCCTGCAGCAATGTACTCTGCTTCTGCAGTTGATGTGGAAATTGACTTTTGTTTCTTGCTAAACCAAGAAACAAATCTGCCTCCAAAAAATTGGCAGCTTCCACTTGTGCTTTTCCTGTCAATTTTGTAACCTGCAAAATCTGCATCTGAGTAACCTATTAGTTTAAAATCTGTTTCTCTGGGATACCACAATCCCAGATCAGCTGTTCCTTTAAGATACTTGAAGATTCTTTTCACAGCTGTTAAGTGAGGTTCTCTTGGATCTGCTTAAAATCTTGCACAAAGACAGGTAGCATACATGATATCAGGTCTACTAGCAGTTAGATAGAGTAGAGAGCCAATCATACCTTTGTAATCAGTAATATCTATTGATTTACCAGTATCCTTATCCAGTTTTGTTGCAGTGGCCATGAGAGTGGATGCACCTGAACAATCTTGCATTCCAAATTTTTTCAGCAAATTTCTGGTGTACTTAGTTTGACAAATAAAAGTGCCTTCTTCATTCTGCTTGACTTGAAGGCCCAGAAAATAGCTAAGTTTCCCCATCATACTCATTTGATACCTTGACTGCATTAGTTTGGCAAAATTCTTGCAAAGTCTGTCATTTGTAGAACCAAAGATGATATCATCAACATAAATCTGGACCAGAAGTAAGTCATTTCCATGGTTGAGGTAGAACAGTGTTTTGTCTATAGTTCCTCTGTTAAATCCACTTTCCAGAAGAAACTGAGCTAAAGTCTCATACCATGCTCTTGGAGCTTGCTTAAGTCCATAAAGTGCTTTATCAAGCCTGTAGACATAATCTGGATATTTGGAATCTACAAAGCCTGGCGGTTGTTCAACATATACTTCTTCCTCCAATTCACCATTAAGAAAAGCAATTTTCACATCCATTTGAAAGACAGTAAACTTTTTGTGAGCAGCATAAGACAAAAATATCCTTATGGATTCCAATCTAGCAACTGGTGCAAATGTTTCATCATAATCAATTCCCTCCTGTTGAGAATATCCTTTTGCAACCAGCCTTGCCTTATTCCTTGTAATTATGCCATCACTATCAGTTTTGTTTCTGAATACCCATTTTGTACCAACAACAGATCTGTTCTTTGGTCTTGGCACTAGGGTCCAGACTTTGTTTCTTTCGAATTCATTTAACTCTTCCTGCATTGCTTGCACCCAATCAGCATCTTGAAGAGCTTCTTCCACTTTCTTTGGCTCAGTCTGAGAAAGAAAAAAATTGTAAAGACATTCACTTGAAGTAGCTGTTCTAGTTCTGACACCTGCATCAGGATTTCCAATTATCAAATCAGGTGTATGTGATTTAGTCCACTTCCTTGTAGATGGAAGGTTTTCTCTAGAACTGGATGCTCCCCCATGATCAATGCTGTGTTCATTTTCATTTTCTGATGCTCCCCCTGAAACTATGCTCTCTGAGTTGGATTCTTCAGAATTTAGATTTTCAGAACTATCAGAACTTGGCTTATCAGAACTTGACGAATAAGAACTTGAAGAGCCAGATGTATGTTTTGATGCTTCTTGAGATGTGGTAAGATCTTGAGTATGCTCCCCCTGCATAAGTGCATCTTCCTTTGGCATAGTCACCACAGTTTTAATAACATCAGAGTTTGCAGTATCAGGATTTAGATTGTCAGGATTTTCAGTATCAGAATTTAAGTCTTCATTTTCAAATCTCAGCTGCTCATGATCAATAAAATCTTCAAGTCCAATAATCTTCTTATCATCAAAAGAGACATTGATAGATTCCATGACCACTCTCGTTCTCAAGTTATAGACTCTGAAGGCTTTTGTGGAAAGTGGATATCCAACAAAGATTTCTTCATCAGCTTTTAGATCAAATTTGGATAGCTGTTCAGGGTGAGTCTTAAGAACAAAACACTTATATCCAAATACATGAAAATACTTCAGATTTGGCTTCTTTTTCTTCACCATCTCATATGATGTCTTTCCATGCTTGTTAATTAGTGTTGCATTCTGAGTAAAACAAGCAGTCTGCACAGCTTCAGCCCAGAAATAGGTTGGAAGCTTTGCTTCATCAAGCATTGTACGTGCAGCTTCAATGAGAGTTCTATTCTTCCTTTCAACAACTCCATTTTGCTGTGGAGTTCCAGGAGCAGAAAATTCCTGCTTGATTCCATGGTTTTTGCAAAACTCTTCCATTATCAAATTCTTGAACTCAGTACCATTATTACTCATTATTTTCACAGAATCTTTGACCAATTTATCCAGTTGCCTGACATGATCAATCAAGATAGATGCAGTTTCACTTTTTATGTGCAAGAAATACACCCATGTGTATCTGGTGAACTCATCCACTATAACCATAGCATATTTCTTCTTTACAATAGACATGACATTTACTGGACCAAATAGATCAACATGTAGTAGGTGATAAGGCTCAAGAATTGATGATTCAGTCTTGCTCTTGAATGAAGATTTCTTTTGTTTGGCCTTCTGACAAGAATCACAAAGACCATCAGGAGCAAATACTGACTTTGGCATTCCTCTTACAAGATCTTTCTTGACCAACTCATTTATATTGTTAAAATTTAAATGAGAGAGTTTCTTATGCCAATTCCAGCTTTCTTCAATTGATGCTCTACTCATGAGACAGATTGCAGAACCATCAGTACTTGTTGAAAGCTTGGCTTCACAGATGTTACCACGCCTGTATCTTTTCAGAACAACTTTTCCTGTAGATTTACTTACAACTTCATAGTGTTCTTCAAAGTAATCCGCATGATAACCTCTGTCACAGATTTAACTAACACTCAGCAGATTGTGTTTAAGTCCTGAGACCAGAGCTACTTCCTTAATGATGACATTTCCAAGATTGATATTTCCATATCCCAATGTTTTTCCAATGTTGCCATCTCCATAGGAAACACTTGGGCCAACCTTCTCCACAAAGTCTGATAGTAGGGCTTTATTTCCAGTCATATGTCCTGAACATCCACTGTCCAGAACTAGGATATTTTTCCTGTTGCCTTGCAATCACAAAGACCACTAATGATTAGTTTTAAGGACCCAGACATGCTTGGATCATTTGGCCTTATCAAGTCTGTTAACATTTGCAGCGGATTTAGCATCAGAGTTTATGTTAACATTTTTCTTATCAGAATTTACACTATCAGACTTTGAATCAGAACTTACACTAAAAGGAACAATGGTAACTTTCTTTAAAGAAGGTTTTATTTGATAATAATCATAGTACAGACTATGATATTCCTTACAAGTATAAATGGAATGCCATAAACTACCACAATGAAAACAAGGATTTTGTGGCTTATATCTAACAGACTGACTCTTAACTCCTGACTTTGCAGGTAAGGAGTTTATGTTCTTATTTTTCCTGCAAAAAGAAGCCAGATGGTTAGAACTTCCACAGTTATGACACGTTTTCCTAGGAGCTTCAGGAACAGGCTTATAATCATTGCTTTTATTCACACCTTCATTTCCATTCCTAATTTTCCTAGGTGATTTTGCCTTGTTTGCATTCTTAACATCTTTCAGCTTATGCTTAAGCTGCTTCTTAGTCATTAAGCATACGTTTACTTCAGTTGTCTTTTCCTGTTTTAGTTTGTCAGAAATTAATTCCTTTTTAACTTCTGATTTCTCATTATTAGACTTTACAGCTACAAACTTAACAGGTTTTAACTTTGGCTTTTGTTTAACAACTACAGGCTTAATATCTACAGTTCCTTTATCATTCTTATCCTCTCCATAACCTAAACCCTCTTTCCAGTTTTCACTACTTAACAAATTCTGAGTTGTTCTGCCAGAGTTAGTCCAAGTCCTGATAATCTCTCTTTCCTTTTCTAACTCAGCTTTTAGAGATTCATTCATTTTAAGCATTTCATCCCTAACATAGAAAGCATCATCTCTGTCTTTTTGAGTTTGATGGAACATGACTAACTCTTTTTCTAAATAATCATTCCTCTTTTTGCAAGCAAGATTTTCAGAAGTTAATCTTTCACATGTTAAAGTTTGATCTCTATAACTAATGAACATGGTTTTAAGATATCTTCTCAACTCATTAATATCATCAGTATGAAAAGCATAAGTAGTTTGAGGTACCTTTAATTCAGCAGCTTCAGAACTGCTTTCAGCACTTGCCTTATCAGCATTTACCATCAAGTCATAATTCTCCTCACTTTCAGAATTTGAGGTGTCTGTCCAGCTTTCCTTCTTTGTGACAAGAGCCTTGCCTTTGTCACTTTTCACTTTCTTGCAATCAGGAGATATGTGGCCTTTCTCACCACAGTTGTAGCATTTGACATTTGTATAATCTCCTCTGTCAGACTTTCCTCCTCTTCCCTCAGATTTTCTGAAATTCTTCTTATCAGAACTTGTGCCTTTCCTGGAAAACTTCTTTCCCTTCCTGAACTTCCTGTATGCAATCTTTGTGATCCCTTTTACCATAAGAGCACACAGCTTCATCATCTCTTCATCAGCATCCGTCTCAGGCAAGCTTTCAGATTCCGAGTCATCATCACTTTCAGAACTTGATGACTCAGTATTAGACTTTGTGAAGAGAGCTTTACCCTTATCTTTCCTTGAGGTAGCTACCTTGGGGGATTCTTCTTCAGCCTTAAGAGCAACTGTCCTTGACTTTCCTCCTTTCCTCTTGCTTCTTTGTTCCATCTCAAGTTCATGAGTCTTGAGCATTCCATAAATTTCATCAAGAGTTGTTTCATGAAGATTATAGTTGTCTCTTATTGTTGTTGCCTTCAAATCCCAGCATTCAGGAAGAGCTAACAGGAATTTAAGGTTTAAATCTTCAAGATCATACTCCTTATTAACCAGTGATAAATCATTCAAGAGTTTGACAAATCTATCATATAAATCAGTCAATGACTCATTAGCCTTTGAGTCAAAGTGTTCATACTCTTGAGTGAGTATTGTCTTCCTGTTCTTCTTGATCGTATCCGTTCCCTGACATCTTGTTTCCAAAGCATCCCATATCTCCTTTGCAGTTTATTACCCTGTTTGACATTACATTATCAATAGCACTATGCAGTAAGTGTCATACCTTAGCATCCTTAGAAATTGATGCGATATCTTCAGCAGTGTAATCACTCTTCTCCTTTGGTATAGACATTGCTGCTTCACCTGTAACTGTAACAGCGAGCTTGGTTGGTTTGTGAGGCCCTTCCTTGATTCTATCAAGATATTCTGGATCTGCAGCTTCCAGAAACATGGTCATCCTCACCTTCCATATGGCATATTCAGATGGTCTCAATATGGGAACTCTAATAGTCTCATATCGGCTTTGAATTTATGTCTTTGGAGGTTCTTCGGCTTTGGTGGGCTAAGTTGGAGTTTCTGCGTCAGACATGATTGTGTTTGGATCTTAAACTGTTTGTGTGTTAACAGATAGGCTCTGATACCACTTGTTAGGTCACACACACACTGTAGAGGGGGTGAATACAGTGTATAGTACAATCAAATCGAACTTTAATAACTCAAATAACAGAAAACAAACTTTATTGAAACAATAAACTCTGTTACAGTATGGAACTGTTCTCTCTCAGTGATGAACAAATATCACAAGAGCTGCTAGGGTTACAATTAATAATCTTCTCGATTGTGATAACACTTATAGTGTAAACCCTATGTCTGTGTTTATATACTACACAGTTACAAGATAATCGCTAATTGATATGGAATATAATTCTGCTTCGTAAAATATATCAATCAGATATCTTTTCTTCCAAGTATTCTATTCTTCATAGAATTCCTTCTTCATGCATATCTCTTCTTATGTTTGTCTCAATCTTCTTTCCTTTAACCAGTTGCCTTCCTTATCTGAACGTCCTTCAGTACTTAAGTTCTGATATCCATCTTCTGATGATTATCTCCTGATAATTTAAGTACTGATATCCTTAAGTCCTGACTTCCAGTAAGTACTGATTTATCCTGTTTAAGTAAGATATGAAAACTAAACATAAATCACATTAGCCATAACATTATCAAATATATCTAACATACTGACTTATTATCCATTGATAATAAGAAAACTGTTCTAAGACCCCTGTAAATTCCAAAATCAGTCAAATAGGTCTTATTAAACTTTGACCCAAACACCTATACTACCTTATATCCTGATGTCCAACCATCCCAACCTCCATCAGCACCTACACAACCTACCACTTCTCAACCTCAACCTACCATCAGAACTTACTTCCAACCAGCTCATTCCAAACAACAACAACCATCTGCTACAGCATCAAGATCCAAACCTTCTAGAACAAAATCTGTTCCTAAATCTCCACAAAGGAGAAGAAGGATGATTTTAAGGGATGAATCAGATAAAGAAGAAGCACATGTTCATGCATCAGAACTTGTGACAAAATAAGCTGAAGGGTCAACCCATCAGATAAATACTGAAGCTGAGGCTTCTGGTAATTTGAAGAGGAAAAGAACTGTAAGTTCTGATGCAGATCAAGCAACTCCTTCACTATCAAGGAGATTAAAGAAAATGAGGGCAGGAAGGAACATGGCTAAGCCTCCATCTGAGGATACTACTGAAGCTGAGGAAGGGGATCAGGAATCTCTAATCTCAAAGCCAATCATAATTGAAGCTTTTCCATTCCCAACTCAAGCTCAAGACACTGTTCAGGAAACAATGATCACACCTCCTGTCTCTCCAGTCAAAGCTACAACAGTTGAAGAATCAGGATTAAGTCCTAAAATTGACATCCATAGGCTGAATATTCCTACTGTTCTTTATTTGGAAGCTCCAATAGCAGCTCAGCCATCTACTGTCAATTCTCCTATCTTACAGGCTGAGATACCAACAACTCCTATTCTGGAGATAAATTATGATGCTCAGAATTTAGATGAAGTTGGTACAGACTCTCCTTCTATTACACACACTCTTGTGTTGTCAGAAGATGATGGATTTTCTGCAAGTTCTGGAGAGTCAGCTTCAGTAAATGCTCACATTCTTGGAAATGAGGCATTAATCCAAAAGTTTTTTAAACATAATGCTCCTATTCCTTGGGAAGATACTCACAGAGGAGTGGAGTGGACCAAGAAGTGGAATGAAACTGATTTCATTCCAAGCTCTAAAGTTCTTACATAGCATATTGCTAAAGCTGATGAGCTGATGACAAATTCTGATTTCAAGACTCAACTCAAAGTCACAGCTCTAAGTGTCAAGACTCTTCAAGGTCAACACTCTACAACTCATGAAAAGGTTGACAAACTTCTGGAAAAAGCTGAAAAGCTGGATATGGAGATCAAGCTTGATAAAAAGAGGTTTATCAGACCTATTTCTGAAAAAGTTGAAGTAATTGAGAAGATTCAGGAGAAGCAACAGGCCCAAATTACTGAGGTCCTGCATAATCAAGCTTCTCAAAAAGCTCAACTGGATGAAATTCAATCTTCAGTAGAACTTCTTCTCTCTCTCTTACTACCTGATGATGCCAAAAAGGGGGAGAAGGTAGTTAAGTCCAAATGCTCACCTACTCAAATACTGAAGAAGAAGGATGACAAAGGTGATGACCAGGGAAACTCTGATAAGAGTAGAGGTCAAGGAAAAGATCAAGGAAAATCTTCACAGAAAGTAATTTCTGATGTTAGCAAATCTTCTACGCAGAACAAGTCAAGTTCTGATGCGGTGAATGTTAAAAGTCTGATATCAAATTCTGATAAGCAAAGTCTGATGACAAAGGCTGGTTCTGATTCAAGGTGGAAGTCAAGACTCTCAGAAGTTTCTGCAACTTTGAAGCTAAAGGGAAAGCAGACTACTGTCTACTACAAAGATCCTAAAATCTAGACACTTGATGAAGAGATTGCTAGAAGATTATTTCTAAAACATAATCCTGGAATGGATTTAGAAAATCTCAAGGAGGAAGAAGCTAGATTTAATGCTGATAAGACAAATCTAAAGTCTAAAGCTTCTGTTGCAAGGAAACCTCCAAGGCCTAAGGAAAAAGGCATTGTGATCAAGGAGAAATCAAATAATGAGGCATCTTAAGCCCAAGACTAGATCACAAATTGAGATTGATCCCAAAGATAAAGGGAAAGGAAAAGTTGATGAACCAATAAAGCCACAGGAGATGAAAATTCCTCAAATCCTGATGAAACCTGTGTACAAAATGGTTCAAGTTCATGATGATACTCTTGCTGAAGATGAAAAAGTTCAAACTCTGAAAAGAAGGAAGATTACTGAAGAATCCAAGACAACCTCTGACAGAGCTCAAGTTGTTCAGAGTGAAGAACAGCAAGCTATAGAAGAAACAGCAAGTTCTGATAAAGTCATCAAGACATCAACCTCTGACATAGCTCAAGTTGATTTAAACAAGATGAAGTAGCTGATAAAAAGAAATTTATATGGAAAAATGTCAGACCATCAGATCCAAAGAAAAGCCAATTGATGTCTGATTTCATGACTATTGGGTTAAATGCTAGAGAACCAAGAGACAGAGCAGGGCTAGGTTCTGATGAAGCTAAGATCAAGACTGGAGTTGAAATTGCTATTAGAGATCCATTTTTGTTAACTGACAGACCTCTTGAATATGTTACACAGAAACACCTTGATAAGGTTATCTCTGTTCAAGTGGTACTGGATGCTCATGACAAGCATAATGTCAAAGAAAATTTGATTCTATTTCTTGAAGATGGAAGGACATATCAAATGTCAGAATCAGATGTGCTGAACAAATCCCTGAAAGAACTTCAATTCTTTTATTATCTTTTAGAGATAAAGTCTGATATTACCAGGAGATGGTCAAATTTCATATTGAAGACCATAAGAGATAAAGCAAGAATTTTTGGTTCAAGAGGTACAGAATTCATTTCTAACATAGTTGAAGATGATGGAAGTGAAATTCCAATGAAGAAGGATTCTGCTAAACTTGAAGTGATTTTGAAAGAGAAATGTCTATGCTACAATGAAGATTCTTCTCATCCAAGGGTTATAAGACTAGGTGATGGTTTAGAAAGAAACCATATCTCTGGACTAAGGACTGCAATCTACCAGATTGGAGTTCAGGGTGAAGAATTGAAGCAAGTCAAAGCTACACTATCTCAAGTCCTGAGGAATAAAGAAGAAAAGATGATATCAAACTTTGTCAAGAATCACTTTGGATTCAGATTGACTCAGTGAGATTGGTAAAAGCTACATGGACTGTAAGTTATAGTTAGTTGTCTTATTAAACTCTTATTGCATTTGTACTTAAAATGTTTTTGACATCATTAAATCTATTAACTTGTATATTTTACATAATTTACAAGTTGGGGGAGATTGTTAGATATATTTGAGATGTCATGTCTAATATGATTTGTGTTTAGTTTTCAGAACTTAACAAAAGGACATATCAGGACCTACTGAAATTAGAACTTACTGAAGTCAGAACTTAATATCAGAACTTAAGGTGTCAGAAGATACATATCAGTACTTAAGTGCGGGAAGACTTTCAGATAAGGAATGTGGCTGATTTACAGGAGAAGATCGTGACTAAAATAATAGAAGATATGCATGGAAAAAGTTAGAAGACTAGAAGACTTGTAGAAGATATCTGATTGATATATCTTAGGAGACATAATTATATTCCATATCAATTAGAATATATCTTGTAACTGTGTACTATATAAACACAGCTTAGGGTTTACACTATATGTGTTATCATTATCGAGAAGATTATACATTGTAACCTAGCAGCTCTTAGTGATATTTGTTCATCACTGAGAGAGAACAACAGTTCTATTGTAACAGAGTTTATTTGAATATACTTGATCTTTGTTACATACTTGTGTTGAAATCGATTTGATTGTATAAACACTGTATTCAACCCCCTTCTACAGTGTTGTGTGACCTAACAATTTACTATCTATTTCCCAATCCTTTTTTTCCTTTTAAATTCTAAAAGACTATGCATATGTAAGAGAGTATATTCCATTTTGCACCCTATATGGTTAATCCGAAAACATTATTTATCATTACAGTAGTTTTATACTTATATGTTAGTATCAGATAACTAGCTGTACTTTTATTTAACAATTTTTTCCCTTACAATATGAAGTTCCTACTTAACTAGCCATTTATCAATTTTTTTGATTAATCTAAAAAACTGAAGGAGACTGAATCTAACTGTGCACAAATGTTTCACATGTGACTAGTTATGTATAATGGAGAAAGAAATATTGAATTAAGTTTCAAAATTATAGAAAAATGGTTGAACAAAATTCACCAATTACTCAACATTAGTCCTTGTATAGCATAAATAAAAAATGTATTATTTTTACTCGATATCATTAGGCATAGACTAGTAAAAATTATGCATAATTAGGATTTCACATCTAGGCTGGACATAGCAGATGATTGCTTTTTTCCGGCATCAAGATGCATTCACTATTGTCCCCATATATTTTTTCCATCTCTGATTTTTTTCACCATTAGTTGATTGTTCCATGGTTGGTGTCACCGTGCAGCACATATCACTCCTCTCTCCATCTCTCTCTCTCTTAATAAATATTTGCGCCTCTGTGTCTATATAATAGTAGATGATTATCGAATTAGTCTTTTTTATCTGGCTTGTTGGAGTGTTTTTCTTTACTTTTAATGTGTCTATTCTATGCACACATACCTGTCATTATGGTCTTTGGTAGTTATTATATTTTAAGTTCTAACCAACTATCTACTCTTTGAATGGTATCTTGAGATGTTTTAGCATATCGGGATCACACACAAATATATATATAATATTATTAGCCTGGCTAATTGGAGCGTCATTGTTTAACCTGTTTGTTCAATTAAGGGCTCTTCTTTATACTAGCATCAGTTTCTATAATTTAAAATAAATATCCTCATTATGTTGATTGCTTCTATCATATACAATCATTGCTGATAGCATCAGTGAGATGTTTATTTGTTAATAGTTTAGCATTTTACAAGACATATGGGGGAATTTATTACATGGTAGGCCTCTCTAGCATTTCCTGTAGTGGTAAAGCAGTAAGTGATCCATCAATTCCATTGTGTAAATAAAAATGACTCGTGCCTTGTATCATAGAAACACAAATACACACACACAGCATATGCGGAGCCCCGTTATCTTTTATGTATGGAATTAAGGATGTGTGTCTTTTTTAATTTAAAGTGCAGGAAATATCTAAGTTTAAATCAAGTTATTTGAGGCTTTTTAACTAATCATTGATGGTCTTTCTTTCTTTCTTTCTTTCTTTCTTTCTTTTCTTGTTCTTTTTGCAGGGAGGCCTCCAATTCAATACTGAGTGATATATAGATTTGCGATACTTATGGTTTTCTAAATTGCTTTTTATCATCTTAAATCCCACTTTTCAATTTCTTATTAGTTTAATTTATTTAGCAAACAAGCATCCGGTTATTATTTTACACTTCTAGATTGTAATTACAACCTCAACTGGTACAAATATGTATATTTTTTCAAATTAAAATAATAATGGTAGACTTGTTGCAGTCCATTTCAGGAATTCCTAAATGTAAAGACAGTCAAAATCCAGCAACATGGATGCTGGAAATTAGCTCTGTAATGGTGGAATCTAAACTTGATGTTGACTTTGTAGAAATTTTTGAAAAATCTGTTTTGTATAGGTATGTAGTTTTCTTTAACTACCAAATGCAGTCTCGGATAGTTTTACTCATATGTTTAAAGGCGCCTATTTTTCTCAATCACGAGAAATATAAACCTCATTAAAGAACTAAGCAATGAAGCACCAAGCTCTAAGGACTTGCATTTTCCGACCCAATATTCACAACCCTTTTTACTCAATATAAAGCTTGCTTGTGGAAGCAGTATTGGTCATACTTGAGGCATCCAGAGTACAATGACATATGCTTTTTAATGACAATTTGATTAAATTTTGGGTTCCGGAATCAACATTTTCTTAGAACCAACTTTTTCCATGCTACACGTAGCCATTGAGGTTGTTTACATTTTTATCCAGACATTCATCTATAGCATTATCATATTTATATTTTCAGGGAGGGAGAGAATGCAATTATAGAAGAGCCTATTATATTTGCTGAAATGAACAAGAGGAAGATGAGCAAAGATCTTGAGGTGGCTAAGCTCAAGAAACTGGCTAAAGAAAAACTGTTGCAAGACCAAGACAAGTTACGATGACACCCAAGAGCGCACAAGAAATTTTCTCTTAAGCTCTGTCCAGTATTTTTTGAATTAATACCAAAACTAGCCATTCTCGTTTTTGTTTATTTTGTTGACTTGTATGAAAAACAGGTTTATGGCATGTTCAATTCACAAACAAATCCTGTCAAATTATTTTTGAGAAATATGTTACATTAGGTACTTCAATGTTACAAAAAAATTGGTATAATACATACAATCATTATAAAACTGTTACAGTAGGGGAAAAATGTTACAATGATTTTATGGCCCATATGTTGGGCCCACAGGTGGTGCTCACATGTGGGGTCCATTTTTTTTTGCAAATTCTAAGTGTAGAGGTAACATATATAATGTGATATTATAGACATACTTTGATGTTACCTTTGAAGCCTATTATAACATAAAATTCAATGTTGCAGCGGGGCAAAAGAATTGTTACCTTAGGGACTAAAGTTAACTTGAAAAAAACATCATTTTTATGTTACCTTAGGGCTTTGGCTGGCTACGGTAACATTTTTTTGACATTTTTTTGCTATTGCTATAGGTCATCTATGGCGTAGTGACATGGCCATCTTAACTTTCCAGATTGGGTATTCTCGTATTTTCATAATTGGAACCTTGATAGCCTCATACCTATTCGTGTTGTAGTTGATTGGATTTGTGGCTGGTGGAGGTGGGGGAACCCATTGTCCTTCTTTGTCTTCCATCAGTGATTGTTCTATAGATCTTAAATTGTTTGTGTATCAACAGTAAGCCTTGATACCAATTGTGAGGCCTTTAATGAACTGTAGAGGGGGAGGTGAATATAGTTAAACAATAAAATCAAAATACAAATACAATTCAATCAACGGTTTTCATTATTGCTGTATAAAAAATGTTTACAATACTCTCTCAAAAGATGGATAATTATCCCTAGAGCTGCGAGGTTATATGAATGATATAATAATTCATAACACATATAATGTAAACCTAATCTGTGCTTATATACTGCATAGTTACATAATCAATAAGGAATCCAATTACAATACAATAAAGAATCCTATAACATATCCATCTATTGATTGCTACAATAAGTAAAGTCACATCGGCATATATTCTACAAATATTTTTCTCTTTGATATCTCATTGTTTCCAGCTCGAGAGATATTGATATGAATAATTTTTGATGACAAAAGCTGATCGATAAATGCTGATAACGTCATCACTGTCAAATACGAATATCAAACGTTGATCAATAAACTCTGATAGTTTAAATACTGATATCATCAATTTCTTCTGACAGGTTATCAGTTATGTTAGGTCCAAAAGGTACATACAGAGGAGGGTGAATGTATATTCTACGTTTTCTAAAATTAATTACATCGGCTTATCAAAATTAAAATGAATTAAACACATAAAGAGATTCTGGGTAAATATTCTTTTTATATAAATACCCGGAGGTTTGCTTATAACTCCAAATACAAAGATCTGAAGCAAAAAATATAAAAAGAACCAAAGCAATAAGCTATAAATCTAGGTTTCTTCTTATCACTCTAAAAATCAAAAGCTCATATCAAAAGGTATTAAATACAATCAAAAGAGTTTTAAATAATGAGTGTTACAAGTTTGTAAGCCTTTAAATGGTGTGGTATAAATTGGACATGACCTCCCCTTGTTAAATGAAACTTTCAAGAGTGCTGAGTTTATTTTTCAAGAGCTTCGCACTGTTGTAAAAAATGGAGGAGATACTCAATTCAATTTGTCGCTGTTGATTATATAGATTGATAGGCTGGAGAAAGAAGATGTACACGTGGCTTAACCAGGACCAAGTGTTTGAATTTATACAGCCTATAAAATTATTTACTTGCGTCCTTATACACACACAATATACTTGCTTGTGATCTGAACAAACAAACAATTCAAGTTTCTTGCGACCACATAACACAGGAGAGGGAGTAGCTGTACCTTACAAAAATTATGATTATTCATTTACTTGCGACCTTGATTTTCCTGTACATTTCACTTAGTTTATTTTCCTCTCAACACTGATCAAACTTAGTTGCGACCTCCTATTCTCCCTTGTAAGTGGTTACCTGCGACAGTTGAGTTTAGCTTTGCCTTTGAGAATTTTATTGCTATGTTTACTTGCGAATAACTCAAGATAGCAGGAGCCTTGCACTTCGTTTATTTGTATTAACATGATGTAGAGTTAGAGATGCACAAAAGGCCCACCGGGCCGGGCTTTGACCGGGCCGGATTTTTCGGGCTTTGACTTTGACCGGGCCGGGCCGGGCTTTCCAAAAATGTCAGAGCCCGTTTGGGCCCTCGAGATGGGCATAACCGGGCTTTTTTTCGGGCCAGACCGGATCGAGCCGGGCTTTTTTCTGGGTTTAAATCGGATCGAAATTATTAGAGATTTCGAAAAATATATATGTTAGCAACTAGATCATCGTAAAAATGTATTAGTTTACATGAAATACTTTATGAAAACATTACTTCGTTGAAAACATTTAAGTTCGGCAAAAAATAAACATGTTTATAGAATAATATGTTTTATCATTGTTATGATAACAATGATATCCAAATATAAACAATGATATCCAAATATATATAATGTACTTATTATATCTTCTTTCATTATTTATGCAACGAAGTTTATAAATAATATTAATAATTACAAATATGTAAATATATATGTGTGTTTAAAGTATTATTTATATTTATAGTAAATGTGAATTAATAAATATATAAGAAAATATATTAGAATAATTATATTATAACCGGGATTTTTCAGGTTTTTAACTGGGCCGGGCCAGGCCGGGCCGGGCCGGGCCGAAGCCCCGGCTTTTAACCGGGCCGGGCCGAAGCCCGGGCTTTTAACCGGGCCGGTCCGGGCTTTGCCTAAAAACATAGGGCCCGTCGAGGCCCGAAGCCCGGACCGGGACCGGGCCGAGTTTTGACCGGGCCGGGATTTGACCGGGCCGGACTTGACCGGGCTGGGCTTGACCGGGTTTTGACCGGATCGGGCCGGACCAGATTTTCGGATCCGGACTTTTTGTGCATCTCTATCTAGAGTAGAGAAATTGGATGCGGCCCCCACCATGTGCTCTTCCATTCGCATAACAGATTAAACAAGACAATTGCATTTCCTTTTTTTGATACACGAAGCTGAGCAAAATAGAATGGGGATTTACATTGCACGCGCTGCGTAGATGCAAACCAGGCAGCAGGAATTGGCGTGCACTCCACGTGCCTAGCATGTTTACACGCGGCAGTAAACAATCAAACAGAACCCTGCCAATTTCTGTTTCATTTGATTTTGCACTTTGTTTCCTTATTTCTTTTGTGTGCGGGTACCGCGGCTTATCAACTATAGGCTGCCAATCTTTCTATTTAGCAAAGCTTTGTACCTGCCTGGTTTCTTTTATTTCCAAACAAACAAAGCTACACTGCTTTCTTTTGATTGAATAGCTGAATGCATTTATTTTGTTTAATAAATAAACAAACACAATTGACTTCATGCATGCAAAGTGGCTGGTAAAATTAAATAAATAAAGAAACATTTGATGTTTAAAAAATAAATAAACAAATGAAATATTAGATTTATATTTATTTATTTAAATTAAAAATCAAATATTAATTAATTTATTTAAAATCAATTGTTGATATAATAATTAAATAAATGAATGAATTGATTTCCATTTATTCATTTAATAAAAAATCAGCCACTGATTAAAAATATATCTTGTAAATCATCGGGTTGTACTTCTCTATATCTGCAAGTCTTCTAATCTCCGGGTTTTTGTACCTTAAAATATTTCTAATCTACTCGAGTACCAAAACCACTTAACAGTATTTCTAAAACTAATACTCCGTTTCCTTTCACGCATCACTGACGTCCAGTTCACGGGTCTGGTTCACTGGCGACTAGTTCCGCTCTCAGGCCTTCGTATAATAACCGTACAAACCACTGTTAAGCCTTCTACCAAATATAACCAACTACACTAGGAATCCTTGAGGTCTTCACACTGATTCTGATAACTGCTTTGAATGACTCCAACCTTATTCCTCCGATACTTGAACATATTAATGAACCTCATACGGAGCACTGTTGCTCCGGTTGATGTCTTCTTCACTGCAGCTAATAAAACATTTTGTATATATGCCCAATAAACAGTCTGCACTGATTCCGGTGAAACATAGATTATTTTAAAGTCCTTGTTCTATGTTGAGTTATCTAAACCAGTATTGTTGAGTTATACATACAACTTCAATCTTGCTCAACAATCTCCCCCTATTTGACTGTTACACCTAACGGTCAAATAATAATGGAGAAACCTCAGTTTGGAGGATAACTCAACTAACCATAACCAAAAATCTTCAATCAACTTTCAACTTTCAATCTCGGACTTGGAAATAATTGTAATATCCGGAAAATATCGTGTAATTATTTTTATTATTAAATAATTATTATGTAATTATTACGTGAATTTTAGTGAATTATCTGATGATTGATATTGATGTTTGGGTGTTTATATATGATAAAATTAGGATATATTAATTTTTAATTATCCAGAATCAAAGATAGATACATTTGGGTATTTTTGTGGCAATTTTTGGATTATTATATGATTTTATAAGGATTGATAGAATTAATAATTATTATTTTTGAGTAATTATAAAAGTACTTTACAAAACTGGGAATCTTCCAACTTCAACCGTTTTTGCGTTTTTACAACCCGAAACTCTTCGAAAAACTCCTTCCTAACCTAATCTGATGATTCTGAACACTTTCCGTGTTTTGACTTTTTCGATCCGGGGTACGGTTTGACCCGTATGAGTCCCGACGTAAAATTTTCGATACAATAATCATTTTATAAATTGATAAAACTCATATTCTCGAAATACAGGATATTATTACTTTAATATCATATAAAGTGTTTTATAAGAAGCTCGGTTTTGTTGAATATCCAAATCTGGTGTTAAATTGCATCGTTTTTATAGTTACTTAGCGGCTAAGTAATCTATTTTTGGATCCGATATATAAGTGTAATTATGGAATTATTAAATGGATAAAATATATTATGATTCTGTCAGCAAAGTGTTGTAATTATTATTCGCTGGATATTACTCGATGGTGTGAGATGATTATTGTGTGATTAATTGTGAATTGTATCGGTTTATTTTCACTTTTAAAAGTGATTGTATGAAGAATTTATTTTTATAAATATTGAGACTATCTAGAAAATCATTTTATTGCTTTATAATTTTATTAATTATTTTTAGGGATTTATAAAATTCAGAAAACTATATTTTATAAATTATATATCCCTAAATGATTTTATGATGATAATAAAGTATAAATTCAATATTAAATTCCAGAATGTATCAAAAATTATGAAACTCATATTTTCTTAAGTTTGGAATATTTCGAAAATTTTAGAATTATTCCGGAAATTTTTCCGGCTTTTATTCACCCGATCGTTTATTCTTTAATTCATTAAAATACGGGTTTGATGCACGTTCTAAAAATGATTTAAAAATTTTAAAAACTTTATCTTAATAGTTTTAAACTATTCCGGGATTTTTAAAATTATTTTGATAAATTTTAGGATTATTTTTACCCTCAAGTTGCTAGATAAATACTAATCGCGGAATATAATCGGGCCGTCAGGATAACAACAAACTCAGAAATAGATAACCATTTTATTTCTTATCCCTTCGATCTCTCTTATCTGTCTTCTCTCTCTCTTATCTCTCACTCTCTCTTCATTTTTCTCTCAATCAATCTCTCGGTTTCTTTCTATCATGCCCGTACTTTGTTCCTCCTTCCTCGTCCTTGTTTTCCCCTATTTTTCTTTCCGGTAAGACCGACCTCTGTTCGTTATTTTCCAGCCGTCACCGTTCGCTATTTTCCGGTGAGGTGGTGGCGCGTATGCGTGCGGGTACTGTGGTTGTTGTGTGTGTTGTGTGTGTGTGTTTGCCCTGTGTGTGTGAGTACCGTGTGTGTGCGTTGTTTGGTGTTTGTTCCGATCGGGCAATTTTTCCGGTGCTTTCACTGGGTATTTCCAATTGATGCTTCAGCGGTTGTATTGTCGTCTGTTATGCCTTGTTGCGTTGCCTTGATGCGTGCTTGATTAATTCGAATAATTCGAATTGACCTTGTGATTGTCCTAAGTTCGGTTGCAAAAATATGAATGAATTATTTGAGTATTATTATGATATTTATTCGAATTAATTTGGGGAAAATTTGAATGAATTTTAATGATTAGTCAAATAATTAATATTATTACTCGAGAATTAATCGGTGAAACTCGTGATTGGCATCCGAATCGGGTACCTCCGAGATTCGCCGCCGTCGACGATGAGCCTCGGCGAGCCGACGGTGGATGATGATGATTTTAATCTGAGTCCTATATTTATAAATTAAATAAATTAGTTCCTGAAGTTAATTTCGAAACGAAAACGAATAATAATAATTAATAACCGAATTGTATCGGTGATTGGGATTTGCGAATTGTGGTTGGTTGTTGTGATTTGATTGGGTTGACGTCGAATCGTTTCAACTGGTTAGTCCGATAAATAAAGGAAATGTTGCCCGATATTCAGGAAATTAATTTTGAAAATACGGGAACGTAACCCACAATTATCGGAGACATCGAACGAGAATATATATATAACTATATTATACGAAACCAAATTACAAGACATGATAAAATATTTTATAAACAATCGATTATCCTATTTTTCAAAATGACGAGTATACATACTTTCCGAAAACAAATATTGAACCGAGTTGTGAAGATATGAACCATAATTATTATGTGTATTTCAATAATACGTATAAATATGAGTCCGGATATGAAATCATATGGGTAGAAGTGATATTAATATTATGTTAAGCTTAAACGATTATCTGAATTAGGGTATTTCAACCTTGTAGGTCCTAGTCGGAAGACCCGGGGATTGACATCGGACTAAGAATGATCTAGTCGTTAGTCGTCAAGCTCAGCAAGGTTCTAATCGAAGGACCTGAGTGTTGGGATCATATCCAGAATAGGGTAGGGGTTTGACGATAAAGCCGAATGTTCAAGTCGAACCAAAGTCAACCAGTAATAGTGGTTAAAGCTTATCAAGGCAAGTATTCCTAACCTTTCTCGTAATATACTACAAATACTTCATTCCTATTCTAAGTTCATAATAGTTAACTATTTTATATTTCGCTGTAATTACTCTTAATTATGCAAGTCCCTTTCATTATTGTTCTTATATCATCGATTGACTTCCTGAGCAAATACCTATTATTTCGGGTTATTTGTGAACCCTGAATCAGGATGTTTCAAAATCAAAATGATTTGACATCAAAATACTCTACGGGCTGGATGGTTTTCTTAAGGGCCAGTGATAAACTGAACCCTATGGGCCGGGGATGGACCGGACCCTTGATTATTAGGCCATAGTGCCTGGCTACCCTATATGTTGGTGGCTGTATACAGTTGGGTATAGATCCACACTGTATCCTGACTGATCAATAGGGTATAGTGCATATGTTGGTTCTAGTGTCCAGTCTAATTTATTGTTGATCTCCATTAATAGCATTCCTTCTTGAAAAGTTTTATAATTACAAAACCGGACAAAACCCTGATTCAGGAGATGAATCTGGGAATTGCTCGTCACTTCTGATTTATAATTAAAGGCTGGTAACGACCAATTGTTATTCTCTCAACTACCTCAAATAAATAAAAATGTTGATAAATTATTTAAAAGATTTTGTCCGAAAATTTCCTTTAATATTGATACCTGAAAATCAGTTATATACTTGCTGGGCATTTTTGGCTCACTCTTGCTTTGTAAATTCTTATTTCTTTCAATAAAAATTTGAAAATAAAAGTGAATAGCTTTTAATAAACAGCAGAAGTTAGAAAGATCTCCGCCGCAAGAGGGTGAAGATGTTAGAAAAATAAGATAAGGGAATTAGTACAAATGTATTTAAACTTGTATTTCAGTTGCTTTGTAAATTTTAGAAGGTTAGATTCTTGTTTCATACCATAACCTGTAAACGATCCAAAATTAAGGGGTCATTGTATATTATTTTCTATTATTTAAAGATTTTTTAGTGACACCAAATCTTGACCCCGAATTTGAGCTGTTACAATAATACTATCTTATATCTACCGCATCTTCTATATACATTCAGCTTCAGCAGAGAACACATTTTTCTCTCCCTTATGTAAAGTTGCAGATAGATACGTCTTCCGAATACTGTCTTCAATAACCTTCAGATTTTCCTATAAAGCATATAGACAACTTTTTGGAACTTAGAATTGAAACCCAATAATCTATCCCCTTAAGATGAAGAATCTCCTCCTTCGTACAATAAAGTTAGAAACTCCTCTCCTTAGTTTCTGAAAGACTATTAGTTCAGGATCTCTTTATAATCTCTCCCCCTTACTTGAGTAATCCTTCAAAATGTATTCAGAGTAGAACCTTAGGATCAACCAACCAAGTGAAGAGACTATTTAGTAACCATTTCTCATAGTGCAAGTGTGTGATTTCTATTTAGTGATCTCACATTGTGTTTCACTCCACTCACTCAGTCTCAAAATGTGTCACTCACTCAAAGCTTCAAACCTCCAAGTGTACCTACGAGAAACTCTTTTTTATAGAAAATTTCCCTTCCACTTTCATGGATGGAAACTCTCAGTCAAGAGATTCAGAAATGTTTCTTATGAGAGGGAAAATTAGGATTCTTTTAAGTGGCAGAATTCCTGATATCCCTCAACTTCCATGAAGAAGTATACCTCATAAACTCACCAGATGATATCTCAGTCCTTATTTACCAGCTGCAATTTTAACAAAGTCAAAATCATTTTCAGATTTGAATTCTGGGAAGATTACCAATGATTATGATACGCCATTAGGGATCAAAGATTTCTTCTAAAGTCTATGAGGACTTATCAGAGTCTCCAAGATCTTAACCCAAAAGATCAGAGTCCATGATCATTTCACATATCATAGACTAGGATATGAGAATTAAGATCGATCAACTTCCAGAATCATAAGTTCTCATTCAAAATCAGAAATAAAGAGCAGAATCATGATCCAGGATTTCAACCATTGTCATTGACCTTAACATGGTTTGACAACGATTGCTGCGTCAATACCTTCCTTGTTTGTGTGAATCTCACATGTGCATAGGAAACATTTTAACCAAGGGGTAGTGACTCTCATACAGATGCCCTGGATGACAGGCGATTTTTCAATAGATAATATTCTATTGGGAGAATGCACCTAGTAACTGTTTATATGCCTTTTTCAGCTCTATATTCTTTTGAGAGAATACAGATGGGCTTACAGATGTCTCAGGTTATAGATACTCCACTTCTTTGTGAGAGACGGAGCTGTAGGGTTGACCTTCCCTTCCTTATGTGGTACTTCTTGCCACTATCTCCCTCATTCTCAACACAACTCCAATACCAAATGATAATTTTGTCTGATTACTGGGTTGATATCTCAATAAAAATAAGTGAAATAGAACAAAATATGGGAATATACCAGAGTAAGGTAGTGGAATACTATTTGAGAAGTGTTTAGTTCTAATGACGTGGGTTAGACCCTATGAGGTTTGATAGGCTCTTAGTCAGTTCCTAAAATCACTGAGGGTGTTGAAGATCACAAACATCTGAAGTGCAATATCAGAGAATTTAATGATCAAGAACAGAGTGATTTCAGAATCAGAGATACTTTACCTTTACTTACCAAAATATGGATTCATGAAGGATGTCTCAGATGATCATACTTTCTGATTCTTTTGACAATGCTACTCAATCAAATCTCATTAACTCAAAACATTTCAAAGTTATTCCAATACAGATCAATACTATATAGTAAAGAGAGTGAACATTGTTCTAAACTTATAAGGCTTGCATAAGGTAATCAGAGTATAAAAAATGTATCAGGATCTAATATTCAGAACAGAGTAAGCATAGCAAGATCATAAGAGTTACATAGGATCAACATATAAGTCATAAAACCAGTTAATTATGCCAAGAGTATATCCAACATGTATGCACCAATTAATTAGTCAATCACAAGACTAAACCAAATAAAATCTACTCCTAAAATAATCATATCACAACTATCACTAGTTATGCTGCATATTTATTCTAGCACAAGATAAATAGAGTTATTCTAGTATAAACAGAGAATCACAGTGACCAAGGAATCTGTTGTCAGAGTGCCTAGGGTCTGAAGATCAAAAATTATACAAAATTACTCAAAAAACATGATACAATCATACAGACTATAAACAGAGTACTCACATTAGTTGCATATGATCTTAAATATGATCTAAACCTATACATCAGAATTATGATAAGGTCACAAATGAGATTACAGGGTCTTAGATCAAAGTGCAAATAAGATTGAGATGTGTGTGTGCTAAAATAAATATCAATAACATGAGTATTTGCATCAGAGTGAACATGTAACATCTAAACATTCAAACAACTCATATATTGCAACAGAAACTCTAACTTACTTACCACTAGCATATAACATGTAAAGCATGGTAACCAGTTAGCTTCAAAACAAGTTTATAAACATGGATAAATATAATGAATTAGATATGTAAACTTACTTTCCCATGTTAGTAACTTATATTTGTGGAATATTGTTTTTTTTCTCCCCCTAAGTTATTGCTGAATCAAATCTGAGATTTAGCACTTTGAGGGGAATAAATCTTGAACTACTACTAGAGTCTGAATTTGGATTAACCCCTGTTATATTCAGAAACAGCTTCAGACTTCTTTTCATTCTTGGAAAGATCTTCACTAAATAAAGATTATGATTTGTCCTTGAATCTAGGAACAAGCCTCCATAAATTTAATCTTCAAACTGATTGAGTTTATCCTGAATAGAAATCAGTGAATCTGGATCTCCAAAAGTGTCACTACTTTCTTTGGTTCCATTTGTGATAGAAAACCAGAATCTATTTAATTGTTTGCAGCAGCTCTTCTAGCCTTTACTCCAATATCTAAATTACTGAGTACCATATGCCAAGGATGGTTCTTACTCCATTATTATATCTTGGTATAGTAGCTCTTGGTGACTCAGAATTTCCAAAATTATATTGAGTCTGACTAGTAGATCCTTGTTCTTTTCCTTATTCTGATCCTCTAGCCTTCACTCCAGTATAAAAAACACCAAGTATCAAGTGCCAAGGATGGTTTTTATTCCATTATTACATCTTGGTAGACTAGCTCTTGATGACTCAGCATTTTCAGAATTATGTTGAGTTTGACTAGTAAATCTTTGTTCTTCTTCTTTTGCTCCCCCGAGTTGTTGTCAGCATGATCTATAGAATCTGAAGCTTGTGGATTGGTTCTAAAGATGGTATGACTGTGCTTCTTTCAGTTTCCACTATCATTGACTACATCTGAACCATTTCCACTATCACTTCACCAATGTCAATTCGTCCTTCAGAATCTGAATCTTGAGAACTAGTTCCAGAAATAGTTTGACTATATTTTCTTGTCTCAGGACCATTCCCATCAGAGTCTGAATCGGAATTGTTATCATTGACAAGATCATTTGCATTTACATCTTCATTTGGAACAACCTCAGATTTGTCTTCATCATCATAAAGATCTTCAACATCTGGATTTTCTAAGCTGTCTTCCTTCTGATTGCTTGGGAGCTTGCTGTCATTAAGTGTTAATAATGACAAAAATAAAATCTTATAATCAAACATGATTTACTATCCACTAAGTCTACTGCCAATAGTGATGTTCAACAAAGAACTCATTAATTATTAGACTACATGAAAATTGAATTATGTCCAACTATGCGACACACATGATTTTGATCTTAGTGAGTTTTTTCAGAAAAAGCAATTTAAAATATCTCACTATTATCAAAATCTCACCACTATCTTATGATAAAAATATTAACAAAATTTGTCAACAAATTTATCCAAGTATGTAGTACTACACAATTCACCATTAACTAGTGATAAAACTATCAACAAGAATTATTAATAGATTTATCAGAAGTTTATAGTGCTACAAAACTCATCACTAACCACTGAAAAAGATTCTCACTAGTGTAATGTTACTAAACTCATCACAAACCACTGAAATAGATTATCAGAGGTGTAATGCTACTAATCTCATCACAAACCATTAAAATAAATTATCAAAGGTGTGATCCTTCTAAACTCAACAAATAACTGTAATAGATATTCAACATATATATGCATTTAAATATTGAGGTAATGATGACATTCCTTATTTCACGCCATATCCCGTAGTGAATCCTTTGCTGTCATCTCCAAAGGTAACTACCGGGCCATCTCACTTGTCCATTTCTGATAGAAGGGCTCTATCCTCGAACTCTTGTGTATTAGACATCCAATGTTCAAAATCCATATAGTTCGCTTCACTTTTGCTTTCCCTATCTACATTATGGATCTAGTTTTCTTTGGTACCCAAACTGAATTGGGTCCAGGGGACTTAGAGAGATTCACAGTTTTAACGATATTAGATACAAATTTAACATGCTTTTGTTTCTCATCGACTGACTCCTTCTTTTCTTTAGAATCCTTAAGAATGCCTTTAGGCTTCCAAGTAGGAGTTTCCTTCCTAACCTTAGGAGGACTGACAGTTTTTGCCCTATCATGATTTATACACGTGTTCTTATCATTATGCTTACAAGTAGTGGATGGAAAATGCATCAAGTTAAGTTAAGATGACAAGGTATTAAAAGAACATGGCATACATTTAGATTTATGACATGAAGAATAAGAACTAGGCATGGTAGGCATGTTATGCTTATTATGAACTTTACCTTTGTCTACTTTACTCACAGTACATGCATATGCAAGATGCGAAGCAGAATTATATTTAAAGCATAACTTCCTAAAAGAATTAGGTTTTAGCAAATCTTCATTTATATTTCAAACACCTAATTTCCCATTTCTATTGCGTTTATTTTTCTTTTTAGCCTTGTGAAAATCTCTATCATCTAAGTGAATTTTGGGTTCATCACTAGAAGTTGACTCCTCAAATGACTCTATAATTGACTCTTCATCAGTAGAGACATAATCCTCAACAAGCACCTCATCTTCATTGAAAGAATCAGGAGTGGCCTTTTTGCATAAGAAATTATTGGCCTTTTCAGAAGCTTGTGATGTATTTGAAGAGTTTGATTTACCATTATCAATACTCTCTGATTCTATCACATAATTTTGTCCAACATCACTGGATCCAATGTCAATTATGGCTCCACCAATTTGGTTGTCAATAATTTTCTTTGCACTAATAGTAGAGTCTTGCTAATCTTTCAATTTAGATTATAACTCATCAATCTGACTCCTATGGATAGCATCTAAATCCTCACTGGATTTGACCATGTTCTCTAAGAATTTATTATGTCTCTTAAGCTTATCTAATTCAACAATAAGTAGGCCTAGTTCTTCTTGTTTAGTGAGCAGCAATCTATTTTTAGATTTTGTTCTATATATTTCCTCTTTAAAGCTGATCACACTAGCATGAAGTTGAAACAATTCTACTCTTTTATCCTTATCACAATATTTGCAATCATGCCAGGATATATTAGTAGTGGTCTCAAAAGATACCTGCGATGAAGAGGTTTCCATTGATGTTGGAACATTGCATTTTTCTTCCTCTACATCTTTACCATTCCAGTGTTTTTCATCATTGACTAAATCTTTATCCTGATGCTTCTTCTGTCTCCATTCCTTCTCAGACAAGCTTCTTTCTCATTTGCTTGTGTGAACTCTTCCATTTCACTGTTAGAGTGTCCCTTTTCTTTATCATAACACAATTCTTGTGTGCTTCTTCCAATCAAATATTCCTTGTAGCATTCACTGGATACCGACTCTGTAGATTCTCCATTTTCAAGATCTAGACTGTCTCCACTGGATGACTTAACCTTATATTTGGAATTTCTTCTGAATTTAATTGCACTACATTTAGAAGCCATCTTAAACATAGTTTGATCTTCTAATTTCTCAAGCTCTTCCAAAGTATAGTAGTCATCTGTAGCTTCTTCATTTCCAGTCAGATTTGATCCACTTGTAGAAGCTTCCAGATTTAGTGATCCTTCAACATTTTCTTCAGGAATTTTGTATTCCTCTGCTACTGGACATGTTAATTTTTTCATGGTCTTGTTCATGGTGTTCACTATCTTAGACCTATGGTTGACATTTCTCTGCTTTTCCTCAGCTTCATAGGACTTCAACTTGTCATAAAGCTCATCCAATGACATTGTGTTTAAGTTCAGCCCTTCTTGGTTGGATGACACTTTATCTTTCAAATGACTGGGCAAGGTAAGAATAAACTTTATGTTTATCTGTTTCTGTGAGTATTTCCTCCAAAGTGTACTCATTTCATCCAGAAGTTGGGTGTACCTTCCAAGCAACTGTTTGATACTTTCACCGGAAAGAGATTTAAACTCCTTGTACTCAGACATCAGAAAATTCAATCTGTTCTTGTCTTCAGTTCCCTCTGCTATAGCTCCAATGATTTCCCACATGTTTTTAGCACTAACACAATCCTTAATTCGATGACGCATGTTGGAATCCATTGACTCAACTAAAATTGATCGAAGACTTGCATTCAAAGAAACTAATTCCTAATCCCTATCAGTGTATTCAGATGGACCTTTGGGATAAACTCTTGAGGAACTCTACTGTCTGAATCTGTAGTTACAGAAATGTCCTTTCTTGGTACAAATGGACCACTCTCTAAAATTCACTTATAATCACGGTTTACTACTGAAATAAATAGAGTGATCTTTTTTTTCCACAATTTATAGTTGTTTTCACTGACATTAATGAAGGAAGGAACCTTGATGCCATTAACTGTACGAGTACTCATAATTTCATATCTATAAAAAAATCTGCAATATAACGTCTCAAAATACGATAACCCAAACAGTCAAAATCCACCAATACCAATCAATCAACCAATACACAACAATCAAGAACACTATGACCACAAATCAACCCAAACCAGATCTACACACTAGAAGCACTCCCAGACTCCGCAATAACCAAAACCAATATAGAACTTACTAATATTACGGATCTGATCTGTATATCGATAGTAGGCTCGAATACCAATTGTTAGGTCCAAAAGGTACATAGAGAGGGGGGTGAATGTATGTTCTTTGTCTTCTAAAATTAGTTACAGCGGAATATCAAAATTAAAATAAATTAAACACACAAAGAGATTATGGGTAAATATTCTTTTTATTCAAAATTATAAATACCTGGAGGTTTGCTTACAACTCCAAAAACAAAGATCTAAAGCAACAAATGTAAAAAGAACCAAAGCAATAAGCTATAAATCTAGGGTTCTTATTATCACTCTAAAATCAAAAGCTCCTATCAAAAGGTATTAAATACAATCAAGAGAGCTTTAAATAATGAGTGTTACAAGTTTGTAAGGCTTTAGGTATGGAACAAATTGGACATGACCTCCCCTTGTCAAATGAATCTTTCAAGAGTGCTGAGTTTATTTTTTAAGAGCTCCGCACTGTTGTAAAAATGGAGGAGATACTGTTAGGTCCCGAATTATCATAGAAGGGGGGGTTGAATACGATAATCACTAAATTAAAAATTCTTTCGAATCTTTAGCGGATAAAATATTTAGTGCTCGATTAGTGTTTCGTGTTCTTGAGAGGAATAGTGTTTGGAACGATAAAAATGAGGAACACAAGATATTCGGGGAAATATATATTCGTATATAAATCCTCGAGGGTGTTGCTACACTCCGGTAAATAAATTAACCGGCAACAATCTAAGAACAATAAAGTTCCTAGCTACTACAAAGATTTACAAATCAAATCCTATACAATGATCTAGCTTTTATTTGTACTAGGATTTAATTACCGGGTAATGATTATAATGCCTCTAAGAATATACAAGAATTAAATCGGGCATTATAACATTACTCCGGTGAGAAGTTAAACGGATATTCAAGTAGCTTGAACTCCTCTGTAAATCTCCGCTGCCATTTTCACTTCTCTTTTGGGAGAGAAGATGAACAGTAAATAATTCAGAATGAATGGCTCTTCCTCATCTGCTGCAAAGTGTAGACTTTATCAATAAAATGTGTGGCTGAGGATTCTCTGGTGACCAAGCTTTCTGTGGCGACAGGAGTCTCTGTGGCGACAAGGATACTACTATTACATCAGCAATTGATTTTTATTAATCTAACTCCCTTGTGGTGACAGGCTGTGTGGCGACAAAGGGGGGAGGGGGAATCTCCTGTGTTTCCTGTGGCGACACACTTCATTCACTATAACAAGTACATGTAAATGTACTTGTTTTATAAACCAAAATTAAACAAACGTTTGTTTGTTTATCCTTTTATTGATTTTCTTTTTCTTGTTTTCTTTTTCCTTTTCTTTTTCTTTTATTTTTCTTTTTGTTTTCTTTTTCCCTTTTTTTGTTTTATTTTCTTTCTTTTTCTTTTTCTATTTTCTTTTTAAGTTTAAATTGTAATTAAATTAATTTATAAAATAAACTTAAATATAACTTATATTAATAAACTAATTTAGATTTATAAAATAAAATTATTTAAAGTTTATAAGATAAATCAATTTAAGTTTATTAAATAAATTATATTAAAGTCCTTTAAAAAAATTTATTTAATTTACCAATTAAACTTTAAGCTTCGCCAGTCCCCTGAGCTGTTGAGTTGTATACCCCGCGCACCTCTTCTCGTACTTTAACAGATAAACGTTCAATCCAAGTACGTTCCTCAACTTAACAATTCTTCTATAAATAATACCCAGATTCCTTTCACGAGCTGTTGACGCCTAGTGCAACTGGTCTGGTTCACAGACGACTAACCCCGATTCAGGTTTTCCTATTATAGCCTTGATTACATTGTTAAGCTTGCCTCAACTTTATTGCTTCAGACACTGACTGTCAAAAATAACTGTACTTTCACTGGAATCCTTTCTGGTACTTTAGACAACATCTTCATTAACCTCTGTCTATACCCTGTCTTCAATTCTTCAGATTCCTATGCTTCGAACACTGTCTATCTTC
The DNA here is from genome assembly GCF_009905375.1 of Apium graveolens. NCBI lineage: Eukaryota > Viridiplantae > Streptophyta > Magnoliopsida > Apiales > Apiaceae > Apium > Apium graveolens. The sequence continues at coordinate 189,732,023 of NC_133650.1, forward strand.
AATCAATGCCAATACACTGAAATCTTCCGGTAGCACTTGTATACTGAATCTTCAACCTTTCTGAAACCAAAAGTCTTTAACCTTTGTTCTTCACTGAGGCATGATCATATTAATAAACTTCTTTCAGTGACCTCTAGACAGACTTCAGGCTTTCTTCTAATCTTCTGATTCTTCATATTTGCCTTGTCTTCATTCTTCCTGATTTCTTGTGTAGACTTAGTATTATTAACCTGTCTGGTTCTAGTGTTGTTATTGTGTTGAGTTATCACGTAACTGTTCATACAGCTACGCAGTCTCACCAACAATCTCCCCCTATTTGATTGTTAAACTTAACAAACAAATTAAATAGAGAGGAAAACTCAACTAACAACTAGAAGAAGTAATGTACCAGGACTTGTAAATAATGCTACTGGTTTTCTGGATCAAATACTGCATTTCCAGATTTCTTGAGTAACTGAAATGAAAGATGCTTGTTCTTCTAGAACTGAACTGATCTTCAAGTAGTTTCATCTTCATTTTCTTGGTTCTTCAAATCTCTGCCAGAATGAACAGTTACGTGATAACTCAACAGATACTCAATTCAATTTGTCGTTGTTGATTATATAGATTGATAGGCTGGAGAGAGAAGATGTACACGTGGCTTAACCAGGACCAAATGTTTGAATTTATACAACCTGTAAAATTATTTACTTGCGTCCCTGTACACACACAGTATACTTGCTTGCGATCTGAACAAAAAAACAATTCAAGTTTCTTGCAACCATACAACACAGGAAAGGGAGTAGATGTACCTTAGAAAAATTATGAATATTCATTTACTTGCGACCTTGATATTTCCTGTACATTTCACTTAGTTTATTTTCCTCTCAACACTGATCAAACTTAGTTGCGACCTCTTATTCTCCCTTGTAAGGGGTTACCTGCGACTGTTGAGTATAGTTTTGCCTTAGAGAATTTAATTGCTATGTTTACTTGCGAATAACTCAAGGTAGCAGGAGCCTTGCACTTCTTTTATTTGCATTAACATGATGTAGAGTAGAGAAATTGGATGCGCCCCCCACTATGTGCTGTTCCATTCACATAACAGATTAAACAAGACAATTGCATTTCCTTCTTTTGATACACGAAGCTGAGCAAAATAGAATGGGGATTTACATTGCACGCGTTATGTAGATGCAAACCAGGCAGCAGGAATTGGCATGCACTCTACGCGCCTAGCATGTTTACGCGTGGCACTAAACAATCAAATAGAACCTTGCCAATTTCTATTTCATTTGATTTTGCACTTTGTTTCCTTATTTATTTTGTGTGCGGGCTGTTAGGCCTCAATGATACTATAGAAGGGGGTTGAATATAGTATCCACAATAAATTCGATTATGAACACAAGTATGTAACAGAAATCAAGTTTATTCAATATATAAAACTTTGTTATAGTAGGTTTAATCTACTCTCTCAGTGATGTATGATATCACTAAGAGCTGCTAGGGTTACAATGAATAATATTCTCGTGAATGATAACACATATAGTGTAAACCCTAATCTGTGTTTATATACTACACAGTTACAAGATATCTCCTAATTGATATGATATCTTCTGTTTCCTAAAATATATCAATCAGAGATTATCTACTGTACTCCTTTAGTTGTACAACTCTCCAAGCATATCTTCTTTTGTTTAATACAGATCCTCTCCTGTAAATTAGCCGCTTTTCAGCCCTGAAGTGTATCTGCACTTAAGTTCTGATGTAAGTCCTGATGGCTTAAGTTCTAATAACTTCCTGTCTTCAGTAACTTCTGATTTTCAGTTAAGTTCTGATAGTAAGTTCTGAAACTAAACAAATCAGATTAGACATGACATCACAAATATATCTAACAATCTACCCCAACTTGTAAATTATAAAAATATACAAGTTTATAGATTTGATGATGTCAAAAATATTAAGTATAAATGCAATGAGAGTTTATATGCACAACTAAATACAACTTACAGTCCATGCAGCTTTTACCAAATTCACTGAATCAGCCTGAATCCATAATGATTCCTTACAAAGTCTGATACCAGCTTGGTCTCTATATTTCTTTTAACTTTAAGTAAATGAGCTTTAACTTGCTGCAGTTCTTCATATTCAGTATCACCAATCTAATATATGGCAGTTCTGAGTGCAGAAATTGGAGTTCTTTCAAGTCCATCTCCCAGTCTGATTACCCTTGGATGTGTAGAATCTTCATTAAAGCATAACATCTTCCTTTCAGAATTACTTCTACCTTAGCAGAATTCTTCCTCATAGGAATTTCTCTTCCATCATCCTCAGTCATCATTGGAGTATACTCTGTCATTCTTGCACCAGAAATTCTGAGTAAATCTCTTATTGCCTTCAGAATATATTCTGACTATTTCCTGGTAACATCAGAATTTACCTCCAGTAGATAATGAATATATTTGAGCTCTTTAACAGATTTCTTCAGCATATCAGAGTCAGATAATCTATAAGTTCTTCCATCAATCAGAAATAAGATCAATTTCTCATTTTCTTCATAATCATCATGAGTATCCATCACTACTTGAGCAGAAAACACTTTGTCAAGGTGCTTCTGTGTCATCCCTTCATATGGCTTGTCAGTCAATGTGAATGGATCTCTAATATCAACTTTTATCCCAGTCTGGAATTTCTCTCTATCAGAACATAATCCAGAAGTGTCTCTAGCTTGCTTGGCTCTTACCCCAAATGCTGCAAGTTGATTCAACATCTGATTTGTCTTAGGCGGAACTGGAATAGACTTGTTCCATAGAAGCTTCTTCTTGTCTTCTAATGTTAAGTCGTCTATGTCAACTTGAGCAGCGTCAGAGGTTGATGTCTTGACGAATTGGTCAGGATTTGCAGTTTCATCCGTAACTTGCTCTTCTGAAATATCTTCAGGATTTATTAAGTTCTGAACTTCTTCACTCTGAATAACTTGAGCTATGTCAGAGGTTGTCTTAGATTCTTCTGCCATCCTCTTTCTCTTTAGAGTTTCAACTATTTTATCTTCAGCAGTAGCATCATCAAAGACTTGAACCATCTTGCACACAGGATCCATCAGAATTTGAGGAATCTTCATCTTCTGTTTCTTGACTGTCTCCCCAACTTTTCCTTTTCTCTTGTCTCTGAGATAAGTAGTAGTTTGAGATCTAGTCCTTGATCTAGAAATCTCTGTGGCAGATCTTTCTCTTATCGCAATCCCCTTTTCTTTTGGCCTTGGTGGCTTTTTAGCATCAGAAGCTTTTAACTTGGGTTTGCTCTTCTCAGCAGCAAATTTAGCTTCTTCTTCTCTTAATCCCTCTAAATCCACTCCTGGATTATCCTTAAGGAATAGTCTCTTGGCCAATTCTTCATCAACAGATTGAATTTTGGGATCTTTATAGAAGAATGTTACTTTCTTTCCTTTGAATTTCAAAGTCTGCAAAAACTTCTGTGACTCTTGGCTTCTAGCTTGGACTATCATATCAGAAGTAGTTGTCAGAACTTGATCATCAGTATTTGAAGTTTCAGCATTTGTGATCAACAAAGGAACATCATGATCTGTTGTCTTCTTTCCTTCCTTATTCCTCCCTTGCATAGCAAATCTATCAGAGTTCTTGCTACCAGACATTCTCTGATGAGAACTTGTCTGTTGAGTGGTAATTCTGCTCAGTTGCTTCCCTTGACTTTGACCTCTACTCTTTTCAGAGTTTCCCTGGTCATCTCCATGATCATCCTTTTTCTTTAGTGTTTGGCTTGGTGAGCATTTGGACTTAACTACCTTCTCCCCCTTTTTGGCATCATCTGTCAGGAGTAGAGAAAGAAGGAGTTCCACTGAAGATTGGATCTCATTTAACTGAGTCTGTTGAGCAGCTTGATTTTGTAATACCTCATCCAGTTGGGCCTGCTGCTTGGTTTGAACAAGCTCAATACCATCCACTTTTTCTTGAATTGGTCTGATAAACCTCTTCTTATCTAGTTTGTGCATCATGTTTAGCTTATCAGCTGTTTCCTGAAGTTTATCAACCTTTGCATGAGTCTTGGAGTGTTGACCTTGTAGAGTTCTTGTACCGAGAGCAGTGACCTTTAGTTGATGCTTTAAGTCAGAACTTGTCAACAACTCATCAGCTTTTGAAACATGTTCTGTCAGAACATGTGGGCTGGGAATAAAATCAGTATCATTCCATTTATGCATCCACTCAGCCCCTCTAAAGGTTTCCTCCCATGGAACTGGAGCAGTCTCTTCCTCAAACTGGAATAATGCCTCCATTCCTGTAGGCACTGTAGTGTTTACTAGAGCTGACTCTCCAGAACTTGCTAGAATCTCCTCATCTTCAGATAACACCAAGGTATGTGTGGCTGTAGGAGACGTTGAATCAGCTTTGTCTAAATTTTGATCTTCAGTTTCAAGATCAAGAATTGGTGTTGTTGGTATCTCAGCTTGTAAAATTAGGGAAGTAACAGGAGTTGGCTATTTTATAGTTGGAGCTTCCCGATATAGAACAGTAGTTATATTCAAAATATGAATATCTATTTCAGGACTTGTCTCTTGTTCTTCAACATCATCTGTAGCTTTGATTGGAGAGTGAGGTGGAGAAATCACATATTCTTGTACATGTTCTGATCTGTGGACTTCAGGAATTTCAGATTCCTGAATGAGAACTTCTTCAGCTGCTGGCAGGGCTTCAATCACAATAGGTTCTGATGAGATCAGAGATTCCTGATCCCCTTCCTCAGCATCTTCAACATCCTCAGATTGAGTTTGTGTAATATGCACACCTGCTCTCACCTTCCTCGATTTTGATTTTCTAGATGGAGGGGTGACATGATCTGTATCAGAATGTGAAGACCTCTTTCTTTTCTGAATGCCAGAAGCTTCAGCTGCTTTCTCCTTCTGAAGAGTTGACTCTTCAGCTTCTTCTATCACAGGTTCTGATGCAGGAACCTGGACCTGTTCTTCCTCATCTGATTCATCTCTCAGAATCAGCCTTCTCTTTCTCCTTGGTGGAGATTGAGGAACAGATTTAGCTCTTGAGGTTTTTGATCTGGAGGATGTGTCAGATTTTACAACTGGCACCTTTTGAGAAGTACCAGAGGTTGGTTTGGTTTTGGATTTGGGTCTGGACTGTGAAGTGCTGACAACAGGTGCTGATGTTGGTGGTTGTGAGGTAGACTGTGTTTGTTGAGTAGTGGATGGTTGTGATGGTGCTACATCAGGGAATATGGCTGTATAAGTGCTTGCAATAGTGTTGACTAAGAACTGTTTGACAGATTGGGGTATTTTGAGAGGTCTTAGTACTTCCTTCTTGTTATCAGTAGATAAAAAGTTAGTAAATGCCCTTTTATGTAACTTAAAAGGTTCCATTAGGTCACTGAACACTTGTGGCTTATCAGGAAAATAATAACTATAAATTAATTGACAGAACCTAGCAAAATATACTACATTTGCATCTTCCTTCATTCTGTCACCAATACAGCCTAACACAGCAGATGAATAATCAAAATGAGTCTGATTAAGAAGTGCATACCCTATTTGTTGACTCATGATTGGAAGGACATCGAAATTGGAGCATTTGTTAGCAAAAGTCTTTGTGATGTAATCAAAGAAGAAGCTCCATTCCCTCCTGATGTAAGGCCTCTTCAACTGTCCTAGCTTGGACAAGATTTTCTCATATCCCAAGCTTGCCATCATGTTCTAAAGAACAGATTCTCCAGGTGCTGAGTTGTAAGTGCAGTTTTCAGGCAGATGAAGAGCCTACCTCACTGTAGTGACAGTTACCATATACTTATCTTCTCCCGATGAGAAGATGATGCTTGGAGATCCAGTTTCACCTCCATCATCATAGATTCCAGTCTTCCAGAACTCCAGCACTTGCTTACCAGAGATTGCTTGAGGTTCGGTGTAATAACCCCAATTTTTGGAAATTTTTGAAACCCGGATGAATAGTAACTTTTGCTGACAATGTTGATTAAGAAAAATTGTCAGACCATGATATATAGGAGTACTGTTATGGAAATTCTAAAATCATATTAGTATTCCATAAAGAAAATAAGTGTATATAAAAGCCGTCGGATTTCGAAAACGAGCACTTTTATTTTTCCCCGAGATTTCCACCAGACATTAAGGGATTTAAGGAATTAATATTAAGATGAAGGATTTTAAATTCAAGGATTATAAAGGAGAATTAATTTAGGTATTAAAAATACCAAGAAGATTTTATCAGTAAAACCATTAAGGTATTTAACCAAACGATCAACGAGATTGAGTGATAAGCGGACAAAGAAATGAATAACGACTCTTGTAAATACATTTGCAAGTGGAAAGGCAAGTGGATGGTTGATCAACCAAGAAACTAACTGATAGTTAGGAAGGAATGGCTAGTTAATTATCTAGTTAACTAGGGATGATCTCATCTCACCACAAATCACCAACACATGGAAAATGGTGAGATCATCTTCCACTAACTCCTTTGTTTATTATTAACCTAGAAAAATATCAAGACAACCCATCATTATCCACCACATTATTCCACCAACACAAGAAAGCAAAAGCATTTCCTCACCGATTTCCATTGCTCTCGGCCAAAACAGAACCAACACATTAAAACTGATGTATTCCCTTCATTTCTCACTCAAATGTTGTGTTCTATAGCTCGTTGGAAAGGTATTGAGATGTCCTACAACTCTTGTTCACAAGTCTCGTCCAAATAAGCAAGGTAAGACCCTCATTTTTACAGTTCTTTCAATCGGACTTTTAGAAACTTCAAAGCCTAACTTTGTGTTCTTGATTTCTTTGGAAAGATCAAGCTTGTAGGACGCTCCCTAAGGCTTCCTAGAAACTTAACACCTCCCAAGGAAGGTATAAATTTCAAACCCTAGCCTTTACTTTGATTATTAGTGAGTTTGATGGTTGGTTTTCTAAATGAGAAGCATGATCATTGATTATTAGTAGTTTGATTTGAATTTGGAGTGATTTGGTGAATGCATCTTGTTATAGTTAATAGAACTTGATTGTGGTTGGTTGAGATAAAGAATTTGGAGAATAAGGACTGGTATAGTATTATTTAGTTGAGGTTTTGTTGTGTTAATAATTGTGGGTTGTTTTGTGAGGTTTTGGTGTAGTGAGAAACTTGGAAAACTCGTAAACATAGCCGTCATAATGCCCATTTTCCTTAGACTGTTGTACATGAATCTCGGACCAGATAACTCACTGACCAATCTGTAACATTTCCATGATTAGCTAGAGCATGTCGTAAGCTTCGTTTTGATATGTGGTTCGCTTGGTTCCGATGTACGGTTTAGGAGAAACGACCGTTTTAAGTAACGGCGTTTTGCGAACGAACCTTTACCCCTCGCTTTACTTTGAGACCTTGTTTAAGGCCCTTAAAAGACTAATTGTATTACGAAACAATTATGTAAGGTGGGTTAGGCAGTTGGTAGAGTATTCACGAAAGAGCCTTAAAACTCATAACGGTTAATTTATTAAAATTGGTGGAGTCGAGGGTACGCAAGCGATTAACGCAAATCGGTAAGCGTATAAGCGACCGTTAGGGTATGAGTGAGTTTTGACCAGTTTCTTAAGCGACCGTGGTCTAATTCCAGATTATGTTATTGTTCATAGGTTACCGGACCCACTCTAAGCTTAAGTCTACCCTGGAACGCTCAGGCAAGTTTTCTACCCGTTATACTGTTGTTGTGATGTAATATATTAATGCATTATCTTGAGATAAGTGCATGGTTATTATTAGCAAAGTCTTGCGATATATTGGAGCATATGATATGATATTTATATGCATGCCTGTTTCATAATATTGATATTCTATTATCAATTCAAATGCTTATAAACTGCATAATACCTATGCTAGAGATAAGCAGTAGTTGCATGTACCCTTAGTATAGGGGACCCAAAAGTGAACATTTTTCTAAACCGGGAGTCGATGTTTCCGAGTATAGTATATGTATGTATATATAAATAGTTTTCAAAACTATTAATCGAATAAGGTTTATTTGATAACTTTATTTTATTTAATAAATATTATTTTGAATATTCATTCGAGGACTTATGACTCCGCTCATTTTATTTAATGAATATTATTTTGAATATTCATTCGAGGACTTATGACTCCAATTATTTTATTAAATAATATTCTTTATTTTATTAAAGAATAATGTTTCGATTATTCAAATAAAGATCATACTTTCGTATAAGTATATATTTGGTTAATTATTATCATTTCAAGTATGAGTTTTAAAAATTCTACTTCAACTATTTTTATAAAGATTATCCTTTATGGGAATATTATTTAAACAATAATATTCAGATATTTTTCTAATATATCGGGACTGATTTATTCTATTAAATCGGCATTACTCCAAACATTACATTTTTAAAAATATTTTCGCGTCTTCAAAATGATTTTAAAAAGTTAGAGCGGATCCCAAAACTCGTTTTTAGATTTAAGATCTTCCTTTCGAAGGGGATTCAAATACTCGCTTAAAAATCTGAGGGATCCGGCTCTGTGATGTATTTTTATATTTGTAACAAGGTTGTTGTTTTGATAAAAGGGGTTTTAGATTACTTAACCAACAATCGAGAAGTAAAATTCTTGGAATGAGTTTAATCCATTAACAGGCATCGCCTGGGAAATATCTGTGAGCTTTCCTTTCCAACTAGATACGGCTTCTTGGTGGAGCCGTATCAACAAGTTTCTACTTGGGGAAAGGGGGGACGAGCTTTATGTTTCAGAGTCATGGATTTCATCTGAACTAGGAGTAGCGTAAGTGGTCGAGTGGCGCTGGCTCAGCCTTATTTATTGGCCCAAATGGTCCGGAAGTTCCGCTAAGACGGTCCATTCCTTAGGAGTCCAGCGTTCGGTTGACAAGTAAATCCGACTGTTCTCCTCTACATGTAGAAAATGGTCGGGTTGCACTACTGCGACTGATCATCGTGAGTGGTCTTCCTGGCGCGGCAAACTCCCGTAATGAGTTCATCATCCAGTTGGATATTTCTGCAACACTACCCAGAGCACTTCGAAAGAAAGGCTACGTCTGGGCGATTGTTGAGTGTTGGCAGGGTCGAGTTTTCAAAATGATGTTTTCATCAAATAAAGTCAAATGAAGTATCTCGTAACTTCATTTCATTTTGATGATATTTCAAAGATTGATTCTATATAAGTTTTGTCTTTTAGCTTCATCTATGGGATGAACTATTTATACCTTGAACAGTGGTAGTTCAAGTAGTATTCGGAAAAAAGATATAAGTATATTGGAGTATCTTGTAACTTCATCTTTTCAACTTATATCTGGTTAATGATTATCTTATGCATGACAAAGATTTTCAGAAAAACGTTGAGACAAGGTTAGATATATGAGATCACCTTGCAAAGATATTTTTATACAATTATAAACTGAAACTCTGTGTATATTATGCATGGAAGAGGATTTCCAAGATTTTGAAAAGTATATATACATATATACTGATTATTTTGTGACTTGGTCGCGTTAAGATATCAAACTTGGTTCATTTCTTCTTGACCAAGACTTTCATGAGTACTATGAGAATGCTCATATATTGTAAATTATTATACATATTATTTCGGTGGGCTTATTGCTCACCCTTGCTTTCTTCTTTCATCACACAACAACAGATAGACAAGATGAACATGACCAAGCTCCCAATTCGTGAGCGGATAGGAAATGTTCCGTAGTTTCTGTAGGCGTTGATGCCGCTGTAGCCGAGGTAGGAACTACCAATATGATAAGTTTTCAACTGTTGATGTACCAGACTTATGTATATTTATTAACTGTAATAATGGCAAAGAAAATGTAAATTTATTCAGAAACCCTTTTAAGGTGTAATGGTTTATAATTGTGGAATAAAATGACTTGTGTTACTTTTGGATATTAATCTCTGAGACTATAACTTATGGTGTGTGTGTATATTGTGGGGTCACAGTACGCAGTAGTTGGTTGATTATTAAGATTAAGTATTATTAAAGGAAATGGAACTCGTGAAAACCCGGATCCCCAACCCCGGATTTGGGGGCGTTACATTGGGTCAGAGCATACCCAATCTCACTGTGAGCCAAGAAATCCTGAACAAAGTGAAGTTCTAAAGGAGCTTCATCCTTGTTCAAGATAGCAGAGTAGTTGTTTGGGACAAACTTAGCTCCATTAAAAATAACATCCTTTGGTGCCATTTCTATTGAAAAATCAAGTGAAAATTTTGTGTTTGCAAAGTGTTTGATAAAATGCCTGTAAGATAACGTCAGAAAATAGGAGAGTAAGAATTGTATTATCTTTTATCTCTGATATTTATACTCTGCACATGGTAACGTCTCTTTTGAATTAGAACCGGCAGTTTTTACACTTGGCAGCGTGTAATCAGTCAAAACATAAATAGTGGGCATGGTAAGCATGCAGTAATTATTGCACACATGCACATACCAAAACTAACATGCAACCCACTAACAACTGATATTAGATATATTTAAGATGTCATGTCTAATATGATTTGTGTTTAGTTTTCAGAACTTAACAACATGACATATCAGGACTTACTGAAATCAGAACTTACTGAAGTCAGAACTTAATATCAGAACTTAAGGTGTCAGAAGATACATATCAGTACTTAAGTGCGGGAAGACTTTCAGATAAGGAATGCGACTGATTTACAGGAGAAGATCTGGACTAAAGCAAAAGAAGATATGCATGAAGAGTTAGAGGACTAGAAGACTTGTTGAAGATATCTGATTAATATATTTTAGGAGACAGAATTATATTCCATATCAATTAGAAGTTATCTTGTAACTGTGTACTATATAAACACAACTTAGGGTTTACAGTATGTGTGTTATCATTATCGAGAAACATTATTCATTGTAACCTAGCAGCTCTTAGTGATATTTGTTCATCACTGCGAGAGAACAACAGTTCATATTGTAATAGAGTTTATTGAATATACTTGATCTTTGTTACATACTTGTGTTCAAATCGATTTGATTGTATAAACATTGTATTCAACCCCCTTCTACATTGTCGTGTGACCTAACAAGTGGTATCAGAGTTTTTCTGTTAACACATATACAGTAAAGATCCAAACAATCATGTCTGAAGAAACACAAACCCCAACTAAGCCCACCAAAACTCAAGAAACTCAAAACACTCAAACCCACAGTCGATATGAGACTATTAGAGTTCCCCTACTGAGACCTTCTGAGTATCCATATAGAAAGTAAAGATGGCTATATTTCTAGAAGCTACAGATCCAGAATACCTTGACAGAATTAATGAAGGACCATATAAGCCTACCAAGCTCTCTATTGCAGTTGCTGATCAACCAGCAAAGTCCATACCAAAGAAGAAAGGTAATTACACAGCTGAAGACATCTCATCTATTGCCAAGGATGCAAGGGTAAGGCATTTGCTGCATAGTGCCATTGATAATGTCATGTCAAACAGGGTAATTGGATGGAAGACTGCAAAGGAGATATGGGATGCTTTGGAGACAAGATGCCAGGGAACTGATGCAATCAAAAAGAACAGGAGGACTACACTCACTCAAGAGTATGAGCACTTTGACTCAAAAGCTGATGAGTCATTAACTGACTTATATGACAGGTTTGTCAAACTCTTGAATGATCTGTCACTCGTGGACAAGGAATATGATCTTGAAGATTCAAATCTAAAATTCCTTTTAGCTCTTCCTGAAAATTGGGATTTGAAGTCTACTACCATAAGAGACAACTATGACCTTACTGAAACTACTCTTGATAAAATTTATGGTATGCTCAAGACTTATGAACTTGAGATTGATCAAAGGAGCAAGAGGCATGGAAGAAAGTCAAGGACAGTTGCTCTTAAAGCTGAACAGGAATCTTCTAAATTGGTTGCCGCAAAGAGGGGCAAAGGAAAGGCTCTCATCATAAAGTCTGATTCAGAGTCATCATATTCTGATGATGATGATTCAGAAACTGAAAGTTTACCTGAAATGGATGTTGATGCAGAGATGATGCAACTGTGTGCTCTTATGGTGAAGGGTATCACAAAGATAGACTACAAGAAATTCAGAAAGGGCAAGAAATTTTCCAGGAAAGGTGGAAGTTTTGATAAGAAAGGATTCAGAAAGTCTGAAGGTAAAGGAGGAAAGTCTGACAAAGGAGATAACTCAAATGTCAAATGCTACAATTGTGGTGAAAGAGGCCACATATCTCTTGACTACAAGAAAGGAAAAAGTGACAAAGGCAAGGCACTTGTCACAAAAAAGAAAAGCTGGACAGACACTTCAGATTCTGAAAATGAGGTGAACTATGCCTTGATGGAAAATGCTGATAGCAGTACTGAAGCTGCTTAATTGAAGGTACCTCAAACAACTTATGCTTTTCATACTGATGATATTACTGAGTTGAGATTATATCTTAAAACCATGTCCATTAGTTATAGAGATCAGACTTTAACATGTGAAAGATTAACATCTGAAAATCTTGCTTTTAAATTTAGAAATGAATATTTAGAAAAAGAGTTAGTTTTTCTTCATCAACCTAATAAAGAAAGAGATGATGCTTTGTATGTTAGAGATGAAGTGTTAAAATTGAATGAATCTCTAAAAGCTGAGTTAGAAAAGGAAAGAGAGATTATCAAAACATGGACTAACTCTGGCAGAACAACTTAGAATTTACTAAGTAGTGGAAACTGGAAAGAGGGCTTAGGTTATGGAGATGATAAAAGTGAAAATGGAACTGTGCAAATTGAGCCAATTGTTGTTAAATGGACTGCTAAGCCAAAGGTAAACCTGTTAAGTTTGTAGCAAACACTGTAAAGTCTGATTCTGAAAAGATGAAAGAATCTAGGACATAAGTCAAAGAAAAGTCAACTTCTGACAAATTAAAACAGGATAAACTAGCTGAAGTAAACATAGGCTTAATGACTAAGAAGCAGCTTAAGCATAAACTGAAAGAGATTAGAAATGTAAACAAGGTAAAGGAAGCTAGGAAAAATAAGAATGGAAAGGAAGGTGTGAATAAAAGCAATAATTATATGCCTGTTCCTAATGCTCCTAGAAAGAAATGTTACAACTGTGGAAACTCTAACTATCTTGCTTCTTTTTGCAGGAAAAATAAAGATATAAACTCTTTACCTCCTAGATCAGGAGTTAAGAGTCAGTCTATTAGGTTTAAACCACAAAATCCTTGTTTTCATTGTGGTAGTTTATGGCATTCCATTTATACTTGTAAGGAATATCATAGTTTGTACTATGATTATTATCAAATAAAACCTTCTTTGAAGAAAGTTAGTTTAATTCCTTCTAGTGTAAAGTCTGATGCAAAGTCTGATATAAATTCTGATAAACAGCATGTTAGCATTAACTCTGAAATTAAATCTGCTGCAAATGCTAACAAACGTAAAAATGCCAAAGGATCCAACCAAGTATGGGTCCTTAAAACTAACCAATAGTGGTCTTTGTGATTGCAGGGCAACAGGAAAAACATCATAGTTCTGGACAGTGGATGTTCAGGACATATGAATGGAAATAAAGCCTTGCTATCAGACTTTATGGAGAAAGCTGGCCCAAGAGTTTCTTATGGAGATGGTAACATGGGAAAAACTCTGGGATATGGCAATATCAATCTTGGGAATGTCATCATTGAAGCAGTAGTTCTTGTCTCAAGACTTAAACACAATCTGCTAAGTGTGAGTCAAATCTGTGACAGGGGTTATCATGTGGATTCCTTTGAAGAACACTGTGAAGTTATAAGCAATTCTACAGGCAAAGTGGTTCTTAAAGGTTACAGACATGGTAACATATATGAAGCCAGACTTTCAACAAGTTCTGATGGTTCTGCAATATATCTGTTGAGTAGAGCATCAATTGAAGAAAGCTGGAATTGGCACAAAAAACTCCCTCATTTAAATTTCAACAACATAAATGAGCTAGTAAAGAAAGATCTTGTGAGAGGACTGCCAAAATCAGTATTTGCTCCTGATGGCCTTTGTGATTCATGTCAAAAGGCAAAACAAAGAAAATCTTCATTCAAGAGCAAAAATGAAACCGCAATTCTTGAGCCTTATCACTTACTGCATGTTGATCTATTTGGTCTAGTAAATGTCATGTCAATTGCAAAGAAGAAATATGCTATGGTTATAGTGGATGAGTTCACAAGATACACTTGGGTGTATTTTTTGCACAAGAAGAATGAAACTGCATCTACTCTAACTGATCATGTCAGACAACTGGATAAGTTGGTCAAAGATTCTGTTAAAATAATAAGAAGTGATAATAGCACTGAGTTCAAGAATTCAATCATGGAAGAGTTCTGTAAAGAGCATGGAATTAAGCAGGAATTTTCTGCACCTGGAACTCCACAACAAAATGGAGTTGTAGAAAGAAATAACAGGACTCTCATTGAAGTTGCACGAACTATGCTTGATGAAGCAAAGCTGCCAACCTACTTTTGGGTTGAAGCTGTGCAGACTGCTTATTTTACACAGAATGCTACATTCATAACCAAGCATTGAAAAACACCATATGAGATGGTGAAGAAAAAGAAGCCAAATCTAAAATACTTTCATGTATTTGAATGTAAGTATTTTTTTCTTAAGACTCATCCTGAATAGCTGTCAAAATTTGATCTAAAAGCTGATGAAGGAATTTTTGTTGGATATCCACTTTCCATAAAAGCCTTCAGAGTCTACAATTTAAGAACAAGGGTTGTCATGGAATCTATCAATGCAACTTTTGATGATAAAAAGATTACTGGACTTGAAGATTTCAATGATCATGATCAGCTGAGATTTGAAAGTGAAGATTTAAATTCTGATTCTGTAAATTCTGATGGCTTAAATCTTGTTCCTGTAAATTCTGACGGGTTAAATTCTGATATCATTGAAACTGTGGTAACTACTCCAAGGGAAAATGCACCTGTTCAGGGGGAGCAAGCTGAAGATCCTACCACAACTCAAGACTCTCAAGAAGCATCAGAACCTGTCTATTATTCCCAAGGAACTAACAATGAGATTTACAGAAGGGGGGTTGAATGTAAATCTCAAAACTTTTTCAAGTTTTGAGCAGTTTCAAAGGCTAAGTGTTTTGATGAATAGTTGTGTGTGAATTGCTTTGAGCAGGTGCAGACAGATATGTATTCAAGACACAAATGTAAAGAACACAAAGGCTTTAAAAACTTTTCTGGTGGATTTGTTGTTCCACCAGAGATGTGTATTTCAGAAAATCTGTGATTCAAAAGAATTGATCACAGTTGCGTCCTAGTACAAACTAGATGATTTTCTCTCTATGTTTTTTTAAACAACTCTGGAAAATTCACCATCTAATTACTAGCTGCAACTTGGTTTTTATATCATGAAGATTACAAGTGAAGACAAAAGCACAAATACAATTAAAAAGATTCTTCACATGTTTCTTCTTCATTTCTCTATACAATGCAATCTAGGATATACTGTGAATCTTTGAATACTTCCTTGTTTGCACCAGAATGGAAATGCTGCATTTTCTTGATTCCTCCAAGAGGCTACCACATTCCAATTGTCTCTGTCAACCCATATGCCTCTGTCAGCTTATGAATTGTCACTGTCAACTGCTATTGAACTTAGCATCCGTTGAAGCTTTCATCCATTGATGGCTTTATCCGTTGATGCTTTATCAGTTGAAGCTTTATCCGTTGATGCATTAGCAGTTGAAGCTTTATCCGTTGATGCACTCATCCGTTGATGGATGTTATCCGTTGAAGCTTTAGAGACATCCGTTGAAGCTTTGTTTCTCATCCGTTGAAGGCCTTTAATTTATCCGTTGATACTACTTCACTTATACAAAATTACAAGGCATGAAATATTTACAATTAGCCCTCCTATTTGCATATCCACTAGTAGTCAACATGACTTATAATTTCCCACAACATTTAAGAATTATAGCTTAAATACAGAAACTGAAATGTGCTACAATACTAAACTTATTTCTAAGTAAAGCTACTCCATCAATGGATAGCCAGAGTGGTCTTATCCGTTGAGGCTACAAACACTAGATTTTTACTTAAGTGTTTTGTTTAACTTATCATCAAACTAATACACATATCCCTAACAATCTCCCCCTATTTATGTCTACTAGAATTGTAGGCATAAATTTGGGTTTAACTTGATGATAACAAACACTTAACATATATATGAACTGAAATCAAGTAGAAATTCAAAAGTGCTGCAAAAGTGTATGTACTGAGATAGAATTGAAGAATTACATTGTTTTCAAGGATGCTCCTTTAGGCTGAGCAAATTATTTTCTTTTCCTTTGATCCCTTGTTTTCTTCCCTAGCCTCCTGTCATTTTCCTCTACTTGGAGTTGGAGTTATCTGTAGAATTCAGCTTCAACTTCTTCACTGATATCCAACTTAGATTGCATGTCCTTGAGAGTTTCATTACTGGCAATTTTAAGCTGGTTTTCAAGTCTGAAAAATCTTCTGACTCCTTTATTGTCTCTGAACTCCATCAGCCAATGAGGTGATTTATGAACTGCAATACCATGCTCAGGGATGAGTAATGTTCTAGGCAAGGAATTAGACTCCCACCAAGTTTTCCTTATGCTGGCAATCTTGTTGAGAATCTCAGTTTTGGCAGTTGTGGTAAAGCCAGAATCCCTTTTGATAGCTGAGTAAACTCTAACCAAGGTAGAATAGCCTTCATTCAGAATTCTTTGAAGAGGCCAAGTCCTTTCCTCACTTCCTTTATATTTGAACACTAGCCTTTCTGGGAGCTGTTTGTATGCACTTATTCCCCTTACTTCCTCCAGCTCATCCAGATAGAGTTTAATATCTGTAAACTCCTTTATGTCACAAATATGAACATAATCATCCTTTGAGGCTTGTGGTTTAGGCTTAGGTTTATATTTCTGAGTGAATTTACTTGAGGTTAGGGGAGGTGTGGATTTGGATTTTCTTTTCAGTTTCTTTGGTGGTGGAGAGGTAGTTAAGAAGGTAGGCAAGTTGATGGTGTCCCAATCAATAGGTTCCTCTTTAGAGATGATTGGTTCACCATGGACATTTATACTAGGATCAACAACAAAAGGTTCAGGAATGGAAGGTAGTGGTTTAGATTTTGATTGGGTTTCTTCAGTATCATCTCCACTCTTCCTTTTTGCATTGGCCTTCTTTCTGTTCCCTTTCTGCCATTCCTTTCTTTCCTCCACACTCTCACCAACCACATTCCCCATATCCACATTTCTGCTTTCAATCTTGTCTTCTTCACTCTTGTCTTCAATCTTCTTCCTTTCTTCAGTCTGACTTGACTCTAGCTGTTTTTCAAACTTTGCTTGTGCTCTTTTGTCAGCCTTCGGCTTTTTAGCTTCTTCCTTTAACCTCATGGTTTCTTCCCTCTTGGCTTTTGAGAATTTAGGATGTCACGCCCTCCAAACCCGGGTCAGAAGTTTGGGGCCCAAAACACATACACACACCATATTTAAACCTGTTTATGAATATTATTATATGCAATGACCCTACTTACCACAATCAAGGATCGCAACAGTTTAAAGTATGTCCAAAGCCACAACCTTATTTATTATAAATGTACCAAATCCCAAATTTATTTATCTTACCTTTGAAGTCAAACTTTATTACAAATTTTTAGCTCACACTAAACCACACAACTCCCGCTAGCTCATTCCACTTCAACCTGTAAACCTAGATGGCACACTCGACTGGGAATCCTCGCCATCACCAAAAATTTTTTTAACTGGAAAAGAACATAAACATATTCGCAAGAGTGAGCTAACGAGATCAGGAAGTCACCATGATAACACTAAGATTTAATAATGATCAACTGAAATGATATAGGGAATCAAGTTTCCTGATAAACAATGAATAGAATTGGATATTCACTTTTATTTTAAAAACCAAGGTTAGGCTGCTGATCAGTCACGCACTAACCCCGAGCAAGGCTCCCAGCTTTGCTCTATATACCGGATCCAAGGCACCCATTGGCCTAATACGACCACGAATCTGGTCTGACCACGAATCTGGTCTGACCACGAATCTGGTCCATATTTAAATACAATCCAATTCCATAGTAATAACATGATAAGAAATGTACTTCAATAAACTGAATCATAAATAACATTTATCTTGAAGCATAAGGTGCTTCACAACACCAGAAAGGTATAACAAGGTCAACAAGAAGCTTGGCTTTCAATTCAAGAAAAGAATCAAAGTGTAGAAGACCAAGGGTGCAAATGTTACAAGGAATGGTCTTCTGTTATACAAGGCACAAAGGTTCATCTGATAAACAATCTCATATCAAAGATCAGTATGTGGTAGATATGTATTTGTGGAGTAGTATCAGATAGGTGTGGTTCGTATTCAAGAATTCGGCAATCAAGGGTTTACAAGAAATCAGGCTCACGGCTCAAGATCAATAAAAAATCAGGGTTTAGGGTTAAGTACTTCAAAGTACTTGCAATATAGAATAGGAATTACTGGGAATAATTGCAACATAATAAAAAGAGTTCAAAAATGTTCACAAGTATATTACAAGAAAGTTCAGGGATACTTGCCTTATTAATTCGCTTTCACTTCACTAACACTTGTCAATTGGTTCCCACTCACTAACCACTTGCTTTCCCTTTCTACATCTTGCTTCCTCTGTTATACATCACATATATTCGTCAACACTATTTCTCAACTCATTCTATTCAATACAAGCTTCTATCTACCCTTCGTTTCACCCAAATCAAACGTACGGATTAAAGTTACAGCAGAAACAGTCAAACAATGCACGACCAATCATTTTATACAGCAATCAGGTCACATATAACACATAGCACGTAAGATATTCAATCCAAATATTTTTTCAAAGAAGATCCGGGGTCAAAATAATTTTCCAGGTATCTAATACGAATTTTTGAACATTTTTCGGAATTAAAATTGGACTCCGAATCATTTTATAATTAAATAATAGGGTTCGAACACCCAAATTTGACTTTAAAATAATTTTATAATAATTATCGAGCCTTGAAAATAATTTAAAATAATATTTTAAAGCTCGAAACTATTTTTCAGAATTTTTTAAATCAATTTTAAATAATTAAATCCAATTATTAAATTAATTAAAATTAATTAATAATTAATTAAATTAATCAATCAATTAATATTAAATTAATCGATTAATTAAAATAATTAAAAACTAATTAATATTAATTAATAAAATAAATCAGATTTATTTTTGAATAGATAAATAATTAAAAATAATTTTTCTGCATTTAAAATAAATAAATAAACATTTTTCTGATTTTTAAAATAATAAAAATATCATTTTTAAAATCAAAATAAACAGAAATCCATAATTTGTAAAGATTTAAATTTCCAGGGAATGAAATATAAATCTGGCCAAACTACAGGGACGTTTCTGTAATTTAACCATCCCGTCGCCGGTTGCCAGCGATCACCATTAACGGCGATCCCAAGCTTGTCCGATCTGCTAAACTACGGTTCCTTAAATCAACTAAAAATTACGAATCGATTCCTGAGAATCTCTTGAATGCATTGGTGGTCATAATTTCCACCCAAAATCAATGAAATTAAAACCCCTAATTTCGAATTAAAAACATTCAAGAACACAAACCCTAGTTCTTCATTGAGGGAATCAAACATCAATTTAAGCATGTTATTGAACTCAGTTTTTGACATATAATATACTAAAATGACCAGGAAGAAAAGATCTACAAGATTATGCCATCAAATCACATTAAAAATATCAAAAAACAAAAATTCCTAATTTAATCCATAAGTAATTCGAATTTAAATAATTAAATCAGAAAAATACCTTGATTTTTGGGCAAAAACAAATGGTTGATTCAGAAAGAGGATTTCGAGAGCTTCATTTTGATATATTGCACGCCCGAATCGGAGTTCGATAACACCTTCGAATCGCGGTTTAATTATGAAGAACACGAAGAACACTTACTACTTTCTCTGGATAATTATAAAAATTTTACTGGTGAAATAATTATATCCGCGAAATAAAACTACTGAAAGGGCTATTTATAGAGGAAATTTTGAGAATATTCATTGAATATACTTTGGAATATTCCTTGAATATACTTTTGGATAGAATATTCCCTGAATATGCTTTGGAATATTCCTTGAATATACTTTTGGATAGAATATTCCCTGAATATGCTTTGTAATATTCCTTGAATATACTTTTGGATAAACACTATCATGTTTTGGATAAGAACTATCCTGTTTTGGATAAGCACTATCATGTTTTGGATAAACGTCATCCTATTTCGGATAATTATAAAAAACCGGGCTTTTATAAAACGATTGTACGGAGATAATGTTATCGAAAAGGGTTAGCGTATCGAAAATATCGCGCCGGGCCGCGCACGGGTCAAACCGTAATCCGGATCGAAAAAGTCAAAACATGGAAAATGTCCGAAATTACCAGATTAGGTTAGGAAGGAGTTTTTAGAAGAGTTTCGGGTTGTAAAAACGTAAAAACGGTTGAGGTTGGACGATTCCCGGCTTTATAAAATAATTTTGTAAATATTCAGAAAATAGTTAATAAATTCATAAATCAATATAAAATCATATAATACTCCAAAAATTACCAGAAAATACCTTAATTATCTATATTTTATTCTGGACATGATAAAATTAACATACCTAGACTTTACCACATATGAACATTCAAATAATATCACCAAGCATCAAATAATTCACCAAAAATCACATAATAATCACATAATAATCATTTATTGATAAAATAATTACACGTCATGTCCCGAATATTACATCCTCCCCCACTTAAAAGGATTATGTCCTCAGAATCGCACTAAGTATCAGATAATGATATATTCCAGTATATCACTTCCCTTTTCTCAGGTTGACCTCTCAACCTTACAACTTTTCATAAAACATTTACTCGCAGTATTACCCATTACTCAACAGCCTCTCGCTGACCTCATATTCTGTTAGTTGCTCCTATAACCCAACTCAAGTCTCCATTTTATACATAATGGGGCTTAATTACTTTTCGTGATTATACATATATAAACACCCTATGAACCATGTATACGTGTGGTGGTGAAGCCAACTAACTTACACTTATATTCTCTATTTTACTGTTTCCAAAAGGACCAACATAACGTCTATTAATTTTCTTTTCTTTCTAATTCTAGAAGTTCGTGCTTCTGAACGTTTCCAATAGTGACTGGTCGCTGAATCTCATTCCCACATGTTTCTCTGTTTAATTCAACTAGTTTGTAATCGCTTCCAACCGCATTCGAGGCTGTTTAGTCATTCTCTTAATCTTCTCGTCCATCTGCGAATAATGTACTGAAACCAGGGCGTATTCGATTTCTGATGCTCTCGTAATTACATTAGAGTAAAATTAACGAGAAAATTACGATGGGATAAGATTGGCGCATAGCTGTAACATCATACCTTAATTTCCTTGAATCACAATCGAGTAAATTTGCCGAGTGAAATTCTCTTACTACTTAGAAGAAAGTATACTAATCTGGAGGCATCACCAGCATATTCTAATTCTTATTATCATTTTTGGTTTTAGGTAGTTCTCATATGAACTGACTGCAATGCTCTTCCTTGACGTCTAGTAACATATAATGCTTATTCTTCCTTTGTGCCACACTATCGGAAAGTCTTCCTTGACATCCATGTCTCGTATCATCTTCTCGAAGTAGCTTGAATCCCTTGCATTATCGTAGCCAAATTTCTATCTTTTAGTTCTTCCTTACTTATTGCTCGTTCATCTAGGAGTGGTATATACTATTCCGGTTTAACATAATTCCTTGCATTCTGAATACTCATGTTAGTTCTCAAATCAGATAATATAGATCATTTATAATCAATTTCTGGATCTGATGACGTATCACCCTTTCTTCAAGCAGCGATTATTCTACTTATTAGACAACTTTGGTTCTCAGGCAACTTCACTATGACGTTTCCTAACGAAATGTATCCATCCAGTCTTTGATGTCCTGCCTTAGCTCTTGGGTAGGTCTAACATTAATATACATGTTTCCTCCCCATTTTATCTTTATATCTGGTCACTAGATATCTTCTTTAGGCCTCAGTACTTGATCATGCTCCTGGGATGCATTCTCTATCTCCATTTGCCAATGCTTCCTAAATTTTTCACCGTACTTCTGTCCCTCATGATACCTATATCTTACCGATAAATTTTCTTTATCATCCTTTTGATTTCACTTTCTATCCTATTTTTGTCCTTCATTCTCATAGCTCATTCACAACCGAACTCCTGATATTAATATTTATTTTGATGTCACATCAAATTAGATATCAATACGAACTTTGATGCTCACAACATCCCATACTGAAGTAAATATCAATCATTTATATTAATACCACTTTTGATATTTAACAACAACCTAAGTATCAATATCAATCAAAAACTGAACTAAAACTGTAGTTCACCTTTTATTCAAAACAGAAATACTTGATAACCCATTTATTGTATGATTATCAAAAAAACAAGACGCCCTTGATAAAACTTTATTGTAGATGATATAATCTTTTTGATGGGTTAATAAAATCCATATTGGTGTAGGTACAAACCTCTTCTTGATTCCATCTCCCTTCTTCCTTTTCTTCCTTCCTTCTCTTTGCTCTTTGCTCTATTTTAAATTTTTCATTCCTAACAACATCCTTCTCTCCTGTCCATACAAATAAATTTCTATCTCTCTTATTTAGTACTAAGGGCATACTCATCCAACTAAAGCCTTGCACGCTTGCAGCAACTTCCGAACTCTACTGGTGTCCTTACCTCCCCCAAATTCCTCATTGCTTTGATTTTGGATTTGAAAGTCACATCAAAATTTGACTTAATCTAATTGGAATCGATTTCCATCTAACTGACCATTAATTGGTAAAATTAACCAATTAACTCATTTAATTGATCAATTACACCAAGTGATGACTATCTAAATTAAATCAAAGACCAATTATATATAGTCGGATTGGCTGTGACAACCTCTTTCAAAAACCGAGATCACAATCATTTGGAATATTAACATGAATATTGATAACACACGGAAGTATACTTTCTATCGTTAAAAGTAGGGTATTTTCCGAAAATTTGGGCAGCATCTCCTTTATACTATTGACTACCAGTCGGATTCAAGCCGACACCAACAATCAATCAATCAACTCACAAGTAGACCAATCAACTTCCATCTTTTAAACTCACCATTTCACCATCACATATAATACTAGCCAGTACAACTCATATTTTAGTTTAACTTAAGATTATAGCGAACAATCCTTATTATATCATATCATTTCTCATATCCTTTGATTATAAATGAATGTCACTACTGAGTACTATTACAAATTATTCTAAAATTTCTTCCGGTTCATGTTTCTTTTCAAGCTCTCTCTCTAAAAAATTCGTCTATCCTCGACAAACTCGTTCTTATTAGTTAACTCGTTCAACTTCTAATAACCAACACATGGTCTCAACCAATATTCTCATAATCTTGTGAATGAATTCCTTTCGCTTAAAAGCATCACTTCTTAAAAATCCTTACAGTTGAATTACCATATCTTCATCTTTACAATGTATTAATCGATTATCTGGTTATTATTAAGAATTTCTTCAATCGCTTCTGCTGTCTAATCAATCATTTGCCTTATCCAATATACACAACTTTACTTTCTTATTCCTCTATTTAATTTTCTCATACGGTTCGCTAACTACTTCAAGTCACGCCCACATCTCATATTTGCAACGTATCATGTATACAGGTTTTTCCGCGATTTGATGTCCTCGTAACAACCACGTCGTTGGTATAAGGGTTCTTCTCTACACGCAAATGTCCACCATTATCGGCTTGCAACTATCCACACTTATCATATAACTTCATCGGCTACACAGTTCTATTTCACTTCTTTTTAAAATATTCAAGGAATAGACCTTACGCAAGAAGAAATTGTGTATATGATTCTGATTGGAAACTTTTTGTAAGGGATAATAGTACAAGAAAACAATCGAAAGGATTCATAAATCAAGAAATCAATATTGAAGAAGAAAGACTGAATGATGATTTAGATATGAGTGAGACAACCATATGTGTACTCAAGATGGCCAGTCTTTCATATTATATGGCATACAATGTAACACCCCCAAATCCGAGGTCGGGGATCCGGGTTGTCATGAGTTCCATTTCCCTTAATAACACCCAATCTTAATAATTACTCAACTACTCTGTACTGTGACCCCACAATAAACACACACACCACACATTATAGTCTCAGAGATGGACATCCAAAAATAACCACAAGTCATTTTATTCTACAATTATCTGTCAATACACCTTAAAAGGTTTTCTGAATAAATTTACATTTCTTTGCCATTATTACAATTCATAAATATACATAAATCTGGTACATTAGAAGTTGAAAGCCTAGCCTATTGGTAGCTCCTACCTCAGCTACGGCGGCATCAATGCTTCTAGAAAACTGCGGAACGTCTCCTAATCGCTTGCGAATCGGGAGCTTGGTCCTGTTCATCCTTTCTATCTGTTGTTGTGTGATAAAAGAAGAAAGCAAGGGTGAGCAGCAAGCCCACCAAAATAATATGTATAATGATTAATAGTATATGAGCCTTCTCTTAGTACTCATGAAAGTCTTGGTCAAAAGAAATGAACCAAGTTGATATCTTAATGCGATGAAGTCGCAAAATATTCAGTATATATATACATATATACTTTTCAAAATATTGGAAGTCCTCTTCCATGCACAATATACACAAAGTCCCAGTGTATAACTGTATATATAAAAAAATATCGTTGCAAGGTGATCTCATATATCTAACCTTGTCTCAACGTTTTTCTGAAAATCTTTGTCATTCATAAGACAATTATTAATTAGATATAAGTTTAAAAGATGAGGTTACAAGATACCCCAATATACTTATATCCTTCCCAAATACTACTTGAACTACCACCGTTCAAGTTATAATTAGCTTCAAAAGTTCATCACATAGATGAGACTATAAGACAAGATTTGAATAGATTAAATCTTTAAAATATTATCAAAATAAAATGAAGTTACGAGATACTTCATTTGATGTAAACATCATTTTGAAAACTTGACCCTGCCAACACTCAACAATCGCCCAACCGTAGCCTTTCTATCGAAGTGCTCTGGGTAGTGTTGCAGAAATTATCCAATTGGATGATGAACTCATTACGGGAGTTTGCCGCGCCAGGAAGACCACTTACGATGATCAGTCGTAGTAGTACAACCCCACCATTTTCTACATGTAGAGGAGAACCTGTCGGATTTACTTGTCAACCGAACACTGAACTCCTAAGGAATGGACCGCCTTAGCGGAACTTCCAGGCCAATTGGGCCAATATAATAAGGCTGGGCCGGCGCTACTCGGCCACTTACGCCACTCCTAGTTCAGATGAATTCCATGACTCTGAAACGTAAGGCTCGTCCCCACTTTCCCCAAGTAGAAACTTGTTGATACGGCTCCACCAAGAAGTCGTATCTAGTTGGAAAGGAGAACTCACCGATATTTCCCAGGCGATGCCTGTTAATGGATTAACTTGTTCCAAGAATTTTACTTCCCGAGTGTTGGGTAAGTAATCGATTCATTTAACAAAACAACAACCTTGTTGCGAATATAAAATACACCACAGAGCCGGATCCCTCAGGTTTTGAGCGAGTATTTAAATCCCCTTCGAAAGGAGGATCTTAAATAAATGAGTTTTGGGATCCGCTCTAACTTTTAAAAATCATTTTGAAGACTCGCAAAACATTTTTAAGAATGTTTGGAGTGAAGCTGATTTAATGAAGT
The DNA here is from genome assembly GCF_009905375.1 of Apium graveolens. Taxonomy (NCBI): domain Eukaryota; kingdom Viridiplantae; phylum Streptophyta; class Magnoliopsida; order Apiales; family Apiaceae; genus Apium; species Apium graveolens. Next base: position 189,757,865 of record NC_133650.1, read on the forward strand.
AAATCAGTCCCCAGAATATTTAGAAAATGTCTGAATATTATTATTTAAATAATATTCCCATAAAGTAATCTTTATAAAATAATTGAAGTAGAAGTATTAAAACTTATACTTGAAATGAATAGCAAATAATCAAAGATATACTTATACGAAAGTAATATCTTTATTTGAATAATCAAAATAAGTTTGATTATCGACACCTTATTCTTTAATAAAATAAAGAATATATCTCAGCAAATAATCGGAGTCATAGATCCTCAAATGAATATTCAAATAATATTCAATAAATAAAATAAGCTGAGTCATAATACCTCGAGTGAATATTATAAATAATATTCATTAAATAAAATAAAGGAGTCATAAGTCCTCGAATGAATATTCAAGGTAATATTCATTAATAAAATAAAGTTATAGAATAAACCTTATTCGATTAATATTTCTGAAAAGTATAACCATATATATATATAAAATCTACTCGGGATCCTCGACTCCCGGTTTTAGAAAATGTTTTCACCTTTGAGTCCCTATACTAAGGGTATATGCAAATTACCGCTATCCTCTAGCATAGGTATTATCAACAATTATATATGGAAAGAATACGAAACAGGCATGCATATATATTCCATATCAGCATGCTTCAATATATCGCAAAATTTGCTAATTAACCAACATGCATCTATCACAAGATAATGCATATACATATATACATCACAACAACAGTATAACGGGTAGAAAACTTGCCTGAGCGACTGGGGGTTACGAATGGCTCGGGACGAGTCTGGTAACCTATAAACAACAAGTAAGTTGGAATTAAACCAAAGTCACTTGTAAATCTATACTTTAACTAACTTAGACTCTAACGCTTGCTTTGCGCTCACTGATTCGCTTAAGTCACTCGGGTACCCTCGGCTCCACTATTTTTAATAATTTAACCTTTACGAGTTTTAAAGCGATTCCTTCGCGAGTGTCTTACCAACTGCCTAACACACTTACCATAAATGTTTCATACATTAATTAACCCTTTTTGGTCTTTAACCTATGTTTCAAAGTAAGGCGAGGGGAAAAGTTTCGTTCGCGAAACGCCGTTACATGAAACGGTCGTTTCTCCTAAACCGTGCATCGGAATCGAACAAACTACATATCAAAACGAAGCTCGTAACATGAGCTATCTAAACATGGCAGTGGTCATAATCTAGCAGGGGGTTCTCGGGTCCTAATGCTATGCACAAAAACAGTCCAAAGAAAATCGGACGTTACGACGGCTATGTTTACGCGATTACCAATATTTATACCACTCCAATTCTTTACCAATTCCCTACAAACCACCCAACCATCATCAATACATCAAACACAACTTATATCAAGGCAAAGTCAGTCCATAATCTCAAGGTTTTCCAACTTATTCAACCGCAAACATGATCTACTAACCATAACTTAAGATTCATTAACCATTAACCAAGATTCATATCCAAAATCACCACAAATCCAACCAAACTATCTAACATACATGGATCTTGCTATACATACATGGATATTTCTATATATACATTAATCCATCCATGAACTCATCAAAACTCAAAGTTCAAACTATAAGTTAAAGGTGAAAGTTGTTTATACCTCCTTGAAGCTTCCTAACACAACCCAAGAGCTTTGAATGCCTAAAAGAACCTTGATCCTTGCTTGTATAACCTTAATCTTTCATAAAAATTCAAGAAAACTAAAGTTATTTCTTGAAGGTTACTATTCACCATCTTCTTCCTTGATTTATTGGAAGAGATTGTGAAGGAATTAGGAGCTTAAACTTATAGCATATCCATATCTATGTACAAGGAAGCTTAGATAATTACCTTGTGATTTAACAATGCTTGGAACTTGATTTTTGAAATTCTTGCCCTTGAAAAAGATGAAAAGCCGAGAGCAAGATGATGAGAATGAAATGATTTTGTGTTTTTTGATTTGTTTGGCTTAGCTTGGTTGTTTTTTGTTTTGTTTTTGGTTAATTACCTTAATAACCTTATATTTGTGTGGTTATAAATCAACCACACCTCCTCCTTCCCTATGTCATGCTTACATCACATTGCTATGTCATCCTCCCTTCCTTGTCCTCTTCTCATTGGTTGGGTGACATCACTTCCTCTAATCCCTTTGCTTAACTTCCTAATTGTTTGCCTAATGACCGCTGATCTGTTATACGGTTCGCTTAACTTTCGTTTTCGTTTATCGTTTGAGGGATCATACCCGGGATCTTATTACTTAGGTTCCCTTAACCTTTCTCAATATATTATATATCTTTTATGATCCTCTCCTATAATCCTTTAATTTAAATCCTTTTTATCCTGTTACCTTATACTCAATTCTCTCCGTATCTAGTGGATTTCCGGGAAAAATCAAAGTGTTCGGATTTGGATTCTGACGATCTTTACATACACTTATATCCCATATAAAGTACTAATAAAATCTCAGAATATCCACATCAGAACCCCTACATAGTGTGGCATGAAAAGTTTTCTCATTCAGCAAAAACACTATTCATAAGGGTTTCAAAAATTTTCCAAAAATTGGGGTTATTACATACAACACATGATTAGGTGGCGTCCCACCAGACTCTTTGTCATTTCGACAAAGCGTCACACCATAACACTACTTGTCTCGATCAGAAAGCAATATTTTGAAGGAAGAATGATTTGAAAGGGATTCAACAATTTTCTGGTCACCTTATAGAGCTGATCATGAAAGAGGTTCATACTTTATTCAAGATTCATAAGAATATATATGGTTTTATAGAAAAATGATATCATTGGCCGTCATCCACATTACCTTTGTTTACAGTTTCAACGCTTGTCCAACCGATAGGTCTCATTCCAAGCCATATATCAACTTTAAAAAGTTCTCAGAAAGGCTTCCTTAAATCGATTATTAAGATAATTTCCCCTTTTATTAGGTCTTGTATCGTTAGCGTCATACTTCCATGTTCAATATTCCTATAATTTGACCCTATTTGCATTCTTTATGAGATTTACAATCACAACTTCCAAATTTCCGCTTACACTATAGATCATATCCACTTCCTTGCTAATAACATTCTTCCTTTAGAAAGTCTGGAGATTCCCTTAATCTCTTTGCTCGTACTCGGCTTCTCGTGAATCGACATATTCTTCGAACTCTAATCATCTCAGAACTTGAATAGACAGCTTCTCCGTACATTGGTACTGTTGTTAAACTTATCGAACAATATGTGCACTCTTCTGCTAGGAATAATCAAATCTTTTCCATAATAGTGGGTCCACTTAGCCTTCTAAATGAACTATACTAACTTCTAGGACAGGTATTCTCCTGGATAATCTGAATCTTATGACAAACGATAACTCAAGTAGTAGTTTGACAACCAAGTTTTAAAATTTGTTGTGTTCCAAGGACTTTTAGAAAAATATTGTTATGAAAATCTCTTTTTGAAAACTGTTTAAAATTTTGAAAATTATACATCTGATTGTCATTACTATCTGAGTTGGTTGTCATCCTTCACTACCAAGTATCAAATTAGGGAAACACTCAGGTAACAGCCCATTCATTTCCATATACCTTCTATCCCTTATTGGGTCCATTTTACCTTCATTGATCGACAAAAACTCCAATTACTGTTGCATACTATCTTATTCATAACTTCACTTCTGGTCTTCCATACTGGTAATATTCCCATCATCATCTTTTACAATTACTAAGTATAACAAATCTATTCAGTGATCATCAGATTTATTTTATAACACAAGGTCGATCACATTACTTCTACACATATCATGCTAAGGCATAACATCATCTAATTCTAAGAAAACTCTCAATCTCCAATCCTCTCAAATTTCTTTAGAAATCCATCTAGCTCACTTCACAGGATAATCATGGGTAGCATACTCATTAGCAGCTCTATATAGCCTGGTAGCAGTTATCATTCGGAATAACTAAATTTTCTCTCTAGGTTTCTTCTTACCCTTCTTAATTTCTTGTATATTCACCATATGCTGTAGCTCTCAAATTTATCCTCATAGGTGTTATTACTTCATAAGACGGGTTTTAAAACTGATGGTATAGAACAAGGTGTAGGGGAGACAGAAAAGATGCACCCACAGTTAAATATCCGGTAGAACCAGAATCAACATGTGGGGGACTCTCGGATAGGTAGTCTCGCATCAGGGGATGAGATAAGAACTTGAAAAGGTGCAACTGCCGCAATAGAATGTGACATGGATAACACCAGTGGATGAGCAAGGTGTGGATCAACTGACGGTCCTCCAACTGACGGCTCCGAGTGATCAGATGGTACCGAAATAAAAGAATCTGACATTGCCGCTATCTGAAAATCGCGTCGCTAGATAAGGATCTCGAATCTCATCATGGATCACACTAAAACCTACTATTTAATCACACTCAACCTCTCGATGTTCTATTTTTCTATTTTATAATACTACTCTTAACCCTCTACCCATTCCCGTCAATCTAGGCTTGTGACAGTGACTTTAAACCTTAGCTCTGATGACAAACCTGTGACACCCTCCAAACCCGGGTCAGAAGTTTGGGGCCCACAACACATACACACACCATACTTAAACCTGTTTATGAATATTATTATATGCAATGACCCTACTTACCACAATTAAGGATCGCAACAGTTTAAAGTATGTCCACAAGCCATAACCTTATTTATTACAAACGTACCAAATCCCAAATTTATTTATCTTACATTTGAAGTCAAACTTTATTACAAACTTTTAGCTCACACTAAACCACACAACTCCCGCTAGCTCATTCCACTTCAACTTGTAAACCTAGATGGCACACTCGACTGGGGATCCTCGCCATCACCAAATTTCTTTTTAACTGGAAAAGAACATAAACATATTCGCAAGAGTGAGCTAACGAGCTCAGCAAGTCACCATGATAACACTAAGATTTAATAATGATCAACTGAAATGATATAGGGAATCAAGTTTCCTGATAAACAATGATTAGAATTGGATATTCACTTTTATTTTAAAAACCAAGGTTAGGCTGCTGATCAGTCACGCACTAACCCCGAGCAAGGCTCCCAGCTTTGCTCTATATACCGGATCCAAGGCACCCATTGGCCTAATACGACCACGAATCTGGTCTGACCACGAATCTGGTCTATATTTAAAACAATCCAATTCCATAGTAATAACATGATAAGAAATGTACTTCAATAAACTGAATCATAAATAACATTTATCTTGAAGCATAAGGTGCTTCACAACACCAGAAAGGTATAACAAGGTCAACAAGAAGCTTGGCTTTCAATTCAAGAAAAGAATCAAAGTGTAGAAGACCAAGGGTGCAAAGGTTACAAGGAATGGTCTTCTGTTATACAAGGCACAAAGGTTCATCTGATAAACAATCTCATATCAAAGATCAGTATGTGGTAGATATGTATTTGTGGAGTAGTATCAGATAGGTGTGGTTCGTATTCAAGAATTCAGCAATCAAGGGTTTACAAGAAATCAGGCTCACGGCTCAAGATCAATAAAAATCAGGGTTTAGGGTTAAGTACTTCAAAGTAATTGAAATATAGAATAGGAATTACTGGGAATAATTGCAACATAATAAAAAGAGTTCAAAAGTGTTCACAAGTATATTACAAGAAAGTTCAGGGACACTTGCCTTATCAATTCGCTTTCACTTCACTAACACTTGTCAATTGGTTTCCACTCACTAACCACTTGCTTTCCCTTTCTACATCTTGCTTCCTCTGTTATACATCAGATATATTCATCAACACTATTTCTCAACTCATTCTATTCGATACAAGCTTCTATCTACCCTTCGTTTCACCCAAATCAGACGTACGGATTAAAAGTTACAGCAGAAACAGTCAAACAATGCATGACCAATCATTTTATACAGCAATCAGGTCACATATAACACATAGCACGTAAGATATTCAATCCAAATATTTTTTCAAAGAAGATTCGGGGTCAAAATAATTTTCCAGGTATCTAATACGAATTTTTGAACATTTTTCGGAATTAAAATTGGACTCCGAATCATTTTATAATTAAATAATAGGGTTCGAACACCCAAATTTGACTTTAAAATAATTTTATAATAATTATCGAGCCTTAAAAATAATTTAAAATAATATTTTAAAGCTCGAAACTATTTTTCAGAATTTTTTAAATCAATTTTAAATAATTAAATCCAATTATAAAATTTATTAAAATTAATTAATAATTAAATAAATTAATCAATCAATTAATATTAAATTAATCGATTAATTAAAATAATTAAAAACTAATTAATATTAATTAATAAAATAAAACAAATTTATTTTTGAATAGATAAATAATTAAAAATAATTTTTCTACATTTAAAATAAATAAATAAACATTTTTCTGATTTTTAATATAATAAAAATATCATTTTTAAAATCAAAATAAACAGAAATCCATAATTTGTAAAGATTTAAATTTCCAGCGACTGAAATATAAATCTGGCCAAACAACAGGGACGTTTCTGTAATTTAACCATCCCGTCATCGGTTGCCGGCGATCGCCATTAACGGCGATCCCGAGCTTTTCCGATCTGCTAAACTACGGTTCCTTAAATCAACTAAAAACTACGAATTGATTCCTCAGAATCTCATGAATGCATTGGTGGTCATAATTTCCACCCAGAATCAATGAAATTAAAACGCCTAATTTCGAATTAAAAACATTCAAGAACACAAACCCTAGTTCTTCATTCAGAGAATCAAACATCAATTTAAGCATGTTATTGAACTCAGTTTTTGACATATAATATACTAAAATGACCAGGAAGAAAAGATCTACAGGATTATGCCATCAAATCACATCAAAAATATCAAAAAACAAAAATTCCTAATTTAATCCATAAGTAATTCGAATTTAAATAATTAAATCAGAAAAATACCTTGATTTTTGGGCAAAAACAAATGGTTGATTCAAAAAGAGGATTTCGAGAGCTTCATTTTGATATATTGCACGCCCGAATCGGTGATAGGGATAAATAAATTATGCTTGTATAATTAAATACTGCATTAATTGTACAAGCTTTGGGCTGCTAGGCCCAATAAAAAGATATATGATACTCAGACCAGAAAGGTTAAGCCTGATGGACCAGATCAGGCCTGATGGAATAAAAAAGGCCCAAAAGCCCTGATTATTAATTAATTTCGTAATTAATTAATAAGGGACAAATCAGATGTTGAAAAGAGTCCCGATAAGGATATAAATCCTTGGAGATTAGCCTCAAGGGGACCTAAAAGGATAAGGAATCAGTTTCCTACTATCTAGGACTCCAAAGTCCATACTAATTATAAGACTTGCCCACCAAGTCTCCTATACCAAGTCCAATTCAAGGACTCCCAACATCTATATAAGGGGTCTCACCCCCACCAATCAGAACTACGTTTTTTGGCTTGATTCTCTAATTCACAGAGATACGTAGGCATCTCGTAAAGGCAGATTGAGTCACGAAACACGAGAGCAGCCATTAAAGGCCTTGAGCTCCCGAATCTTAGTATTAAATACAGCAAGTAATAACCTTAGTTTTTTATCCACAACATTTGGCGCCGTCTGTGGGAAACACAACAACAACCATGGCGAGAACACGGAGAACAATTGGAGCTCTAGAGGAAGGAACACCATTAGAGACAACCCAGGTAATTTCATCAACCGTGGAGGTTCCTCCCCATTCAACTTATGCATCTACTCAGGAGGAAGCCCAGACAGGGGTAACTCAACCCCAGCTACAAGGGACAACTCCCCCGATTCAAGGTACGAATCCTCAAGTTCAACAAATACATATACCTGTGAATTCTCGACCCGTCGGGTATGAATATTCAACTATTGTTACTACTAACCCCCCTTATGGGATGCCCCTTCACCCTGAGGTTGGAGGAAGCGGATATGCTGGGCGAAGCGAAGCACGAGGGCGGTCGCCCCCCTATATACGAGGTTTGGATCCTATCCCTGAGGATCGGGAATTTTCTGGTCCATACACTGAGAGAGACTCCGAATCTTCGGATGATGAAGTGGCCCCGAGAAGGAGGCGTCCTGGAAAAGAGCCAATGGCCGATGGAAGGCAACGCCCCCAAAGCACCCCAGGGGCGAATCCCCAAGAAGTGTAGGAAAAGATCAGGGCTCATGAGGCTGAAATCCAAAGGCTGAGGCGTGATTTGGAGGCTCACCAAGCCACCAGACCCCACATACCTCCTAGGGGGAGAAATCCTCCTCCTATCATAGACCTGGATGGTCCGGTAAGAAGAAGGGCTGCTGTCCCAAGAACTGATCCAAGCAATCTCCTTCCCCTTGGAGATCCTGATGATCCAACTCCACCCTTCACAGAAGAGATAATGAATGCCCATATCTCAAGGAAATTCAAGATGCCCACTATCAAAGCCTATGATGGCACGGGAGACCCCGCTAATCATGTTAGGACATTCTCTAATGCACTGCTGCTGCAACCCGTGAATGATGCTATAAAATGTCGGGCCTTCCCTCAAACCCTGTCGGGTATGGCTCAAAGATGGTACAGTCGCCTACCCCCAAATTCTATTGGATCATTCAGAGAATTAAGTCAGGCTTTTATTAAGCAATTCATCAGTGGAAGAGTCCATGAGAAAAGTTCAGCATCTCTTATGAGTCTTGTGCAGGGAGCTAAGGAATCCTTAAGAGATTACCTGAATCGTTTTACAAAGGAGGCTTTAAAAGTCCCAGACCTTGATGATAAGGTAGCCATGATAACACTGCAACAAGGAACTAGGGATGAGTTTTTCAAGATGTCTTTGGCCAAACGACCCCCTGAGAGCATGTTGCAGCTCCAAGAGAGGGCAGGGAAGTATATCAAGGTTGAAGAAAGTATGAGGAAGACCATAGTAAGTAATGAGCCCACTGGAGGCAAGAAACGAAAAACTGATTTGGAGTATATCGCTAAGGACAAATATTCTAGAACCGAACAAAACCCTGATTCAACCCCCAAGAAGGGAGGACCTGGGCAAAAGTTCACTGAATACGCTAAGCTGAATGCTCCCAGAAGTCAGATTTTGATGGAGATTGAGAAAGACAGAGATATTCGCTGGCCTAAGCCCTTGAAGGCTGATCCCGCCAAGCTAGATAAGGGCAAGTATTGCAGGTTTCACAAAGATGTTGGCCATGACACCGATGAGTGTAGGCAATTGAAAGATGAAATTGAGTTTTTGATTCGAAAAGGAAGATTGAACAAGTATACTGGAGATGGAGGGGACAGAAATAATAATGGAAGGAAGAACTTTGAAGATCGTAGGAGGGACCAAGACGATCAGGGGCGAAACACCCAGTCTAGAGGACCAGTTATAAACACCATTTATGGAGGGCTGAGACCTCGAGGGCCTGTGATAAACACGATCTTTGGAGGTCCAACTGCTGCTGGATTGTCCAAAAATTCCAGAAAGGCATATACTAGAGAGGTTATGCATATTGTTGGAGAAGCCCCGAAGAGGGCCAGGACAGAAGTAACATTGGCTTTTGATGATTCTGACCTAGAGGGTGTGAAGTTTCCCCATGACGACCCGCTGGTCATAACACCAATAATAGGAAATAGCCCGGTTAAGAGGGTCCTTGTGGATAATGGTGCTTCTGTGGATATCTTGCTCCACGATACCTTTCTAAGGATGGGGTATAACGACTCCCAGTTAACACCAACCGACATGCCGATATATGGAATTGCTGGAGTAGAATGTCCTGTGGAAGGGATAATCAAATTGCCAACCACCATAGGTACGGAGCCAAGGCAAGCAACGCAGATGCTGGATTTCGTGGTGGTAAAGGCTAGTTCAACTTATAATGCTATCATGGGGAGAACATGGATACATGCCTTCAAGGCAGTCCCCTCTTCCTACCATTCAGTCATGAAGTTTCCCACCCGAAACGGGATTGGAGAAGAGAGAGGAGATCAAAAAATGGCTAGAAGCTGTTATGTGGCCTCTTTGAGGGCAGATGGAGTCGGGGGGCAGGTTCTTCCTATTGAGGATATGGATGTTCGAGAAAATGATGAGAATAGAGGAAGGCCAGCAGAAGAATTGGTTTCGGTTCCTTTAGACCCCGAGAATCCTGAGAGGACGACTTTCATTGGAGCCACATTAGAGGAGCCCCTTAGAGGGAAGTTAGTGAAATTTTTGCAAGAAAATAGTGATGTGTTTGCATGGTCAGCAGCTGATATGCCAGGCATAGACCCGGAGTTAATTACTCACAAGCTAAACGTAGATCCAAGCCGGAAGACAGTGAAACAAAAGAAAAGAAATTTTGCCCCGGAAAGACAAGAGGCTATAAAGCAGGAAGTGGAAAAGCTCTTAGAGGCTGGTTTCATTGAGGAGATTCAATTTCCGGAGTGGTTAGCAAACCCTGTAATGGTGAAGAAGGCTAATGGAAAGTGGAGGATGTGTATAGACTTCACCGATCTGAATGATGCATGCCCCAAAGACTGTTTTCCGCTGCCTAGAATTGATACTTTGATTGATGCCACCGCTGGACATGAGATGCTGAGTTTCATGGATGGGTTTAGCGGATACAACCAGATCAAAATGCATAAGGATGACATTCCAAAGGTATCATTTATCACTGACTTTGGTGTTTATTGTTATCTTGTTATGGCGTTTGGTCTCAAGAATGCAGGAGCCACCTATCAAAGGTTGGTGAATAGAATTTTTAAGGATCTTATTGGTAAGACTATGGAAGTCTATGTTGATGACATGTTAGTCAAGAGTCTAGTAAAGACTGATCATATAGCCCATTTAAGGGAAGCTTTTGAGGTCCTGAGGTACCACAAGATGATGTTGAGTCCGACGAAGTGTGCTTTCGGAGTAGGATCTGGAAAATTCTTGGGATTGATGGTCTCGAAGAGGGGAATTGAGGCAAACCCCGATAAAATAAAGGCAATCCTGGACATGGAACCCCCCAAAACTGTCAAGGATGTTCAGAAGCTCACAGGAAGGGTTGCTGCGTTAGGACGATTCATCTCCAAATCAGGAGACAAGTGCTTGTCATTTTTCAAGTCACTAAAGAACATCAAAGACTTTGTATGGAGTGAGGAAAATCAGAAGGCATTTGAAGAGTTAAAGAAGTATATGGGCCAGGCCCCGTTGTTGGCCAAGCCAGTTCTGAATGAAGTTTTATTCTTGTACTTGGCTGTTTCAGAGAGCGCCTTGAGCGCCGTGTTAGTTAAGGAGGAACTGAAAGTCCAGAAACCCGTATACTATGTCAGCAAAATTTTGCATGGTGCTGAGTTGAATTATTCAGCCATTGAGAAATTCGCTTTAGCCTTGGTAATGGCTTCAAGAAAGCTGCGTCCTTATTTTCAAGCTCACCAAATTGAAGTACTAACAAATCAGCCACTGAGAAATATCATTCACAGTCCCAAGGCAAGTGGGAGACTGATTAAGTGGGCAATAGAGTTGGGAGAGTTCGATCTCAAGTATAAGCCACGTACGGCCATAAAAGCCCAGGCACTAGCTGACTTCGTGGTGGAATGTACCATACCCAACCAAGAAGTCGGGGGGCAGGAAGATACCATACCTCAAGACAAGGGAGTCGACAATGGGGACAAGGAGAAAGAATATTGGGTTCTCTATTTTGATGGAGCATCAAAAACAAATTCCAGTGGAGCAGGGTTGGTTTTGCAAAGCCCTGATGGATTCTTAATTGAGTATGCCATGAAGCTAGACTTCCCAACCACAAACAATGAGGCAGAGTATGAAGCCCTGATTGCTGGCCTTGGTCTAGCTGGGACACTTAGAGTCAAAAACTTAAAGGTCCGTGGAGACTCGAAGTTGATCATATCCCAGATAAAGGGAGAATTTGAGGCAAGGGATGATACGATGGCTAAGTATGCTCGCCTAGTAAGGGCTGTGATGACCCAATTTAATGAATGCCATGTTAAACACATTCCAAGGGAAGAAAATGCTAAAGCAGATGCGCTATCAAAGTTTGCTTCATCTGAGATTGAAGAAAGTTCAGGAAGTGTGTACTTCCGTGTTTTGAAGACACGAAGCATAGATGTTAAGCTTGTGGCTCCCATAGGCTTGGGGACGTCATGGATTGATCCCATCAAGGCTCACATTCAGACCGGTTGGTTGCCAAGCGATGCAATTGAGGCACGGAAGTTAACTGTTCGAGCACTAAGGTACTCTTTGATAGATGGGATTCTGTATAAAAGATCTTTCGTGGTTCCTTACTTGAGGTGTCTCAGGCCCGATGAGGCACGCTTAGCTCTTGAGGAAGTGCATGGAGGTATTTGTGGACAACACTTGGGGGGCAGGGCCTTGGCTCATAAGATAACCCGTTTAGGCTTCTATTGGCCAGAAATGATGGCTGATGCCAAAGAATATGTAAAGAAGTGTGATCGCTGTCAGAAGCATGCACCAGTCGCCAGACAACCCCTCGAGATGTTGACCTCTATCAACTCACCTATTCCCTTTGCTATGTGGGGGATGGATATTCTAGGGCCTTTTCCTATGGCCACAGCACAAAGGAAGTTTCTGATTGTAGCCATTGATTATTTCACCAAGTGGATCGAAGCCAAACCTTTGGCCAAAATCACAACTAAGCAGGTTGCACAATTCCTGTGGGAAAACATTATGTGCCGATATGGAATTCCCCGTATCCTCGTCACTGACAATGGAACACAATTCAACAACGAGGAATTCAAGAAGTATTGCGAAGAAAATGAAATTGAGTTACGGTTCACCTCTGTGGTTCACCCGCAAGCCAATGGGCAAGCGGAGGTAGCAAATCGGATAATCCTGGATGGACTAAAGAAGAGGATCGAAAAGTCAAGAAATAATTGGGTGGATGAGATACTTCCCATATTATGGGCCTATAGGACTACCTGTAGAGTCACGACAGATGCAACTCCTTTCATATTGGCATATGGGGCAGAAGCAGTAGTTCCCGTGGAGATATCACATTCCTCTCCAAGGATTCAGGCTTTTGATGAAAAAGAAAATGAAGAAGGGCAGAAGTTAGCCCTGGATATCAGAAAAAAGCTTCATTCTACTACAACTTAAGGGTTAAAGAGAGGTTTTTTAAACAAGGTGATCTAGTTTTGAGAAAAATAGAGGCTTCTGGTGTCGGACAGAAAGGAAAGCTCGCCCCAAATTGGGAAGGGCCGTACAGAGTCAAGAGCGTTCAGGGTAGAGGAACCTACAAGCTGGAAACTATGGATGGTTTTGAAGTCCCGAGGACCTGGCATGCACAAAACCTGAAGGTTTACTACGTATAAGATAGGCTAAGTACGATTCTCACTTGTCATTGTGACAAATAGGTTTAAAAGCACCTGGAAGCTTTGCTTGCGTAGAATTTTATATTCCAGTAGAATTTACAATGTCTAATTATTATTGATTAGGGTCGAACCCATGCTGTGTAAGGTTTTGAAAAACCAGACTTCATATTAAAGAGCTTGAAATTATTTCAATCCAAGGATGTTTAAGGTTCAATTGCATATTAAGATTGTAAAGTTAAAACAGAAAAAGGCAAGAAAAGCAACGTATAAAACATAACCCCGAAGGGTAAAAAGTTCTGATATAAATAAAGTTCAAAAAGAAGATATACAAAAAGCTAGGCCTTGGAAGGCTGAGATTCCTCAGAACCACTATCCGAAGTCTCTTCGGAAGTTTCAGTCGTTTCTTCGGTAGTCTCGGTCGTCCCCTCCGAAGTCCCTGTAGAAGTTCCCTCGGCAGGAGATGATGGCTGTTGAGGCGCTGCTTTGGGAGATTCTTCCACCCTGGCCTTCTTAGCGACAGGCTCGAATTCCTCCTCGGAGGAATCTTCCTCCTCTCCATCCTTGATCATGCTAGCAAGCTTTTCAGTAACACCTCCAAGCTCTGGAACCCGCACTGGGCAAGGAAAGGGCGACTGCTCAAGGACCTCGGGAAACTCATCCTGGATGGCCTCCACAGCAGCATCCCAGCCTTCCTTATAGCTAACAGGATGAAGAAGGGCGTCATGCTCCACCATCAAGTCTTTGAATTCTTGAGTGTCCATCCAGCCATCAAAGGCTTTTTCCTTCTGCGCCTTCAAGATGACATTTTCAGCCCGGGCCGTCTCCAGGTCAGAAGTGGAAGAGGCCAATTGAGCTTCAAGGGCCTCAATTTTTTGGTTGGCCTCCTCCAACTTCTTGTTGGCATCTTCCAGGCCAACCTTCCAAGCCTTGGCTTGGTGAATTGCCCCTTGAAAATGGGCGTTAGCCTGCAAGAGAAAACAGCAAAGGTTTAGAAAAGAAAGAAAAGAGAATTGTAAAAGGCATAAGTAAAGTACGTACCGTCGCCAGAGCTTGGGCTCCAAACAGCTCATTCCCCTCCAAGTCCTGTTGAAGGACAAAATCTTGATAATCCACCGGGGAAATGGAATGCTTAGACCATTCCTTGGACAGCGCCGTGCTGCCCACAATTGAGTCCTTGCCTCGGATCCCCCAAGCAGGTTGAAAATAGGCACCTGGCCTCTGCTTGGTGCGCAGAACTTGGCTGGGGCCTTCCTCATCTGGCTCCGTTGCCTGAAGAAGGAACTCCGGGAAGCGGTCACTTAGTCGAGGGTCCTTAAAGATCTTCCCGGCCCTCTTCATCCTGGTTGTCTCCAGGTCCTTCGGCTTGGTAGCCTCCTCAATCTTCTCAGCCACTGCAACAAACAAAGTCAGTTGAAAATCAATGAAATAAAAGTGCAGGAAATAAAGGAGATAAGAAAGGGAACTTACTTTTCTTATTAACGGGCGAAAGGCCGCGTTCTACCAGGACGGTCTCCCGGATAAGGTCCCAACAATGGGAAGTGCCGTTGTCTTGCGTAAGGAGGTTGAAACCTCTAGCCTCCTCCTCAACAAAGTTATGTCATTCGGGCTCCCGTCCACGGCCAGCCCAAAGGATGATCGAAACAGGGAGCCCCAATCTCCACCTTCCCAAATAACAAACAAAAAATCTTTCTTCCACCCCAAGTTGTTGTCAGGGATGGACTTCCCATTCACGATATGGGGGATAGTTGGGCGCTGGTTGATAGAAACCCAACCCGGACTTTTATCAGGGCTGTTTTTGAACTGAAAAATCTTCCTGAAGACAGCAACAGATGTGGGGACGTTGTGCTTGGCGCATTGCGACAGATAGCACATAATCAACCTCCAGGAATTAGGGGGAAGTTGGCAAGGGCTGATGCCCACATCAGCCAGTAGCAAAGGAATGAATGGATGAAAAGGGAGTCTAATACCTGCCCTTAGAGTATCCCTATAGACGCATAGCGCGTCCTTCTTCCACTGACAGGCCCTGTCGGCCGGACCCGCAAGAACCAGCTTAAAAGGCTCCTTGATTTTGAAGCAGCTGCTCAACTTTTCCAGCTCCTTGGGATCCCGTAGAGCACTGATATGATCGTGCGCGTCCAGATGCGCATCAGACGGATACTCGTCCCCTCGAGTGTTGATCATGTCGATTAAGGAAGTATACCTCGATCGAATAGGAAAATCGTTGGACTTTCTAGCCACGTTCATCTTGGCCAAACGGGTCATTCTTTTGTCAGCCATCTGAAAAAAAGTAAGGGGCACGTAAATAGGCTATCTTAAAGTGGCACACAATGGAAAAATAGACACGAAAAGCAAAGGGAGGAATCTTACCTGAAGAAGCGCTCCTGAAAAAAGCTTTGAGCTCCGACTTGCTGTTATTCCTCTGAGAATCTTAGCAGGAAGATGAAGAAGAAAACTAAGAAATGAGAAAGTGAGGAGTAATAGCCTTTCCTCATTCCTTTATATAAGAGGAAAAGGAAGTTGAAGGGACGAAAAGCCCATTGAGGACAAAAGCCCATAGGAAAAAGCCCAGAAAAAAGAATATTCCAGAATATTCCTAGGAATTCTAGAGCATTCTAAACAGGGTGTATTAAGCCCAGATCAATAAAAGAGGCCCAATAAGATTTTGAAAAGGCCCAATAAAAGAGGCCCAATAAGATTTGGAAAAGCCCAATAATAGAGGCTCAGTAAAATTTAATAAGGCCCAACAAAAAAGGCCAGGCCCAAATCCAATTAGGATTTGGAAAATACAATATCCTAAATTAAAGCTAAATAAAGAAGGCTAGTGGAAAACCAGGAACCAGGTCGAAATCCAGGTCGTGAATCCTGCCCGAAATCTTTCGAGCAGACACCCGAAAATAACGGGTAAAAAAGACCAGAATCCAGGTCGAATTCCAGGTCGTGAATCCTGCCCAAAATCTTTCGAGCAGACACCCGAAAATAACGGGTAAAAAAGACCAGAATCCAGGTCGAATTCCAGGTCGTGAATCCTGCCCAAAATCTTTCGAGCAGACACCCGAAAATAACGGGTAAAAAAGACCAGAATCCAGGTCGAATTCCAGGTCGTGAATCCTAGTCGAAATCCTTCGACCAGGAAGCAAGAAAATCAAAGAATTTTCGAACAGGATTCAGGTCGAAATATCGACTAGAATCCTAGTCGAAATCCTAGTCGATAGGCTCATGGCAAGTAGCTGGAATAACGGGACTGAATTGAGGTCGAAACTTCGACCAGGAATGAGGTCGAATAAACCAAGCATCTTTCAAAAAAAAAGGGATTAAAAACTCAGGTCGAAGTTCGACTAGGATCCTGGTCGAATTCCAGGTCGTGAATCCTAGTCGAAATCCTTCGACCAGGAAGCAAGAAAATCAAAGAATTTTCGAACAGGATTCAGGTCGAAATATCGACTAGAATCCTAGTCGAAATCCTAGTCGATGGGCTCATGGCAAGAAGCTAAAAAAAAAAAAATAATAAGAAGAGGTGGAATTTTCGACCTAGATCCAGGTCGAATTTTCGACTAGGATCCTGGTCGAATTCCAGGTCCTAGATCCAGGTCGAAATTTCGACTAGGATCCTGGTCGAATTCCAGGTCGTGGATCCTAGTCGAATTCTTTCGACCAGGATGGCAAGGCTGACCCCTATTTTCGACTAGGATCCAGGTTGAAATTTCGACTAGGATCCTGGTCGAAAAAGGGCTGGAAATCTGAAAAATAGGGAAAATCCCAGAAAATTAGGGAAAAATCCCAGAAAATTAGGGAAAATCCCAGAAAATTAGGGAAAAATCCAGAAAATTAGGGAAAAATCCCAGAAAATTAGGAAAATCCCAGAAAATTTGGGAAAAATCCCAGAAAATTAGGGAAAATCCCAGAAAATTAGGGAAAAATCCAGAAAATAAGGAAAAAATCCCGGAAATAAGGGAAAAATTCCTGGAAATTAAGATAATTCCTGAATAAAAGGAAAAATTCATTGTAAATGTGTAGGTCGCTCCACACTTTACGGAAAAACGAAACCCTGTAAGGGAACGAATAGACTTAACTTCTGCGAAACCTAATCAATGTTTCCCAAAAGTTGGGGGGCAAATGATAGGGATAAATAAATTATTCTTGTATAATTAAATACTGTATTAATTGTACAAGCTTTGGGCTGCTAGGCCCAATAAAAAGATATATGATACTCAGACCAGAAAGGTTAAGCCTGATGGACCAGATCAGGCCTGATGGAATAAAAAGGCCCAAAAGCCCTGATTATTAATTAATTTCGTAATTAATTAATAAGGGACAAATCAGATGTTGAAAAGAGTCCCGATAAGGATATAAATCCTTGGAGATTAGCCTCAAGGGGACCTAAAAGGATAAGGAATCAGTTTCCTACTATCTAGGACTCCAAAGTCCATACTAATTATAAGACTTGCCCACCAAGTCTCCTATACCAAGTCCAATTCAAGGACTCCCAACATCTATATAAGGGGTCTCACCCCCACCAATCAGAACTACGTTTTTTGGCTTGATTCTCTAATTCACAGAGATACGTAGGCATCTCGTAAAGGCAGATTGAGTCACGAAACACGAGAGTAGCCATTAAAGGCCTTGAGCTCCCGAATCTTAGTATTAAATACAGTAAGTAATAACCTTAGTTTTTTATCCACAACAATCGGAGTTCGATAACACCTTCAAATCGCGGTTTAATTATGAAGAACACGAAGAACACTTACTACTTTCTCTGGATAATTATAAAAATTTTACTGGTGAAATAATTATATGCACGAAATAAAACTACAGAAAGGGCTATTTATAGAGGAAATTTTGAGAATATTCCTTGAATATACTTTGGAATATTCCTTGAATATACTTTTGGATAGAATATTCCCTGAATATGCTTTGGAATATTCCTTGAATATACTTTTGGATAAACTCTATTCTGTTTTGGATAAGCACTATCCTGTTTTGGATAAGCATTATCCTATTTTGGATAAACGTCATCCTATTTCGGATAATTATAAAAAACCGGGCTTTTATAAAATGATTGTACGAAGATAATGTTATCGAAAAGGGTTAGCGTAACGAAAATATCGCGCCGGGCCGCGCACGGGTCAAACCGTAATCCAGATCGAAAAAGTCAAAACATGGAAAGTGTCCGAAATTACCAGATTAGGTTAGGAAGGAGTTTTCGGAAGAGTTTCGGGTTGTAAAAACGTAAAAACGGTTGAGGTTGGACGATTCCCGGCTTTATAAAATAATTTTGTAAATATTCAGAAAATAGTTAATAAATTCATAAATCAGTATAAAATCATATAATACTCCAAAAATTACTAGAAAATGCCTTAATTATCTATATTTTATTCTGGACATGATAAAATTAACATACCTTGACTTTACCACATATGAACATTCAAATAATATCACCAAACATCAAATAATTCACCAAAAATCACATAATAATCATATAATAATCATTTATTGATAAAAATAATTACACGTCATGTCCCAGATATTACATGGGATGTCCTTGCATCACACAGATACTCTTTCCCTCTCTATAAATGATAGCCATATTCATTCTTTCCACTACATCATTGGTCTCTTTGTGCTTTATGATGCTGCCACCCAAAACTTTGTCATCATCAGGTTTTGGAAGAGGAAAATCTACTTCTTTTGATTGACCAAAGTTTAGAGGGTTCTTTGTAGAGTCCCTGTTGAATCTAGTGGATGGCTTGAGTACCATGGGTTTCGAATTCCTGAAGGAAGTTTATCCAACCTTATTCCTCCTTACTGGCTTGTGCTCTATAATGATTGGCTCAACCTTTGTGCTATGTTTCACAGATAAGGATTTTGTAGTTGTAGAGCCAAACACCTGTTGCATCCTTTCATCAATTTGTCTCCTTTGCTCTTTCACCTTCATCTCAGCTGCTGCTAGCTAGATTAGATCAATTCCATTAAGCTTTCCTTTGATTTGAAGTGTTGGAGAGGTAGTGATGGCAGGAACTAGCACTTTGGATATTTGAATGTTTGTAGATGGCTCCCCTCCCCCTTTCACTTTATTCTCCCCCTTTTGTTATCATCAAGGAGAGGAGTCAAGCCTTGTACTTTAGCCAGTTGCATTAGAAGACTTGTTTGAGACTGTTGATTTTGAAGAATGGTGACCACGGAGTTTTCAATGACTTGAACTCTGTCCTCCAACTTGGCCAGCCTCTTTTCAGCATCTGATTCTCTTCTCAGTCTCAGTAACAAGTCCTGCATGGTACCATAGGGCATGACTGAATCCAGCTTCTCAGAGTTGTAGGACTTCAAGTCAGCTATATCCTTCTTGAGTTCATCCACACTCAGATTCTGTCTTAATTGTTGTAGCTTCGTGAGATGTAGAGAATCTAGGTGGGCTTGAAGAAGAGCCTTGGTACCAGCATTGGAGGTGTTCTGAATGGCTTTTTGGATAGACATGATTTGTCTGACTAAGGATACATTGAATTATCCTGGTGTTGACTCCTTTGTCAATGCCCATTTAGGTAAATCTGAAATAGAACTTGGGCCTTCATCTCCCCCTAAGTTCATGCTCCCATCAAATGAAACAGAGTCATCACCATTAGAATTTACTCCAAATTCTTCAGATGGCTCACCAGCTATAGAAGGCATCTAATTGACATCAGCTTTATCCTTTTGAAGAGATTCTGAAGTATGTACTAGATTCAAAGTCTTTTCTGCCTCCTCATTGCCCTGAGTAGCCAACAATTGATAGGCTGAAACAGGATTAGTAAAAGTGTTTGAAAGAGATATGTCCTAAGTCCAATCATGTATGAGGATTTAGGAATAACTTTTATGTAATCTGTTTTGATTTCATTGATATTAATAAAAGACTTGTTTTGTTTTTATTGCGGGCTCTATCTATTTTAAATGTTTAAATAAGATATACCACAGTTTAGAGTAAAGTTTTTTATGGATTGTGATGAGATCATAATAATGAGACCTAAAAGATGATAACTCTAAACTTAAATAGTTCCTGATCGTAGGATTACTAACTGGTAATTAATAATCCGCAAAGATCGGTACATACTATGCTTGCTTCATTATGAAGGATGTCTGTTCTCATAGACATTTGTGTGGTGACACTATAGCTAGTATGTAGGTGCTTATTATAGAATAAGTTCACTGAACATGACTCACACAGCTGAACAACTGATGGAGTTCACTCACGTGTCAGCAGTTGTTCATATAGTGATAGTTGTACAAGTATCCTTAGACTTGAGGTCATCATAGTCATCTTGTGTACACTGAACTATGCTTTGGTTTAGTTCTTAGTCTCCAGGGACAATTATAAGGGCTCTACTGGGTATAGGAATTTGTACACGAAGATAGTGTATGATCAATAAAGGATCTACCCCTTCCAGTGAAGGAAGAGAATGTTCAATGCTGATCCACTTATGCTAGTTCAGGAATCTCTGGCCAGAGTGAATGAAATTAGAAAGGAGTTTCTAATTTACATTAAATGGAACTAAGCATAGTGAATGGGAAAGCAAGTGATTAAATAAGATAGGCTTGACACAAGTTCCATGCCTTATTTTTAATCGTGACATTGCAGGGTAGAAGGAATTGATTGTACGGTAACTACTCACTGAATAGGTTCTTGGTATTCTAAGCAGTGAATTGGTATTATCTGGATAGTCGTGATATGCTGAGAAGTATCCCTCACGATGTAGAATAAATATGATTAATTAATTAATCATATTTAATGAATTAGATAATTTATATAAACAATGATAAAATAGTTTTATTATTATTTATTTCTACTACCGGCTTAATATTGAACCTACATGGTCACACCATAAAAGAGAATGATTTAATGGTGGAGGAATTAATTAATAATGGCTGATAATTATTTATTTATGAAATAAATAATTAATTGGCAAATTTAATAATTGATTAAATGAGATTTAATTGATTATAAATTAATTAAGAAAAAGTTCTTAATATTATTAATTAAGAATTTAATTTTTGGAAATTAAATCAAGTGAGAGAATTATTTCTAAAGTGTTTAGAAAAAGGATTAATAATTAAAAGGTGTTTTAATTATTAGTGAGAATAATAAAGGGTTAATAATAATAATATTTTATGGGAAAATTTTCAGCTGAAATTTTTTCCTATAAATATATTATTATAAACCCTATTTTTGCCTCAACCTAAAAATTTACAAAACCCTAATTCTCTCCATCTCCTCCTCCTCTATTACATCGATTTCTTGGTGGATACCGGTGGAGTGCTTCACACTTGAGGAGCAGCTGCTAAGGATCTCCGCTCGTGGTTCTTGGATCGCTTCTAAAGGTTAGAAACGATCCCTCGATTTAATTCATGATCTGTATGCGTATTATATGGATTTTATATCGTAAAAATTGTTTTACCATGCTTTCGTAATAGATAAAATCCTACAATGGTATCAGAGCATAGGTTGTATGCATATAGATCTGTGATAAAATTTCAGAATTTTATGTGCTTGTATGAATTAATTATGATTTTTACAAGTTATATCATTGATTAATTATGACTGATTAGAAATTGTTTCTCAGAATTATTTTGACTGTAGATCTGGGTTCTACAAGTGTTGTAGATCGTCTGGGTATTTTTTTTCATAATATTATGATGAATGGATTAATTATTATGAATTTTTGAAGTTGTTTTAATTAAATTCGTAATTATATATATATATAATCTGTTATGTGTATATATTTTTTTTTTATTGCTTCTGTTTAAAGAAAAGGACAATACGGGTGTACTGTTATGGTGGTGGCATGGGATCAGAGAAAAGGAAGCAGAAATTAGTACGGCGGCAACTGTTCAGAACAGGGGGAGAAGCGCGCGTCTGACGTGCGCGCGTGGGGCACATGCGCTCGTGTGTCATGCGCGGCGCGTGTCAGACACACGCGGGTCAACGGTCAGCCCTGTGCTGACGTCATGCTGACGTCATCAGATGACGTCATGCTGACGTCAACTTAGGGTTAGGGCGCGTGAGGCGCATGTGCGCGTGGGGGCGCGTGGGCGACAGTCTGACACGCGCTTGACAGCGCGTGTGCGCGTGACGGCGCGTGGGTTTTCTTCTCGGGACGCGTGTGGGCGCGTACTTGGTCATAATGAGGCGTGCTTGGTGCCGTTGGATTCGTCTTTTTGAGACGCATCTAATGGTATATTATATGATATTTTGTGAAATTGTTTCGAACTGTTTATAGCTAACATTAGTGTTTTAAAGCTGTTTTTGACTATTTTAATTGCTTTTAAATGCCTCATGTGATACATAGAGATGTATAATGCTTAGACCAATATGCTACATGATGTAACATGCCTACCTTTACGTTTATTCATGCTTATATATGTGATATATGCTTATTTTATCATGCGATGATAGATTTAGGTGAACTTAATTAACATAAGGCGTTTGTTAGACAATCTAGTATAGTGAAATTGTTTCATGACCTTAATATAAATATTATGAATACGATCATGAGATTTTTGTGTTTATGAAACATGTAATTGAATATGAATTTTCAATATTGAGAGAAAGGATGATTCTTTCAATAACAGATTTCTATCTATAAGAAAGGGTTATTAAGTGACGCCTCTTGACAATGCTCCACCCGATCTGGGAATCATCTGATTATCGATTATTGATTTGAAATATTTAATTTAAAAGGAAGAATCTCTTTATAATATGATTACGATTGTAACGTAATATAATCCCTCTAAAATTAAATAATATCAAGTAGTAATTGGCCAATGACACAACGGGCTTGTGTCGGTCATAGCCTTCAAACATGGTAGAAAGTGGTTCTTATTTTTAAATCATTGTCATTTTGTGCTACAGCCGAGGGCTTTGATTTCGAAATAAAAAATACTTGTTTATTACATAGAGATGTGTACATTGAATTAGAATTTAAAGGTCGTTACGTGCTACAGCCGTGGGCCGTTGGAGACTGATTCAATTGTACAAAATATTGGGTTAGACTTGACTTAGAATATTGAGTTTGTCATGCCACATCCGTGACTCAATTATTCAAGAGGCTAAAGTTATATTAGGGAATAACATAAGATGTAATTGACAAGAGTTGTCTGCCTATTGAACATCACATGACGTTTCGTGCTATAGCCGAGGTTGTGTGATGGAATGTAGGATCCCTATTCCCACTAGCATTATGAATGCTTAATTTTCACTTAGGGGTTGTATAAATTAGATAAACTAGTGGGAGCCACTTATGAATAAAGACTCGATTCATATAGTGTTTTGAAATGAAATTGAATATTTGTTAAGTGTTGTTATGTGTTTATCATTTACAGATTTACTATATTCGTTATGTCTTCTGCACTATCACTCCGGAGCATACTAGATGCTCACAAGTTGACTGGTCCTAATTTAGATGTTTGCTTTCACTGTAACAAGTTGGGGCACTGGAAGAGGAACTGCAAGGTTTACCTTGCAGAATTGAAGAAGAAGAAGGGTAGTGAGACTACCGCTTCTGATTCAGGCATGGTCATGATGGAAGTTAATATGTCACTAGGTCAAATTTCTACTTGGGTATTAGATATCGTCCGTGGTTCTCATATTTGCAATTTGTTGCAAGGACTAAAGGGAAGTAGGACTCTTGAAAAAGATGAGGTGATTCTACGTTGCGACCATATCTGTAGGATCATTTAGTTACATATGCCTACGGGCAAGACTATTATTCTAAATAATTGTTATTACGTTCCCTCTATTGTGAGGAATATTGTTTCCATTCCTATGTTGGATTTGGATGGTTTTTCATTTATTATTAAGAATAATGAATGTTCCATTCTTAGAGATAATGTTCTTTATGGATGTGGTATTTTAAATAATGGTCTGTATGTATGTGATGTAGAGCATGATTTACTTCAGATTGAACAAACTAACAAAAGAAAATGAGATGATGAAAATCTGACCTATTTATGGCACTGTAGGCTAGGTCATATTAGTGAAAATAGACTGCGGACATTGCATAAGGAAGGGTTACTTGACCCCTTTGATTTTGAATCATATCCTACATGTGAGTCTTGTCTATTGGGTAAAATGACCAAATCTCCATTTAGTGGACATGGGGAGAGGGCTGCAGATTTGCTAGGATTGGTACACACAGATGTTTGTGGACCAATATCTACGCAAGCCATGGGTGGATTTTCATACTTCATTACTTTCATAGATGATAGATCTAGATTCATATATGTGTATTTGATGAAACAAAATTCTGAAGCCTTTGAAAAGTTCAAAGAATATAAACATGAAGTGGAGAAACAAACCAAACACAGTATTATAACTCTTCGATCAGATCGAGGTGGTGAATACTTGAATGGAGAGTTTCTAGATTATCTCAAAGAAAATGGTATAGTCTCTCAGTGGACTCCTCCATATACTCCACAGTTAAATGGGGTATCTGAAAGGAGAAATAGAACTTTGTTAGACATGGTTCGGTCCATGATGAGCTATGCGAATCTTCCAGTATTCCTATGGGGTTATGCATTAGAAACCTCAGCATATTTACTGAATAAGGTGCCTTCCAAATCTGTTCCTCAAACTCCATATGATATATGGAAAGAAAGGAAACTGAGTCTTAAACACGTTAAGATTTGGGGATGTCTAGCTTATGTCAAGAAAGTTGACCCAGATAAGCTGGAATCTCGATCTGTAAAATGTAATTTTGTGGGATATCCTAAAGAGACTTTAGGGTATCACTTTTACACCAATTATCGGGTGTTTGTCTCCAGACATGCTACCTTCTTGGAAAAGCAGTTTATCCTTGAAGGAAATAGTGGGCGCAAAATTGAACTTGATGAAGTTCAAGAAGCACAAATTACTACGGATCAAGTGGAAACACCTGTTCAGACTGAACAACCTTCTGTGGAACAACCCATTCCTAGGACAGGGAGAGTGTCTCACCAACCTGAGAGGTATTATGGCCTTGTCATTGAGAATGGCAATGAGTTGTCAATCTTTGATGATGATGACCCTGTGACCTATAATGAGGCTATGAGTAGTGTTGACTCAGAGAAATGTCATAGTGCCATGAAATCCAAAATGGAATCTATGTATACCAACCAAGTATGGACTCTGGTTGAGGCGCCTGAAGGTGTTAAGCCTATTGGGTGCAAGTGGGTATACAAAAGAAAGATTGGAGCAGATGGCCAGGTGGAGACCTATAAGGCCAGGTTCGTGGCAAAAGGATTCAAACAAAGGCAAGGGATTGACTTTGATGAAACTTTTTCGCCTGTAGCCCTGTTAAAGTCAATTCGGATTTTGCTTGCGATTGCTGCTTACTACGACTATGAGATCTGGAAAATGGACGTGAAAACGGCCTTCCTCAATGGGGAACTTGAGGAGGAAGTGTATATGACACAGCCAGAGGGTTTTCTTTCCAAGGGAAATGAACACCTAGTGTGTAAGCTGCTGCGAACCATATACGGTTTAAAGCAAGCTTCTCGTAGATGGAACATCCATTTTGATGAGACAATCAAAGAGTTTGGTTTTATCAAAAACATAGATGAACCATGTGTCTACAAGAAGGTTAGTGGGAGTGCGGTAACATTTCTTGTATTGTATGTAGATGACATACTTCTTATAGGAAATGATATACCGATGCTGCAATCAGTCAAAGTATGGCTATCAAAGAACTTCACCATGAAGGACTTGGGAGAAGCATCCTATATTCTCGGTATGAAGATCTATAGAGATAGATCTAGAAGAATGATAGGTCTTACCCAAGGTACATACATCCAGAAAGTGCTTAAAAGGTTTAGCATGGAAAACTCCAAAAGAGGTCTCATACCGATGAGCTATGGAGTGTCCCTTTCCGAAAAAATGTCTCCTAAGACACCTGAGGAAAGAGAGCGTATGAGTAAGATTCCTTATGCTTCAATAATAGGATCTATCATGTACGCGATGTTGTGCACAAGGCCTGATGTTGCTTATTCAATTAGTGTGACGAGCAGATATCAGTCAAATCCAGGTGAAGACTACTAAAAAGCAGTGAAAAACATCCTTAAGTACTTGCGAAGGACTCAGGACATTTTTCTTGTTTTTGGTGGTGAATCTGAGTTGAAAATAGAGGGTTATACTGACTCTAGTTTTCAATTAGAAAGTGATAGCAAATCCATGTCAGGGTACGTGTTTACTCTGAATGGTGGTGCGATTAGTTGGAAGAGTTCCAAACAGTCTATAACGGCTGACTCCACAGCGGAAGCAGAATATATAGCTGCAAGTGAGGCTGCAAAAGAAGCCATTTGGATGAGGAAATTTGTTTATGAATTGGGAGTTGTTCCTAGCGTTGAAGAGCCTATTGTGTTGTATTGTGATAACAACGCATCAATAGCACAAGCCAAAGAACCTAGGTCTCATAAAAACTCCAAACATGCCATGCGGCGCTTTTATCTGATTAGGGAGATTGTTGAAAGAGGAGATATCAACGTCGAGAGAGTTGACACACATAACAACATAGCAGACCCTTTAATAAAGCCACTTTCTCAAAGTCACTTTGATCGTCATAAAGATAAGATGGGTATTAGATACCAGAGTGATTGGCTTTAATACAAGTGGGAGATTGAAAGAGATATGTCCTAAGTCCAATCATGTATGAGGATTTAGGAATAACTTTTATTTAATTTGTTTTGATTTCATTGATATTAATAAAACACTTGTTTTGTTTTTATTGCAGGCTCTATCTATTTTAAGTGTTTAAATAAGATATACCACAGTTTAGAGTAAAGCTTTTTATGGATTGTGATGAGATCATAATAATGAGACCTAAAAGATAATAACTCTAAACTTAAATAGTTCCTGGTCGTAGGATTACTAACTGGTAATTAATAATCCGCAAAGATTGGTACATACTATGCTTGCTTCATTATGAAGGATGTCTGTTCTCATAGACATTTGTGTGGTGACACTATAGCTAGTATGTAGGTGCTTATTATAGAATAAGTTCACTAAACATGACTCACACAGCTGAACAACTGATGGAGTTCACTCACGTGTCAGCAGTTGTTCACATAGTGATAGTTGTACAAGTATCCTTAGACTTGAGGTCATCATAGTCATCTTGTATACACTGAACTATACTTTGGTTTAGTTCTTAGTCTCCAGGGACAATTATAAGGGCTCTACTGGGTATAATAATTTGTACACGAAGATAGTGTATGGTCAATAAAGGATCTACCCCTTCCAGTGAAGGAAGAGAATGTTCAATGCTGATCCACTTATGCTAGTTCAGGAATCTCTGACCAGAGTGAATGAAATTATAAAGGAGTTTCTAATTAACATTAAATAGAACTAAGCATAGTGAATGGGAAAGCAAGTGATTAAATAAGATAGGCTTGACACAAGTTCCATGCCTTATATTTAATCGTGACATTGCAGGGTAGAAGGAATTGATTGTACTGTAACTACTCACTATATAGGTTCTTGGTATTCTAAGCAGTGAATTCGTATTATCCGGATAGTCGGGATATGCTGAGAAGTATTCCTCACGATGTAGAATAAATATGATTAATTAATTAATCATATTTAATGAATTAGAGAATTTATATAAATAATGATAAAATAGTTTTATTATTATTTATTTCTACTACCGGCTTAATATTGAACCTACATGGTCACACCATAAAAGAGAATGATTTAATGGTGGAGGAATTAATTAATAATGGCTGATAATTATTTATTTATGAAATAAATAATTAATTGGCAAATTTAATAATTGATTAAATGAGATTTAATTGATTATAAATTAATTAAGAAAAAGTTCTTAATATTATTAATTAAGAATTTAAGTTTTGGAAATTAAATCAAGTGAGAGAATTATTTCTAAAGTGTTTATAAAAAGGATTAATAATTAAAAGGTGTTTTAATTATTAGTGAGAATAATAAAGGGTTAATAATAATAATATTTTATGGGAAAATTTTCAGCTGAAAATTTTGCCTATAAATATACTATTATAAACCCTATTTTTGCCTCAACCTAAAAATTTACAAAACCCTAATTCTCTCCACCTCCTCCTCCTCTATTACATCGATTTCTTGGTGGATACCGGTGGAGTGCTTCACACTTGAGGAGTAGCTGCTTAGGATCTCCGCTCGTGGTTCTTGGATCGCTTTTAAAGGTTAGAAATGATCCCTCGATTTAATTCATGATCTGTATGCGTATTATATGGATTTTATATCGTAAAAATTGTTTTACCATGCTTCAGTAATAGATTAAATCCTACAGTATCAGCATCCAAGCAAATGTTATCAATTACAGCTTTGTAATGTTGCTGAAATTGTCTTTCCTTTTCAGCATCATCCACAATCATTGACTCATTAGCAATGGCTGGATCCACCCTTATACCTTCTGTGCCTGCTTTTCTCTCAATTTCTCTCTTTTCTTGTATCAGGGGCTCCCCCTGGCTCACACTCCTCACACCCTTACCTTCACCTACTAAGGTGGCACTCCTCTCACTTTCTTTTGCCATGCTGAAAGAAATAGCATGCATATTTAGACTCTCAACCTCTCCTTTTTCCTGGGAGCAACCCAGCCTCTCACTCAAATTTTCACTCCCTTCCCTCAATCCTATAAGTGATTGTACAGTAACCATGTCTTTTACACTTGGAATTGAGTCAGTTATTTGTGTAGAGACTATCAATGGATAGGGAGTATCCGTTGAAGTAGGAATTGATGGTATCAACAGATAACTGCTGTTAAGCTTATCCGTCGAAGAACAACCACTTGTTAACGGATGAGGAATATCCGTTGAAGAAGGAAAAGAAGTAGAAATTGAAATTGACATAATTGTTGAATCTGTGTAGATTGATTTTAATTTGGGTGACACAGATTCTTCAACTAAGTCTGAAAGAATTGGCTGATGATCCAACAAATCATCTAAAAGATGATGATCACCAGTATTTGAGTGGGGCTCCTCCCTGAGTTGTAAAGAGGGAGAATCAGGAATGATGTGAATATCATGTCCACATCCAAAGATGGCGATGGAGAATTTGGTGATTGATGTGTGTCAATTTTGAGAGAATGGGGCTGTGGCTCCACATTTGTTGGAGTCACATCAAGCTGAATTTGAGAAGGCATAGATACAGGTGGGTGTATCTGTTCAGTGTGTGCACCCTGTGTGGAAACTAAGGTTTTGACCCTCTTTCTTCTTGTAAAGGCTTTTACAGGAGAGTGTGTGGTTTCACTATCCCTCCCTCTTTTGTTCCGTGTCCTTGGTTGGGGACTATTTTCAATAGCTGCACCCTTTTGGGAAGATGCAACTAGGGATGAATTTGAATCCTTTTCAACCATCACAGTCTTTTAAGAAACTGTGGCTTGGCCAGCTGGGGTATCACTCACCTCTCCTTCCTTATCCTGGGGGGGTTTCTTGATGTTCACCCCTCCCCTCACCACTCACACCCTGTTCACTCCCCTCAGGGTTTATGGTAGTTGTTACAACTGTTGTCTTTTGAGAAACAACAGAGGTGGCTTTCTTTGACTTTGGTTTTGAAACTTTAGGTTTGGTGGCCTTGGTAGGAATCTGTTGGGACAAAGACACAGATTCCATGTCCACACTTGAAGACAAAGAAATAATGGGGTTGGAAGTAGTAGGAGTTGAAGAAGTATTTACCTCACTTACCCGAGGTGCATTCATTATTGGTAAATATACCAATGGCACCTGATTGTTGAGGTTAATTCTCAAAAGGTCTGCAAGGACCCTTTTCTCTTGTGCCCAGCATTTGAGTTTATTACTCTCATTGGTTATGACCAAACCTTCAGCAACATGGTTAGCCAATAACATAAAGAATCTAGCATAGTAGATGTTATGAGGTCTATTAGCGTTGTTACCTAACCTGGTACCCAATTCTAGCATGACATAGTTGCTAAAATTAAAATACCTATAAGAAACTAGCATATAGAGCATATTAACAAGAGATGAAGTTATTGCATCAAAATTACTAATTTTCCCAGAGAAAACCTTGATAAAGGCATCACCAAGAAAACTCCATTCTTTCCTAAGGCATTTTCTTCTAATACTCCCTAAACTAGCAGAATCAAAAGAATAGCCTATGGAATCTAACATGCTAAATACATCATTATCAGTGTGTGGTGTCATGGCATTGTTCTCAGGTAGTTTGAAACATGATTGTATATCATCACAGTTAATACAGTAATCTTTACCTTTGAGAGTGAAAGAGATGGTCATATCAGTGGGGTTGAACTCTGCAGTTGTCCAAATTTCCTCAATTACCTCACAATAAATAGTTGGGGCTTCCAGCATTGCATAGCTTAGTTTACAGTTCCTGATGAAGTCCATCATCTTGTGATAATCTGAATGGGCTTCATTCTTTTCCACCAAAGCTACGAAATTGTTTTTCTCATAGACAAATCCAGACTGGGACATTATCTTTACTACTGGTGCCATTGTAGTGGGTAGAGGTTGCAGAGAAAAGTTGAGAGTTTTGGGAGAGAAAGAGAGTAAAAGCTTTTGAAAAATTGCAAGAAATCGTAAAGTGAAAATAAGAATTCAAAGAGCTTTTATACTTTCTCAGATTAAAACACAAAGAAAATGATTAAACACTATTTTTAAGTAAACTACAGCCGTTTGAGAATAAAGAAAACCGTATGAATTCTAAAAACTGCCTTTAATACAAATACATATAACTGTGTATATATATATATATGTATCAATGGTTAAGTAAAAGAATCAACGGTTGTGACTTACTTAAAACAACTGATGTGACACTTCAACGGATGAGGTAAACAGTTATCCGTTGAAGATTAAGACAGTTTTATCCGTTGAAGGATAAAATTACCAGAAATGTATTTATCTTTCAACGGATAATGAACATCCGTTGATAGAACAATTTTGGCTTTCAACGGATAGGGAATATCCATTGATAGAATAAACTTTACTTAAAGCCAACTTTGTTCTTGCAACAAATTCATTTCAGGCTACAAAACAGATTATAATAAGGACATGAATTTATGAATAATTAAGCATGCCTAGCTCACTTACTAGTATTATGAATGTTGATTCATCAAGTGGCGTGGTAAATATCTGCAATCTGCTTTTCACTTGGAACAAAATGGAGTTCCAGTGTACCATTCATCACATGTTCCCTTATGAAGTGGTACTTGATGTCAATGTGCTTGGTTCTTGAGTGTTGTACTGGATTTTCAGTAATGGCAATGGCACTTGTGTTGTCACAGAATATTGGAATTTTATCAACATTCAGCCCATAGTCAAATAGTTGATTCCTCATCCACAGTATCTGCGCACAGCAACTACCAGCAACAATGTACTCAGCTTCAACCGTTGATGTAGAAACAAAATTTTGCTTCTTGCTGAACCATGACACAAGCTTATTCCCTAGAAATTTTCCTGTCTATTTTGCAACCTGCATAATCTGCATCTGAGTAGCCAATTAGATCAAAACTAGACTCTCTAGGGTACCAAATTCCTAGATTTGGAGTCCCTTTGAGATATCTGAAAATTCTTTTAATAGCCACTAAGTGAGATTCTTTAGGGTCAGTTTGAAATCTAGCACAGAGACATGTAGAAAACATTATATCAGGTCTACTAGCAGTTAAATATAGAAGTGAGCCAACCATGCCTCTATAACTTGTAATGTCCACAGACTTTTCAGCCTTGTTTAATTCAAGCTTGGTGGCAGTGGCCATGGGAGTTTTTGCAGATGAACAATCCATTAAGTCAAACTTCTTTAAAAGATCATAAATATATTTAGTTTGACTAATGAAAATTCCACCACTAACTTGTTTAACTTGTAAACCAAGAAAATAAGTTAGCTCTCCCATCATGCTCATTTCATATTTACTTTGCAATAACTTAGCAAACTATTTACAAAGCTTATCATCTGTAGAACCAAATATAATATCATCTACATAGATTTGAACAAGTATTGTAGAGCCATTAACATTTCTAAAGAAAAGAGTTTTGTCAACAGTACCTCTTGTGAAGTAATTATCTAAAAAGAAATTTTGACAAAGTCTCATACCAGGCTCTAGGTGCTTGTTTTAGTCCATAGAGTGCTTTCAACAGATAATATACATAGTCTGGAAAATTTGGATCTTCAAATCCTGGAGGTTGGCTTACATAAACTTCTTTCTCCAATTCTCCATTCAGAAATGCACTCTTGACATCCATTTGATAGACTTTGAAATTGGCATGGGCTGCATAGGCTAGAAAGATTCTGATGGCTTCAAGTCTTGCAACTGGAGCAAGTGTCTCAATAAAATCTATTCCCTCTTGTTGAGAATAGCCGTTGGCAATCAATCTAGCTTTATTCCTTATTACAATGCCATTTTCATCCATCTTATTTCTGAATACCCATTTTGTGTCAATAGAGCTCTTGTTCTTTGGCTTGGGTACCAGCTTCCATACCTTGTTCCTCTCAAATTGGTTCAGCTCCTCTTGCATTGCTAAAATCCAATCTGGATCCAGTAGAGCTTTTTCCACTCTCTTAGGTTCCTCCTGTGATAGAAAACTACTGTATAAACATTCTTCTTGAGTAGCCCTTCTAGTCTGCACCTTAGATGTTGCATCACCAATGATCAATTCAAAATGATGATTATTGGTCCATTTCCTTTGAGGTGGTAGATTACCTCTAGATGAGGTTGCCCCATTATTTTCATGATGTGAGATAGAGTGTTGATTGGTTGAAACTCCCCCTGAGTTACTGATCCTTTGAAAGGAACTGGGAGTTCTATCAACTGATGAAGTGAATTGATTATCCGTTGATAGACTATGATCAATGGATGCTTCATTATGTACTTCAACGGATGATGCACTTTGTCTTTCAACGGATGCTGCATTACTTCTATCAACGGATGCGGAATTATGACTTTCAACTGATGCAACATTTTGTGCATTATCTACAGGCATATTTTGAATTCTTTTCGAGGTGCCTTCTCCATCATTCTCATCTTCACTATCATCACAATATATCTCAATGTTGTCAAATATGAGTCCTTCATGATGTCCCTCATCTGTTAGTCTATCAATCTTTTTATCATCAAACACAACATGCACAGATTCCATAACAATGTTGGTTCTTAGATTGTAGACCCTATATGATTTTCCAGCAGAATAACCAACAAATATCCCTTCATCAGCCTTTGCATCAAACTTCCCTTTGTGATCAGGTTGATTCCTTAGAATGTAGCATTTGCAACCAAAGACATGAAGAAAGTTTAAGGTTGGTTTTCTTCTCTTGAACAGTTGATAGGGAGTCATGCCTTTTGCCTGATTGATTAGAGAAATATTCTGAGTGTAACATGCATAGTTAACAACCTCAGCCCAAAAGTATGTTGGGAGTTTTGACTCTTCAAGCATTGTTCTTGCAGCTTCAATTAGTGATATGTTCTTCCTTTCTACCACACCATTCTGTTGTGGAGTCCTTAGAGCTGAGAACTCATGCATGATCCCATTTTCTTCACAGAACAACCTCATGGTAGAATTTCTGAACTCAGTTCCATTGTCACTCCTGATATTCCTTACTTTGAAATTTGGATGATTGTTGACTTGTTTGATATGATTGATAATGATTTCACTAGCTTCATCCTTTGATCCAAGAAAGTAGGTCCATGAAAACTTTGAGAAATCATCTACAATCACTAGGCAATATCTTTTCCTTGAAATTGACAATACATTGACTGGTCCAAAAAGATCCATGTGTAGCAGTTGTAATGGTTCATCAATTGCTGATTCAAGCTTCTTACTGAATGATGCTCTCTTTTGCTTCCCTTTTTGACAAGCATCACACAGTCCATCCCTTGAGAATTCCACTAGAGGCATTCCTCTAACTAAGTCCTTTTTGACTAGATCATTCATTGTCTTGAAATTCAAATGGGACAACTTTTTGTGCCATAGCCAACTTTCATCTGGACTTGCTTTGCTGAAAAGACAAGTAATTGATTCTGCATCTGTAGAGTTGAAGTCAGCCAAGTACACATTCCCTTTTCTAACTCCAGTTAGAACCACTTTGTTGTCCTTCTTACTTGTGACAACACAGGCTTCAGAATTGAAGGAAACAGTATTCCATCTGTCACATAGTTGACTGATGCTCAATAGATTGTGTTTGAGACCATCAACTAACAACTTCATCAATGATGACATTTTCTTTTGAAATCAAGCCATATCCCATGGTGAACCCTTTGTTGTCATCTCCAAAGGTTATGCTAGGGCCAGCTTTCTCTTTGAACTCTGTGAGCAGGGTGAAATCTCCTGTCATGTGCCCTGAACATCCACTGTCCAAGTACCATAGATTCCTTCTTTTTCCCTGCACACAACAAAATCAAATCAAGTTGATTTTGGTACCCAAGTTTCCTTGGGTCCAGCCTTATTAGTCTTTTTCCTAGACTTCATACCTCCTGCATCTTTTGACTTAGGTAACTTTGGGTCAACCTTGGTCTCAGATGTAGTTGGTTGAAGTGTAGGATTAGTCACAGAATCATTTAGCACATTTGGTTGAATTTGATAAGGCATAGATTGTGCAAACACATTATTCCACATAGGCATGTTGTATGGCATTTGAGGCATAATGAATGCAGTAAAATAAGGATTATTAACATATAGCATGTTTGCAAAATGTGCATGAGAATTCTGTTGAGACATAACAGGCATAGCATGCAGAGGTGACATAGACATGTTAGGCATGGAAGGAGTTAAAGGCATGGGAGCATTCTTAACAGACTTGCAGTTGGCAGATAGATGATTAACACTTTTACAATACACACAACTTTTTCTAGGAGCATACTTATCAGGTGTGTAATTGTTGTGTTTGTTAATCCCTACCTTCCCATTTCTATTAGATTTCCTTTTAGTTTCCTTTTTATCCTCAACCATCTTAAGCCTCTTTTTCAACTGATCTAAAGTCATGTGTCCTATATTCACCTTACTGGCATCTTTAGATTTGCTAGTTTCTTCTTTGACAAAGTTCTTGAAAGTTGAACCAAACTTCTTATTAAGATTTTTCAAATTGTTCTTTTTAGAATCACTTGCCTGTTTTAATTGATGAGCCTTCAACGGATGCTCCTTTTCTTCCTTCAATGGATAACTTTCATCATTCGTTGATTCCACATCCGTTGACAATCCATCAATTAATTCTACTTCCTTTTTGTTTTTCTTCCAGGAATTCTCACAGAGTGATTCAATTCCCTGAACCTTGACAATCTGAGCACTAACATCCCTAGATGTTTTCCAGGCCATGATTACATCTTGTTCACGTTCTAATTGTTTAGAAAGAATTTCTACTTTGTTGACATATTTTTCTAGTTCACTCTCAACAGATAAGCATTTGATTTTGATCTTTTCAAGCTCAATTACCTTACCCTCTAACACAACATTCCTATCACTTAAAAACACATTATTCTCTTTAATTCTAGTGTTTTGTTTAGCTAGTGATTTAAGGGAAACACGCAAATGATATAATTCATTGGACATATCATTTATAGCTTCATTGCATTCAATTTTAGAAAGCTGAGAGAGGTCAGTAGTAATTACCTGGTTGCTTGATGAACTAGTTTGATTTTCATCAGAATTAGCCATCAGGGCTAGGTTGACATATTCCATATCATCATCTTCATTGGCTCCATCCGCTGCCCAGTCATCCTGTGTCAGAAAAGCTCTTTCCTTTTGTTTGAGCAAATCGAAATATTTCTTTTTGTAATCCACTTGCTCAAATTTCTTTTTATCAGAGGTTGGCTTTCTACACTCATTTGCAAAATGTCCACTTATGCCACAGTTATAACATTTGAACTTAGATTTGTCCACCATGTTCTTGTTTGACTTAGTGAATCTAGCATTTTTCTTGAATTTCATCTTTGCAAACCTCCTGGACAGAAAAGCCAAATGTTCATCAACATCATCAGAGTCATCTTGACTGGAACTATCTTCAACCTCAGCTACTTGCTCCTTTCCCTTGCTTGATTCTGATTTGCTTGTGCCAATTTTGAGACTTGGCATTGTCTTTTCTTCATTCCTGGCTTCAGTCTTCTCATTGTCAGCTACAAGTGCAACTGATCCACCTTTTCTCTTTCCCTTTTCCAACAGCTCATCTTGCTCCATTTCAAGTTCATAGGTCTTCAAAATTCCATATAATCTTTCAAGAGTGAAGTCCTTATAATCTTGAGAATTCCTTAGTGAAACAGTGATAAGCTTCCATTCCTTTGGTAGAGACCTCAGAAATTTTAAGTTGGAATCCTTGACTTGGTACACTCTGCCATACAGCTTCAATCCATTCAACAGTTTCTGAAATCTATTGAAGGTATCATTCAGTGATTCTCCTTCTTCAAAATGAAAGTATTCATACTGTTGAATGAAAAGCTGCATTTTGTTTTCTCTAACTTGTTCAGTACCTTCACAGATAAGTTGCACAGTATCCCAAATTTCCTTAGCAGTTTGGCTGTTAATGACATTATCAAACATATCTTGATCTAGGCCATTAAACAGAATGTTCATGGCTTTCTTGTCCTTGTGAACCTCTTCAATATCTTCATCAGTCCATTCTGCTTTTGGCTTGGGAATAGACTGTCCAACAGCAACTGTAATATCCCATATTTTCAAATATTATCATTATAATTATTTGGAATTATTATGTGATTTTTATGTGAATTTTAGTGAATTATCTGGTAATTGAAGTGATGTTCTGACTGTTTATATATGATATTACTTGAGTATTTTAATTTTTATATGTCCAGAATAAAATTTAGATAATTGTGATATTTTTCTGGTAATTTTGGACTGTTAGATGATTTTATAATGATTTATGTATTTATTATTTATTTTCTGAATAATTACACAATTATTTTTTAAAGCCGGGAATCGTCCAACCTCAACTGTTTTTGCGTTTTTACAACCCAAAACTCTTCTGAAAACTCCTTCCCAACCTAATCTGGTAATTCCGGATATTTAACGTGTTTTGACTTTTTCAATCCGGATTACGGTTTGACCCGTACGTGTCCCGGCGCAAAATTTTCGATATGCAAATCATTTTATAAATCGATAAAATCCATATTTTCAAAAGGTGAGATATTATCATCTTATTTTTGTATAAAGTATGTTACAGGAATCTCTGTTTTGATAATTATCCAAATCTGATATTAAATTGTATCGTTATATATAGTTACCTAGTGGCTAAGTAATCTATTTTCGGATCCAATATGTAATTATGATTCTGTATTATTAAATAAAATATGTGTATGGGTTCAGTAAGCGGAATATTATTTTATTATTAATCATATGTGATTCTTGGTGTTCGAGGATGATTTGTGTAATTAGTTGTGAAGCTGGGTTGTTTTGTTTTGTATTTAAAAGTGTACTATTCAAGATTTATTTTCATAAATATGGGGATTATCTCTAAAATCATTTTTATGGCTTCATAACTTTATTAATTATTTTTAGGATTTTTTTAAAATTGAGAAATCAATATTTTATTAATTATATACCCTTAAATGATTTTCTGAGTGTATTTAATTGTAAAATCTGTATTTAATTCTAGAATTCTTCAAAAATTGTAAAACTCATATTTATTTAAGTTTGGAATATTCCGAGAATTTTTAAAATTATTTTGGTAATTTTGGGTTAAATTTCACCTGCGCGTTGTTTCGTTTATTCGTTAAAAACGGGTATAAATTATGTTTCAAAAAAATTATTTTAAAATTTTGAAAATCCTATTTTTATTACCTTTTAATTATTCGTGATATTTTATAAAATATTTTTATTAAAGCTCGGGTTTTGGTTACCCGTGAATTGCTTGTTATAGCTAAAGGCGGGTTAGATAAATTTCGTTGCGAGGTTTGTTCAATAAAAAAAACAAACAAAAGGGGGGGGGGGCTGTTCCATTCGGATATAACCCGTCTTCTCCCAATCTCTCTCTTTAATCCTCTCGCTGCTCTCATCCTTCTCGATCTCTCACTGTTTCTCACCCTCCCTTCTCTTCCTCTCTCCTCTTCTCTTTTCTTCTTCTCTTTCCGGCGACCCCTGTCTCTATTACTCCCGGTTTCTTCTCCGGTTGTGCTGCCGTTGCCGCCGTTTCTTTTTACTCCGGCCATCTGTGGTTGTGTCGGTGGGTTTCATTTTCAGTATATATTCATATGTATGCAAATCGTGTGTGATATTGTGGTGTGTTTCTGTTCAATTTCCTCCTATTGCTGCCGCCTCTCGCCGGATTCCGGCGAGATGGTGGTGGTTCCGTGGTTGTGCACGCGTAGCGCGTGTGTGCTCCTGAGTGTGGTAGTTCTGTTAAATCCAGTGCTTTGCTGAGTTGAATTTTTATTTTCTGCAGGATCGAGTTTTGATGGCTTTTGTGAAATAAATAATAAAATACTTCGAAAATTATTATTATATTAATCGGCGGAATTTCGTGTGGGAAACCCGGGAAATTACTCGGGTACCCGCGAAATTTTGCCGCCGTCCGCGATGACTTTTTACGAGCGGACGGTGGTCGGTGATGACGTTGTTCTGAGTCCTACGATTTAAAACACAAAAGACGAATAAAAATTTGTAAAATACGGATTAAAACATGAAAATACGGATGATAACGATTAATAATTATATTTAATTAGTATTGGGGAATTTGCGAAATTACGTTGATGACTGAAGTTGGTGGTTGGATTTTGGGATTGCGATTGATTGTGTTGTTGTGCTTTGACGTCGGGATTTTCGACGGGTGGGCCGATAAACAAAGGAGACGCTGCCCGATTTTCGGGAAATTAATTCTGAAAATACGGGAACGTAACCTATGATTATCGGAGACGTCGAACGAGGTTATATAATTAAATTTTTACGAAACCTAATTACGTGTTGATACTGGATATTTTTATAAATAAACCGTTCGACTGTTTAATACGAAACGAACGCTTCTAGACTCGGAAAAATTTTTCGATTTCAATAAAAGTACTTTTGAAACCTAATTTCTTTTGTATTAAAGGACCGTTTGATTTTTATATCATTCTAAGTCAATTTTTGATCAATAAATCATATTTTTGGACCCGATTTCAGTTTTAAGCGTACCGAGTCGACCCTTTTGATGAACCGAGTCATATGTGATATGAATTATGTGATATGTGAGTTATGTGCTTATGTTCTATGTGAATTATGTATGTATATGGATCAAGAGTCTTGTGTTTATTTGTTTTAATTATTTGTGGGCTATCGTATGGGTAGATGATAGGCTCTTGACGCGTAGTTCGTCGAGTGATTATCGATTAGATGATTAAAGTTCTATATTTTAATTATAGATGCGGATCGTTCGAGTGATCAGGACAAGACGTTGGATAAAGAATGAGATGTAATGGCATTGGGTAGCTGGCTTCTAGCAATCGCAGGAGCAACATATCAGTAAAGTGTTGAAAAGAAAGATGATGGTGTTTTGAGACAGAATGTCAGAATAGATGCGTCATTACGAGTGTGACTAACTGCTAAATCTCAAAGGCAAGTACCCTGACTTCACTTATCGTTCAAGTGACGTTTATTTCGAATCATATTATGCAAGTATCCCTATCATCACTTATTGTTCAAGTGATATTTATTTTAAATCTTTTGATGCAAGTATTACTTTCCCTATTCTCAGTTTAGAATCGATAAATGTTTTACATATCGTTGAATTAAATAATTCTGTTTATACAAGTATTCTTCCGCTATTCTATGCTTAGAGTAGCTAAGTGATTTTACTTATCCAATTATCGGATTTACAAATATTTTGGATTTTGAGAAAAGTGATTTGGTTGCGAATATTCTTACCCAAGAATTGGGGGAATAAAATTATTTCAGGTGTCGGTTATTATGACCCCATTTCTATAAAAGGTTTTAAGATTGGATCATAATTGCGTAAGTGACCAGGACGGACGGTCCAGCGGATGGCTATTTCTAAGTGCCATATGGAATATTATGACACAATATTTGCCACGGGCAGGTATAATGCCTTTTGTTTGAGTACTCGTGTTTTTGGGGTCACGTTTCTATGAATCATGACCTTGTGCTATCACACGGGCTGATCAGCATCTAAATTATCATATCATTTTTTTATATTCATAGAATAAATGATTTATCTACTACTTCTATTTTGGAATAATGGTGAAATGCAGTTTTGATTCAGATTCTGATTTATGTTGATACTTATGTTGTTAAATATCAAAGGCGGTATTAGTATAGATGATTGATGTTGACTTCAGTATGGGTGTTATGAGCATCAAAGCTCGTATTGATATCTAATTTGATATGACAACAAAATAAGTATTAATTTGAAGAGTTCGGTTTTGAGTAAAGTTTATGATTCAATCCATAACTGTTGTTTCATGTTATTGTGGTTTACGATATTTCCGTAAACACTGTTTTACGAGTTTTATTCTCGTCAAGATTCAAAGTATTGTTGAAGCATGTCCCTCAAGAATATCAAAATGGTTTTGAATATAATTAAGGAATCAATTCTACGGTTCCCCAACTAAAATTTTATGATTCAACAATTATGATTTCAAATGTTCTGCTCTAATGCAGATGTCGATTTTATATCAAAACAACCATATATATATTATAATGAACTTGCTGAGCATTTCTTTCGCTCATACTTGCCTGTTTTTAAATTTAACCTCCAGTAAGGATTAGCTTGCGCTATTTAGCTGCGAAATTCGAGGAAACAAAGAATAAGCTTTTGGAAGATGGTTGGTCCAGGGTTTACGGGCTAGTGTAAGTTTTATTGTGTAAAGTTGTTTATATTATATTATATTATAATTGTGTTATTTTATAGTTGGGCCTAGTATACTTCTTTTCGAAGTTATACTAGGGGGTTTAGCTTTGAGATTGAGAATTGTTGAAAAGAGTTTCAAAAGAAAGTGAAAAATTTATTTGTGGAATTTGGATATCTTGTTTCTAGAACTGTAACCTTAAAAGATCTTGGATTAGATTGGGGTCATAAATGATAAATATCTTCCGTTGGCATTTGTTTATTAATTAAACAGGTTAATTTGGATTGAAGTTTTATAGTGACGACCAAATCCTCTGACCCCGGATTTGGGGGCGTTACAGCAACTCTGACAGTTGCAGCTTTGACCACCTTGTAAGGGATGTGAGGACCATTTTCAATTCAGTTGATGTAGCTTTCATCTTGAGAGAGAAGATGTAGATGCATATTCACTTTCCAGTGATGATAATTATCTCTTTCCAGGATTGGAATCTTTACACCAATATCCTTCTTACTCATGATGTTAGTAGAATAGATCTTTAAACTCTTTGTAAGTTAAGAGCTAGCTCTGATACCAATTGTTATTCCCAAGGAACTAACAATGAGATTTACAGAAGGGGGGGGTTGAATGTAAATCTCAACACTTTTTCAAGTTTTGAGCAGTTTCAAAGGCTAAGTGTTTTGATGAACAGTTGTGTGTGAATTGCTTTGAGCAGGTGCAGACA
Organism: Apium graveolens; assembly: GCF_009905375.1. NCBI lineage: Eukaryota > Viridiplantae > Streptophyta > Magnoliopsida > Apiales > Apiaceae > Apium > Apium graveolens. The sequence continues at coordinate 189,799,598 of NC_133650.1, forward strand.
GATATGTATTCAAGACACAAATGTAAAGAACACAAAGGCTTTAAAAACTTTTCTGGTGGATTTGTTGTTCCGCCAGAGATGTGTATTTCAGAAAATCTGTGATTCAAAAGAATTGATCACAGCTGCATCCTAGTACAAACTATATGATTTTCTCTCTATGTTTTTCTAAATAACTTTGGAAAATTCACCATCTAATTACTAGCTGCAACTTGGTTTATATATCACCAAGATTACAAGTGAAGACAAAAGCACAAATACAATTAAAAAGATTCTTCACATGTTTCTTCTTCATTTCTCTATCCAATGCAATCTAGGATAAACTGTGAATCTTTGAATACTTCCTTGTTTGCACCAGAATGGAAATGCTGTATTTTCTTGATTCCTCCAAGAGGCTTCCACATTCCAATTATCTCTGTCAACCCATGTGCCTCTGTCAGCTTATAAATTGTCATTGTCAACTGCTGTTGAACTTAGCATCCGTTGAAGCTTTCATCCGTTGATGGCTTTATCCGTTGATGCTTTATCAGTTGAAACTTTATCCATTGATGCATTAGCAGTTGAAGCTTTATCCGTTGATGCCCTCATCCGTTGATGGATGTTATCCGTTGAAGCTTTAGAGACATCCGTTGAAGCTTTGTTTCTCATCCGTTGAAGGCCTTTAATTTATCCGTTGATACTACTTCACTTATACAAAATTACAAGGCATGAAATATTTACAATTAGCCCTCCTATTTGCATATCCACTAGTAGTCAACATGACTTATAATTTCCCACAACATTTAAGAATTATAGCTTAAATACAGAAACTGAAATGTGCTACAATACTAAACTTATTTCTAAGTAAAGCTACTCCATCAACGGATAGCCAGAGTGGTCTTATCCGTTGAGGCTACAAACACTAGATTTTTACTTAAGTGTTTTGTTTAACTTATCATCAAACTAATACACATATCCCTAACACTGTCACTGGCTCTTCAAGTTCTGATTCATCAAGTTCTGATGAGCCAAATTCTGATAATTCTGGAAACTCTTATTCTTCAAATCCTGAAGGATCCAACTCAAATTATGAAGTCTCAGAGAGCATAACTACATGGGGAGCATCAGAAAATGTTGATGGAGACAACATAAATCATGGAGGAGGATCCAGTTCTAGAGAACAACTTCCATCTGCAAGGAAGTGGACTAAGGCACATACACCTGACTTAATAATTGGAGATCCTGAAGCAGGTGTCAGAATTAGAACAGAAACATCAAATGAATGTCTCTATCATTCATTTCTATCTCAGACTGAACAAAAGAAAGTGGAAGAAGCTCTTCAAGATGCTGATTGGGTGCAAGCAATGCAGGAATAGTTAAAAGAATTTGAAAGAAATAAAGTCTGGACCCTAGTGCCAAGACCAAAGAACAGATCAATTGTTGGCACAAAATGGGTGTTCATAAACAAAACTGACAGTGATGGCATAATTACAAGAAATAAAGCAAGGCTGGTTGCTAAAGGTTACTCTCAACATGAGGGTATTGATTATGATGAAACATTTGCAATAGTTGCTAGATTGGAAGCCATAAGAATCTTTTTGGCTTATGCGGCTCACAAAAAGTATAAAGCCTTTCAAATGGATGTGAAAAGTGCTTTTCTCAATGGAGAATTGGAAGAAGAGGTATATGTTGAACAACTGATAAGTGGCATTTTATACCACTTAGAGCGTCTTATAATGCCTTGAATTGATGTCTTGAAATCGAGTATTTTGTATATTTGATGCATTTTTCTAGTTTTTTTTTTGCATTTCAGGGTATAATTTATTTACATAGGGAGAATTCATCAAAATAAGCCTAGGGAAGTGCTTGGGATCAGTTGCAGGGAGTTGTGCGAAGAAATCAGCAAAATCAGAAGCAAAAATATTATTTTTTCTAGAAAGGTTGCAGGCACCCACCTAGAAGGAGCAGACGACCGCCTGCCAGGAGGCGCTCGCGTGGAGATTGGAGGCGGCCGCCTCTGTGCGGGAATTTCAATTCTGGATTTTCTAATTCAAGTTCTATCGGGCTTCTGACAGCGCTGTTTCTTGTGGACTCTTATATAAACCTAATTGGGAGACGTTTTCACAACAAGCAAGAAACAAGTAACAAGGAGAGAAGATCAAGAAGACCGTTTTAGCACGCAACAACAAAGAAGAGGAAGCATACATTTATCTTGTGATTCTTTTAATTCGTTGTAACAGTGGATGCTAGTTTTCTTCACTCTTTGAACCTTAATACTCTTGTGACGTACTCTGTTTTATTAAGTATTTTTATTAGTTTACATCGTTGTGTTAATATCATGTTTTCATATGAACATATGGTGACGATGAGTTCTATCTTGGGCTAATCGTGATCATGGGGTTATAGCGGATTTACTATGGATTTCTTTAGTTAATTGTTTAATAGCTTGGTATGTGGTGATTGCACGATATCTAGCATAGGTTGTGCCTATTCGTCTTATGTGTGTCGTGAACATATAAGATAGCGTGTTAATCTCTTGTGAAGCGACAGTGAATCTTGAGATTTAGAACTTGCCATGCTAGCATAGGTTCATGTATTATATGCATGATTAGTGGGTAACTCTAACCATTTTACTTGCCCTGTGTAATCATAATGAATAACTTGTGCTTAAATCATTATGTTGTCAAATTCTGTAGACATATAGGGTCTCAATATAATCGATGCCTATTCAACTTCTATCTTAATTGTGGATGCTTGGTAGAATGGTATTCATACAACGAAAGTTGGCGTTTATCAGTTTCGTGTTGTCTGATTAATATCATCACCATTACATGCTAAAGGTAATAACAATAACTATTGAATAAAGTATTAATGAAGTTATGATCTCATGTGTGTTTAATATTGATAATTTAAGTGTTTAATTCTCGTAGTTAATATTAGTTAATATTAGTTAAATCAACCTTAAGTGTTATTGTCTTGACATTGAAGAGTAATCATACATTGGTGAGTAAGTGTTAATTAAATATAATTAATCAGAGTCTCTGTGAGAACGAACTAGAAATCATTCTATATTACTTGCGAATGCGTATACTTGCGTGATTTAATTAGTGCATGCTTTATGCCCTAACAAGTTTTTGTACTTGCCATCAGTGGTCATTAGGATTTATTGATTAAGACTTGTTAATTACTGCTTCCGGTTCTGTTTCAGGTACTCTAGCGAGCGTTTATGTAAACACGTTCTCGCACCCGCAAGAGAAATCTAGATACAGCTGAGGAGACAGATTCAGCTCTTGACTTTTTGGAGAAGATAGATTTTGAAGATTCGGATAAAGAGAGTGAAAAGAAAGAACTGGTAATCATGGGTGATCGTATAGTTCCAGCTGATCCAGCTCTAATGGACTTTTCTCGGCCTAAAATTGATGACATTCAGTCAAGCATCATTCATCCGACTATTCAGGCCAATAATTTCGAAATCAAGTTGGGCACTATTCAGATGGTGCAGAATTCTATTTCTTTTGGAGGTGCTACGACTGAAGATCCCAACATGCATATCAGGATTTTTGTCGAGATCTGTAGTACTTTCAAATATAATGGTGTTACTGATGAGGCTATCAAGCTGAGGCTTTTCCCATTTTCTCTGAGGGATAAAGCTAAGGATTGGTTACATTCTTTACCAGCTGGGTCCATCACTACTTGGAAAGATCTTGCACAAAAGTTTCTGGTGAAGTTCTATCCAATGGCCAATGCAGCTACGAGGAGTGCTCTTACTCAGTTTGCGCAGCAACCAACAGAATCTATGTGCGAAGCTTGGGTGCGTTATAAGGAGATGTTGAGAAAGTGTCCACATCATGGTATGCCTGACTGGATGGTGATCATGGGTTTCTACAATAGTTTGGGGGCCCAATCTATGCCCATGCTCGATGCAGCTTCTGGAGGCGCTTTGTGGGCCAAAAGTTATACTGAAGCCTATAATCTTATTAAAACTATGGCTGCAAATGAGTATCAAAACCTAACTCAAAGGATGATGCCAGGTAATGTAGCAGGTATTCTGGAAGTTGATGCAGCTACAGCTATTGCAGCGTAGCTCCAAGCGCTGTCTATGAAGGTCGATTCTTTAGCCAACTATGGAGTCAATTAAATAGCTATTGTCTGTGAGTTTTGTGCAGGCTCTCATGCTATGGATCAGTGTTCTCTTGTTAATGAATATATTCAGTATACGAACAATTATCAGCGACCGCAGCAGCCTGTGCCAGCTACTTATCACCCTAATAACATAAATCATCCCAATTTCAGCTGGAGCAATAATCAGAATGCTGTTCAGCAACCATATCAGCAAGCTGCAAGTAAACAGTTTAATCCACCTGGATTCCAGAAACCTCAGTAATATGCTCAAAGGCAATCATATCCTCAACAAGGAGGTGTTGCTCCACCTTCTAGTGCTGATTTCGAGGAGCTAAAGTTGTTGTGCAAAAGTCAGGCTGTTTCTATCAAGACCTTAGAAAATCAAATCGGTCAAATAGCCAATGCCTTGCTCAATCGTCAACCTGGCACACTTCCTAGCGATACTGAAGTGCCAGGTAGCAAGGAAGATAAAGAGCAAGTCAAGGCTGTCACCTTAAGGTTTGGAAAAGTGGCTGAAGCTGAAAAAGCAAAAGATGGAGAAGCTGAAATTGCAGATGAAGAAGAAAAGCAAAAGGAGAAAGAGGGGGAATCAAGGAAGACTACTGTTGAACACACTCTGCCTGAGGGTAATACAGGGGAGAAACAGCTCTATCCTCCACCACCTTTTCCTAAGAGATTATAAAAATAAAAGCTGGACAAGTAATTTGGTAAGTTTCTGGAGGTGTTCAAGAAACTTCACATCAATATACCTTTCGCTGAGGCTCTAGAGCAAATGCCTAGTTATGCGAAATTGATGAAATGTATTCTTTCAAGGAAGGTGAAACTGGATGATCTTGATACCGTTGCTCTAACAGAAGAGTGCAGTGCTGTGCTGCAATAAAAGTTACCTCCGAAGCTTAAGGATCCAGATAGCTTCACCAGTCCTTGCACCATTGGCAAGTTGTCATTCGACAAGTGCCTTTGCGATTAGGGAGCAAGCATCAATCTGACGCCGTTGTGTATCTTCAAAAAGCTGAATTTTCCTGATCCAAAGCTCACCTACATGTCTCTGCAATTGGTAGATCGTTCTATTACATACCCACGATGCATCATGGAGGACGTGCTAGTAAAGGTGGACAAGCTCATCTTTCCTGCAGATTTTGTCATTCTGGATTTCGAGGAAGATAAGAAGATTCCCATAATCTTGGGAAGACCTTTCTTGGCTACAGGCCGTACCTTGATAGATGTGCAAAAGGGTGAACTGACTATGAGGGTGCAAGATCAGGATGTGACATTCAATGTGTTCAATGCAATGAAATTCCCTCCGGAAGATGAGGAGTGCTTCGAGATGGATTTGGTCAATTCTGCAGCTATTTCAGAACTTGATTATGTGCTAAGGTCTGATGCCTTAGAAAAAGCCTTATTGGGGGAATTTGACAGTGATGATGAGGAAGGCAATGAGCAATTACAATATCTAAATGCTTCTCCTTGGAAATGAAAGCTAGACATGTCATTTGAATCTCTTGGTAATACTGATCTCAAGAATGCTGAGGGAAACCTCAAACCATCTATTGAGGAAGCACCTACTTTGGAGCTTAAACCATGGCCTGAACACTTGAGGTATGCTTTTTTACGTGATACATCTACTTTGCCTATTATTATTGTATCTGACCTTTCAAGTAATGATGAGGACAAGCTCTTGAGGATTTCAAGAGAATTCAAATTGGCCATCGGATGGACTATAGCAGATATAAAAGGGATCAGCCCTTCGTACTGCATGTATAAAATTCTGCTAGAGGAAAGTAGCAAGCCAACGGTTGCAACAGCGAAGGCTTAATCCTATAATGAAAGAAATGGTGAAGAAAGAAATTCTAAAGTGGCTGCATGCAGGAATCATATATCATATTTCTGACAGTTATTGGGTGAGCCCCGTGCAATGTGTACCTAAGAAAGGAGGTATTACTGTGGTAGCAAATGAGAAGAACGAGCTCATCCCCACTCGAACAGTCATAGGCTGGAGGGTATGCATGGATTATAGAAAGTTGAATAAAGCCACAAGTAAAGATCACTTCCCTCTTCCATTTATTGATCAGACGCTCGAAGTGTTGGCTGATCATGAGTATTATTGTCTTCTGGATGGCTATTCGGGCTACAATCAGATTTGCATTGCACCAGAAGATCAAGAGAAGACTACTTTTACTTGTCCATTCAGCACGTTTGCTTTCCGTAGAGTTGCTTTTGACTTATGTGGTGCACCTACCACTTTTCAGAGATGCATGATGGCCATTTTCTCTGATATGATTGGAAATAATGTCGAAGTGTTCATGGACGACTTCTCCGTCTTTGGACATTCGTATGATGAATGCTTGAATAATCTCCGTTTGGTGCTCAAAAGGTGTGTGGAAACTAATCAAGTGCTCAGTTGGGAAAAATGTCACTTCATGGTGCAACAAGGCATCATTCTTGGGCATAAGGTCTCTAATAAGGGTCTTGAGGTGGATAAAGCCAAGGTGGGAGTCATTGAAAATCTTTCGCCACCTATTTCTGTGAAAGGAATCCGTAGTTTTCTTGGTCATGCAGGTTTTTATCTGCATTTCATCAAGGACTTCTCTAAGATTTCTAAGTCGTTGTACAACTTGCTCGAGAAAGATGTGCCTTTAAAATTTGATGATGAATGCTTGGCAGCATTTGAGACTCTCAAGAAGAGTTTAATCACTGCACCAGTTATTACGACACCTGATTGGAGAGAATCTTTTGAGATGATGTGTGATGCAAGTGATTATACGGTGGGAGCAGTTCTTGGGCAGCGAAAGTCTAATATCTTTCATGTGGTCTACTATGCTAGTAAGACACTAAATGGAGCTCAACTGAACTACACCACTACTGAGAAGGAGCTCTTGGCTATAGTTTTTGGTTTCGAGAAATTTTGATCGTATCTACTTGGGACAAAGGTGACACTATTAACTGATCACGCTGTATAACACCCTCCAAATCCGGGGTATAGATTTGGGGCATTATTAACAACAATTACCAACTAAACCTGCACAAGCGGAATATAAATATAATAATTACCCCGAACTACTACTACTCAGGATCTTTTAAGGTTAAGAGTTGAAAACAAGAACGACACACTAACTTTATTACAACCCAAATAAAAATAATCTGTCTCAAGAACTCTCTTTATTACAAAACTTTATTCTATCTACATGTTCACCACACAACTTTTATTCAAACCAAATACTACTTATCCTGTTACACCTGATCTGGTAACTCAAAGCTCTCTTCGGGGATAGGGATGAACACTCTTGGTATAAGAGGGTCCCGCTGCTTGACTCGCTTCTTGACTACGCGGGTCCTGATGGGTTTCATTCTCTACCTTAACTGTAAAACAATAGGAATAACAATAAAAGGGGATGAGCAAAAATTGCTCAACAAGCCTGCAATAATATATATGGTATAAAGAGAGAAGAATAAGTGAACCAATAAGCTGCTGGTTTGAACAACCATCTGTATCTAGATAGGATAATAATTTGCCAACACTGGCGAGAGCCAAATGAACAAGACTGGAAACAAGAACCAACATATGCACTATAACCTGCTGATCAGGCAGGATACAGTGCGGATCTATACCTAACAGCATAGACCCAACCAACATAAAGAGTACTCAGGAAACTATGGCCTATTAATTAAAGGTCTGAGTAAAACCCAGCCCGTATCGTAACCATCCATTCCAAGGTCTAGCATCCGGAACAATCGGAATGCTTTTGATGTATCCCAACATCAGGATATATCCGAGTATATGTAACAAGGGTAAAAGTATAGGAATAAGAATAAAGGATTCAATAAATTGGGAGAAATCAAGAATCAAAATGAATTAGAAATAAGAATCAATAATTGTGTAATAGTGTATATGAACAAGAATTATCAAAGTGTAACTGATACGGAAAATGAAGTATAATTCACTATTCTGAATTTAGAATAGGGGAAAAACTTGCCTTGCGCGTACTTAACCTGGTTCAACCCACCGCCTTGGGTCTCTAGCTTGATTTGCCTTGCTGACACTGAACCAATCATAGAAAGATAGTCGTTTAGATAACTTACTACATACGCGTATCTCGAATTGATACTACGCACCCTATCATTCTACCCATGTGTTTCTATCCGACTCACATATATACACATATAATTATATAGCACATAAGGTTCACATAATCACGTAAGGCACATAGCACATAAAGCACATAATTGATTTTTGGACTTATAAATATTTTTGGAATCGACACTAGACTCATACCTGTATTAACTAACCCTATCTGATTTTTATTATAATTTTTCGGGATTTATTTAACTCGATTCTACCCCTATTAGGGTCTATAAACCATTATTAACACAAGACAACTCTATTTTGAAAGAAATTATGACTTACATTTATTTTTATTGGATTCGTTTCATTTTTCTGAGTCTAGGGGTCTTCGTTTTACTCAAATCGGACTAACGGTTTAATTATTATGAATTAAACAAGATTTAATTAATTAATAATTAATTATAAATAATTAATTATAATAAAATAATCCTTAATTATATTTTTAAATAATTACTTAATAATTATTGTATTTTAAAATAATTAATCCCTAATTATTAGGATTAATTATAATTTATTAAAATTATTTACAAATTATTATCACTTACTCGAATAGATCGATTATTTACAAAATAACTAATCGAAACAATTAACTGATACGCTATTTATCGAATAAATAAATATTCGAATCATAATTTAACTCAACGAGCAACTACTCGTATAAATACGAGCTTCTCGCGATCTTCGCATAAATATCGAACAATTATTATTACGATTATAGCTTATACGATTTATTAATCAATTAACTATCGGTATTTAATTATTCGATGCGAATAATCAGTACGACATTCTTCGAATAATTATCGCTCGAATAATAATTCCAACTTAACGAATCACTATTCGAATAGGTACGAGTTACTCGGGATATTTAACTAATTAACGGATTATTATTCGTATTATTTGATTATTTTTAATCCTTATTTATTAATTAATTACCTAATTATTAATTAATTACCTAATTATTAACTAATTAGATAACTAATAAATAATTAGATAAATAATTAAATACTTAAATTCGAATTCCTAAATTAATGAAATAATTTAGAAATTAATTATAATATTTTTCAGAATTTAAAACTAATTTTTAATTGATTTATAGAATTAATAAAACCAATTTTGATTTTACAAATTATAATTAAATAATTATTATTCCAGAAACATGAAACAGGGAATCGGGTTTAGTGTTTTTGGATCAAAACCGGGTCAAGGTTTCCGGGTTTTCGGGTCAACAGTCGGGTCCCCAAGAACATGGGTCGACCCGCCTGAATCTGGAAAAACTCCGGCCACCTGCAGGTTTTCCGGTGAGTAATTCCTCAGCTTCCAGGCCATCGTTCTGCAAGGTTCTGGTCCCGTTCGATTCCACGGAATTGCAGCAACACAACCCTGTCGTCCTCTTTCGTCTCCGTCGCCTAGGTCGTCTTCTTCGGCCAAAAACAGAGCATCGGCTGGCGAACGGTAGTAGAATCCGACGAGCTCGGTTTCTAGGAAAAACATACACCGTTTGATTCTCTTCTTGGTGGGTTTTCACTCCAAATCACTTCAGGAACACAACCATATCAATATCATCTTCCAATAACCCCAGGAACGATTTCTCCGATCAAACCAAGCAATTTTCCGGCCAAATACTAAACTAACAGATTCGTACACGAAAAATTACAAATAATATATCAAAATAAAGCGTATCACTTTTATAATCTAACCCCTATAACCAAAATAACCTCAGATTCATACAAAATTAAAAACGAACGAACTAAAATAAAACTACATAAACTTGAAACTAAGAACTACTACCTAGAACATAACTCCGATCAATTAAATAGCACAAATCAGTTGTAAACAAGTACAGGAAACTATATCAAGCATCAAAATCAACCCAGAACCCCATAATCAAAAACCCCCAGAAACCCACAAATATTTCTTGAATTATCTGATTTTTAATTATAATTAACTGAATAATTAATAACAAATCAGGTATTTATATTTATGAAAATAATACCCCTAAATAAAATTTAGGGTCTAATTACACATCTAATAAAAATATTTGGCCCCAATTTTTATAATTTTTGGGTATTAATAATGAATTTTTAAATATCTAATAAATACAAAATTAATGCCAAAAAATTTCAAAAATTGTGAATATTATAAAAATGCAAAGAAAAATGATGTATGGTAATTTCATGATCATATTAAAATAAAAATGTGATTTTTGTGGGGTTTTTGGTACCCGAAGGGGTCCGGAAAAGTCGTTTTTCGCGAAAAAGGTAAATTTGTAAAACGTCTAGGGGTTCAAAATAGCGATATGGTATAGGTTGTTTTTGGCAAAATAGGGCCAATGATTTTGTTTGAAATACGGGCTTTTAAAACACTGTTTGAGCTGTACGGGTTTTGATATAAAATATATAACTTGCGATAAAACATTCAATAAATATCCAAAATACGTTCAGGTCAAAATAGACAACACGTAGCACATAACGATTAGGGTTTAATGACTCAACACAGTTAATCACATAATAATACACATAATTTATCTTTATTATAATATAATACAAGCGAAATTTCTCGGTCGTTACATTCTCCCCCCTTAACAGGATTCTGTCCTCAGAATCACGCTATGAAAATAACTCAGGTTACTTTTCTAACATTTCACTTTCGAGCTCCCAGGTTGATTCTTCAACCACCGGGTTTCTCCACAAAACTCTCACTAATGACACAGACTTATTTCTTAATACCTTCTCTTGCCGATCTAGAATCCTTATCAGCTGCTCTACATACGACAAATCTGCCTGAAGTTCTATTGGCTCATATTCTATTACATGACTTGTATCGGGGCTGTACTTCTTAAGCATAGATACATGAAATACGTTATGAATATGCTGCATATGGCGTGGTAAAGCTAGCTCGTACGCAACCTTCCCAACTTTTTTCAAAATTTCAAATGGCCCAACGTAGCGAGGTTTCAATTTGATTTTGTTGCCAACCCTGGTTAGTCCCTTCCATGGTGATACCTTTAGCAGTACATGTTCCCCTTCCTGATAGTCCACATCCTTTCTGGATAGATCTGCATATTTACGCTGTCAATTCTGCGCTGCTTCAAGTCGCTTGCGGATAAGTTCTACTTTTTCCTTGGTCTGCTGAATCAGTTCTGGACCTAGAATCTTGCGTTCCCCAACTTCATCCCAACATGTAGGTGATCTGCATTTTCTTCCATATGGAGCTTCATAAGGTGGCATCCCGATAGTTGCTTGATAGCTGTTATTGTAAGAAAATTCCACTAGCGGTAAGTGCTCGTCCCAATTGCCTTCAAAGTCTATTGCGCATACACGTAACATATCTTCAATTGTTTGGATTGTCCTTTCGCTTTGCCCATCCGTTTGTGGATGATAAGTAGTACTCATGTTCAAGTTGGTTCTGAGGCATTCTTGGAATTATCTCCAAAATCTCGAATTGAAACGGGGATCTCGATCCGATACAATCGATACGGGTACTCCATGACGCATTACGATTTCCTTGAGATATAAGTGCACTAACTTGTCCAGTGAAAATCTTTCGTTGATCGGAAGAAAATATGCTGATTTCGTTAATCGATCAATGATAACCCAAATTGCATCATGATTTGCTTTCGTCCTTGGAAGTCCCACTACGAAATCCATAGCTAAGTGTTCCCATTTCCATTCTGGAATATCTAGTGGTTGTAATAGTCCGCTCGGACGTTGATGTTTAGCTTTCACTCTTTGGCACGTATAACACTTGCTGACCCATTCCGCTATCTCTTTCTTCATATTTGGCCACCAAAAGTTTTCCTTTAGGTCTCTGTACATCTTTGAGCTTTCGGGATGAATCGAATGTCTTGAACTATGAGCGTCTTGCAAAATTTCCGCTTTTAATTCCGGTACGTTAGGTATCCAAATCCTCGAAGCAACATGAAAAATTCCTTTAGCATCCTTCTGACTGGTAATTTCTTCTTCTGTCAAATTGTCGATATCCTGGTCCATTACTTCTTCCTGACACCTTCTTATTTTCTCCAATAGTTCTGGCTGAAAAGTCATAGCGTAAATCATTTCGGTAGAGCTTTCAGGAACACGAACTTCAATCTCCAGTTTATCAAATTCCTTGATTAAGTCCTCTAAAGATGTTAACAGATTCAATCGTTCCTTTCGACTTAACGCGTCTGCTACTACATTGGCCTTGCCTGGATGATAATTGATTAAGACGTCGTAATCTTTGATTAACTCTAGCCAATGTCGTTATCGCATGTTAAGTTCCTTCTGTGTGAAGATATACTTCAAACTTTTATGATCCGTATAAATCTCACATTTTTCTCCGTACAAATAGTGTCTCCAAAGCTTCATTGCGAACACAATTGCTGCTAGTTCGAGATCATACGTCGGATATTTCTGTTCATGCGGCTTTAACTGTCTAGAAGAATATGCGATCATGTTGCCATGTTACATCAAAACACATCAGAGTCCTTGATACGAAGCATCGTTGTATATGACAAAGTCGGTAAAACAAGCACAGGTGCGGTTACTAGTCGATTCTTCAATTCTTGGAAACTCGCTTCACATTTCTCGTTCCATTCGAACTTTTCATTCTTTCGCATCAACTTCATCAATGGTGTGGCTATCTTTGCAAAATATTTAACGAATCTTCTGTAATAACCAGCTAATCCCAAGAAACTTCTGACTTCCGTTGGCGTCTTTGGTCTTTCCCAATTTAAAATAGCTTCAATCTTCGCTGGGTCCACTTGAATTCCTTCAATACTGATGATGTGTCCTAAAAATTGCACTTCCTTCAACAAAAATTCACATTTTGAAAAATTCACATAGAGCTGCTCCTTTCGTAACGTCTCCAATGTCGTTCTTAAGTGTGCTGCATGTTCTTCTTCCGTCTTCGAATAAATCAAGATGTCATCAATAAATACAATGATAAACTTATCCAAGTACTTCTTGAATACTCGATTCATCAAATCCATAAATGCTGCAAGTGCATTCGTCAGTCCAAAAGCCATCACGAGAAATCATAATGTCCATACCTTGTTCTAAACGCAGTCTTTGGAATATCTTCTGCCTTGATCTTTAACTGATGATAACCTGATCGTAAGTCGATTTTCGAAAACCATGCTGCTCCTTTCAGTTGATCAAATAAGTCATCGATGTGAGGCAAAGGATATTTATTCTTGATAGTAAACTTGTTTAGCTGACGATAATCAATACACAGTCACATGCTACCGTCCTTCTTTTTCATGAACAATACTGGTGCGCCCCATGGGGATATACTTGGCCTTATAATTCCTTTGTCGAGAAGTTCTTGTAACTGCTTTGCTAACTCCTTCATTTCAACGGGTGCCATTCGATATGGAGCTTTCGAAATTGGTTCAGTCCCTGGCGCCAAATCAATAGTGAACTCGACTTCTCGATCCGGTGGAAATCCTGGAAGTTCATCTGGAAAGACATCGGGAAACTCACAAACTATAGGAATATCTTCAATCTTCGGACTTTCTTTGTTGGTATCTAACACGTAAGCTAAGTAAGCTTGACATCCTTGACGTAACAATCATTTTGTCTGCATCATTGTTAAAAATCTCTACCTTTGCTTTTCACTTTTAAATATTATCGTTGTATTTTCTTCAGTCCATAATTTCACTTTCTTTTTTGAGCAATCAATCTGAGCATTATTACTAGCTAGCCAATCCATTCCTAAAATAACATCAAATTCTCCTAACCTGAAAGGTATCAAGTCAACTGAGAAATGACATCTCCCTATCTCAACATTACAACCTGGGCATACTCGATCTACCATAACCTGATCATCATTTGCTAATTTTATAACTAGCACTTCATCTAACCACTGAATCTCACAGTCTATCTTAGAGATAAAATCTTCAGAAATAAAAGATCTAGTAGCTCCTGAATCAATCAAAACTAGTGCATTTACGGAATTTACAGGGAGCGTACCTGCAACCACATTCAGACTCTGTACTGCTTCCTTCATTGACATGTTGAAATTCCTTGCCCTGGGCTGATTTTGTGGCGGTAGTGGAGGTGGAGGTAGTGCTAAAACCCTTGGAATACTAGCGGCCATTGCAACTCCTCTACAATCCTTGGCAATATGTCATTTTCTTCCATACTGGAAATAAGTAACCTCTGCTCTTCCCATTGGACATTCTCCAGAGTAGTGTCCCCTTTGCTTGCACTTGAAACACGTGACATTTGGCTTGTTGCAAATCCCCGTATGCTTTTACCACATGTTTTGCAATCAGGTATAGGCGGTCGGATAAGTCTCTGCTGAGTTGGGGTGGGAAGTCGATTACCTGTTCTCTGGTTGTTTTGTTCTGGTCTCCTGGCATTTACTTTTCACCGGGCTTGAAATCCCGGCCTTCTGTTGAAACGGTTCTGGGAATTTCCTAGGCCCTTCTCTTTCTGAGCTGCTTCACTCTCACCTTCAATGATCATGTCCTTCTGAACAACATCTGTATAAGTCGTCAGCTCAAATATAGCTACCCTGCTACGAATCCATGGCTTTAGTCCCTGCTGGAATCTTTTGGCCCGCTTTTCATCCGTATCCACTTGCTCATGAACAAATCTGGCCAATTCAGTGAACTTGGTCTCATAATCTGCGACCGATAAATTGTCTTGTTTCAGCTCCAGGAACTTGATTTCCATCTAGTTCTTCATAAAACGAGGAAAATATTTCTCCAGGAAAATATCAGTAAATCTATCCCAGGTCACCACACCTTCTCCTTCCAAAGCTTTCTTCGATACCCACCAGTAATTGGCTTCGCCTTTCAGAAAGTAGCTGGCAAAGTCCGTCTTCTGCTCTTCCTCAACTTTCACCAACGTAAAAGCCTTTTCTTTCTCCTTCAGCCAAGCTCTCACCTTTGTAGGATCCGTGGAACCGGTAAATTCTGGAGGCTTTACCGATTAAAATTGCTTGAAAGTAACTACAGGTGTTGCTGGAGGTACTTGATGTCCTGGATGAGCGGCTTGTTGTAGCATTTGTTGTTGAAACTGTTGTTGTTGCTGTTGCATCTGTTGCTGCATCATCAGCATCTGCTGTTGCATGAGATGAAACATCTGATCCATCTGGTTATTATCATTTTGGCCCTCGGTATTTCCGTTAGACGAGTCGGGTCGTGCTTTTATTTTGGGTGCCATCTTTATGATAATAAAACAATGGGTTCTCTTAATAACAATATACTAAACAGGTGTTATGGAATGGAAACAGTCTTTTTAATATTAAAACAATGTTAAAACAGTTGATATAGGGAAAGAAAACAATTTATTAAATATCTAAATAAATAAGTAAAAACAGTGCGATGTTTAAATAAATCCTTTTTAAAATAATTTTAAAAATTTTGAAAACGTAAAGGGTACAACATGATCGTAAATAAAACAACATTTTTAAAGATATGCAACGGTAAAATAGTGAAATAAATGTAAATGCTTAAATGACTGGAAAATAAAGGAAACTTGAAAAGGTTCATCTCATATATAGGTAGGACACCAGCTGCAGGTGTCAATGCTTGATACAAAAGTCTATGATATGTCAGCCATACTGCTACTGCTATCAGTCAAAACTAGTAGATATCCTCATACAACTAGTCATACAATACTATGTTGCCTCTATCTACAGATATATATAAGATACAACACTCCTTCATCTGCTAAGATCAGAATCCTGGTGGCACATGTCTCATTTCCTCCTGCAAAGCCTCTAACACTGCCTTTATGAGTCTCATCGCTCTACGGTATACTGCCTCTGCACTAATATCCTGCTATCTCAAGTCAGTAAGCTCCTGAGAACCAACCCTGTGGATATGGCGTAGCCTCTCTCTCAAAATATAGTTTGGGTGAAGTGCTCGAACTGGACCATCCGACTGTGTCTCAAACAACCCAAGGATCTCTCTACACTGATCCTGCCATCTAACCCTCTCCTCTCTCTCTGACTGATACCGCTGATATGTAACTGTGTGATGCTCACGAAGATCTGTGCGGGAACCTCGAGAAGGCAATGGTACTGGCTCATCCACTACTACCTCGTCCATAAACACTGGCTGCGGGAACTGGAATACTCCGGGTACAGGGGCATATACACCTAACGGTGCAGGAAATAAGACAGGCTGCTCCATGGGTGCATATACTGGTGGCTCTAGCTCAGGCTCTATCGGTGGAATCTCTAGAATCTCAACTGGTGGCACGGGTACCTGGGGCTCTAAATCCCCCCACTGTGGAATGTCAACCATAGCAGGAATATCGAACATCGGGAACTCTAATGGTGGAAAATCAGGTATCTCCGGCTCAAAATAAGGAAAATAATCAGCAAAATCTGGTACCTCTAGTGGAGGGGGTATCTCTGGTACTGGTCCATGTGGCAATGGTGGAGGTGGTGGTAATGGAGGAAAGATCTGCACTGATACTGGTACCAGTACTGGCGCTACCACTGGATCTGTCTCAGTTCGCTCCGTAGACGATGACGAAGAAGCCATCTAATATACATAACAATAATAACACAAGAACAATCAAATAATAATCCTAAAACTCATAATTTCTAATCAAATAAACAAACAATCCTAACACTCTTACTTCTATCCTATATGATCTTCCTATCTTATATTCATCCTAATGTTCTTGTTTTTAAGGGTCAAAACCTAAGCTCTGATGCCAACTATAACACCCTCCGAATCCGGGGTATAGATTTGGGGAATTATTAATAACAACTACCAACTAAACCTGCACAAGCGGAATATAAATATAATAATTACCCCGAACTACTGCTACTCGGGATCTTTTAAGGTTAAGAGTTGAAAACAAGAACGACACACTAACTTTATTACAACCCAAATAAAAACAATCTATCTCAAGAACTCTCTTTATTACAAAAATTTATTCTATCTACATGCTCACCACACAACTTTTATTCAAACCATAATACTACTTATCCTGTTACACCTGATCAGGTAACTCAAAGCTCTCTTCGGGGATAGGGATGAACACTCTTGGTATAAGAGGGTCCCGCTGCTTGACTCACTTCTTGACTACGCGGGTCCTGATGGGTTTCATTCTCTACCTTAACTGTAAAACAATAGGAATAACAATAAAAGGGGATGAGCCAAAATTGCTCAACAAGCCTGCAACAATATATATGGTATAAAGAGAGAAGAATAAGTGAACCAATAAGCTGCTGGTTTGAACAACCATCTGTATCTGGATAGGATAATAATTTGCCAACACTGGCAAGTGCCAAATGAACAAGACTGGAAACAAGAACCAACATATGCACTATAACCTGCTGATCAGTCAGGATACAGTGCGGATCTATACCTAACTGCATAGACCCAACCAACATAAGGAGTACTCAGGCAACTATGGCCTATTATTTAAAGGTCTGAGTAAAACCCAGCCCATATCGTAACCATCCAGTCCAAGGTCTAGCATCCGGAACAATCGGAATGCTTTTGATGTATCCCAACATCAGGATATATCCGAGTATGTGTAACAAGGGTAAAAGTATAGGAATAAGAATAAAGGATTCAATAAATTGGGAGAAATTAAGAATCGAAATGAATTAGAAATAAGAATCAATAATTGTGTAATAGTGTATATGAACAAGAATTATCAAAGTATAACTGATATGGAAAATGGAGTATAATTCACTATTCTGAATTTAGAATAGGGGAAAAACTTGTCTTGCGCGTATTTAACCTGGTTCAACTCACCGCCTTCGGTCTCTAGCTTGATCTACCTTGCTGACACTGAACCAATCATAGAAAGATAGTCATTTAGATAACTTACTACATACATGTATCTCGAATTGATACTACGCACCCTATCATTCTACCTATGCGTTTCTATCTGACTCGCATATATACACATATAATTATATGACACATAAGGTTCACATAATCACGTAAGGCACATAGCACATAAAGCACATAATTGATTTTTGGACTTATAAATATTTTTGAAATCGATACTAGACTCATACCTGTATTAACTAACCCTATCTAATTTTTATTATAATTTTTCGGAATTTATTTCCTATTAGGGTCTATAAACCATTAATTAACACAAGACAACTCTATTTTGGAAGTAATTATGACTTATAATTATTTTTATTGGGTTCGTTTCATTTTTCTGAGTCTAAGGGTCTTCGTTTTACTTAAATTTGACTAACAATTTAATTATTATGAATTAAACAAGATTTAATTAATTAATAATTAATTATAAATAATTAATTATAATTAAATAATCCTTAATTATATTTTTAAATAATTACTTAATAATTATTGTATTTTAAAATAATTAATCCCTAATTATTAGGATTAATTACAATTTATTAAAATTATTTACAAATTATTATCACTTACTCGATTAGATCGATTATTTACATATAACTAATCGATACAATTAACTGATACGCTATTTATCGAATAAATAAATATTATTCGAATCATAATTTAACTCAATGAGCAACTACTCGTATAAATACGAGCTACTCGCGATCTTCGCATAACTATCGAACCATTATTATTACGATTATAGCTTATACGATTTATTAATCAATTAACTATCGATATTTAATTATTCGATGCGAATAATCAGTACGACATTCTTCGAATAATTATCACTCGAATAATAATTCTAACTTAACGAATCACTATTCGAATAGGTACAAGTTACTCGGGATATTTAACTAATTAACGGATTATTATTCGTATTATTTGATTATTTGTAATCCTTATTTATTAATTAATTACCTAATTATTAATTAATTACCTAATTATTAACTAATTAGATAACTAATAAATAATTAGATAAATAATTAAATAATTAATTAAATACTTAAATTCGAATTCCTAAATTAATAAAATAATTTAGAAATTAATTATAATATTTTCCAGAGTTTAAAACTAATTTTTAATTGATTTATAGAATTAATAAACTAATTTTGATTTTACAAAATATAAATAAATAATTAATATTCCAGAAACATGAAACAGGGAATCAGGTTTAGTGTTTTTGGATCGAAACCGGGTTAAAGTTTTCGGGTTTTCGGGTCAACAGTCGGGTCCCCAAGAACATGGGTCGACCCGCCTGAATCTGGAAAAACTCCGGCCACCTACAGGTTTTCCGGCGAGTAATTCTTCAGCTTCCAGACCATCGTTCTGCAAGGTTCTGGTCCCGTTCGATTCCACGTACCTGCAGCAACACAACCCGGTCGTCCTCTTTCGTCTCCGTCGCCTAGGTCGTCTTTCCGGCCAAAAACAGAGCATCGGCCGGCGAACGGTAGCAGAATCCGACGAGCTCGGTTTCTAGGCAAAACAGACACCGTTTGATTCACTTCTTGGTGGGTTTTGACTCCAAATCACTTCAGGAACACAACCATATCAATATCATCTTCCAATAACCCCAGGAACGATTTCTCCGATCAAACCAAGCAATTTTCTGGCCAAATACTAAACTAACAGATTCATACACAAAAAATTACAAATAAAATAATGTTTATCACTTGTATAATCTAACCCATATAACCAAAATAACCTCAGATTCATACAAAATTAAAAACGAACTAAAATAAAACTACATAAACTTGAAACTAAGAACTACTACCTAGAACATAACTTCGATCAATTAAATAGCACAAATCAGTTGTAAACAAGTACAAGAGACTATATCAAGCATCAAAATCAACCCAGAACCCCATAATCAAAAACCCCCAATTTCAGTCCAAGAACCCTAAAATACGAATTGAAAATCTAAACATCAAAACATGAAATTGATGGTATGAATAGAAAGTAGAGATCAAGAGCTTTGTTTTGGTTACTCACATTATCGATTTGGATAACAGAATCACTATGAAATCTGCAGTTGAATTCTCTGGATGTTCTTCACCCCCACGAATATTTCTTGAATTATCTGATTTTTAATTATAATTAACTGAATAATTAATAACAAATCAGGTATTTATATTTATGAAAATAATACCCCTAAATAAAATTTAGGGTCTAATTACACATCTAATAAAAATATTTGGCCCCAATTTTTATAATTTTTGGGTATTAATAATGAATTTTTAAATATCCAATAAATACAAAATTAATGCCAAAAAATTTCAAAAATTGTGAATATTACAAAAATGCAAAGAAAAATGATGTATGATAATTTCATGATCATATAAAAATAAAAATATGATTTTTGTGGGGTTTTTGGTACCCGGAGGGGTCCGGAAAAGTCGTTTTTTGCGAAAAAGATAAATTTGTAAAACGTCTAGGGGTTCAGAATAGCGATATGGTATAGGTTGTTTTTGGCAAAATAGGGCCAATGATTTTGTTTAAAAATACGGGCTTTTAAAACACTATTTGAGCTGTACGTGTTTTGATATAAAATATATAACTTGCGATAAAACATTCAATAAATATCCAAAACACGTTCAGGTCAAAACAGACAACACGTAGCACATAACGATTAGGGTTTAATGACTCAACACAGTTAATCATATAATAATACACATAATTTATCTTTATTATAATATAATACAAGCGAAATTTCTCGGTCGTTACTCGCTGTCATCCGCTATCTGGTCTCAAAGAAGGATTCGAAGCCTAGACTTATTCGTTGGGTGCTCTTACTACAGGAATTTGAGTTAGAGATCAAGGATCGAAAAGGTACTGAAAATCAAGTAGCTGACCATCTCTCTAGATTGGAGAATCCCGATTCTACTTCACTTAATAAGACATTGATCAACGAATCTTTTCCAGATGAGCAGTTGTTCGCAATTCAAGAGGAAGGGCCATGGATTGTAGACATTTGTTAACTATCTTGTTAGCAATATAATGCCTCCTAATATGAATGCGGCTCAAAAGAAGAAGTTTTTGCATGAGGTGACGTGGTACATGTGGGATGAACCATAATTGTTTAGTCAAGGAGTTGATCATGTCATTCTACAGTTTATGGTGGGACATTATGGTGGTGAAAGACAGCAGCTCGTATTCTTCAAGCAGGTTTTTTCTGGCCTACGTTGTTTAAGGATGCACGTCAGTTTGTTTTAAGGTGTGATCGTTGCCAAAGAGTTGGGAATCTTACCAGAAAGGATGAGATGCCTTTGAATGTGATGCTTGAAGTTGAGGTCTTCGATGTTTGGGGAATATTTATCTCATCCTGCAATAATCAGTACATCTTGCTGGCAGTCAATCATGTCTCGAAATGGGTAGAAGTCAAAGCTCTGCCAACTAATGATGCAAAGGTAGTGTTGAGTTTTCTTCATAAGCAGATATTCACAAGGTTTGGAACTCCACGAGTTATCATAAGTGATGAAGGGTCACATTTCTACAATCGTAAGTTCACTTCTATGATGCAGCGCTACAATGTGAATCATCGCATTGCTAATGCCTATCATCCGCAGACTAATGGTCAAGCTGAAGTGTCTAATAGAGAGATCAAGCGCATTCTAGAGAAAGTCATTTGTCCGTCAAGGAAAGATTGGTCTTTGAAGCTAGATGAAGCTATTTGGGCTTATAGAACAGCATATAAGACTCCACTTGGGATGTCCCCGTTTCAACTTTTCTATGGTAAGGGATGTCATTTACCTGCGGAGCTTGAGCATAAGGCTTATTGGGCATTGAAGAAGTTAAACCTTGATCTAGATGCAGCTGGGAAGAAGCGAATGCTTCAGTTAAATGAACTTGATGAATTTCGACTTCAAGCGTACGAAAACAACAAAATGTACAAGGAAAAAGTAAAAAGGTGGCACGACATGAAGCTATCTCCTAGGTCATTTGTGTCGGGGCAACAAGTTCTTCTATTCAACTCTCGTCTCCGACTTTTTCCTGGAAAGTTGAAATCAAGGTGGTCTGGACCATTTATCATCAAAACTGTGTTTCCACATGGAGCGGTGGAGAATTTTTAGAACGATCTGGGCCAAGCATTCAAAGTAAATGGTCAGAGATTGAAGCACTATTACGGGGATACGGAAAACCGGGAAGTGGTTAGTGCCGTTTTATTATCAACTTGATCACAGTACTCTATGTCAAGCTAATGAAGTAAAAGAAGCGCTTCTTGGGAGGCAACCCAAGATATGAGACCATAGGAACCCTTAGAATTTAATACTCTATCCAAAAACCCAAAAAAAATCAGAAAATTGAGGGCATAATTTTTTTTTCCAGTGACCTTGCAGGTGCCCGCCTGCTAGGACCAGGCGGCCGCGTGCTAGCAGGCGCCCGCCTGCTAGTTCCAGGCGGCCTTCTACGGACCTGAATATTGAAAAATCGAGTTTTTAGCCTATATAAAAAAACACAAAAACACAAAGACAAAACCACAGCACCACAAACCCCATTACCCATGATTTTCTTCCTATAAATTAGCCACAATCCCACTCATAATCTAATTATAACCTTAATCCTACCCTATATATACACACAACCTCTACATATACCTCCCATATACTTTTAACTTACAAACCCTTTCCAACACACAAAACACAACTCTCAAACTTGTATTCTCAGTTTCAATGGACCCAAAGATATCTCGAACTGTAGAGAGCAGCAGCACCATTCCGACTGCTGATTCTTCAAGGATAACTGCTACGAGGCCCCGATTGGTGGATAGGGCTGCTGAGGAGGAGTATGCTAAGCTTCTGACTAAGCCGATTCTGAAGGAGAGGGGGTTCTTGCCATCGGGGAGGGATGGTGAGTTGTTACCGATGATTGCAGAGAAGGGTTGGATTACTTTATGTGAGTCACCTGAGGCTGTACCGATGAGTGTTGTTCGAGAGTTCTATGCGAACGCCAAGGCTGACAAGAATGGGTATTCTGTTGTTCGTGAGCTTACTGTTGATTATCAGCCCGAGGCAATTCACCGTGTTATTGGGCAGCAATAAAGGAAACCCCAGGAGGAGAATTGGAATGAAAAGGCCCCTGAGGATTTTGACTCAGATTTGATTATTGCTACTCTGTGTCAGTCGGGCACGGTGTGGAAGTTTAAGAGGGGATCCAACAATTATAGTTCTTTCCCTGCTGTCGCCATGAACAGTTATGCTCGTGCATGGAATGCCTTTATTTGTGCTAATATTTTCCCTTCTTCGCATGCACATGAGGTTACAGTTGAGAGAGCCAGGTTGTTGTGGGGGATTCTAAATGAGGAGTATTATGTGGACCTTGGTGAGTTTATCTACCAAGGGATTTTGAAGATTTTGAGGGGGAAGTCGTAGTACAATATCCCGTATGCCTCTATTGTCATAAAGTTGTGCAAGGCTGTTGGAGTCCACTAGCCTTCTTATAAACAGCTATAGATGTCGGCCGCTCATATTGATTCATCGACGCTGAATACAATGCAGGAGTGGACGGGTGGAGAGCCCGAGTTACATGGTTTAGGATATCACCTTCCAGGAGGACGTCTAGCAGCTGGTGCTACCATGGCTAGGCCCAGTCAGGCACAGGGGGAGGCAGTTTCTTCCAGAGGCCAGGGAGGAGATGGTTCGGGATTGGCTGATGTCCAGTAAAGGAGCCTTTTCCAGGAGGATGGATGCGATGTATGAGTCACAGAGTAGGTTTGCACAGGAGCTCACCCTAGCACTTGGGACTGCATTTAGAGGCCTTGGAGATGATATCCAGTTGCCCGTTTTTCGTGAGGATTCTGCTTATCGATCTCCTGTCACTCCACCCTCTGAGGGTGATGATGATGATGATTCTTCTGAGTAGGTATATCCTGTGTTCCTTTCTATTGCCTTCATTGGGGACAGTGAAGATTTTAAGTTTGGGGGTGGTAGTTAAGGAGCATATTTGTGTGTGTATCATGTAGTTGCATTTTCATGATAGTTTAGTTCATATAGTTGCATATTTTTCCGTACAGTTTTTTTATATATATAGTTTTTTATTTTATAGCTTTATTTGTCATGTCATATAGCTCATGCATATACCATGATCCCTTTGTGTTGCTTTATCGATTGATATGTGATATTGATGTAAGTGTAGTGATAGCGTTAGAGTGATGTTGAATCTTTTTAGGTTGGCATGCATGCTAGAAACACTTGTAATTTCACTAAGTCTTATAGTATGCTTAAGGACTAGATTGTTGTCATAATTTAATAGTTTTTTAGGTTAATATATTGCTTATACTTAGAATATATGAAAGGCTCTTAACGATAAAAGGCATGAAAAGATAAAATTGGAGTAAAAAATTGGAATTCATTGCTAGTTGTGGCTAGCCATCAAATGGCTAGTAGCCGGCTAATATTTTTATGAGTAGTCTAGGGTTGAATGGGATGGAGCGAAACGCACTCATTCAGAAATTGTTGAAAAAAAGAAAAAAAAAAGAAAAAGAAAAAAAGAAAAATAAAGAGAAAAAATATGGTTTAATGAATAATTGATCACGAGTGAGCTCTTTGGTATTCAAGTTATTAAGTTCTTAGGGGACTTTGTGCCTAGTGACCTAAGGCTTTTATAGTCTGGGATCCGTTAACCTAACGCTCGCTAAATGGATGCCATTGCATAAGTCTTTTGTGGACCTCACTCACTGCACGATCAAATAAACATTTGTTATGTGTTAAATAAAAGCATGATTCCGTAATAAACTCCAATGATCTTAAAGTGTTATAAGTCATTTTGTGTCTAGAATATATTCTTCGTATAATCTTGTGATTGCCTTGAGGATAATTGAGTTATGGTAATTGATCTAGTTTTGAAGCATATATGTTAAGCATTCGCACACACCACATTTCTAGTTCTATATTAGCTTGCGTGATTTGATTGATCTTTAGTCACCTAATTACATTTGTTGATATGTCATGTGTTGGTTGGTTTAGTCATCGCGCTGGGGATCGCTGTATTTCACGTAGTTTGCATTCATGCATGTTTCTATTCTGTTTTTGAGTCTATGACGCTTGAGGACAAGCATCGATTTAAGTTTGGGGGTGTGATAAGTGGCATTTTATACCACTTAGAGCGTCTTATAATGGCTTGAATTGATGTCTTGAAATCGAGTATTTTGTGTATTTGATGCGTTTTTCTAGTGTTTTTGCATTTCAGGGTATAATTTGTTTATATAGGGAGAATTCATCAAAATAAGCCTAGGGAAGTGCTTGGGATCAGTTGCGGGGAGTTGTGCGAAGAAATCAGCAAAATCAGAAGCAAAAATATTATTTTTTCCAGAAAGGTTGCAGGCGCCCGCCTGGAAGGAGCAGGCGACCGCCTGCCAAGAGGCGCTCGCGTGGAGATTTGTTAGTCCCTTAATAATGTAACAAGAATTATAGAAGGGGGTTGAATGGAATTCTTGAAACTTTTTCTTGAATAAAAATGTTCTAACTCAAATATATATATATATATAAGTGTGAATTGATTAGCAGAATGCGGAATAGTTAATTGAAATGAATCAAAACATAAGTAATTAAAAATAAGAGTCTTTAAAAACTTTCTGGTGGATTTGAATGATTCCACCAGAGATATATAATATATATCGAGAGAACTCTGTGTGCAAAAAGCTCACAGCTGCTTACAAAATGATAACAACTAAGAATGAGAGAAATGCTAAGAATACAGCTTACAAATGTTTCTCTCTTTCTATCTGAGTTTCTTAGTTACTATTCTATTTGTTGCTTCTTGGTTTATATATCACCAAGATTACAAAGTAATAAGACAGGATAATAAAACAAAAACTATCAAGTCTAATACAATGCTATTTCATTACTCTATTCCAACATCTTTAAATATCTTCATAATAGCATGGAAATGGCAATGCTTCTTTGTTCTCGAAAACCCAGTTGAATAGGCTACCACATTCCATTTGCATACACTCGATGCATGTGACTGTGTTGTCACTGTTAACAGATATTTAAATTCTTTATGTGTCGGGTTCATGATCATCCGTCGAGTTAATGATCATCCGTCGAGTTGTTGATCATCCGTCGAATTCATTGTTGGTTATCCGTCGGGTAGCAATCTGGCACTTGACTTCATTTCATTTATGCAGAATTACAAGACATCATCTATGTACAATTAATCAACCTATTCTGCATATCTAGTTAAAGTCAACATGACTTAGGTATTACTATAGATTCTAAACAATGTGTATGCAGAAATGTGCTACAGACTTATTGTTACATAAGCTACTCACTCGATGGATAATAAATCATCATCAGCCAGGACTATATTGAGTCATCCGTCAGGACTATAATCCTTATCCGTCGAGTGCTACAATATTTACTAAGTAAAATCTACCAAGGTGTTTTGTTGTTTTCTTGAAGGTCTGGATCTCTTTCCAAGCTTTCTGTTGTTTTTCTTCAATCTGATTTTGGAGCTTCCCGTGGAATTCCAGTTCATCAGATTCTGAGAGATTTAACTTTTCTTGCATCTTCAAGAGAGTCTCATTGCTAGAGATGCTCAATTGGTCTTCTAATCTTAAAAATCTTCTCACTCCTTTGTCATCCATGAACTCCATCAGCCAATAGGGCCTTAGATGCAATCTTCTCCCTGTATAAGGGATAATTAGAGTCTTTGGGAGTGCATCTTTAGCTCTAACACTCCTTAGTTCTTCAATCTTCTTTAGGACCAATCTTCTTGCAGTAACATTGAACTCAAAGTTCTTTTTGAAAGATGAATAAACCTTAATCAGTACAACTTGGCTTTCTTGAAGGATCCTGTGAAGTGGTCACTGAATCTCCTTTCCTCCCTTGTACTTGAACACTAATCTTTCAGGCAGGTTTCTGTATGCATCAATTCCTCTCACTTCATCTAGTTCATCTAGATAGAGATTTAGATCAGAAAACTCCTTGATGTCATACAAGTACATGTAATCTCCCTTGTTGACTTTAGATTGAGCTTCGACTAGAGATTTGGATTCGAGAGGTGACAACTTCACTTTCTTGACTGCTCTTGACTTTGTTCTTTTTGGCTTGCTAAGGATTGGAAAATTGAAGTCAGGAATTGGTATGTTCTCCCATTCTATTGGCTCATCCTAAGGCACAATAGGTTCACCATGAATGTTCCTTTAAGGATCCACCACCTTGATATCTTCAAATAGCACAAAGGGTTTTGATGTTTGACTTGTAGTTGGAGTGGATTCCTTGGGAAACTGATTCTCCAATTCCTTATCAACAATGTCCAGTTTCCTTTTGGTTCTTTTAGCCAATTCCTTGATTCTTGGATCTTTCTTCTGTTGTTCAACTTGTTTCTTTGGATCTTGAGATTCAATGATTTCAGATGGTTGAGCAGGAATTTGTTGTGATGAGTTTACAGCATGTAGCTTGGCCAAGATAGCAATTTGCTCTTTCTTTTGTTTAGCCTTTTTAGCATCTAGAGCAGCTTGCTTCTTTTCCTGCTTCAATCTATCCTTTTCTTCTCTCTTTGCTTCGGCAAATTGAGGGTGTCCAGCCACCACCCAAATTTCTTTCCCATTCCTGAAAACTTTAGCAATTCTATTTTTCAAAGCTGAATCAGCTGGATCTTTATAGAAAGCAATTGACCTTGACAGGAGCTTCTTTTCAGCAGGCTTAGGTGTCTCATACACAGTATCCAAAGGGTTCTTCAATGATGATTTTGGATAGTTCACCCTTGGTTTCAGAATCATTTTAGCCTTTGGAGATTTGATGCAGGATGACTGTCCCCTTTCCAGATAGTTCATGCTCATCTCATTCACAGAAATTTGCTTGACTTGAGAGTGATGGATGGCTGACTTTATTGGCTCCTTGACTAGTTCAAACTTCTTTTGTATATCCTCATCAATCTTCTCCCAGTTAAATGGACTCAACTTCTTCTTTTCATCTGCTCTAAAGTTGGCTGCTGCTGCATTTATCAGATCTATACTCTGTAACTTGTGGTTTTGAAATAGTAATTGAAGGCACAATAACTTTACTGATTTGAATTTGAAGCCTCTCCCCCTCACTTGGTCCTTTCTCCCCCTTTTTGTTATCATCAAATTGAGTAGAGGAGGGGGTTTGAGTAGCCACCAGTTTTTGAAGTAAATCTGTCTATTGGGCTTGATGAAGATGAATGGTTGTTAAAGATGCTTCCATGACTGACATTCTTGTATCCAAGGCATCTATCTTGGTTGAAAGATCAGAATTTTTCCTTAATTGCCTCTTGATGTCAAGCATTGTAGCTTCTGGAAGCTTAGAATCCATCTTGTCTGAAATGCCCTTCTTCATCTCCTCAATATCACCCTTGATGGTGTTTACATCCCTAGCATGTTGGAAGCCTTGAATTTGTTGAAGTTGCAGAGAGGCTAGATATGCATGAAGGAGCTTCTTGGTGCTGGCATTTGTAGTGGTTTGAAGAGCAGTATTTGTCTGATTGATTAGTTGGATTAGGTTGTCTTGAAGTAGTTCTCATCACAGGGCTTTGAAAATGCCCATGATGGCATACCTGATCTTGAACTGGAACCTACTTCTCCCCCTATGTCCATTGCTTCATCCTCACTATCCCCACTTTCATCACCAAAGAAATTAGCTGAGCCACCAGTCTCATAATCCACATCACCAGCTGTAGAGGGCAAAGCTGTGATGGCATCCTTAGCTCTTATCATAGACTGTGTGGTATGCACTAGATTGAGCATCCTTTCTGCATTGTCATTGTCCTGTTCAGCTAGAAGTTGATAAGCTGGAACAGGGTGAGTGAATGCCTCAGCATCAAGGGAGGTGGAATCTATAACAGCTTTAGGTTGCTGAGATAGTCCCTCCTTGTCTGCATCCTGGACATTCATTGACTCACTAGCAATGACATCCATCCTTATAGCTCCAGTACCTGCATTTCTCTCGTTTTCTCTCTTTTGTTGCATCAGGGTCTCACCCTGGCTCCCCACCCTCACACCCTCACCTTCATCATCTAAGGTGGGACTCCTCTCACTCTCTTTTTCCAATCCTGAAGAAATGGATTGCATAATTTCACTCATTTCCTCTCCTTTTTCCTGGGAGGAACCCAGACTCTCACTCAAAACACTCTTCTCTCTCAATCCTAATAGTGACTGTACAACCACTAATTCTTCTACACTTGAAATAAATGAAGTTTGAAGAGGTGCAGAGACACTCGACGGATGAGTGATATCCATCGGGTGAGTGGGTTTTCTATCCGACGGATAACTGATGTTAGGCTTATCCGTCGGGATACAATCACTACTCGATGGATGAGCAATATCCATCAAGAGAGTAGAAATGAATGAACTAGGTATGGAAACTATTGTGGACTCTGTGCTGATTGAAGATATTATGGGCAGAGATGATTCAACAGTTCCTGAAAGAATTGGCAAGTGAGCCAACAAATCATCTAAAAGATGATGCTCACTTGCACTAGATTTTGGCTTTCCCAACAAGGTTAAAGAAGGGGAATCAGGAATTGATGTGTTATCATATCCATATCCAGTGAGTTTGTGAGTGAGTTTGGTGTTTAAGGTGCTTCTATTACTAGAGATTTTGGCTGTGACTCCACATTTATTGGAGCCACATTAAACTGAATTTGTGAAGGTGTAGTGACTGTGTCTTTAGCACCAGTTTGCACAATGTGTGTACCCTGTGCATCCCCAAGGGTTTTAGATTTCTTCTTTCTGGCATAAGTTTGGGGTGAGTTTGTGTCCCTAACCCTCTTGGCCTGTGCTCTTGGTTGAGAGTTTTGTTCAATAGCTACATCCTTTTGGGAGGATGCAGCTAGAAATGAGCTTTTATCCTATTTAAGCACTACAGTTTGTTGGGAAACTGCAGTGTGGCTAGGCTGGGAACCACTCAACTTTCCATCCTTATCCTTAGTGTTTCTTTTATGTTCACCCCTTCCCTCACCTGTCTTACCCACCTGTACACTCCCCTCTTTGGTTTTGGTGGATTTTGCAACTGGCATCTTTTGAGAGATACCAGAGGGGGCTTTCTTTGATTTGGATTTAGAAATTTTTGCTTGTTTGGTAGCTTGGGTAGGTAACTGTTGGGTCATTGACACAGTTGCCATAGCTACACTGGAACTCAAGGAAATTTGTGAGGTTGGAATAGCAGGGATAGATGAACTTACTTCACTTACCTGAGGTGCTTCCATTGCAGGAAAATAGAACAGTGGCACCTCCTTGTGATGATTGGCCCTGTTCAAATCTGCAATGATCCTTCTCTCTTGAACCCAACGATCTAATTTATTGTTTGGGTTCTCAAGCACTATTTCTTCACAAAGGTGGTTAGCTAACATCATGAAAAATCTAGCATAATAAACACTTTTACCCCTCTTGTTTAGCGCTCCTAATTTATAGCTCAACTCAAACAGAACAAGGTCACTAAAATTGAAATACTTATCTATAACTAGCATGTAGAGCATGTTAAGCATGGAAATATTAACATAGTCAAAATTACTGACTTTACCTGAAAAGACCTTTGTCACTATATCACACATAAAACTCCATTATTTCCTAAGACCCAATATCCTAATGTCACTCAACTTAGAAGTATAAAGAGCATAGTTCATGGAATTAAGCATATTGATTATGTCAGTGTCAGTGTGTGGTGAGGTCACAATGTTATCAGGAATCTTGAAACATGCTTTTATAACATCACTATTGATACAGAATTCCTTACCTTTAATGGTGAGTGTGATTGTCTTATCTGTTGAGTTGTATGTAGCAGTGGTCCACATCTCTTCAATAACTTTACAAAAGATTGTGGGTGATTCCAGCATGGCATATCCAAGCTTGCAATTCTTCACAAAGTCCATCATCTTGTGATAATCACCAGATTGCTGAATACCCTTGTTTACTAGTGCAGTGAAATTGTTCTTCTCATAAATATACCCAGTTTGAGACATAATCTTGACAACGGGCGCCATTGTTAGAGAATAAGAGCTTGAAGAGAGAGAGAGAGTGAGTGCTTTGAAAGAGAAATAAATTAGAGCAGTTGATTTGAGAATGATAAAAGAAAAGCAATTGAAATGAAATAAGCTTTTATACTATTTTAAAAATAACTATTAAAAATAATAAAGTAAAATAAAGTAACCAATGAAGATTGCCTAAAATAGCCATTTAAAAAATAAATTGTAAAAATTCCACCCATTATCCGTCGTGTTATGCTTACAAACTGTAAGTATACTCGATGGATAATGTTCAGGGAATTAACGGCTAAGATTAAGACAATTCGACGGATGATGATAAACTGTTATCCGTCGAGTCATAAAATATTCCAGAAAAATGATTGATTTTTATTAGCAAATAGTATACCGACGGATGATCAAACTCGATGTATAAAGATTGTTAGGAATATGTGTATTAGTTTGATGATAATTAAACAAAACACTTAAGTAGAAATCTAGTATTTGTAGCCTCAACGGATAAGACCATTTTGGCTATCCGTTGAAGGAGTAGCTTTACTTAGAAATAAGTTTAGTATTGTAGCATATTTCATTCTCTGTATTTAAGTTGTAATTCTTAAATGTTGTGGGAAATTATCAGTCATGTTGACTACTAGTGGATATGCAAATAGGAGGGCTAATTGTAAATATTTCATGCCTTGTAATTTTGTATAAGTGAAGTAGTATCAACTGATATTAAAGGCCTTCAACAGATGAGAAACAAAGCTTCAACAGATGTCTCTAAAGCTTCAACGGATAACATCCATCAACGGATGAGTGCTTCAACGGATAAAGCTTCAACTGCTAATGCATCAACGGATAAAGCATCAACGGATGAAAGCTTCAATGGATGCTTAGTTCAATAGCAGTTGATAGTGACAATTCATAAGCTGACAGAGGCACATGGGTTGACAGAGACAAACTGGAATGTGGCAGCCTCTAGGAGGAATCAAGAAAATGCAGCATTTCCATTCTGGTGCAAACAAGGAAGTATTCAAAGATTCATAGCTAAACCTAAATTACATTGGATAGAGAAATGAAGAAGAAACATGTGAAGAATCTTTTAATTATATTTTACAGTTTTATCTTCACTTGTAAACTTGGTGATATATAAACCAAGTAGCAGCTAGTAATTAGGTGGTGAATTTTCCAGAGCTGTTTAGAAAAATTCAGAGAGAAAATCATCTAGTTTGTACTAGGATGCAGCTGTGATTTAATTCTTTGAATCACAGATTTTCTGAAATAACACATCTCTGGTGGAACAACAAATCCACCAAAAAAGTTTTTAAGTCTGTTGTGTTCTTTACATTTATGTTTGAATATATATCTGTCTGCATTAGCTGAAAGCAATTCACACACACTTGTTCATCAAAACACAATAGCCCAGAAACTGCTCAAAACTTGAAAAAGTTTTGAGATTTACATTCAACCCCCCTTTTGTAAATCTCATTGTTAGTTCACTGGGAATAACAAAGATCATCCGTCGAGATGTAAATTTTGACTTAGCCAAAATTACATCCAAGACTGAAAAATCAATTTAAATTTCTGGCTGCATCTCAACTTGCAAATTATCTCATATAGATTTAAGAATAATTAAGCATACCTAACTCACTTACCAACCTTGAAAAGGTGGATTCATCCAGTGGCTTGGTAAAAATATCTGCAAGCTGCTTCTCATTTGGAACAAAATGTAGTTCCACAGTACCATTCATTATATGTTCCCTTATAAAGTGGTACTTGATATCTATGTGCTTTGTCCTTGAATGTTGTACTGGATTTTCAGTGATGGCAATTACACTTGTGTTGTCACAGAAAATAGGAATCCTTTCAAATTGCAAACCATAGTCTAGCAACTGATTTTTCATCCATAAAATTTGTGCACAGCAACTGCCAGCAGCAATATATTCAGCTTCAGCTGTAGAAGTAGAAACTGAATTTTGCTTTTTACAAAACCAGGACACAAGCTTGTTTCCTAGAAATTGACAGGTTCCTTTTATACTTTTTCTATCAATTGTACACCCTGCATAATCTGCATCTGAATAACCAGTTAGATCAAAACCAGAATCTCTAGGGTACCAAATGCCAAGTTTTGGTGTTCCCTTGAGATATCTGAAAATTCTCTTAATAGCTATTAAGTGAGTTTCTCTAGGATCAGCCTGAAATCTAGCACATAAACATGTAGCAAATATTATATCTGGCCTACTAGCTGTTATGTACAGAAGTGAGCCAACCATGCCCCTATAACTTGAAATATCCACAGACTTTTCAGTAGTGTTTAATTCAAGCTTAGTTGTAGTAGCCATGGGAGTTTTTGCAGATGTGCAATCCATTAGATCAAACATCTTTAAAAGATCAAAAATATATTTTGTTTGAATAATGAATATTCCATCACTAACTTGCTTAACTTGCAAACCAAGAAAGTAAGTTAGTTCTCCCATCATACTCATTTCATATTTACTTTGCATTAATTTGGTAAACTTTTTACAAAGTTTCTCATCTATAGAGCCAAAAATAATTTTATCTACATAAATTTGAACAAGTATACTAGAGCCATTAACATTTGTAAAGAATAAAGTTTTATCTACAGTACCTCTTGTGAAATGATTTTCCAGAAGGAACTTTGATAAAGTGTCATACCAGGCTCTAGGTGCTTGCTTCAATCCATAAAGTGCTTTGAAAAGATAATAGACATGTTCTGGAAAATTTGGATCTTCAAAACCAGGAGGTTGACTGACATAGACTTCCTCCTCCAAATCTCCATTCAGAAAGAAACTTTTGACATCCATTTGATAGACCTTGAAATTGGCATGGGCTGCATAGGCTAAGAAGATTCTGATGGCTTCAAGTCTTGCAACAGGAGCAAATGTTTCATCAAAATCTATTCCTTCTTGTTGACAATAGCCCTTAGCAACCAATCTAGCTTTGTTCCTGACTACTATGCCATTTTCATCCATCTTGTTTCTGAATACCCATTTGGTGTCTATTGGATTCTTTCCTTTAGGCTTGGGCACCAGCTTCCATACATTATTCCTTTCAAATTGGTTTAGCTCCTCCTGCATAGCTAAAATCCAATCAGGATCCAACAAAACTTTTTCTACCTTTTTTGGTTCTTCCTCGGAAAGAAAGCTGTTGTATAGACATTCTTCTTGAGTTGCTCTCCTGGTTTGAACTCTAGAAGAAACATCACCAATTATTAGCTCAAAGGGGTGATCTTTTGTCCATTTTCTTTGTTGAGGTAGATTAGCTCTAGATGAAGAGGCCTCATTGTTATCTTGATGTGTGATTGAGTTTTGATTGTTAGAAACTCCCCGTTAGTTTGTGGATCTTTGATTTGAGAAAGGGGAACTTTCTATAGGTGATCTATCATGACTTCCTGTTACTCTTGATAACCCGACGGATGGTGAATTTTGAGTACCGATGGATGAACCAGGTTGCCTTCTGACGGATAAGGCAGATTGTCTCCCGACGGATGAAGCATTTTGCAATTCGACAGATGTTGAATTTTGTGCTTCATTTATAGTAGATTTTTCTGCATTATCCTTTGATACTGTTTCTTGATCACTTTCATCATCACTGTCACCACTAACCATCTCCACATTGTCGAATTTGAGGCACTCATGGTAATCTCCATCTTGAAGTCCTTCAATCTTTTTATCATCAAACACAACATGTATTGATTCCACAACAATGTTGGTTCTTAGATTGTAGACTCTATATGCTTTACCAAGAGTATATCCAACAAAAATTCCTTCATCTGCTTTAGCATCAAACTTCCCATTTTGATCAGTTTGATTTCTCAGAATATAGCATTTGCAGCCAAAGACATGAAGAAAATTTAGAGTTGGCTTCTTGTTCTTGAACAATTGATAGGGAGTCATGCATCTTTCTTGATTAACCAGAGAAATATTCTGAGTGTAGCATGTAGTATTTACAGCTTCAACCCAGAAATATGTTGGCAGTTTAGATTCTTCAAGTATTGTCATGGCAGCTTCAATAAGTGATCTGTTCTTCCTTTCCACTACTTCATTCTGTTGTGGAGTTCTTGCTGCTGAAAACTCATGCAGAATCCCATTTTCCTCACAAAATGCGCTCATGATAGAATTCTTGAACTCAGTTCCATTGTCACTCCTGATTCTGAGTTGAAAGTTACTGAGTTGCCTTTATCACAAAGCTGGCTGATACTCAACAAATTGTGTTTGAGACCATCCACTAAGGCAACCTCCTCAATGATGACATTGTCCTTTGAAATCAAGCCATATCCCACAGTATAAACCTTGATGTCATCTCCAAAAGTAATACTTGCGCCAGCTCTCTCCTTGAACTCTGTGAGCAGGGTAGAATCACCAACCATATGTCTTGAACAACCATTATCCAAGTACCAAAGATTCTTTCTATTTCCCTGTACACATCAAAATCAAATCAAGTTGATTTTGGTACCCAAGTTTCCTTGGGTCCTTCCTTGTTAGCTTTCTTTTTCTATTTCTTAGGCTTTATCTCATTTGACTTGGGGATATCAGATTCATCCTTAATCATTTGAGTTGGGCCTTTAAAACCATTCATTGCAACAGAATTATCATGCATGTTATAATCAACAGGAAATGGCATGCTATTAGTGAACATGTTATTCCAGTAAGGCATGCTAAATGGCATTTGAGGCATACTAAATGCAGCATAATAAGGATTAGGTGCAAATGGCATATTAGCAAACTGTGCATTCATATTCTGTGCGGACATAGCATTCATAGGCATGGGAGGCATGGCATTCATGTTGGGAAAGTGAGGTGGCACAGACATGGAAGTAGGCATGGCAGATTTGCAATTAACATACAAATGGTTTACACTACCACACTTGACACAGATTTTTCTAGGAGCATATTTATCAGGTGTGTAGTTATTGTGTTTGTTAATCCCTACTTTACCATTTCTATTATTTTTCTTCTTAGCCTCTGTTTTCACCTCAATCTTTTCAAGTCTGTCACTTAACTGTTTGACAGTCATGTGACCAACATTAGCCTTTTTCTCTTTCTTAACTTGACTCGATTCTCTTGAAACAAATTTCTTGGAAACAGATCCATACTTTTCATTCAACTTAACAAGTTTGGCTTTACTGATAGGCTTGCTAACAACCGACGGATGAGGATTTTCATCAGTCGACGGATAACCCTTTTGGTTATCTGACGGATGACCCTCATCATCCATCGAGTCTACATCTGTTAGCACTCCATCCACCAAATTTTGTTCTAGTTTCTCCTTGTTCTTTTTCCAGGCTACATCACAGAAGGACTCGATTCCTTGAACTTTGGTAATTTGAGCATGGACATCTCTAGATGTTTTCCATGCCTTAATCACCTCATGTTCACGCTTGAGCTGTTTCTTCAAAATTTCTTCTTTCTTCAAGGACTCAGTTAATTCCTCCTTGGCAATCTTACACTCAATTCTTAATTTTTCAAAATCAATGAACTGAGACTATAGCACATTATTTCTCTCACTCAAAAACAAATTATTTTCTTTGATTTTAGCATTTTCTTTAGTAAGAGACTTAAGTGTAACACGCAACTGATATAACTCTGTAGACATGTCATTTATAGCATCATTACACTCAGCTTTAGATAAATGTGCAAGGTTTGTAGTAATTACCTGATTACTTGAAGAACTTGTTTCTGTTTCATCAGACTTGGCCATTATGGCTAGATTGACATAGCTGACATCTTCATCTTCATCCAGACCATCTGCTGCCCAGTCGTTTTCTTGTGTAATGAAAGCCCTTTCCTTTTATTTGATCAGCTCAAAGTATTTTTGCTTATAATCCACAGGCTCAAACTTTTTCTTACTGGAATCTGACTTTCTACAGTCACTGGCAAAGTGCCCTGCCAAGCCACATTTGAAACATTTGAATTTTGATTTATCCACCATGTTTCTATTTGGCTTGGCTGATCCAAAGTTCTTTTTGAACTTGAGCTTGGTAAATCTTCTGGAAAGAAATGCTAAATGTTCATCAATGTCATCTTGGCTCAAAAAATCTTCACTTTCTACTGCAAGCCCCTTGCCCTTATTTTCACAGACCCTTGAAGTTGATTCAACAGCTTCCATCTTCATCTCCTTCTCTTTCTCTAACTCAGAAACTAGTGCAATGGACCCTCCTTTCTTCTTTCCTCTCTTTATCCTCTCATCTTGCTCTATTTCAAGCTCATAAGTTTTCAGGATGCCATACAGTCTCTCCAAAGTAAACTGCTTATAATCTTGTGAGTTTCTCAATGAAAATATCATTGGTTTCCATTCCTTTGGAAGAGATCTAAGGAATTTTAGATTGGAGTCTTTTGTCTGATGGACCCTTCCATGCAACTTTAAAGCATTTAGCAGTTTTTGAAACCTACTAAAAATGTCAGTGAGAGACTCACTTTCTTCATTATGAAAATGCTCATATTGCTGAATCAGTAGCTGCATCTTGTTTTCTCTAACTTGCTCAGTGCCATCACAGATGATCTGTATTGTATCCCAAACATCCTTGGCAGTTTTGCAGATGATAATGTTGTCAAACATATCACCATCAACTCCATTAAACAGGATATTCATGGCCTTTTTATCCTTTCTGACTTGTTCAATGTCAGGATCGGACCATTCATGCCTTGGCTTGGGGATAGATGGCTCATTTGCAGTTGCAGCTCTCATTGGTACATGAGGGCCTCTTTCTATGCAGTCCACATAGGCCTCATCTTGAGAAAGCAAATGAAGATGCATCTTTACCTTCCAATGATGGTAATTATCATTATCCAGAAATGGAATCTTGACTTCAACATCCTTCTTGTTCATCTTGCTGTATTGTTTTGATCTTTAAACTCTTTGTTCTTCAAGAGCTTGCTCTGATACCAATTGTTAGTCCCTTAACAATGTAACAAGAATTACAGAAGGGGGGGTTGAATGCAATTCTTGAAACTTTTTCTTGAATAAAAATGTTCTAACTCAAATATATATATAAGTGTGAATTGATTAGCAGAATGCGGAATAGTTACTTGAAATGAATCAAAACACAAGTAATTAAAAACAAGAGTCTTTAAAAACTTTCTGGTGGATTTGAATGATTCCACCAGAGATATATAATATATATCGAGAGAACTCTGTGTGCAAAAAGCTCACAGCTGCTTACAAAATGATAACAACTAAGAATGAGAGAAATGCTAAGAATACAGCTTACAAATGTTTCTCTCTTTCTATCTGAGTTTCTTAGTTACTATTCTATTTGTTGCTTCTTGGTTTATATATCACCAAGATTACAAAGTAATAAGACAGGATAATAAAACAAAAACTATCAAGTCTAATACAATGCTATTTCATTACTCTATTCCAGCATCTTTGAATATCTTCATAATAGCATGGAAATGGCAATGCTTTTTTGTTCTCAAAAACCCAGTTGAATAGGCTATCACATTTCATTTGCATACACTCGACGCATGTGATTATGTTGTCACTGTCAATAGATATTTGAATTCTTTATCCGTCGGGTTCATGATCATCCGTCGAGTTAATGATCATCCATCGAGTTGTTGATCATCCGTCAAAATCATTGTTGGTTATCCGTCGGGTAGCAATCTGGAACTTGACTTTATTTCATTTATACAGAATTACAAGACATCATCTATGTACAATTAATAAACCTATTCTGCATATTTAGTTAAAGTCAACATGACTTAGGTACTACTACAGATTCTAAACAATGTGTATGCAGAAGTGTGCTACAGACTTATTGTTACATAAGCTACTCACTCGATGGATAATAAATCATCATCCGTCGGGAGTATATTGAGTCATCCGTCGGGATTATAATCCTTATCCGTCGAGTGATACAATATTCACTAAGTAAAATCAACCAAGGTGTTTTGTTAATGAAATCATCAAGTTCACAACATATACACAACAAGATTGGAGGCGGCCGCCTGGGTGCGGGAATTTTAATTCCGGATTTTCTAATTTGAGTTCTATCGGGCTTCTGACAGCGCTGATTCTTGTGGACTCTTATATAAACCTAATTGGGAGACGTTTTCACAACAAGCAAGGAACAAGTAACAATGAGAGAAGATCAAGAAGACCGTTTTAGCACGTAACAATGAAGAAGATGAAGCATACATTTATCTTGTGATTCTTTTAATTTGTTGTAACAGTGGATGCTAGTTTTCTTTACTCTTTGAACCTTAATACTCTTGTGACGTACTCTATTTTATTAACTATTTTTATTAGTTTACATCATTGTGTTAATATCATGTTTTCATATGAACCCATGGTGACGATGAGTTCTATCATGGGCTAATCGTGATCATGGGGTCATAGCGGATTTACTATGGATTTTTTTAGTTAATTATTTAATACCTTGGTATGTGGTGATTGCATGATATCTAGCATAGGTTGTGCTTATTCATCTTATGTGCGTCGCGAACATATTAGATAGCGTGTTAATCTCTTGTGAAGCGACGGTGAATCTTGAGATTTAGAACTTGTCATGCTAGCATAGGTTCATGTATTGTATGCATGATTAGTGGGTAACTTTAATCGTTTTACTTGCCCTGTGTAATCATAATGAATAACTTGTGCTTAAATCGTTATGTTGTCAAATTCTGTAGATATATAGGGTCTCAACATAATTGATGCATATTCAACTTCTATCTTAATTGTGGATGCTTGGTAGAATGGTATTCGTACAACGAAAGTTGGCGTTTATCAGTTTCCTGTTGTTTGATTAATATCATCACCATTACATGCTAAGGGTAATAATAATAACTATTGAATGAAGTATTAATGAAGTTATGATCTCATGTGTGTTTAATATTGATAATTTAAGTGTTTAATTCTCGTAGTTAATATTAGTTAATATTAGTTAAATCAACCTTAAGTGTTATTGTCTTGACATTGAAGAGTAATCATACATTGGTGAGTAAGTGTTAATTAAATATAATTAATCAGAGTCTCTGTGAGAACGAACTAGAAATCATTCTATATTACTTGCGAATGCGTATACTTGCGTGATTTAATTAGTGCATGCTTTATACCCTAACAACAACCTCCAGGATTTGTAGATCCAAAATTTCCTAATCATGTCTACAAACTTGATAAAGCACTTTATGGCCTTAAGCAAGCTCCAAGAGCATGGTATGAGACTTTAGCTCAATTCCTTCTGGAAAGTGGATTTAACAAAGGCACAATTTATAAAACACGGTTCTATCTCAACCACGGAAATGACTTACTTTTGGTACAGATATATGTTGATGATATCATATTTGGTTCTACAAATGCCAAACTCTGTGAAAGGTTTGCAAAGCTAATGCAGTCAAGATATCAAATGAGTATAATGGGAGAACTTAGTTATTTTCTGGGACTTCAAGTCAAGAAAAATGAAGAAAGTACTTTCATAAATCAATCCAAGTACACCATAAATTTACTCAAGATATTTAGAATGCAAGACAGTTCAACTGCATCCACTCTCATGGCCACTGCAACCAAGTTAGATAAAGATACTGGAGCATCAGTAGATATTACCAACTAGAGAGGTATGATTGACTCTTTACTCTATTTAACTGCAAGTAGACCTGATATCATGTATGCTACCTGTCTTTGTGCAAGATTTCAGACTGATCCAAGAGAACCTCATCTAATAGCTATGAAAAGAATTTTCAAGTACCTCAAGGGTACAGCTGATCTAGGATTGTGGTATCCTAGAGAATCAGATTTTAAGCTAATAGGTTACTCAAATGCAGATTTTGCAGGATGCAAAATAGACAGGATAATCAAAGTGCTATTGATATGACAGGTAATCCAGTACAACACTCAATGACAAAACACATCAGCATTAGGTACCATTTCATAAGGGAACATATGATGTAAGGTACAGTGGAATTGCATTTTGTTCGAACAGATAAAAAACTAGCAGATATCTTCACAAAAACACTATATGAAGCTACTTTTATGAGACTGATAAATGAACTTGGAATGG
Organism: Apium graveolens; assembly: GCF_009905375.1. NCBI lineage: Eukaryota > Viridiplantae > Streptophyta > Magnoliopsida > Apiales > Apiaceae > Apium > Apium graveolens. The sequence goes on from NC_133650.1 coordinate 189,840,587, forward strand.
TTTCAGGTTCTTTCTCAAAATCTGCTTAGTTTTTTTCTCATGCATCAGACTTTATGATCAGTGATTACAGATTATCTTATCTACATGTATTTTGTGCTTAAATTGTAAAACATTAAATACTGATTGTTATCTAATATGGATCTATATACTTTGATAGTGTTTTAAATGTTCTGTGACTATTCAATCCAATGAGGATTACTGTGCTAGATGTTGGCCTAGTAGTCTTTAACATACTAGAAATCCCATGTTTGAATTAGTTGTTTATGTGGAACTTCATTAACACAAGCAAATTCTGATGATGAGCTTAGTCAAATTTACTTTGTGTATCTTTTTACTAAGTCACAAACTAGATTCTTGCTTCTTATCTGTCAAATTCTGATGTCAGTAAATCTTTAGGATGAACTACATGCTTGATAAACCTCACTTATCTGAAGAAAAGAAAAGAAAATTGAATTCAGGTACTCCTTTGAGATCTAGAGTAAATATGTGGAAGGGAAGACCCAAGTGCATTGCTGGTATTAAGTAATATGCATTAGAAAAGCAAATAAATTTTTCTTGGTGACTTTTCACATTCTCTAATTACTGGAGAAATACTTTGATAATAGCATAAATTATGATAGCAGTTGTGACTCATTTACACTGAGAGGCCACTGTAAATAGGAATTACAAAAGATGCATAAAATGAGCACAAACAGTTGAGGTGGATTCTTGCATAAATTTATTCTATAGTAGACTTCATTATTAAAGACAGATTTTAAGCACTTTTCTTAGTTATGCCTTATTTCTAAGATGTACTGAAGTTTATCAAACTTTAATATTTATCTGATATTTTGCTAATGCACACACTATCACTCCATATGAATGATGAAAATTACTGTGGTGATTAAGTTGTTTTAGATAAACAGTTAAGTGTCATGTGCATAAATTCTGAGGACAAGTTATGATGAAAGTTCTGATGATTAAAAAGTGAAGAAACAAGTCAGCATTTGTATGAAGAATCACATAAGCAAACATTCAATTTTTGAGTACAGAAGCCATGTTCTGATGACCGTTAAATTCTGATAATAGTCAAGTTCTGATGCAAATCCTGATGGAAACTCTGATGCTTACGTGGCATTATTTATTTACTTGACTTATTTATGGTAATACTGAACGATCATATTTTATCAGAATATATTTAAGTGAGATAAAAATAGTCATAATCATTTGTTTAGTGGGAAACGTGTTTGTCTTAAAAAACTGCATGTGCACAATAATTACTGCTTATTTCTCGTGCCCACTAACTACTTCTTTAACTATTTACTGACTGTTCACATGTTTCCAGGTGTAAATTGTCTGGCATGCTTCACAAATATAGTTGTTGTCACGTGGGCTGTATAAATAAGAAAATTAAAAGATTTTCTAATCTTTTACCTACTTTTCTCATTCTCTCATCTCTCTTATTTTCTCTCACCCACTAATATTCTCTGAAGCTCTATTTTCTCACAGGAATTTTATCAAACACTTTGTGTACACACTATTCTCACTTGATTTTTCACAGAAATGGCACCAAAAGACATCGTTTTCAATGGAGCTAAGTTTGTTCCTAACAACTACTTAGCTATTCTTAGCAAGGATGAAGCCCCATCATATCTTCACTTCGTTCAGGACTTCCTTGCTAACAGCGAGATTGGGTATGCATTGACTCAACCTCAATCACTCTCGGGAACTCAGATACTGGAGTTTTGGAGGAGTGGGGTTTGTGATGATGGTGGAAAAGATGGGTCCCCAGTATTATTTTCACAACAGGGGAGGATGAACATGTGGTGACTGTGTCTACAATTCGCCAAGCTCTACATCCGCCAGAAGATTGCACTTTTTCAACAGTTGAGGAGCCAGCACTTCAATAGATAATGGCTAATCTGGGTTATGAAATATCATTGTCCAAGATGGGACAATTAAAGAGGCCATACATAAGGAAGGAATGGAGTTTCTTCTTTGACAGCATCACCAGAACCTTTGCAAACAAATGTTTGAACTTTGATGCAATTCAAATCCTTAGTCAGCAAATTGGGTATGCTCTAATTACTCAATATCATTTTGATTATACTAGGGTTGTACTAGGTTTCATAGGTGATAGGATGACAGAGATATAAATACTGTATATTTTGCTAGATTCTGTGAACTTATTTACAGTTGTTGTAGCTCTGATAAGCCCCAACTAGCTAGTGAGTTGATTCAGCCATTTAAACTTGCTAAAAGAGCTTTTACTGACTTATTATCTACTGATAATAAGAAAATTGTTCTAAGAACCCTTCCAATTCCACAATAAGTCAAACAGGTTTTAGTAAACTCTGACCCAACCACCTATACTACCATATATCCTGATGTCCAACCATCCCAACCTCCATCAACACCTACACAACCTATCACTTCTCAACCTCAACCAACTCAACCTACCATCAGAACATACTTCCAACCAGCACAATCCTCAGAACAACAACCATCAGCACCTACCATCAGACCTTCATCCTCAACGCCTAAAAGAGCAAAATCTGTTCCTAAATCTCCACCAAGGAGAAGAAGGATGATTCTAAGAGATGAATCAGATGATGAAGAAGCACAGGGTCATGCATCAGAACTTGTGCCTGTTGAAGCTGAAAATGTTAATTTTCAGAAAGAAATAGCTGCTGAAGAATCAATTCTTCAGAAAGAAAAAGAAGCTGCAGGGTCAACCCATCAGAAAAAGACTGAAGCTGAGGGTTCTAGTAATTTGAAGAGGAAAAGAACTGTAAGTTCTGATGTTACTGAAACAACTCCTTCACTATCAAGGAGATTAAAGAAAATAAGGGCAGAAAGGCACATGGCTAAGCCTCCATCTGAGGATACTGAAGAAGCTGAGGAAGGGGATCAGGAATCTCTGATCTCATCAGAACCTATTGTAATTGAAGCTTTGCCATCCCCAACTCAAGCTCAAGACACTGTTCCAAATACAGTGCTCACACCTCCTGTCTCTCCAGTCAAAGCAACAACAATTGAAGATTCAGGATTAAGTCCTGAAATTGACATCCACAGAATGATCATTCCAACTGTGCTATATCTTGAAGCTCCAACAGCAGCTCAGCCATCTACAGAATCTCCTATATTACAGGATGAGATACCAACAACTCCTATTCTAGAGATAAATTCTAATGCTCAGAATTTAGATGAAGCTAGTACAGACTCTCCTTCTGTTACACACACTCTTATGTTGTAAGAAGATGATGGATTTTCTGCAAGTTCTGGAGAGTCAGCTCCAGTAAATGCTCCAATTCTTGGAAAGGAGGCATTAATCCAAAAGTTTGTTGAATAGGATGTTCCTATTCCTTGGGAAGATACTCACAGAGGAGTGGAGTGGACCAAGAAGTGGAATGAAACTGATTTCATTCCAAGCTCTAAAGTTCTGACAGAGCACATTGCTAAGGATGATGAGCTGATGACAAGTTCTGATTTTAAGCATCAACTCAAAGTCACAGCTCTATCTACTAAAAATCTTCAAGGTCAACACTCTACAACTCATGAAAAGGTTGATAAACTTCTGGATAAAGCTGAAAAGCTGGATATGGAGATCAAGCTTGATAAAAAGAGGTTTATCAGACCTATTTCTGAAAAAGTTGAAGCAATGAAGAAGGTTCAGGAGAAGCAACATGCCCAAATTACTGAGGTCCTGCAGAATAAAGCTTCTCAAAAAGCTCAACTGGATGAAATTCAATCTTCAATAGAACTTCTTCTCTCTCTCATATTACCTGATGATGCCAAAAAGGGGGAGAAGGTAGTTAAGTCCAAATGCTCAACCAGTCAGATACTGAAGAAAAGGGATAATAATGAAGATGACCAGGGAAACCCTAGCAAGGGTCAAGGTCAAGGGTAAAACAGTAAGGTTTCTTCCAGGAAACTAATCTCTGATGCAAGCAAATCTTCTACTCAAAAGAAGACAAGTTATGAAGCTACTCAAACTCAAAATCTGATAGCAAGTGTTGATAATCAAAATCTGATATCAAGTTCTGATGTTCTGATTCAAGGAGGAAGTAAAGACTCCCAGAAGTTTCTGTAAACTCTGAAGCTAAAGGGAAAGCAGACTACTGTCTACTACAAGGATCCCAAGATTCAGACACTTGATGAAGAGATTGCTTGAAGATTATTTCTGAAACATAATCCTGGAATGGATTTAGAAAATCTCAAGGAGGAAGAAGCTAAATTTAAAGCTGAGAAGACAAATCTAAAGTCAAAAGCTTCTGTTGCAAAGAAACCTCCAAGGCCTAAGGAAAAAGGTATTGTGATCAAGGAGAAATCAAATACTGAGGCATCAAAGCCCAAGACTAGATCACAAACTGAGATTGATCCTAAAGATAAAGGGAAAGGAAAAGTTGATGAACCAATAAAGCCACAGAAGATGAAGATTTCTCAAATCCTGATGAAACCAGTGTGCAAAATGGTTCAAGTTCATGATGATACTCTTGCTGAAGATGAATCTGTTCAAACTCTGAAAAGAAGAAAGATTACTGAAGAATCTAAGACAACCTCTGACAAAGCTCAAGTTGTTCAGAGTGAAAAATAGCAAGCTACAGAAGAAACAACAAGTTCTGGTAAAGTCATCAAGACATCAACCTCTGATAGTGCTCAAGTTAATTTAGACAAGATGAAAGTGGCTGATATAAAGAAACTCATACGGAAGAATGTCAAACCATCAGATCCAAAGAAAAGCCAATTACTGTCTGATTCCATGACTATTGGGTTAAATGCTAGAGAACCAAGAGACAGAGCAGGTTAAGGTTCTGATAAAGTTAAGATCAAGACAGGAGTTGAAGTAGCTACTAGAGATCCATTTCTATTGACTGACGGGCCTCTTGAAGATGTTACACAGAAACACCTTGATAAGGTTATCTCTATTCAAGTGGTACTGGATGCTCATGACAAGCATAATGTCAAAGAAAATCTGATTCTATTTCTTGAAGATGGAAGGACATATCAAATGTCAAAATCAGATGTGTTGAACAAATCTCTAAAAGAACTTCAATTCTTTCATTATCTTTTAGAGATAAAGTCTGATATTACCAAGAGATGGTCAAATTTCATATTGAAGCAAGAATTTCTGGTTCAAGGGTTAAAAAATTCATTCCAAACATAGTTGAAGATAATGGAAGTGAAATTCCAATGAAGAAGGATTCTGCTAAACTTGAAGTCATTCTGAAAGAGAAAAGTCTGTGCTACAATGAAGACTCTTCTCATCCAAGGGTAATTAGACTTGTTGATGGTTTAGAAAGAAACCATATCTCAGCACTTAGGACTGCAATCTACTAGATTGGAAGTCAGAATGAAGAATTGAAGCAAGTCAAAGCTACATTATCTCAAGTCTTGAGGAATAAAGAAGAAAAGCTGATATCAAACTTTGTCAAGAATCACTTTGGATTCATATTGACTCAGTGAGATTGATAAAAGCTACAAGGATTGTAAGTTGTAGTTAGTTGTCTTATTAAACTCTTATTGCATTTGTACTTCAAATGTTTTTGACATCATCAAATCTATTAACTTGTATATTTTGCATAATTTACAAGTTGGGGGAGATTGTTAGATATATTTGAGATGTCATGTCTAATATGATTTGTGTTTAGTTTTCAGAACTTAACAACAGGACATATCAGGACTTACTGAAATCAGAACTTACTGAAGTCAGAACTTAATATCAGAACTTAAAGTGTCAGAAGATACATATCAGTACTTAAGTGCGGGAAGACTTTCAGATAAGGAATGCGGCTGATTTACAGGAGAATATCGGGACTAAAGCAAAAGAAGATATGCATGAAGAGTTAGAGGACTAGAAGACTTGTAGAAGATATCTGATTGATATATTTTAGGAGACAGAATTATATTCCATATCAATTAGAAGTTATCTTGTAACTGTGTACTATATAAACACAGCTTAGGGTTTACACTATGTGTGTTATCATTATCGAGAAACATTATTCATTAGACATAGTTTGTTCTTAGTGATATTTGTTCATCACTGAGAGAGAATAACAGTTTATATTGTAACATAGTTTATTGAATATACTTGATCTTTGTTACATACTTGTGTTCAAATCGATTTGATTGAATAAACACTGTATTCAACCCCCTCCTACAGTGTTGTGTGACCTAACAAATGATTATGACTATTTTTTATCTCACTTAATTATTTTTCTGAAAAATATAACCTGTAAGAACCCTGATTTTTGTAATATTTTAAAACTTCAGTGAATAGTAACTGGAACTAATTATGTAGTATGTATGGAATTCGTCACAAATATGAATAGGGGAATTTTGGAAATCCGAGATCATATTCTTGTTTATCAAGGAAATTAAGTGAATGTAAAACTCGTCGGAATTCGAAGATTCACGATTATACTACGTGTTTTCGTATCCGTAAGGAATGGCGGAGAACCGGGAATACTACGTGAAATAAATATTATATCAAGGTGTTTCTATGATCAAGAGAAAGGAATAGAATTGGTTAAAGGATTATAAGAGATAAAAAGAATTCACTGCGAAACAAAATATTATACGATTAAACTATCGGAATGGAACGACAATCGCGTGTACGTTAAATAATCAAATGAGAAATTAATTCCATGCAAGTTGGCCATGCAAAACTAAGTTAACTAGTATTTAGGAGATGTAACTAGGGAATTAGAAGCTAACTAGAATAGTTAGTGGAATAGTAAGTGAATAGTAAGTGAATAGTGATTGGGAGACAAAGAAGGTACAAGGCTATACCTCCCCATTTCTACTCATCAAAAATTGTCAACTAAGCCAATTCTTTTCTTATTATTATGCCCATATATACATACTATCAAACTCATTTTACACACTCCACCACTTTAACAAAAATCAAGCAACCCCCCCCCCCCCAATTCCCTTGTTGCTCTCGGCCTGTTGTGCAGAAAAGGGAAGAAAACTCTCTTCCTCACTTCACTTCTCCATCCTTCCATTTATTATAAATTCTATAAAACTTCACAAATCTTCCTTACATCCTAGTAAAGGTATGTCTATGATTTCATGGCCGAATTCTTAATGGTTTATGAGAAACAAATTCTTCAAGTTTAAGAACTTTAGGGACTATTTTGACTAACTTGGTTTCTTGGTTTTGTTTCTTAAGGATCTAGCCCTTCTAAGTGTTTTTCAAGCAAACCAAGACCTAATCACCTTATTACTAACCCTCCTAGTGCTCAAGAAGGTATAACTTCCAACTCTTTAAAGTTTTAAGGGAGAGTTTAAGAGTTATTTATGATGTAGTGTCAAGATCCAAGAGTTTGTGTATGTGTAAGGTTGTTTTGCTCATATTCTTGCTAATTACTTGAGTTTTTGAGTTGTGATTCTTGTATGTGATGATAGATAAAGTATATAAGGTGTATGTGGGTGGATCTTGAGAATTAAGAAGTGTTGTGTTGGTCATAAGTAGTGATTGTGTCAAGAACAAGTAGTAGAAATGGAATGTGGAGCCTATTGTACTTGGTCTGCCTTCTGCAGTGTATTCAACCATGTAAATATTTTCAATTTGTGAGTCACTGGCCATGACTGGGTAGATCTTGATTTGTAGTTTCTGTACATGTGTGGATCGTCACGAGGGTATTTACGGTTTAGAAGTTATGACCGTTTTAGTGTAGAGCGTTCATACGAAAAGCCAACTGCGCATAGGCCACTTGCTTGATAATTTTGAAAGGCTAAAAATGATTTCGAAAATTTGGAAAAATCATGATAATTAAATAATGCAGCAAGGAAGACTTTTCAAAAAGAATTTTAAGAAAATAATAATTTTTCAATTTTATAAAAATGTTTTAGTGAAGCGAATCGATAATCGCGTACAAACTAAGATCATTGGTTATTGATTTTAGATCGCCAACAAAAGCCCCAAGACCATACCACTCCTACCACTCGAGGCAAGTTTACGAAACCCTAACACAAATTATCCATGCTATATATACTGTTGTGATATTGATGCCATGATTTACAGTTCAAAAATATATGTTTGTCTGTGATATCGATACATTCCAATTATGCGATTGTTTACGAAGTCGAACTTCGTTTTATACGAGTATGAGAAATTGAAACGTAATTTTAATATAATACAAGATAGTGGGAGTCAGAGATATTTTTTTTAAATCGATTTAATCCCAGAACGAGCCGGACGCGGAAAATTTCGATTTCAATAAACAAAGTACTTTCGCATAACATACATATTAAGCGAACGATTGAGATTTGATTTATAACTAAAAGAGGTAATCGAATATTCACTCAAGGGATATCCTATTTGATTATTTATTTATAAGTAATACCTAAAGAGTTACTAAAATATCCAAAAAATACTTAAAGAGATATTGAAAAGTTTTTAAATCATTTCACTCTATCTAAAACGTATGTAACCATTCGAAGGATAATTATGAGATGTCGAATCCCGTCTTAAGCATTTAATTAAGATTTTTATCAATTCATTGAACCTTATTGAGAAACATTTTGTACTTAAGGCTTTATCAATTCATTGAACCCTTCTTAAAAATATTATGAGACCATAAATATTTAATATTACGTACCTCTAAAAAAAATCATTTAAAAATAGACATAGTTCCCAAGGATACTTTCTAAATTATTCAAAATTTCTCGGAAGAGATCAATCATCTGAAACTTATCAAAACCTTAGGGAACTTAGTCTAGAAGCATGAAGGTTTTGCTTCCTCGCTCAATGAAAAACAAGTGAACAATATATGTAAAACTCTACTACGGTTAAGGGTCGAAAACAATTTTAAATTCAAAACTCCGACAACTCCCAAGGATCAATTGTAATAAAAGTGACGGATAAATTACCTTATTTAAAGGTCAACTAAGAACGATCTATTCCTTCGATAAAGGATTTTATGTAAATGATATAATTGTTTTGGGACTGGAATGTGGCCTACCCGGCACGGAGAGGTATCGGGTAGTGACCAAGCGCGGAGTGGCGCAGTATACAGTTATATGGTCTCTGTGACCATTGACTTTCAGACTTGCACGGAAATGGGCAACCATCGTGTAATGTCTTGATAAGCCCAAAGGCGGCTAGGTTTGTATTTCTTCTACTAGTAGAGAAAATTTTGTATTCGGCTGATCACCGGTACGTGGTTTATTCCAGTATAGTCCCTTCCTCCACTTTGGATAAATTGTTGTGAAACCTACAACAGAAGGCCGATAAGGCTGAGTTTTAAATAAGGATGTTGATGTACATATATCACATCCATATGCGAATCTTGGTTCAAGCATCATATTGAGATTTTGAGATAAATTGAGTACGAGTAGAAGCCGATTAAACTGAAACATTTAAAGTTGAGTTTTTCATAAAATTGACAAGCATATAAACTTTAAGAAACCTTGGATATACAATGCCTAATGGTTGTTTTTCTCTTAATGATTATATTTAGATAATGGATATCTATATCTTGCTGAGCATTAGTGCTCACTCTTGCTTTTACAAATATCATATCACAACAGATTACCAGCAAGGCCCGAACTAGGATGACTGCCCGCAAACGGGTAGGGGACGCACGTGAGTACCGTAGACTGTTCGTCCGCCAGCCACCTCAGGTAGACGAATAGAGATAGTTTTCTTTTGAGTACTTGAACCAAGACTATTTGTGACCCGAGCCAGTCTCATGTAGAGCTGTCCTCGGCGTTCACTCTTTTGAGATAATTTCCTTTGGTCTGTAATAACTTAAATACTTTAACGTTAACTTAGTAATGTTTCTGAGCATATAACCTGTGTGTGTGTGTGAGTTTGGTTAAAAGGTCGAGTAATGATGTGAAAAGAGGATTAATTATTTATTAGACAATATTAAGTGATCGTAACAACCCGAATTTCCGACCTTGAATTTGGGGGTGTTACAGAAATGGTATCAGAGCCCTAGGTTATAAGTCTCAGAAACGTTAGGTGAATCAACTGAATCAACTGAATCAATGATCTAGAACTCACATAGAGTTCGTAGTCGGGCTACGAGGGTAGCACTGACATTAAAAACCCTTAGGGGTGATTTAAGTATCCAAGGATAGTAATGTGTGTGTTAAATGACTTGTAGGTACCCGATGTGTTAGACCCTGAGGCTGTAGAGGCGTACGAGAGAGAGCATGATGAGGCCCTTTTAGCTGAGATCGAGGTAGCAGACCCTATCCCCACTATGGGCTTAGAGGTATACGAGTACCCGGAGGCTAACCCTGAGGAGGACCCGGAGGAGGACCCCACTGAGCCAAACACTGAGATAGCCCCTCTTGAGGATATTCCATACGGCAGCACGGAGGTTCCATCTCCAGAGATGATGAGGGTGGATGTGCATCAGAGGTCGATAGAGCGTTTGTTAGATCAGATCTCAGCTGCCCAGGCTCGAGTCGCTGAGCTCGAGAGCGAGACGGGAGTAGCAGATTTGATGGATAGGATGATAGCTCTGCAGGCCAGAGTCACTGCACTGACTGAGGAGTTAGAGGCGTAGCTAGGGGCAGCCACCCCAGTGAGGACACCCACCCCGTCCCCTGTACCAGTTAGTCCCGCGCGGACTGGGACCGATGACGGCATGGACCCTATTCTTGACGGTGTGGCAGCGACTCTTGCCGATTCCCCACTTCCACCACCCCTACCAGTCATATCCCTAGCAGTTCACGATGGTCGTTATGCTACTGATCTGACAGCGGCTGAGGCCCGTATTGCCGAGCTGAGGGACCAGCTTTCCATCGAGCGATACATGAGGATAGAGGCCCGAGGCAGGCGAGGATACCCCAGCGCCCGACGCGTGCACAGGACCATTTGCCGCATAGAGCAGAGGACCATCGGTAGGATTCACCGCTTATCCCCACAGCGCGACTTGGTGAGTAGGCGCGAGGTTATCAGGGTTATGGTCCGCGCTATGAGACAGATTCGTGATGTTGCTCGTGGCTAGTGGACACCGTTAGTAGTTGTTTGTTGTTCCTCAGCGGTGGTACTTAGTTGTTTGGTGATAGTTGTTTTGGGTTGTTGTCTTTGATAGTGCCACCAACTAAGGATTATTGTAATAAGGCAGATTGTACTTTTATTATTCAGTATGTTGTACCTAGACCCGGCGTATGGCCAAATTATGTATAATTATCGTGTTGTTTAGTTGCGATTTCTAGATTGTTGTTTAATCTTCTTTCATACCTGCATAATTACATACTGTCATAACAAATCAGGAAGTATGAGAATTGGCAAGTGAAAACAACCTAAATAAGTTTATGTAACAGGAAAATGCCGCCAAGGAGAATAGTAACAAGAACTCGCCCGGCTGCATCTGGCGGCCAGCGTAGTAATAATGAACAAGGGCATCGAGCACAGACCCCACCATTAAGAATTAACGAAGAACGAAATGAGTATGATGATGAGGACTATGAGGAGTCAGAGGCTGAAGATACTCAGGGGATGGAAATGCCAGTGAACCCTATGGAGCAGTTTGTAGAACTTCTGAGGCAAAACCTGCAGCAGCAATGACCACCCCAGCAACCCCAGCAGGCCATGGCTAATGCATTAAAATCTTTCAAGTCGGTCAAGCCCCCAGAGTTTCATAGTGTTACCGACCCAGTTCAGGCCAGGGCTTGGCTAAAAGAGGTAGAAAAGACCTTTGAGCGAATTGGCACTGAAGAAGCCCACAAGACTAATTTTGCCACTTATCTCTTAAAGGGTGAGGCTAACTATTGGTGGGAAGCCAAGAAAAATATGGAGCCCCAAGGGATTGTTACTTGGGAAAGATTCACTGAGTTGTTTTTAAAGAAGTATGTCCCGAAGTTTATGAAGGTTCAGATGCAGCGAAAGTTCCTAGAGCTGAAACAAGAAAATATGAGTGTTGCGGAATATGAAGCTAAGTTCACAGAATTGTCGAGGTTTATGCCACAGTTGGTGGGCACCGAAGAGCAAAAGGCTGAGAGATTTCAACAGGGATTGAAGCAGTGGATTCAGAACAAGCTGGCAATTCTGGAGATAACTGACTATGCCACCCTAGTGCAGAAGGCCACGATAGCTGAAGCAGGGAGTGAAATGAGCCAGAAAATGAAGCAAACTAAGAAGTGAAAGTTTGATGGTAAAAGCCGGAGTGTGGGAGGGGAAGCTTCCCTAGTAAGTTTGTCAGGGGGACGGCCTCCCAACCCAACCGCAGTACAGGATTCGGGGGATCAGGGGGAGTGAGCGTGACCCGGAGCGGGAACCAGATGGGAATGTCTTATCATAACCAACCACGACCTCCTCTGCGAGAATGCAAGAGCTGTGGTAAGAAGCATTCTGGGCAATGTATGCAGAAACCGGTGACATGCTTTAAATGCGGTAAGGTGGGGCACTACACCACAGCTTGTAACCAGGAAGCGGCTAAGTGTTTCCAGTGTGGGAAGACAAGACATATGAGGAAGGACTGCCCTGCAGCGGCCCCAGCTAGCTCAAGGGGCAGTGTAGCTGCATCTAACAGAGTGCCGAATGCCAGGACCTTTAATATGACTGTGAAAGATGCCGTGAGGAACACCAATGTTATAGCAGGTACGCTCCTCCTAAACTCCAATTCCGCCAATGTGCTATATTATTCTGGAGCTACTAAGTCTTTCATATCTAAGGAATTTGCTGAAAAATTGAACTTAAAAGTGGAACCTTTGAAAGAATCTTTGCAAGTGGAAATAGCTAATCAAGAGATTATCCCTGTAAATCAAGTTTATGCTAACTGCAACCTCGACATACAAATGTTCAAAGATGGAGAAGTTGTCCATAAACACCTCGACATTATTTCCAATCATGTCAGAGAATATAGCCATCATACATCTCTGAAAAGTGGTCGGTGCGCCACATAACCCAAACGAAACTCTGTAAAAAGCAAACGTGCCAAATGGACAAGTGAAGGTAGTCTTTTCTTGATCCTCTGGTGCAATACAAATCTGATTATACCCTGAATAGCCATCCAGAAGACAATAATACTCATGACCGGCCAACCTGTCAAGCATCTGATCAATAAACGGAAGAGGGAAGTGATCCTTCCTCGTGGCCTTGTTCAACTTTCTGTAGTCCATGCATACTCTCCATCCTGTGACTGTTCTCGTAGGGATGAGCTCGTTCTTCTCATTTGCTACCACAGTAATACCTCCTTTCTTAGGTACACATTGCACGGGGCTCACCCAAGAGCTATCAGAAATAGGATAAATGATTCCTGCATCCAGCCACTTCAGAATTTCTTTCTTCACCGCTATTTTATGATAGGATTAAGTCTGCGCTATTGCTCAACAGTCGGCTTATTACCCTCTTCTAGAAGAATTGTATGCATGCAGTAAGAAGGGCTGATCTCTTTGATGTTCGCTATAGTCCATCCGATAGCCGATTTGAATTCTCTCAAGATCCTTAAGAGCTTGTCCTCCTCACTACCTGAAAGGTCAGATGCAATAATAACAGGTAAAGTAGATGCATCACCTAAAAAAGCATACCTCAAGTGTTCAGGCAATGGTTTAAGCTCCAAGGTAGGTGCTTCCTCAATAGATGGTCTGAGCTTTCCTTCAGCATTTTTGAGGTCAGAAGTACCAAGAGATTCAAATGGCATGTCTAGCTTTCGCCTCTAGGGAGAAGCATTTAGATATTATAGTTGCTCATTGCCATCCTTATCATCACTGTCAAAATCCCCCCACTAAGGCCTTCTCTAATGCATCAGACATTAACATATGATCAAGTTCTGAAGTAACCGCAGAATCAATCAAATCCACTTTTAAGCACTCATCATCTTCTGTAGGGAATTTCATTGCTTTGAATATATTGAATATCACATCCTGATCCTGCACCTGCATCATAAGTTTACCTTTCTGCACATCTATCAAGGTACGGCCTGTAGCCAAGAAAGGTCTCCCCAAGATTATGGGAATCTTCTTATCTTCCTCGAAATTCAGAATAACAAAGTCTGCAGGAAAGAAGAGCTTATCCACCTTTACTAGCACATCCTCCACTATGACTCCAGGGTATGTAATAGAACAATCGGCCAATTATAGAGACATGTAGGTGGGCTTTGGATCAGGCAAATTCAACTTTTTAAAGATCGACAACGGCATGACATTGATGCTTGCTCCCAAATCACAAAGGCACTTGTCAAAAGACAACTAGCCAATGGTGCAAGGAATGGTGAAGCTACCTGGATCTTTAAGCTTTGAAGGTAACTTTTGTTGCAGCACAGCACTGCATTCTTCCGTTAGAGCAACGGTCTCAAGGTCATCCAGTTTCACCTTCCTTGAAAAAATACTCTTCATAAATTTCGCATAACTAGGCATTTGCTCCAGAGCCTCAACGAAAGGTATATTGATGTGAAGTTTCTTGAACACCTCCATAAATTTACCGAACTGCTTATCCAGCTTTTATTGTTGCAATCTCTTAGGGAAAGGTGGTGGAGGATAGAGCTGTTTCTCCCCTGTATTACCCTCAGGAAGAGTGTGTTCAACAGTAGTCTTCCTTGGTTCCGCCGCTTTCTCCTTTTGCTTAGCTTCTTCATCACCGGCTTCAGCTTCTCCTTCTTTTACTTTTTCAGCATCAGTAACTTTTCCAGACCTTAAGGTAATAGCCTTGACTTGCTCTTTAACTACCCTCGTGCCTGGCACTTCAGTATCACTGGGAAGTGTGCCAGGTTGACGATTGAGCACTGCATTGGCTATTTGACCGATTTGATTTTCCAAGGTCTTGATAGAATCCGCCTGACTTTTGCACAACAGCTTAAGTTCCTCAAAATCAGCACTAGAGGGTGGAGCTGCACCTCCTTCTTGAGGATATGATTGCCTTTGAGCATAATGTTGTGGTTGTTGGAATCTAGGTGGATTGAACTGTTTACTTATGATTTGCTGATATGGTTGCTGAATAGCATTCTGATTATTACTCCAGCTGAAATTTGGATGATTTCTGTTGTTAGGATGATACGTAGCTGGCACAGGCTGCTGTTGTCGCTGATAATTATTCACATACTGAACAGATTTGTTAACAAGAGAACACTGATCCGTAGCATGAGAACCTGCACAAAGCTCACAGACCATAGCTATCTGATTAACCCTATAGGTGGCTAGAGAGTCGACCTTCATAGACAGCGCTTGGAGCTGCGCTGCAATAGCTGTAGCTGCATCGACTTCCAGAATACCTGCTACCTTCCCAGGCATCATCCTTTGAGTTGGGTTTTGATGCTCATTTGCAACCATAGTCTCAATAAGATTATAAGCCTCAGTATAGCTTTTGGCCCACAAGGCGCCTCCAGCTGCTGCATCGAGCATGGGCCGAGATTGAGCCCCCAAACCATTATAGAAACCAGTGATCACCATCCAATCAGGCATTCCATGATGTGGACACTTTCTCAACATCTCCTTGTAGCGCTCCCAAGCTTCACACATAGATTCTGTAGGTTGCTGCGCAAACTGAGTAAGAGCACTCCTCATAGCCGCAGTCTTCGCCACTGGATAAAAGTTAACCAGAAACTTTTGCGCAAGATCTTGCCAAGTAGTGATAGACCCAGCTGGTTCAGAATGTAACCAGTCCTTAGCTTTATCCCTCAGAGAGAATGGGAAAAGCCTCAGCTTGATAGCCTCATCAGTCACACCATTATATTTGAAAGTACTGCAGATCTCGACAAAATTCCTTATGTGCATGTTGGGGTCTTCAGTCGCAGCACCTCTGAAAGAAACAGAATTATGCACCATCTGAATAGTGCCCAGCTTGATTTCAAAGTTATTGGCCTCAATAGCTGGGTGCATGATGCTAGACTGAATATCATCAATTTTAGGCCGAGAAAAATCCATAAGAGCTGGATCTGCGGGAACAATACGATCACCCATGATTAATGGTTCTTTCTGCTCACTTCCTGAATCCGAATCTTCAAACTCTATCTTCTCTGGAATATCAAGAACTTCGTCTGTCTCTTCAGCTGTATCTAAAGTCCTCTTGCGAGTACGAGAATGAGTTTCCATAAACGCTCGCTAAAGTACCTGAAACACAACCGGAAATAATAAGTAAGACGTCTTATTCACTGAGTCCTAATGACCAATGATGGTAAGTACATAAACTAAACAAATACGCCGAGTCCCCGGCAGCGGCGCCAAAAACTTGTTAGGGCGAAAACACGCGCTAATAACACACGCAAGTATACGCGTTCGCAAGTAATATAGAATACTTTCTAGTTCGTTCCCACATAGACTCAGACTAATTATGTTCAATTAAACTCACTCACCAGTGTATGATTACTTCTCAATGTTAAGACAATAACACTTAGATTTGATTAACTAATTATTAACTATAATTAACTACTATTATTAAATACTTAATTAACACTTGAATTAATAATATTAAAATATTCATGAGATCACAACTTCATTACTACTTCCTTCAATAGCTATTGTTATTACCCTTAGCATGCAACAATGATGATATTAATCGAATAACACGAAACTGATAAAAGCCAACTTTCATTGTACTAATACCATTCTACCAAGCATCCACAATTAAGATAGAAGTTGAATAGGCATCAATTATGTTGAGTCCCTATATGTCTACAAAAATTGACAACATAACGATTTAAGCACAAGTTATTCCTTTTGATTACACAGGGCGAATAAAATGGTTAGAGTTACCCACTAATCATGCATACTCTTACATGAACCTATGCTAGCATGTCAAGTTCTAAATCTCAAGATCCACCGTCGCTTCACAAGAGATTAACACCCTATCTTATATGTTCGCGACGCACATAAGACGAATACGCACAACCAATACTAGATATCATACAATCATCACACACTAAGGTATTAAACAACTAACTAAAGAATTCCATAGTAAATCCGTTACGACCCCATGATCACGATTAGCCCATGATAGCACTCATCATCATCATGGGTTCATATGAAAATATGATAATAACACACGAGAATAATAACTAAAACTACTTATATTAAACCAGAGTACGTCACAAGAGTAAATAGGTTCAAAGTAAAGAAAACTAGCATCCAACGTTACAACGAAATAAAGAATCACAAGAAAATATGCTTCCTCTTCGTTGCGGTGTGCTAAAACGGTCTTTTTCCTTATATATTACGATTAATACTACGATCCAACATTTGTGCAACGTCTCTGAAATCTACTTAAATAGGAGTCCCATAAAGCACAGCTAACTCAGAAGTTGGAAGTCAAACAAAAATAGGAGTCTAAAATATTAATTTTGAAAATCCGTCCCTGCGCGGCCGCTCAGCATTCCTGAGCGGGCGCTCAGCATAGCTGAGCGGGCGCTCAGCCCCCTTCTGAAAACTGCTCTATTTTTCTTCCGTTTCTTCGCTGCAATCTGCTCCTATCTTCCCACTTGCAATGCTAAACACATGTCAAGGCTTATTATTGATGAAATCTCTCCCGAAATGCAATTAATACCCTGAAATGCACAAATACTAGAAAAATGCATCAAATACACAAAATACTTGATTTTAAGACACCAATTCAAGCTATTATATGACGTCCTAAGTGGTATAAAATGCCACTTATCAAAGTGTATCCGTATTTAAGTTCTGATGTAAGTCTTGATGGTTTAAGTTCTGATAACTTCTTGTCTTCAGTAAGTTTTGTTTTCCAGTTAAGTTCTGATATTAATTTCCGAAACTAAACAAATCAAATTAGACATGACATCATAAATATATCTAACACGGGCCCCGCGGCTTATCAACCATAGGCTGCCAATCTTTCTATTTAGCAAAGCTTTGTACCTGCCTGGTTTCTTTTATTTCCAAACAGACAAAGTTACACTGCTTTATTTTGATTGAATAACCGAATTCATTTCTTTTGTTTAATAAATAAACAAGCACAACTGACTTCATGCATGCAAAGTGGTTGGTAAAATTAAGTAAATAAAAAAACATTTGATGTTTACAAAATGAATAAATAAATGAAATATTAGTTTTCATTGATTTATTTAAATTAAAAAACAAATATTAATTTATTTATTTAAAATCAATGGTCCATATAATAATTAAATAAATGAATGAATTGATTTCCATTTATTCATTTAATAAAAAAAACCAGCCATTGATTAAAAATAAATCCTCTGGTTGTACTCCTCTGTATCTGCAAGTCTTCTAATCTCCGGGTTTTCGTACCTTAAAATATTTCCAGTCTACTCGAGTACCAAAACCACTTAATAGTATTTCTAAAAATAATACTCTGTTTCCTTTCATGGATCACTGACGTCTAGTGCACGGGTCTGGTTCACAGACGACTAGTTCTACTCTCAGGCCTTCGTATTATACCCGTACACACCCCTGTTAAGTCTTCTACCAAATATAAGCAACTACACTAGGAATCCTTGAGCTCTTCACACTGATTCTGATAACTGCTTCGAATGACTCCAACCTTATTCCTCCGATAACTGAACATATTAATGAACTTCATACGGAGCACTGTTGACGTCTTCTTCACTGTAGCTAACAAAACCTTTTGTATATATGTCCAGTAAACAGTCTGTACATATTCCAGCGAAACATAGATTATTTCAATGTCCTTGTTCTATGTTGAGTTATCTGGACCAATATTGTTGAGTTATACATACAACTTCAATCTTGCTCAACAAGTTAAAACCGAGTGTTATGCGGTGCATGTTATGAAAGAAGTCAATGATCACGCCCTTGGGGTGGAAGCTGAAATTGATGAGAATTCTTCTCTTGCACGTGAATTTCAATGTGTAAATAAAGTAGATTTTACACTTAGACCATTTGAGACGATCTTCAAATTTTCACCATAAAAATTAAAAAAATAATAAATAAATTATGTCAAACTAATGACGTTAAAAAAGCGCTACTTAGGAGGAAACCCAAGGACTTCATCTTATGTGGTATTATATCAGATTTAATTATATGTATAAGACTTATGTAAAATGGACTATGTAGATGAAGGAGAAAAATTTCAACAAGTACAAAATGTGTATAAGGAAAAAACAAAATCATTGTATCATGTAGTTGCATTGCATATATCATATCCTGATCTCATATTAGTATTAGTCCAAGTCAGTGACTGATGATGATATTTTGTGTAGCTTATTTTTTGACTAAGTCTTGTTATGATCACGTTTTAATGATGTTACATGCGTAGTGTCACTGGTGCAGATTTTATTTCTTGACACACTTTTATTATGCTCTTGAATTGAGATTTAGATATTTTTATTTCTTGATTGGTAGCTACTTGTTGATGATTATAATATTGACTATTCTCTTTTGAGTTTAGTACATAAACGCTTAAGTTTGGGGAAGACTCTGGGGTGTAAATGTCTTTGAAAAATAATAGATGAATGATAGTAGTAATAAATTACACGCAAAAAAAGAAAAAAAATGGTATACTTGACTAGGTTGGGCTCATTAATACTCAATTAATTATATTTAAAGGGACTTCGTGCCTAGTTAGCTAAAGCCTTTTATGGTTGGCATTCCTGATCCAACACTCGGTACATGGGTATTACTGCATAAATCTTTAGGGATCGCGACCATTGCACGGTTAAATTACCTACTTAATATACATGGATAATATGGTTTGCAAGGTCTTTTGGAGGGCGTAACTCACTTACACCGAGGAGCCACCGAATCTTAGACCGGGCTTGTGGATTCTTATGGTGGTCGTAACTCATTTACACTGAGGAGCCACCCAACCTTAGACCGAGAATTTTAAAAAACCATATATATATATATATATATATTAGTATTAAATAAAAAAAGACATGAACATCATGTGCTAAACTTGAACGATGGCTTATGCTAAGTAACGAATTGTTTAAGATCTATTCTAATACTCAACTTGGGAGTTATTAACTCGCATAACTTGTCATGTTGAAACTTATATGTCTTTGTTCTTGGTTCAGTGGAGAGCATATTGTTAAGCTAATCACACATGCACATTTGTACTTGTCTTTGCTATGTGGTGATATTGTGGTCTGAGCTTGATGTGTCTAAATTTGTTCCATATTTTGAAGGTTATATCCGACTTCGCATACACTATAATATTTGAGATCCTTTATAATTTTACCCATTTAGTTACATTCATTTAGATAGTTATAGTTGTCTTAGATTAATTTTGTAGGGTACATTCATTATAGGCCCTCACGAGACCTCACTCGTCCACTACGACTACTTAGGGGTTTAAAGGGCTTATTGCATATGCCAAATGCAACCGTGATCACCTACGAAAGTGGTATAGTCAATATTTAGTAGATATGTTATACTATCTTACTAGAGGATGAGCAAAGGTTAAGTTGGGGGGTATTTGATGCATGCCATATTTATGCATATTTCTTAGTATGCTTTCTCTCATTTATCCTTATTTTGTAATTGTTTTATACTTGATTAGTAATTTTATTAGTATTTTTATTTGGATGTATGCTATGAAGAATTTCTCATATTTGTAGGATAACTTTAGATGGAAAAGAGAAAAATAAAGGAGTTGAGAAGAAGGGCATGTTAGATTTTTTCAAGGCCTTGAATCAAAGCCGATATTCAAGGCCTTGTAAGTGCTGATTTTAAGGGCTTCAAGCTAATGTTCAAGGCCTTGTACCTGGACGAAAATTTAAATAGTACAAATTATTTATGTAGTTGAAAGTCTCCTTTTAACATATTGTAAGGCTTTTTAAAAGCCCATCCAAGTATATTAATAATAGTATCAGGGTTTATCATGGATATCGCGTTTATACGAGAGATAAAGAGGCTTGGTATGAGATTTTGAGTAAGGATTGAAGGGATTCTATCCGATTCTCAAGAGATTCTGCAAGTTATAATTTCTTTACTCTAAACTCTTATACTCATAACGTTGCTTATCAGTAAATTACTTATCAATATATGTTTATTCTATATCTTTATGGTGAGTAACTAATTCTCTGAGAATTAGGTAGTATTCGTTGGTAATATATGTTTGTTTAATTGTAGTGCGCTTTCTTTACTTTACTAATCTATCATTGAGGACTTAACCCAATTAAGGGAGTCATGAACCTTTAATTGTATATATAGGAGTTGTGATGAATTGAGAGAGAATTCATAATTCTTGTTCATGATATGATAGACATAATTTAATTATTGATTGCGAGATTAATATGCAAGCTATGAAATTTATAATTCTTCGGTCTTAATAGTTTATGATTTTATTTCAATTGATCATGTGAGACATTATTTTGTATCTTGGGAGAGAACAGTATAAACTTTAGAAGGATTATTTTTAGCAAAGTACGAGAAGTAAATATCGCAATACATCAACATTCATTGAACCAATTGAAGAACCCTAGTTCTCGGGTTACTTTTCCTTATTTATAAATTTCGTTTTAATTTCATATTAGTTTAATTTAGTTAATCACAAGACACCAATTATTTCTACACACTTCTAGATATTAAGAAATCATATACTTGTGTTTATATTGATTTAGTCCTTTCCTGAGAACGAACAACATTAAATTATACTTCAACAACTAAAAAATATGATAATAAGGTACTCAACAAGATCTTATCCAAAAAGGATTATATTTCAATTTTCATTAAAAAACTGATAAATAAAAGAGAGTATACGAGATCAAAGTGCAAGGATGGTCAAGAACAGGAAAGTGGAGAAGTGGCGGATTAGAACCTTAAATATAGGAGTCGGTTCTTGAATCTTCTCACTGGTCACACCTTTTTTTACAGACACCGATGTGGATTGTTCACATTAAATCTCATGTGAAGTATGTCATGGGCTCGGGTAACGCTCATATACACATTTGTCTTGTTTTTCATTAAGCCGGAGGTCACGGAAATAGCTTCCCTAAAAATTTTAATTTTAGAAGAGGGGCAGAGCTCCTTATATGTTACCCTTCTAAGACCCCTTTCTAAGCGGGTTATAATGAGTATGTTTAATTTTTTGAAATAATGAGTATGTTTGATTTGTTTTGGTTTAATACCTTAATTGATTTTGAAATATTTTTTAAATAAAAATATTTTCTGTGTATTTTAATAAAAATATTTACGGCTTTTTTATTTCAACTGTTCTCCAAAAAAATTTCTAAGAAAATTAGAAAAAATTAAAAACATGTTCAAATGCAAAATTTTCTAAACAAAAAACTGGAAAAATAGAAAACATGGGTTTCCCGTGTTTTTCAAATTATAAAACAAATATTTTGATGTTTTCTAAACTCAGAAAAATAAAAAAACACGGCTGCTAGTCAAACAACTAAGATCAATCTCTACTAAACACAAACATTTTTTTTATTTTTTTCATTTTTAATTTTATATGGTTAATTAACAATTTTGTAAGTTTAGTTAGAAAGTTAACAAAAAAATAGCGAAGTAAACAACCAATATATTGTTAACTTAACTTATGGACCTTATAAATTTTCAATACTATAATATCATATTTTTAAATTAAAAAGTATAATACATATTTGTAAATAAAAAATTTCAAAGTAGTTAACTTTAATAATTATTTTGTTAGTTTGATGAAAATTATAATTATATAATTTTTCAAATTAATTTTAAAATTACAGGAGAGAACTTAATAATATAATAAATAATAATTTATATGTTATATTAATAAAGAAAAGACTCCTTTTTAGAACTTGGCTATGAGTTATTTCGTTGAAAATTTTTCAAAAAAATTATATATAATTATTAATTGGATTTTCTTAAAAAAACTACAAAATTGTATATTTATTTAGAGTCATATAATTATAAAGTTTCATTATTCAATCTATTCATATTTTATTTGTGATCTTTAATTATATTTTATCTAAAAATGTTATTTTAAATATGTTAAAAAATGTATATACATTTAAATTATGAAAAGATGACCATATATATTATTTTGACATTTGAAACAAAAAATATAAAAGTGGAAATTTTTTCCACAAGGTAACCAGGATTTCAGATCATTCCGGCGACAACCAAATAGTAGAACCAGATCATGTTTTTTAGAAAAGACTTTTTTTCCAAAACCTAGCCCTAATGCCCTCTCTACACATGCATCCTTGTTTTCCCCCTCTAAACACAAGGTTTAATCATATTCCTCGTATCGGCCGGGAGTTTTCGATCCAAAATGGTGCATGTTTGTGCAATAATCTGTAATCAAATAGTACGCATTTGATTTCTTACTTTGTGTTTTCTACAGATTATTATGGAGGGCATGGACGTTGAAGTTCAACTTTATTTTAATCTAAGCTAGCTTCGGATGAATTTAAATTAAGGTAAATTTATTGAATTTTTAATTATTCAGATTATGATAATATCTTTTGAACAAAATTGAATATGGAACCGACGGACCTTATTGTTTGGATTGGTTTCTTTTTGAACTTCTGGAATCGAAAATATTTGTCGGGATTTGCTTGAGGATTTTTTTCTTGCATTTTAACTTTGTGCAGTTCTTCTTATAAGTTTGTATTTTATGGAAAACTTTGGCTAAGAATCAATAGTTGTTATCTAAGTTGATCGAGGATCACATTTTCTTTACTTCATTTTCCCTAGCCGCGCCTGATTATCTTGCGGCTGAAGAGACGGAATGTTATTAGGACTAGCTTCGCCTTTTCTATCTGTATAATTAGTGTGTGTTTGGATTTATATATACTTTAATAATGCAAACTAAGGCCTCATCAAAACCATCAGTTGTGATAATTTATCAACTGAAGTGATTTGTTGTATTTACAGGTCAATTATACCGCTATGATGAGTGAGTTTTGTTACTATTACGGGGTGATTTGTATGAAGTACTGCAAGTCTGCAACTCGTGATTCTTATACTATCTGTTGAGTTTGTAAGATAGAATAGTCAAATGTACAATCTCTTCAGCAGATGCTTCCTTGAATTGCCATTAATGTGTGTGCGTGTGTATTTTAGAGAATCCATGATTTTAGTAATCTTTTATAAATGTCATTAGTCAACTCTTGCTCCCTCCAAAACAATTCATTACCTGTCATTTCTTTAACCGATTAGGTGAAAACCAATTAATTAATGCAGGGCCAAGAGAAGAACAAAAATGTCATCATCAAACTCTCCATGTGCAGCTTGCAAGTTACTCCGGAGAAAATGCACACAAGAATGTGTATTCGCACCCTATTTCCCACCGGATCAACCTCAAAAGTTTGCTAATGTTCACAAGGTGTTTGGTGCAAGCAATGTGGCCAAACTGCTCAATGATTTACCTGCAGTACAACGAGAAGACGCTGTCAACTCTCTGGCCTATGAGGCTGATGCTCGCCTCCGGGACCCTATTTACGGATGTGTGGGATTAATCTCTATCCTCCAGCACAAGCTGAAGCAGGTTCAGATGGACTTGTTTACTGCCAAGAAAGAATTATCAACATACATCGGGCCTTCTGCAATGTTGCCTATACTCCCAGCTCCAGGAAATTTCATTCCCCCGTACCAGCAACAACCGTCTCAGATGATGCCATACAGTATGCAACCATCTCAAATGATGGGCGGGTCTCCACATAATCATGTGACCCAACAGCAGCACAACTATCAACAAATCATGGAGGCTCAGCAAGTAGCTGCAGTGGTGGCAGCTGCTAGAGAACAGGAAATGTTGAGGAATTATGAGCAGCAACAGGCGGTCTTAACACAACAGCAAGGACGTCAGTCTGACCCTACGAGGTATGATGTGACAGGCCAGGGCCTAGACCATATTCAGGGTGCTGTGTTCAGTCACATGAGTGTTTCAGACGGCATGACGCCTGCATTGGTTTTGGGTTCTTTTGAAGGTCCTTATCAGGCTCGGCAACATACAACAAATGATCAGCCTCATCATCAACTTCAGGCCACACAAACTTTTCTTGAGGAGCAGCAGCAGCATGGTTTGGCACTGGCACAACCCCAACAGTTGGAACCAACACAGCAGCAGCAAGGTTTGGCATTGGCGCAGCCCCGGCAGTTGGATCGGCAACAGCCGCAGCAGCAGCAGCTTCCGCCTCAGCAGCATAGAAATGGAAGTGAAGAGGAGGATTGACGCATTGGTTCTCTGTGATGATTTCTATCACTGTTCTGGTTATTTAGGTAAGCATCTATTCTCTTTTCTTGGTTCATTGAAAATTTACAGCTCACTGTTTTCTAGATTAACATTCTGTCAAAATTCACTACTCATGAGCTCTATAACACAACTTTTCCTACGACACAAAAATTAAATATTCTCTTATTTCTTAAATAAATCTAGTTACCCATTTTAAAAAGTGTTCTTCAAAGAAAGGTTCCCAGCATGTTTCTAAAATCATTAAAATCGAAGCATTGCAGTACGCCACTACTATTTGGATCATACAAATTCAAACAGTTACATGAACCTCAGTCACTCCAAAATGATTAGTGTTATGTTTCTTAGCATGAACGTCTTCTCCTGGGAGGGGAAAAAGCCAGAGTTACTCTCAATATTGTATGGGTATAGGTGCAGTAGGGTTAATCACTGAATTTTTGTAATTTCACGATGCATTGTGATACACATTTGGTAATGAATTGATACCTTGCGATCCACATAAACCACTTTGGCATGCTTCACTTCTTATTTGCTCATCAATTCATCAATTTCCTGTCTTTTTTCCAGTTGCAATTTACGCAAACCAAACATATCTACTATATCCTGGCTGTGGCTGGATAAAAGTTACGCATACTTTACCTAGCTAGTTACCTATAATCCTAGAAGTCAAAGAAAGATCCTGGCTTTGAAGCAAGAACTTTTTCATATTATTTTGTTTATATTGTAGTTCTTTAGGTATAAATTTGGATGCCAACGTCCTATTAGGCTTTAACAACATGATATGTGTTTCATTTGTGCTCTTATTGGTTCTGTTGCAGCTGACTACCCTGGTCGTGCATAAGGAAACTTTACACTGGAAAAAAGAGATGGGAGGAGAGATCAATGTTCACATCTGAGAGGGTAGAGGGTTGTAATTCAGTGAGTAGGTTTTTTTGTAATTGTAATTAGCAGTATTTTTGGGATATTGAGTGTATTACTAAACTCAAGCATAACTCATTCCTTTAGTTTAGAACCCGGGTGTCACATTGGTTTCATCTACAGTGCTTAGTCGGAAAGAATGAAAAATGGAAGGCTATGCCGCAAAAGTAGGTATATTTATGAGGGTAGAGCCAAGAAACCGATAGCCTCACATTCCAAGAATATTAGTAAGAAATTGAAACAAGCATATCTATAAATTCGTCAGTCTGAAATTTGACATAGTAGATGAAAGAGTACTGAAAATAACAAAAACTTCACCCACAAATTAAGGACTTTTTTTTAACATTAGTTTTGTCTAAACCATTGAAACTTGTAGTTGTAGCAGAAACTTCAGCATTACTTTTCCTAATTCTTATGCAATGAATTTTGAGAATATGTATAATATTTTTCATTGACTAATTGCGTCAACGTCAACTAGCCAGTAAAGCAAGTATTCTTAAGCTTACATAGATTTCGATGTTAGATCATGTTTTAATATCTCATGCCCCATGTTACTGTGCTAGTTCAGAAAGTACAGTACTTGTTAAGATACAGATCACAGAAAGATGAGTAGTTTTATGTAGTGGGAAAGCGTGTGCATCAATAAATTCAAGTACTTGTTATATCACATGCATTTCCACAATTTGCATTGGCCGGTACCAAGAATTGGAGTACATCATTCCGAAAACTTTAGAAATTGTAAAGAAATCGCTGAGTATGTTAATGCAAAAAGTTATTTTAGTCCAAATAATACTAAAATCATCAGTTATTATGGTACGAGTCTACGAGAGCTCATTGTAAAGTCAGGGTTATACTCAACGTGTTTACCAGTATTGTTTATCACTCAACCTTATAAGTAATAGTTTAGTTTGTTTTAATTCATGAATCTGTCAGACTTTAAAATTAGTACTAGAAGTCCAGAAGTACCGAAATAACACCCAAAATATACATGTCATGTTTTAAAGACAGTACGTGTTCTACTTCTCCAGGAAGTTTTGAAAGAAAAGTTCTGCATTGATTCATTTTTTAAGCCTCCTGCTAAGGGCTGTTTGAATCATGATTAGTGAGGTCCGTGAACGGGAATTGGAACCTTAATGGGGTGTTTCGGTATTTGAATCAATAATTTGGTTGTATGAATGGAAGCACATTCTTTATATATCCTCTAGGTTTCCATATCATTTTCGTTCCCATATATTCCACTCTCATTTAGGTTCTCATTCTCAGTGTTCATCTAAATGCCCCCTACTTGGTCTTCCCAAAGTTTTAGAAAGAAGAGAATGAAACAGAAAATAAGTTATTTGTTTTCTCTCCGGATCTTTCCAAAAGTGTAAAAAGAAAAATTTGATACAAATATAAAAATAATTTCTTCGCAAATCAATAGGTTTGCTTTCCTCTCCTTCTAAATATGTTAAATCTTTCTCTTTCTCTTTTTTCTGTTCCAAAAAAAGAATCTCTGAAATATAGTGTAAGTGATCTTACACAGAAGGGATGTAGACTTTGGTGCATTCAGATTATGAAGATGCAAATTACTAAGAATAGACTGAAGTAGTGGGATGCAAATTGAAATCTACTCCTTTTTATCTAGGCGGTGTCTATGCTGTACAGACTACTGGACATAATTAAATCATTTTCTTTGTAAGATTGCGTTTTTCAAACACATTCGATATTCTTTGTCAGCCTTAGAGGGCATGTATCATGTAGGAGGAGGCTAATTTATGAAAGCGTCTAATTTTAGATTTGTATAATTTGAGTTAACAAAAAGTAATTACGCATCAAACTTACTAAATGCATCCGAATTGATTAATGATATGCTCTCTGTTTACAGATTTTCTGGAGAATGCATCAACTCTCTTTGACAGTTTAATGTTGCTATAGTTGTATAAATTTGTTGTTAACAATTCATGTTCTCTTAGGTTGATATCAATGATGTTACTATAAATGGGAAGTATGCTTATCTTTCTTATTTTACACTTATTTGTCTAAATCAAATTTGATTGATTTAGAAGGAAATACGTGGTTATCTCAGCTTTTAATAAAGAAAGCCATCATCTAACACCTGAGCTCAAACTCCATACTGACACGGCTGAAATTGCGACCAACTTTAGCCAAATTGATTTCAATTTGCTAATCCTGAGTTTATCGAGGAGGCGGTGTTATAAAAAATATGCTGATCACATATTTACATCCATATTCTGTGTTATAAAAATATGGTTATCTCTTGGATTTGTGATGATGGCCATATGGGGCGTAAATTGGAGATAACTAGCCGGGGGAGAGACCGTGAGTGAGGATAGGTATTTAAAGTGTGGTATCTTGTTTAACAAGTTTTAAAATTCCCACGCATAGGAGCTACATATATAGCTATGCAGAGAGATAAGATAATTGAAATGATAGCTAGTATAGGAGATGAGAGTACCAGAGAACAAGCAATATTGGAGCAGAAAGATGATAGTACCAGTAGCGGAAAAGGAGCAGAAGATTACTACTATGAGAAATGCCCTGGCTGTGAAATTCATAAACACAAATATTCAACTCCTCATATCCCTCTCAAGCATTTAATCTTTGTCTGGGTTGTCACTTTATGTGCAGGTTCTGTGCATAGCTAAGATGTTACTCTTGCATGGCTGAATAAATTTTTATGTTACCACTTATGGTTCTTGTTGTTTTTTCTTTGTGAATTGCATGCTAATTCACGTCTTTGTTTTTTTTTTTTTTACTTTTACAGCACTGCCGATATCCTCCCTGTTTTCTTTTGTATATTTTATGGTATGCATTTTTTTTTTGTTTGATAAAGCAGCTGTCAAGTTTTAATTCGAATAATATTTTGTCGCTTAGACTCTGTTCTTAAATATGCTAAACATTTGTAGATCTTCCATTTACAATGTTTCAAATTTTGCATATCGCAGATAAGGGACTTCCATATTGCAGAAAGGGAGGAGGACATTGGTTACTATGCTGGATTCCTAAGCAAGTTTCTAAGAAGCATCTATGTATATCAGAAATCTGTTCTATTTTGCCGTTGCTTTTAAAGTTTGTCTTCCTAATAGGTTCATCGTTTATGTTTGGAAGAGCTCTGACATCTGTGCTTTGGGGAATTTTGGCTGATCGTTATGGTCGAAAGCCTGTGATAATATTTGGCATGATTTCAGTGTTGGTTTTATAATCCATGTGTGATAATTGATATAGTAGGTAAATTTATAAAGGTATCTATTAACAATCTTTGACTCCATATCTTTTGATGATTACAGGGTTATTTTTAACACTCTCTTTGGCCTTAGTACAAGCTTCTGGATGGCAGTTTCTATGAGGTTTCTTCTAGGAAGCTTGTGTGGAATACTTGGCCCTATGAGGGTATGTTGATATACAATTAATTTCGATATACTCCTGTAATACATTATAATTGGCATGAAATTCAATCTGGTTGGGTGGGTTTTACTTTATGCTTGTTAGAAGAGAGATACGCTAATATGCAATTACACTCCGCATCTGCAGACTGTTCACCATTTTACTCGTTACCATGGACATCAGCAATATCTTCATATGATAGTCTAAAAATTAGTTAAGGAACACCCTAGCATTAAGAGAACTAAAACACCTCAAACAGCAAATTTGATATTTGTTATGTGTCCCTAGTGTAAGCATCAGTGTCATCATGCACTTATTTAAATATTAGCGGTATTGATATTACATGTATGATTATTATCCTTATCAGAGCAGTGCCGATATTTCTAGTGCTGCTAAATCATCTACATTTTCAGTTGAATGATGTTATATTAGTTATATAGACAATCCAAATCTGCACGACGAATTTTTGCACTTTTGTTCACTCTCTCTTCGATTGACATGCATCCTACCTTTGCACTGCATTACATCTACAGCTACTTAAATAGTTTAATACATTGATTGTTTTAAGATCCAACTATAAATTGTATTTATTTTACAAATTCACCTTGCCTTTTCTCAAGTGAGTGCCTATCTAACTGACACGGGTAAGATGTTCAAGTGCTGTTGGCTCCTCAATAAACGTAATTTTTTTATAGATGTATGTTCAGTGGTAGCACTATCTGGTGCTCATGATCAGCTGTAGCCTACATTACTGCTTATGAAATTAAACTACAGTTTAGCTATTGTAGTGTTATAAGCAATATGTCAACCTTGTGTGCTAACATTTTTATTACTTATCTAGGTATAAGCTAATATCACCATTATGCACAATTGACACTAGAATGTTAAAGCTTGTATTATGCAAAATATTTACTTTAACAACCTCGGCAATATTCTTCTAGTTTGTAGCTGGAATTTTGATTCTACTTGTTCTGTATCAAATGAGAAAAAGCGTCTTAGCAAATCAAATTGTAGTAGAATATTGGCATTATTGTGCATGCATCTGATCACGTCTCCTGGGAAATATATGTTTGAGACATCAAGTGAAGCTGCAGAAACATTTTTCATCACTTCCAAATAATGAGGTTTCTTCTAGGAAGTTTGTTCCAAATGCTTGGCCCTACCAGGGTATGTTGATATACAACTAATTTCAATGCATTGCTGCAATACATAATACTTGGCTTAAAACTCGATCAGGGAGGATGGGTTGTACTTGACTAATTAAAAGAGAGAGACGCTAATATGCAGTTACACTCTGAATCTGCAGATTGTTCACAGTTTTACTTTTACCCCTTATTCATGGCAATTAGTAATATAAAGTATGTTTGTGCTACTTTTATTTGGCATCAATAAAGCAGATACACTGAATACATAATGAAACTCGGTTCTTTTGTCCTAATTGCAGCTTCTTTTTGGGGAATCACTATAACTTTGATGATGTATAATTATGTGCAAGAAAGAAATAGTATATTTTAGCACCAACTCTAAGAATGGTTCTTAAGTCACCCTTTTTAGATATATTTATCGCGAAATCAAATGTCAAGTGAATTTACTTTACTTTTGATGCCTGCAGGCATATGCTTCAGAAGTTTGTCGTAAAGAACATCAAGCTTTGGGATTGTCAGTCGTATGTTGATAATTTTTTTAGTTTTACTCTCTCAGTTGTAACTTTCTTTCTTGTCTCTTGACGTAGTGTAATCTGTCATTTTAGATTAGCACATCCTGGGGCGTAGGGCTGGTCATTGGACCGGCTATTGGAGGCTATTTTGCACAGGTATGGCTACTTTTTCTGTAAGTTCATCAACTGTTTTAGTAATTGTAGATATATCGAACTAAGAATTGTCGTTGGCTATTTTACATGTACGATAATTAGTAATTTACATTGGTTATAAGACGTGAATCATTTTAGGTTGATTACTCACATAGTTTTTCTAATTTCTGTATTTTGTAGCCAGCAGAAAATTATCCAAATATATTCTCTAAAAAATCTGTCTTTGGGAGGTATGTGTGTAATCCAATTTATGGATATGTAGCTACTGATTCCTAGAATTTTCATACTCCTTGCAGATGCGGAAGCTTTGTAACATGTCAATGTATATGACAGGTTTCCGTACTTTCTACCTTGCCTTTTGATATCACTCTTTGCTTTACCTGTATCCATCATCTCATTTTGGCTCCCGGTATGTTAGTTCGATCTTATATTTGTAGCTCATTAGGTTTATATTTTGCCATAACCCTATTGTCTCATAGTTAAATTAACAGTCTTTTAATCAAATTCCATCATGCCATTTATATCTGGTGTTTATCGATATTATACAAATCAACTACAAATGGTGCTTAATAGCCCGTTGTACCCTCATGTTCTGTAACGACCTTGGTTTTTACATCCTTTTTCTGGTCATGTCATGGAGAGTATAGTGGAAACAACTCCTGTGCAAGGTCGTTATAGCACAGAATTTGACATTTTCTCATTGTCTTCAAGCACAGAATTTGACATATTCCTATTGTCCAATCCTGGGTTGCTATAGGAAACACTGCACATTCATCATGGAAATAAAAATGAACAAGGTGATGCAGCTGATGGGTTGGAGGGTGTAATATGTAAGTCCGATGTAGATGGAGTAATTCGTTCCAAACAACGGCTTCCAAGTTCTGAACAGAGCCTTTTGAGAAACTGGCCCCTGATGTCTTCCATAATTGTGTATAGCGTTTTCCAGCTCCATGATACGGCCTACGCTGAGGTGATGGCCATATCTTATTTGATGCATATTTATATAAAGAAACACTTACATTTTCCCTCATACAATTTCCCATTTATTCAAATGCACAGTAAGATATCTAGTATCATGTACTTTTCGTACCTCGAACCATCAATCTTTACTCTTATATCAACGTTGGAAAAAACCATATATGGCTCCTGTACGTGCCTTGAAACTGTGGTCCAACCTGAGTCAGAAAAGCCTTTCGTGAACTCTGGGGTGAAACCTTTACTTTGTACAGTGAACCTTTCAACTTCAGATTTCACCTGTGTGCATACCATACACAGTTTTAGGATAGTCTTCGTTACTCATCTTAGGACAGAGATAAATATAAAAACTCTGATCTTTTGAAACTTTTCTGTTTCCTTAACATTCCACAGTCTGCATATTTGTCTTAAACAGATGCTTTATTCTCTTCAGGCATTCTCATTGTGGGCCAACAGCCCTAGGAAGTATGGAGGACTGAGCTATACAACTGCAGACGTTGGTGAAGTTCTCGCCATTGCAGGTATGACGGTAGGAATTTATAGTCCTGGAAGATCGTGATCATTCGCATAGCATTTGCGATACTTGGGGCATCCACACTTCTCACTGGTACTGGGGAAAATTGAATACCCAGGTTACACAGCATAGTATGGAGATCTTGTCTTAAGAAGTGACAATAACTACGTTATTAGATTCCCATCTTGTGGTTGTCATCATATTCGCTTAAAATATGTCAAATGTTGTTTGTTGTATCTTTAGAGATTAGTTTCCTACCCTTTGGTAAACTTTTCTTGTCATCGACATCATTTCCCGAAATCAATGTCCATGCTTTCCACAGTTTAAAACTTAAATACTGCATCTAAGGAGTGATTCCCTCAAAATTGGGTGCATTTTCTAATATGGATCGTACTGGAGTCTGGACTAATAAATGTTCTAAAAGGCTTCTAATTTTACCGATCCATTGAACATTGATCCATTGAACATTGATGATTTCTTCAACATCGATTACTTCAGCATCTATGTCAGTTATGGACAATAGATTGCCGTGTCTCTGCACTTTGAATAGGTAGCTAGTAAGAAGCGCCCTGATGCAGGAAAGGCAAAAAATAGTGGCACTTTCAACTTTATTCTTTTTAGTGAGTTACCACTTGTTTCTTCAGTTTTAAGTCATTATGAATCTAATTCCTACTCTTGTCTGAGAGACTGGTCCAGAAAAATCTGTAAGTTACTCATGTTATCAATTACTGGAATTGATTTATTTGAGGAAGCCTCAGCTATATTAAAGTGTCAATTTAGCTGCACACAACTAGTAGACATCATTTTGTATGTACTCCTCAATTTCATATATTGGGTATATGATTATAACTTAAATTGTAGTGGAAGCTACTGCATAAAGTCAACATTTGTAGAACACTGATATGGCAAAAGCTATAATTGACAACACATCTGCAGAGCCGTGGTGGCAAATACAATGTACACATATTGGGATGATAATGTAGTTTTTGTGATTTTCAGTTTAAGGTAACGTATGTAAACAAATTATAAATTTTGATTGCTGACTATGTTAATGATGTATCAGGATTTGGTCTGTTAATTCTTCAGCTTTTGCTTTACCCTGTACTAGAGCGGACCTTTGGTCCCATCTTGGTATCTCGTATTGGAGCTGTATGTCCTGAAAGAGAACTTGATGTGTAACCTCTGACTTGACTTTATTCAGATATGTATGGTTTAATTCTTTTTGCTATCTGTATGAAGGTTCTTACCATGCCGCTGCTATCCTGTTACCCATACATAGCTATGCTCTCTGGGTTCTCCCTTTTTGTTGTGCTTAGTTGTGCATCTGTCTTGATGAATGTCTTAATGGTAAGCTGAATAAGAATCCTACTCTTTAATTATGCTATCCCTGACTAATAAGTACTGTGATATATAATATAGCTGATCTGT
Source organism: Apium graveolens (assembly GCF_009905375.1). Lineage (NCBI taxonomy): Eukaryota > Viridiplantae > Streptophyta > Magnoliopsida > Apiales > Apiaceae > Apium > Apium graveolens. Next base: position 189,874,610 of record NC_133650.1, read on the forward strand.
AGGTGGAAGTTGAGTTACCTAAGTTCTTGTCGTTGAACACTTGTGCTAATCTTCTAATGCTTCAGTACTAACTACAATTACCCTTCACTCTGTCTAATTTCTGCAAACCCCTGGTCTAATTATATTTTCTGCAGTGTGCTATGTCTCTTGTACACCGAATTAAAATTTTAAAGGCAGGGGTTGTTGGTGAACAATCATAGCCTCCTTCTTTAGGACTCAACAATCCCTTCCCTGTTACATAAATGACCCATTTTGTATGTAAAATTTAAAGTCCTGAACATAACTATGAATACATCAGTCATTAAAATCGGATTTCCTGACCAGTTTCTTAATCATAATCAGGTATCAGTATCGACAGGATTGTTCCTTTTGCAAAACAGGGCTGTGGTATGTTTTACTGATTTTGTAACATTATATATCTATTCAACACTAATTACTTATAGGTATCCGATAATTATAACCAACTATTAACAACTTGACTTCAGACCAGTGAACAACGAGGAGCTGCAAATGGAATTTCTATGTCAGCCTTGTCTCTTTTTAAAGCACTTGGTCCAGCCTGTGGGGGATCATTGTAAGCTCTCTTTAAAAATTGACTTCGTGTGCAAAAGTTTGTGTTGCTCTCAGTGTTTAAATCATTTTCTAAGTTCACATATCGTACTTCCATAACTTTGACAAGTACGATAAAGATTCTGTGATGTTATTAATGCCAGACTTTCGTAGATCTTATTCTACATATCGGTTAAGAAGTTCCATACACTAAACTTTATGTGTTCTACACTGTCACTAAGGTTTACCACGGATTGCCTATTAAACTTGCAATATCACTGCCGCGACTCAGTCCGTTCATAGTCGCAGTATCAATATATACTAATGAACATAAATTGGGGAAAGCCATAATATAGAGATATTGCCTTTAATTCATTCATGCATTTTTCATATTATAATCATAAAGATTACATTGTTTATCCAGATTACTATAGCATTACTTCTTCCATTTCATACAGCTTTTCTTGGGCACAAAAGCGGAAGAATACTCATTTTCTTCCAGGTACACTGTTTTTTTTGAATTATGAGCAGCTATAATGCTCAGTTCCAATATAATTGCTCCTTAATAATATAGCAAGTCTGGGTCTTCACTCAAATGCTACAATGTCATGCAGGGTATCAAATGTTATTCTCCATTCTAAACTCGATTGAATTCATTGGGCTTGCTATGACCTTTAAACAATTTCTTAAGCTACCAAGCAACAATCATTAGTAATACACTTCGTACCTTGCCATACTATCAGCTTCCTCTTTTCAAACTTCGAGTTTCTGCATTCCATGAGATTAGCTCCAAGTGCGAGAACAGCATCCAGTAAAGAGTGGATGTACATTTTCAGCATATGTCAGAGGTGGAAAAATAATATAGAAAATGTATTGTAATGTGTAATTGGTATATTATATGAGGCAACTAAACTCTCTTCAGAGATTAGAGACCTGATTATAGCCGTTAGTTGCTCTTTCTGCTATGTAAAATCGTTTTTCAGAAACTGCTAATCTGCTACGATGAATGTGAAATATTTTAGTTGTGGGAAATATTTTAGTTGTGGGTCCCACACACAAAACTTTTCACACACACAAAACTTTTCAAACACCTCACTTCATCTTATTCCACTTTTTTCCCACCTTCCCTCCTGTTTATCTACCCCTACTTTATCACTTAATTATCCCTTCTTTATCACTTAATTATCCCATTGTACCATTGGCTCTTCCTATGAATACCCTCCTCCCCTAATTTCACAAAATGCACCTTACTCTCTTTTCTCCCGTAGTCCATCAAGTAGGAAACTTACCTTGCGGTAGTTTCAGGCAGGTCAGAATAGAAGGCCCTCGTACTTCTCTCTTCTTTCATTTCGGGTGAGTTAGTGTTAGTATTGGTCTGGATGTAGCCTTCATGATCTATAGTAGTAGGCAATCGTCCATTTGTTACGGCAAGGGAGTTCTCCAGGTTATCTGTTCTAGTACCAAATGGGCCATTATGTTCAGGTTATCCGGTCCAGTACCAAAGGAATAGGGAATCGTTGTATTACTATTCAGTTGTACTGTTACTTCGTAAACTTGAGAGAGAATATTGTAACCATTATTATTATTATAGTGAAAACATTCGGAGCTGGTCCCGTGATTTTTACATCTTTATCTTAATGGGGGTTTTCACATATAAATCTTGGTGTTCATCTTTCTTGATTATCATTAATATGTTCATATTATTGTCTATGGTAATTCTCAGATTCTATTTACGCAAAGACGGGAAACGGCAGTTCCTAACAATTGGTATCAGAGCTGAGGGGCATATTATTGGTGACTAGGAAAGTTTTCTATGTGCAATGGTTCTCTGATTTCACGCTGTATTTATACGGAAAACTCCCCAAACACATCCACTTTCATGGACAACTTGTGCGGTTCTAAGTGACGATTTATGTAGTCTTTGGTAAATGGAAATGGAGAGTTCATCCAGTATAATGATATGTTTAACAGCTTCAAATTATCCGTTATGGAAACGTAGAATCAAAGATCTTCTTTACAGTAAAGATTTATTTGATCCAGTGGAGCTGAAAGGGATCAAGCTTGCAGAGAAATCTGATGCGGCTTGAAAGAAGATGAACATGAAAACTATCAGTCTTATTCGTCGATGGACTGATGACTCAGAGTACAATCATGTTGCAGAAGAAGAAGACGCTTCCAAGCTATGGACGACATTGGAGTCTACCTTCCAACAGACTAGTTCACAAAATATAATTTTTCTGTTCCGGAAGATGATGAACATGAGGTTCAAGGATAGAAATAATATGTTAGAGCATATGAGCGAATTTCATGGGTTGTTAAATCAACTTGCAACTATGCAGATGAATCTTAATGAGAAACTCAGGGCAATTTTTTTTCTCAACATTTTGCCTTGGAGTTGGGATACGTTAGTGGTGACAATAACTAATGTTGTGCCAAGTGATAACTAACGTTGCAATCCATCAAGGAAGGTCTCCTTAGTGAGGCTATGAGAAGAAAAGGAAAGGGAGTCAGCAACGATTCTCAGGCTCTTGTTACTGAGAACAGGGGCATAAGCAACTACAAGGTTTCGAACATGGGGCGTAGTAAAAGCAAAAATTTTGGAAATTTTAGTGGCAAATCAAAAGCAACGTTGAATGCTACTATTGTAAGAAGAAGGGTCATTAAAAGAAGGATTGTAGAGCCTGGCTCAATGAGCGGAACAATGGTCAGCAAGGGAGACATGTCGAGAAAAGCACAACAGCTGTTATGATAGAAGATATTGTGGTCCTTTCTTTCAGAGAAGAAGAATGCTTATATGTTGATGATCAGAAGGTCGAATGGGTGGTTGATACTAGATCAACGTATCATGCAACACCCACTCAGAAATTCTTTACGAGGTACCAAGCAGGCGACTTTGGTACGGTAAGAATGGGTAACTCTGATCAGTCAAAGATCACAAACATTGGTAACATCTGCATTGAGACAAACATAGGTTGTTCAATCACTCTAAAAGATGTCAGGCATGTTTCAGACTTACGGATTAATTTGATTTATGGCATGGTGCTAGACAAGCAAGGGTATATAAATACATTCGATGGAGGAATGTGGAAACTTACTACGGGTTCGTTAGTGGTTGCAAGAGGTTCCACTGGTGGTTTGGTGTACACGACACAAGTGAGGATGTGTTCAAATGGTTTGAACACAGTTGAAGATGAAACTTCAGCAAGTTTGTGGCACAAGAGGCTTGGCCACATGAGTGCGGGCTGGAGATTTTAGCAAAGAAATCCCTCTTTCCGTTTGCTAAAGATACTGCATTGAAGCCCTGCGGATATTATTTATTCGGGAAACAACATCGAGTATCTTTTAGCAGTCCACTGAAGAAAAAGTCGATGGTGTTAGAAAGAGTCTACTCTGATGTGTGTGGGCAGTTTGAGGTGGAGTTCTTTGGCAGAAATAGGTACTTTGTTACCTTCATTGACGAAGCATCTCAAAAGGTGTGGGTTGAGCTACTCAAATCCAAAGATCAAGTGTTTGAGTACTTCCAGAATTTTCATTCCATGGTTGAAAGATCAAAATTGAAACAACGAAAGTGCCTTTGTAGGGATAACGGAGGACAGTACACTTCAAAAGAGTTTCAAGAGTACCTTGTAAAGCATGTTATTCGGCATGAAAGGAGAGTTCCTGGAACCCCACAGCAGAATGGCGTTGCAGAAAGAATGAACAGTACCATTACTGAACGAGTCAGATGCATGTTGAAAATGGCTAAGCTGCCGAAGTCATTTTGGGGAGAAGCTGTAAGAACGACTTGCTACTTGATCAATAGATCTCCATCGGCACCTCTAGACTTTGAGATTCCGGAGAAGATCTGGTTAGGAAAGGATGTCTCATATTCCCACTTGCGGGTGTTTGGATGCAAGGCTTTTGAACACATCCCGAAGAAGCATAGAACAAAGCTTGAAGATAAAAACAACTTTGTGTATTCTTGTTGGCTACGAAGATCCAGAGTTCGGTTATCGATTGTGAAATCCTGAATTGAAGAAAATATTCAGGAGCAGAGATGGGGTATTCCATGAGTCTCAAATTTGTGAGAATTTTTGGAAAACTCAACAACCAAGGAAAGCTAGAAATCCAGATACATTAGAAGATGATGCAGAGGATATGGCAGAAGATGAGGCTACGGAGCAGGGGGAGCTACTGTTGAGTGGCATTTATGATACTTTATTACGCTCCATAAAGCTTTGAATAGGTGTATTTATACTCAAGTTGTTGGTGTTTTTATGTGTTTTGTAGTGTTTTTGCATTGCAGGCATTTTCCAGGTAATCAGGTAAATTAGCATGGTTGTAGTGCTAATTTGGTGTTTTGATGGTGTTGGAATAAAGGTTCGTGAAAAGACCGGCTCAAATCAGCAAGGAGAAAGAAGAAGTCAGAATTTTAAGCAGAAGGACGGCGCGCCCTCGCTGGTCAAGCGCACGACCGTGCCCAAAGAGCAGAAACTCAGCGTGCCCGCGCTGGTCCAGCGCGCGCCCGCGCCAGGTCAGGGTAGCAGAATTCTGTTTCTGTTAGGATTTTGAGAGTTTGAATCCTTGTTCAATTCTACAGCATATATATACATAAATAAAGACGCTTTTCATAAGGAGAGACGTAACGGAGCTGAAGGAAAAGACAACAAGAAGACCTATAGCACAATTCAATGAAGACGAAGAAGATCTAGTTTATTCTTATGAATCTTTGATCTAAGTTGTAATCTTGGATGCTCGTTTCTTGTTTTGTTGAACCTAATACTCTGGATTTCGTACTTGGTTTTATTAAGTATAAAGACTACATTTATTATACCATGTTTTCATCGGAACCCACGTTGATGATGAGTCTGATTATGGGCTAATCCTTATCGTGGGGTTCTAGCGGATTTATTTATGGATTTATTTAGTTGATTTATTTCGATGCCTTAGTGTGTGGTGATTGTATGATAACCTAGTATTGGTTGTGCTTCGTCTTATGAGCGTCGCGAACTTATAAGATAGTGTGTTAATTCTTAATGAAGTGAAAGTGAATTAACAATTTAGAACTTGCCATGCTAGCATAGGTTCATGTGTTATTGTTATGCATGATTCGTAGGTAATTTAACCATCTTACTTGCCCTATGTAATCACGATAGATAACTTGTGCATTAAACCGTTATGTTGTCAAATTCTATAGATATATAGGGTCTTAATATAATTGGTGTCTATTCAGCTTCTATCTCTTTTGTGGATGTCTGATAGTATGGTACTCGTGCAACGAAAGTTGGCGTTTATCAGTTTCGTGTTATCTGATTAGTGTCATCACCATTACATGCTAAGGTTAAGAACGAAAAGGCTATTGAATGAAGTACTTAATGAAGTTAGAATCTCATGTTTGTGTCATATATTATTCAACTCTATTTACTCTCTTTAGTTAATGTTCTCTAGTATAATTCTCAATAGTTAATCATAGTATAATCAAAACCCAAATTTGTTATTCGTCTTAGCATTGAATAATAGCCATATCATTGTTGCATAAGTGCATAAATCACAAAGTTAATCTAAGCCTGTCCCTGTGGGAACGAACTAGAAATAATTCTATATTACTTGTGAATGCGTATACATACGTGTATTAGTAGCACGTGTTTAGCGACAACAAAGCTGTATAACCCTCCTGGTTTTCAGCAACCGCAATATGCCCCTAAGCAGCAACTTCAACTTTAGCTCCTACCGCAAGCTAATGAAAAATCTGAATTGCAGGAGTTGAGGCTCATATGCAAGAGCCAAGCTGTGTCTATCAAGACCTTGGAGAATTAGATTGGGCAAATTGCTAATGCATTACTGAATTGTCAACCTGGCACGCTTCCAAGCGATACTGAAGTGCCATGCAAGAAGGAAGCTAAGGAGCATGTTAAGGCAATTACATTGAGGTCTGGTAAGGTTGCGAATCCTGAAAAAGTAAAGACTCCAGAATCTGAAGTTATGGCTGAAGAAGACAAATGCAGAAGGAAGCCGAACTGGAACCAAGGAAGACTACTATTGAGCACACTCCTCTTGAGGGTAATACATGGGAGAAACAGATCTATCCTCCATATTTTTTTCCTAAGAGGCTGCAGAAGAAAAAGCTGGATAAGCATTTTGAGAAGTTTCAGGAGGTGTTCAAGAAACTTCACATCAACATACCTTTCGTTGAAGCTCTTGAACAAATGCCTAGTTACGCGAAGTTCATGAAAGGTATTCTCTCTAGGAAGGTGAAGCTTGATGACTTAGAGACCGTTGCTCTCACGAAGGAATGCAGTGTTGTGCTGCAACAGAAGTTGCCTCCGAATCTTAAAGATCCTGGAAGCTTCACTATTCCATGCACCATTGGAAATGTGTCATTTGACAAATGCTTATGTGGACTGATGCCCTTGTCAATCTTCAAGAAGTTGAACTTTCCTGATCCAAAGCCTACTTATATGACTTTGTAGTTGGCCGACCATTCTATTACATATGCGCGAGGTATTATGGAGGATGTCTTGGTCAAGGTGAATAAACTCATCTTTTCTGCTAATTTTGTAATTCTTGATTTCGAGGAGGATAAGAAGATTCCCATAATCTTGGGAAGACCTTTCTTGGCTACTAGTTGAACCGTGATAGATGTACAGAAGGGTGAGCTCACCATGCGAGTGATGGATCATGATGTAACTTTTAATGTGTTCAATGCCATGAAGTTCCCTACGAAAAATGAGGAGTTCTAAAAAGTGGAGTTGGTTGATTCTGTGGTTACTTCAGAACTTGATCAATTGCTAAGGTCTGATGTCTTAGAGAAGGCCTTGTTGGGGAATTCCGATAGTGAAGATGATGAAGGGGATGAACAGTTATAATTTTTGAATGCTTCTCCCTGGAAGAGGAAGATTGATATGTGTAACGCCCTCCAGACCCGGGGTATAAGTCTGGGGGTTACTAGCTAATCACCAAACCTGTACAATCTGAATAACAATAATAATGAAATGTATCTAAATCCCTTAACACTAACCAGGATCTTTTTAGGGTGAAGTATAAAAACTAGAACCACTAACTACTTTATTACAAACCAAATTTAAAATCTTACAATCTCTCTTTATTATAACTCATTGTCGAACCGGTTTTAAACTAAGTTTATCTTTTATTCAAACACACACACACTAACTATCTACACTCCACCTGTTCGGGCAACTCAAAGCTTTCTTCTTGGATTGGGATCAACACCTTGGGTATGAGAGGATCCCTAGGCTTGACCCGCTTCTTTACCACTCGAGTCCTGATGGGTTTCATATTCCTTCTTAACTGAAAAAAATAAGGTGAATAACACAAAAAGGGGTGAGCCAAAAATTGCTCAACAAGTCCACAAAATATAAACAGTGTTAAAGCAGTTTAAATGAATCGGTAATCTGGGTACATATGCAAAGACATAACCCTGCGAAAATAGAAAGAAGGCCACTGCTGGCGAATACAAGTGAACTAAACTGGACACAAGTTCGCATCTATACCCTGTTGATCAGCCACGATACAGTGCAGATCTATATCTCCCTATTTAGATCCAATCGGTAACCCAGGCTCTACAGCCCATCTCAAGGATCCGGTTATGTCCCGGTCCTTAGGATCAAGTAAAACTTAATCCCAAAATATCAATATCTAGTCCATGGAGTAGCAACCAGAATAATCAGTATGCTTTGATATATTCTAATCACCAAAATATACCAATGTAACAATTGGAATATGAATAAGGAATTCAAAGAAAAAGGAGAAATCAAGAATTGAAATGAAATATGAACAAGAGAATAACAAGTGTGTATTAGTGTTTATGAATAAGGATCAAAAGAGTGCAAGCGTGATATGTATCTGAAGAAATATCACTATTCTGAAATTAGAATAGGGGAAAAACTTGTCTTCTACGCGACTCACTTCAGATATGTCACCTTCGTCTATCACCGGATCAACCTGCCTTGCTGGCTTAGCTTCTGCTAGAGAAATAGACTGATTTAGTCATCTCATACTTCAATTGCGTCTTAAACTGACTTCACGTCATTCATATTGTCTACCCATGCGCGTATTATTGACTCATATATTATTTATTAACAAGCAAGACTCGATTAACCACATAATACATATAATCATATAAGCCACATAATCATTTTTATGGTTAAAATAATTTTTAGAATCAAAATCGACTCGCTATTCGCTTAACTGATCATTATCTGGCTCGTTTCCTAATTTTCGGGATTTATCGGATTCGTCTTTGCACCCGATTCGGCTTATAATCAGATAAATATCAAAGGTCAACTAATTTCTAGAAGAAATTAGGTTTGAATATTATTTTTAATGAAAATAATTTATTTTTCTGAGTCAAAGAGCTTTCGTTTCGCTTGAATCGGATTAACGGTCTAATTAATATCAATTAAACAAAGATAAATCAATTTATTATTCAATATAAATAATTATTACTAATAATTAAACCCTAAACTAATTTTTAAATAATTATTTAGGAAGAATCAGAACTAAAAATGATTTTTCTATAATTTTTGGAATTAAAATAAATTTATTATGATTTATTGAAAATTATTTGATTAATTGTCAAAATAATTAATCATTTTTAAATAATTAATAAATAATTAAGAAAATAATTAAATCTGGTTTTTAGAAAATATTTTAGAATTATTAATAATATAAATCAATTAATTAAATAATTAATTAATCAATTTATAAAATAAATAAAACTGATTTTTATAATTAAAATAAAATAAAAATAAAATAATTTCCAGAAGCATTTGTCAGAAATCAAACTCTGACAGAGATGGATCAAAACCGAGTTAATTAAACGGGTCAAACGGGTTAATTCCGGGTCATGAAGAACATGACCGGAATTTTTCCAAAAACCGGCCACCGGAGCAGATTCCGGCGAGCCAATTTCAGGGCAAAAACGACTGGATTTGGTTTGTTTTTCACAGGGTTTCGATTCCAGTTAACTCCAGCAATTCATTCCCACCCAAAACAGACCACAAACATTACTGAATTACCATCTCCGATCACAACCGCCATCAACTCTGGCCAAAATACGAAATCACAGAATCATACATGAAATCAAACGTTCTATAGTGCAAATTAAAGCTAAGAACACATACAATCAAAGCCCTAAACTTTTAAGAACCAAATATTCATAGAAATTACGGAGTTGTGATTTGAAAATTAAGCATAAACCCTAATAATCGTGAATCACTATCCCGGTATCATTTATTCAATTAAACACCATGAATCGACTGTAAATCATCTAATAAAGCTATATCAATCATCAAAACATCATAATAATCCTAGAATGAAAAATTTTAATTCGAACATAAACACTAGAAATCGAAAATCAAAAACTACGAATTAAAACATTAAATTGATGCTAGAAATAAAAAAGAACAAATCAAAATCTTCGATTTGAGTACTTGAATCACACGATTTTATGCAGAAATCGGCTAGAAATTACTGCTTGAATTCTTAACCCGAACTGGTTCTTCCCGACCCGATTTCAGAGAATTTTGTGATTTTTCAGAATTTTAATTAATTAATTAATAATAATTAGGCTATTTATAGTAGTAAATTAATACTCCTAATTAAAATTAAGGCCCTAATTCTACATCTTTTAAAATTAATTGACCCATAATTTTATAATTTCTGAGTATTAAAATTTAATTTATAAATATTTTATATATACAACATATATGCCAAAATTTCCCAAAAAATTGTGAATAACGCAAAAATACAAAAAAATGGTATAAATAAAAGCCCTATAATTTTATAAAAATAAAAATGTGATTTTTGTGGGGCCCAGAAAAGTCATTTTTCGCGAAACGAGAAAATTTGTAAAATACCTAGATGTTCAGAATAATGCGATGGTACAAGCCGTTTGATGAAAAATAAGGCCTATTATTTTATTTGAAATATCAGCTATAAAATCATGATTCGGGTCGTATAACTTTTGATATGAAACCTATAAATGCAAAATAAAATATCTGAAAAATACCCTGAAAATACCTGGACGATACAGAATGCACGTAACATATAGCAATTAAGGTTTTACACTAATTACACATAAATGACACATGAATACACATAATTTATTATAAATATGATATAATACATACGTAATTTCCCCAGACGTTACATCCTTCCCCCTTAATAGGATTATGTCCTCAGAATCTCGCTAAGAAAACAAATGAGGACATTTTTCTAACATCTCACTCTCAAGTTCCCAGGTTGATTCTTCAACCATAGGGTTTCTCCACAATACTCGTACTAAAGATACAGACTTATTCCTCAGCACTCTCTTTTGCCGATCTAAAATTCTTACCGGCTGTTCTACAAAAGACAAGGCAGGTTGGATATCTACCGGTTCATATTCTATTACAATCTAGAATCAGGATTATATCGCTTAAGCATTGATACGTGAAACACATTGTGAATATGCTGCATATGAGGCGGTAAGGCTAACTCGTAAGCAACTTTCCCCACTTTCTTCAAGATTTTAAATGGTCCGACGTATCGTGGCTTCAATTTACCTTTGTTGCCAAATCTGGTCAATCCTTTCCATGGTGATATTTTGAGTAGCACATGTTCTCCTTCTTGATAGTCCATATCTTTCCTAGCTTGATCAGCATATTTGCGTTGTCGATTTTGCGCTGCATCTAGTCACTCTCGAATAAGTTTTATGTTTTCCTTATTCTGTTATATTAATTCTGGACCCAAAATCTTGCGTTCTAAAACTTCATCCCAATACACTGGTGATCTGCATTTTCTTCCATATAGAGCTTCGTAAGGTGGCATTCCAATGCTCGCATGATAGCTGTTGTTGTAAGAAAATTCAGCTAAAGGTAAATGCTCATCCCAACTGCCTTCAATATCAATCGCACAAACTCGTAACATATCTTCGATTGTTTGGATAGTTCTTTCACTTTGCCCATCAGTTTGCAGATGATAAGCGGTACTCATATTTAATTTGGTTCCAAGGCATTCTCAAAATTGTCTCAAGAATCTTGAATTGAAGCGGGGATCTAGATCAGAAATAATAGATATTGGAACTCCATGTTGCATCACAATTTCCTTGAGATATAAGTGCATTAGCTAGTCGAGTGAAAATCTTTCAATAATCGGTAGAAAATGTGCCGACTTTGTTTGTCTGTCAATGATTACCCATATCGCATCATGATTTGCTTTAGTCCTTGGAAGTCCTACCACAAAATCCATTGCTAGATGTTCCCATTTCCATTCTGGAATATCCAATGGCTGCAATAATCCACTGGGGTGTTGATGTTCCTCTTTAACTCGCTGGCATGTGTAGCATTTACTTACCCATTCTGCTATCTCTTTCTTCGTATTTGGCCACCAAAAGTTTTCTTTCAGATCACGGTACATTTTTGTACTTCCCAGATGAATGGAATATTTTGAACTGTGCGCATCTCGCAATATTTCTTCCTTCAGTTCAGCCACATTAGGGATCCAGACTCTTGATGCAAAGCGTAGATTTCCTTCGTTATCCTTCTGGGTTGTGATTTCTTCTCCCATTAAGTTGTCATCTTGACTCATCACTTCTTCTTGACATCGTCGAATCTTTTCCAATAATTCTGGTTGAAAAGTCATCGCGTAGATAGCTTCAATAGATTCATTGGGAACATGAATCCCAATTTCTAACTTGTCAAATTCCTTGGCTAATTCTTCAGATGAAATTAACAAATTCAATCTTTCTTTTCGGCTCAGCGCATCTGCCACAATATTCGCTTTCCCTGGATGATAACTAATCGTAACATCTTAATCCTTAATCAGTTCTAACCATCGTCGTTGCCTCAGGTTAAGTTCCTTTTGCACAAAGATGTACTTCAAACTTTTATGATCCGTGTAGATTTCAAATTTTTCACCATAAAGACAGTGTCTCCAAAGTTTCAATAAAAATACGATCGCTGCTAATTCCAGATCATTTGTAGGATACTTCTGTTCATGAGGTTTTAATTGTCTCGAGGCATAGGCAATGAAGTTACCATGTTATATTAGTACACATCCTAATCTGCGGTATGAAGCATCGCTGTAAATGATAAAATTTCCATGCTCATCTGGAAATACCAGTACCGGGGCGGTTACTAACCAATTTTTCAGTTCCTGGAAACTTTCTTCATATTTGTTATTCCATACGAACTTTTCACTTTTTTGAGTCAACTTGGTTAGTGGCGTTGCTATCTTCGCAAAATCCTTGACGAACCTTCTATAGTATACTGCCAATCCCAAGAAACTTCGAACTTCTGTTGGTGTCTTCGGTCTTTTCCAATTTAATACGGCTTCAATCTTTGCTGGATCAACTTGAATGCCTTCTTTACTAATGATATGCCCAAAAAATTGTACTTCCTTTAACCAAAACTCGTATTTCGAGAACTTCGCGTACAGTCGTTCTTTTCTTAGAATTTCTAAAGTAATCCTCAAATGCTCGGCATGCTCTTCTTCAGTCTTTGAGTAAATCAAGATGTCATCAATAAATACAATCACAAACTTATCCAAGTACCTCTTGAATACCCTATTCATCAAGTCCATGAATGATGCTGGCGCGTTGGTTAAACAAAATGCCATTACGAGGAACTCGTAATGTCCGTATCTGGTATGAAAAGCAGTCTTGGGAATATCTTCAGCTTTGATCTTCAATTGATGCTAACCTGATCTCAAATCTATCTTAGAAAACCATGCGGCTCCATTTAGTTTATCAAACAAATCGTCAATTCTCGGTAAATGATATTTATTCTTGATAGTCAGCTTATTCAATTCTCGATAATCAATGCATAGTCGCATGCTGCCGTCTTTCTTCTTTACGAACAATATCGGTGTACCCCATTGGGATACACTAGGTCATATGACTCCTCTGTCTCGAAGATCTTGCAATTGCGTTGACAATTATTTCATTTCAAGTGGTGCCATTCGATACGGAGCTTTTGAAACTGGTTATGTACCTGGCGCTAGATCAATCGTAAATTCAATTTCTCGGTCTGGTGGTAACCCTGGAAGCTCGTCTGGAAAGACGTTAGGAAATATAAATAAAGAATTTAAAGAAAAAGGAGAAATCAAGAATTGAAATGAAATATGAACAAGAGAATAACAAGTGTGTATCAGTGTTTATGAATAAGGATCAAAAGAGTGCAAGCGTGATATGAATCTGAAGAAATATCACTATTCTGAAATTAGAATATGGGATAAACTTGCCTTCTACGTGACTCACTTCAGATATGTCATCTTCGTCTATCACCGGATCAACCTGCCTTGCTGGCTTGGCTTCTGTTAGAGAAACAGACTGATTTAGTCATCTCATACTTCAATTGCGTCTCAAACCGACTTCACGTCATTCCTATTGTCTACCCATGCGCGAATTATTGACTCATATATTATTTATTAACAAGCAAGACTCGATTAACCACATAATACACATAAGCACATAAGCCACATAATTATTTTTATGGTTAAAATAATTTTTAGAATCAAAATTTACTCGCTATTCGCTTAACCGATCATTATCTGGCTCGTTTCCTAATTTTCAGGATTTATCGGATTCGTCTCTGCACGCGATTCGGCTTATAATCAAATAAATATCAAAGGTCAACTAATTTCTAGAAGAAATTAGGTTTTAATATTATTTTTAATGAAAATAATTCATTTTTCTGAGTCAAATGGCTTTCATTTTGCTTGAATCGGATTAACTGTCTAATTAATATCAATTAAACACCGATAAATCAATTTATTATTCAATATAAATAAGTATTACTAATTATTAAACCCTAAAATAATTTTTAAATAATTATTTAGGAAAAATCAGAACTAAAAATGATTTTCTATAATTTTTGGAATTAAAATAAATTTATTATGATTTATTGAAAATTATTTGATTAATATTCAAAATAATTAATCATTTTTAAATAATTAATAAATATTAAAATAATTAAAAAATAATTAAAAAAATAATTAAATCTGGTTTTTAGAAAATATTTTAGAATTATTTATAATATAAATCAATTAATTAAATAATTAATTAATCAATTTATAAAATAAATAAAACTGATTTTTATAATTAAAATTAAATAAAAATAAAATATTCCTGAAACATTTGTCAGAAATTAAACTCTGACTGAGATGGATTGAAATCGGGTTAATTAAACGGGTCAAACGGGTCAATTCCGGGTCATGAAGAACATGACCAGAATTTTTCCAGAAACTGGCCACCAGAGCAGATTTCGACTAGCCAATTTTAGGGCAAAAACGACTGGATTTGGTTCGTTTTACACAGGGTTTCGATTCCAGTTAACTCCAGCAATTCATTCCTGGCCAAAACAGACCAAAAACATCACGGAATCACCATCTCCGATCACAACCGCCATCAACTCTGGCCAAAATACGAAATCACAGAATCGTACATGAAATCAACGTTCTATAGTGCAAATTAAAGCTAAGAACACATACAATCAAAGCCCTAAACTTTTAAGAACCAAGTATTCATAGAAATTACGGAGTTGTGATTTGAAAATTAAGCATAAACCCTAATAATCGTGAATCACTATCCCGGTATCGTTTATTCAATTAAACACCATGCATCGACTGTAAATCATCTAACAAAGCTATATCAATCATCAAAATATCATAATAACCCTAGAATCAAAAAGCTCTAATTCGAACATAAACCCTAGAAATCGAAAATCAAAAACTACGAATTAAAATATGAAATTGATGCTAGAAACAGAAAGAACAAATCAAAACCTTCGATTTGAGTACTTGAATCACACGATTTGATGCAGAAATCAGCTAAAAATCACGGCTTGAATTCTTGACCCGAACTAGTGCTTCCTGACCTGATTTCAGAGAATTTTGTGATTTTTCAATGCTCGCATGATAGCTGTTGTTGTAAGAAAATTCAGCTAAAGGTAAATGCTCATCCCAACTGCCTTCGATATCAATCGCACAAACTCGTAACATGTCTTCGATTGTTTGGATAGTTCTTTCACTTTGCCCATCAGTTTGCAGATGATAAGCGGTACTCATATTTAATTTGGTTCTAAGGCATTCTCAAAATTATCTCAAGAATCTTGAATTGAAGCGGGGATCTACATCAGAAATAATAGATATTGGAACTCCATGTCGCATCACAATTTCCTTGAGATATAAGTGCACTAGCTAGTCGAGTGAAAATCTTTCATTAATCGGTAGAAAATGTGCCGACTTTGTTTGTCTGTCAATGATTACCCATATCGCATCATGATTTGCTTTAGTCCTTGGAAGTCCTACCACAAAATCCATTGCTAGATGTTCCCATTTCCATTCTGGAATATCCAATGGCTGCAATAATCCACTGGGGTGTTGATGTTCCTCTTTAACTCGCTGGCATGTGTAGCATTTACTTACCCATTCTGCTATCTCTTTCTTCATATTTGGCCACCAAAAGTTTTCCTTCAGATCGCGATACATTTTTGTACTTCCCGAATGAATGGAATATTTTGAATTGTGCGCATCTCACAATATTTCTTCCTTCAGTTCAGCCACATTAAGGATCCAGACTCTTGATGCAAAGCGTAGAATTCCTTCGTTATCCTTCTGGGTTATGCTTTCTTCTCCCGTTAAGTTGTCATCTTGACTAATCACTTCTTCTTGACATCGTCGAATCTTTTCCAATAATTCTGGTTGAAATGTAATCACGTAGATAGCTACAGTAGATTCATTGGGAACATAAATCCCAATTTCCAACTTGTCAAATTCCTTGGCTAATTCTTCAGATGAAGTTAACAAATTCAATCTTTCCTTTCGGCTCAGCGCATCTGCCACAACGTTCGCTTTCCCTGGATGATAACTAATCGTAACATCGTAATCCTTAATCAGTTTTAACCATCGTCGTTGCCTCATGTTAAGTTCCTTTTGCTTAAAGATGTACTTCAAACTTTTATGATCCGTGTAGATTTTGCATTTTTCACCATAAAGATAGTGTCTACAAAGTTTCAATGCAAATACGATCGCTGCTAATTTCAAATCATGTGTAGGATACTTCTATTCACGAGGTTTTAATTGTCTCGAGGCATAGGCAATGACGTTACCATGTTACATTAGTACACATCCTAATCTGCGGTACGAAGCATCGCTGTAAATGATAAAATTTCCATGCTCATCTGACAATACCAGTACCGGGGCGGTTACTAACTGATTCTTCAGTTCCTGGAAACTTTCCTCACATTTGTTATTACATACGAACCTCCTATAGTATACTGCCAATCCCAAGAAACTTCGAACTTCTGTTGGTGTCTTCGGTCTTTCCCAATTTAACATGGCTTCAATATTTGCTGGATCAACTTGAATGCCTTCTTTACTAATGATATGCCCTAAAAATTATACTTCCTTTAACCAAAACTCGCATTTCGAGAACTTCGCGTACAGTCATTCTTTTCTTAGAATTTCTAAAGCAATCCTCAAATGCTTGACATGCTCTTCTTCAGTCTTTGAGTAAATCAAGATGTCATCAATAGATACAATCACAAACTTATCCAAGTACCTCTTGAACACCCTGTTCATCAAGTCCATGAATGCTGCTAGCGCGTTGGTCAAACCAAATGTCATTACGAGGAACTCGTAATGTCCGTATTTGGTACGAAAAGCAGACTTGGGAATATCTTCAGCTTTGATCTTCAATTGATGTTAACCCGATGTCAAATCTATCTTATAAAATCATGCGGCTTCTTTTAATTGATCAAACAAATCGTCGATTCTCGGTAAAAGATATTTATTTCTTGATAGTCAGTTTATTCAATTCTCGATAATCAATGCATAGTCGCATTCTGCCGTCTTTCTTCTTTACGAACAATACCGGTGCACCCCATGGGGATACACTAGGTCTTATGAATCCTCTGTCTAGAAGATCTTGCAATTGCGTTGACAATTCTTTCATCTCTGTGGGTGTCATTCAATACGGAGCTTTTGAAATTAGTTCTGTACCTGGCGCTAGATCAATCGTAAATTCAATTTCTCGGTCTGGAGGTAACCCTGGAAGCTCGTTTGAAAAGACGTCAGGAAATTCACAAACAACTGGAATATCTTCTATTTTGGGACTTCTTTTCTCTATATCCAACAGGTAAGCTATATACATCTCACATCCCTGTCGAAGCAATCGTTTGGTCTGCATTATTGTTATAAATTTATTTCGCTATTTTTCAACTCTGAACATTACCGTTGCATTTTCCGCAGTTCATAATTTCACTTTCTTGTTTGCACAATCGATCTGAGCATTATGACAAGCTAACCAATCCATTCCCAGAATAACGTCAAATTCTCCTAACTTAAAAGGAATTAGGTCTATAGAGAAATGATGTCTGGCTATTTCAATATCGCACGCAGGATATACTCGATCTATCGGAACTTGGTCGTCATTCACTAATTTTATAATTAACGTCTCGCCCAACCATTGAATTTCACAATGTAACTTATCAAGGAATTCCTCAGAAATAAAAAATCGTGTAGCTCCAGAATCAATTAGTACTTTTGAATTTACGGAGTTCACTAAAAACGTATCTGCAATTACACTAGGACTATGTACGACTTCTTTCATTGTCATGTTGAAAGTTTTTGCTCTGGACTGATTAGGCGGCGGTGGAGGAGGTAATGCCAACACTTTAGGAATGCTAGTTGCCATTGCTGATCCTTTACAATTCCTAGCAATATGTCCTTTCTTTCCACACTGGAAGCAAGTAACTTCTATTTTTCCCGTTGGACATTCATTAGAATAGTGCCCTTTCTTCTTACATTTGAAACACGTCACATCTGCTTTGATACAGATGCCAGTATGTTTTCGACCATAAATCTTGCAGTACGGCACTGAGACTCTGACAATTCCCTGCTGGCTGGGAGCTTGGAAATGATTACCTGTCTGATGGTTGCCTTGTCATATCCTTTTAAAATTCATATTTGTCCGGGCTTGAAATCCCGGCTTCCTGCTGGAGCGGCTTTGGAAACTTCCCTGTCCTCTTTCCTTTTGAGATCTTTCGCTTTCTCCCTCAATAATCAGGGCTTTATGGACCACAGCAGTATAAGTCGTTAGTTCAAAAACTGCAACTTGGCTGTGAATCCATGGTTGTAATCCTTCTTGAAATCTTTGGACCCGTTTCTCCTCAGTATCAACTTGTTCTAGAACAAATCTAGCCAACTCAGTAAACTTGGCTTCATATTCTGTCACAGACATACTTCCTTGCTTTAATTCCAAAAACTTAATCTGCATCTGATTCTTCACATAGCGAGGAAAATGTTTCTCTAAAAATAGCTCTTTAAACCTATCCCAGGTTACAACATCTTCACCTTCTAAGGCCTTCTTAGATTCCCACCAATAATTCGCTTCTCCTTTCAACAAGTAACTAGCAATATCAGTCTTTTGGTCTTCACCTACCTTCACGAGTGCAAATGTTTTCTCTATTTCTTTCAACCAAGTGGTAGCCTTAATAGGATCTGCTATTCCCTCAAATTTTGGAGGCTTAACCGACTGAAACTGCTTGAAAGTAACAACAGGTATAGCTGGTGGTATCTGGGGTTCAGGACGAGGTGGCTGTTGTAACATTTATTATTAAATCGGTTGCTGCTGTTGCTACATCTGCTGCTGCATCATTACCATTTGTTGTTACATCAGATGGAACATTTGGTTCATGGTATCATTGGTCTGTTCTTCAGAGTTGTTGTTGCAGGTTTTGGTTCTAGTGTTTCTCTTTGGTGCCATTTTCTGATAATAAAACAAGTGATGTCTTTTTAACAGTTTATTTAACAATTGGTAGTAGGTAAGAAAACAATTTATCCTGTATTAACAAAATTTAGATAATGGTTCAAAAAAAAGAAAAACAGTTTGCTTAATATAAAAACAGGAAATAAAAAAGTTAAATAAAATGATTTGATTGATATATATATATATATCACAGAATTTAAAGTACGAAAAGCTGTAAAACAATAAAATAAAGGTAAATGCTGTAAAACTGTAAAGGCTGAAATGTAAATAAAAGAAAATTTGAAAAAGTTCATTTTAAATGTAAAACCCCCAAATCCGGGGTCGGGGATCCGGGTTGTCAGGAGTTCCATTTCCCTTAATAACACCCAATCTTAATAAACAACCAACTACTGCGTACTGTGACCCCACAATAAACACACACAGCACAAGTTATAGTCTTAGAGATAAATACCAAAATAACACAAGTCACTTTATTCCATAATTATAAGTCATTACACCTCAAAAAGGGTTACTGAATAAATTTACATTTCTTTGCCATTATTACAATTCATAATATACATAAGTCTGGTACATCAAAAGTTGAAAGCCTAGCCTATTGGTAGTTCCTACCTCAGCTACAATGGCATCAACGCCTACAGAAAACTACGAAACATTTCCTATCTGCTCGTGAATTGGGAACTTGGTCTTGTTCATCTTGTCTATCTGTTGTTGTGTGATGAAAGAAGAAAGCAAGGGTGAGCAACAAGCCCCCAAAATAACAAGTATTGTAATTAACAATATATGAGCCTTCCCATAGTACTCATGAAAGTCTTGGTCAAGCAGATATGAACCAAGTTTGATATCTTAATGCGACGAAGTCGCAAAATATTCAGCATATATATACGTATATACTTTTCAAAACCTTTGACATCCTCTGACATGTATATTATACACAGAGTTCTAGTTTATAACTGTATAAAAATATCTTTGCAAGGTGATCTCATATATCTAACCTTGTCTCAACGTTTTTCTGAAAATCTTTGTCATGCATAAGATAATCATTTACTAGATATAAGTAAAATATACTTATATACTTATATCTTTTTCCGAATACTACTTGAACTACCACCATTCAAGGTATAAATAGTTCATCCCGTAAATGAAGCTACAAGACAAAACTTGTATAGAATCAATCTTTGAAATATCATCAAAATAAAATGAAGTTACGAGATACTTCATTTGATGAAAACATCATTTTTAAAACTCGACCCTGCCAACACTTAACAATCGCCCAGACGTAGCCTTTTTATCGAAGTGCTCTGGGTAGTGTTGCATAAATATCCAACTGGACGATGAACTCATTACGGGAGTTTGCCGCGCCAGGAATACCACTTACGATGATCAGTCGCAGTAGTGCAACCCCACCATTTTCTACATGTAGAGGAGAACAGTCGGATTTACTTGTCAATCGAAGGCTGGACTCCTAAGGAATGGACCGTCTTAGCGGAACTTACGGGCCATTTGGGCCAATATAATAAGGCTGGGTCGGCGCCACTCGACCACTTACGCCACTCTTAGTTCAGATGAAATCCATGACACTGAAACGTAAAGCTCGTCCCCCCTTTCCTCAAGTAGAAACGTTTTGATACGGCTCTACCAAGAAGTCGTATCTAGTTGGAAAGGAAAACTCACCGATATTTCCCGAGTGTTGGGTAAGTAATCAAAAACTCTTTTATCAAATCAGCGACCTCGTTGCGAATATAAAAACACGTCACGGAGCCAGATCCCTCAGATTTTTAACCGAGTATTTAAATCCCCTTCGAAAGGAAGATCTCAAATTTGAAAACGAGTTTTGGGATCCGCTCTAACTTTCAAAACTAGTTTTGATAAAATTTGAAAATAATCTCTGGAAATATTTAAAGTAAGAATGATTTGATAGTATCAATCATTTTCCCAATACTTGGCGAATATTGACACATTATTCTTTAAGAAAATAAAGAATATTATTTAATAAAATAAGCGGAGTCATAAGTCCTCGAATGAATATTCAAACTAATATTCATTAAATAAAATAAGAGGAGTCATAAGTCCTCGAATGAATATTCAGACTAACATTCATTAAATAAAATAAGCGGAGTCATAAGTCCTCGAATGAATATTCAGACTAATATTCATTAAATAAAATAAGCGGAGTCATAAGTCCTCGAATGGATATTCAGACTAATATTCATTTATTAATAAAAATAAAATAAGTTTCATAACTAGAAACTCTATTCAATAATTAAACTAGTTTTTGATCGCAATAGGAATCTTAAATGAATATTCAAAAAATAATATTCACTTACAATATAAAACTATCGAATAAAAATTATTCGATTAATAGTTTTGAAATATATATATATATATATAATTTACTCAGGAACATCGCCTCCCGGTTTAGAAAAATGTTAACCTTTGGGTCTCCAATACTAAGGGTATACGCAACTACTGTTTATCTCTATTATAGGTATTATGCAGTTTATAAGCATTTGAATTTATAATAAAATATCAAGATTTCACAACATGCATATATATACCATATCAACATGCTCCAATATATCACAATATTTGCTAGTAACAACCATGCACTTATCTCAAGATAATGCATCAATATATTTACATCACAACAATAGTATAACAGGTAGAAAACTTGTCTGAGTGTTCCGGGGTAGACTTAAGCTTAAAGTGGGTCCGGTAACCTATGAACAACAACATAACCCGGAATTAGACCAAGGTCGCTTAAGAAACTAGTCAAAACTCACTCATACCCTAATGGTCGCTTACGGTCACTTATACGCTTAATGATTTGCATTAATCACTCGCCTACCCTCGGCTCCACTAATTTTAATAAATTTACCATTACGAATTTTAAGGAGACTCTTTCGCGAGTACTTTACCAACTTCATAACCCACCTTAAATAATTGTTTCATACTCTAATTAGTCATTTAAGTACCTTAACCAAGGATTCAAAGTAAAGTGAGGGGTAATGCTTCCCTCACGAAACGCCGTATCTTAAAATGGTCGTTTCTCCTAAACCGTACATCGGACCTAAGCGAACCACATACCAAAACGAAGCTTATGACATGATCTATCTAAACATGGCAAAGTTCAGAATCTTGAAGTGAGTTCACGGGTCCTAAAGTTAAGCACAGGAAGAGTTAAGGAAAATCGGGCATTACGACGGCTATGTTTACGCGATTCCCAAAATAATTACCACTCTAAATCTTCATCAATTCATTCCCATCCTCCAACAATCAATAACACAACAAATACAACTTATACCACTGAAAAATCAGTCCACACTCCAAGGTTTTACTAACTCATTCAATCACTACAAATTCACCATTCAATATCAACACAACTTCACAAAAATCACCACTAAGCGTGGATCTAACTATACATTTACCAATTCATCTAAAAACTCAAACAATCAATCTTAGTACTAAAGGTCAAGAAGTTTTTATACCTTGATTTGTGAGTGAAAAGTTGATAGGGAGCCTTAAAACCTTGATCAATCCTTATACAAGCTTGGATCTCACAAACCATCAAGAAAACACAAAGTTAGATTTTGAAGTTTCTAAAAGTCCGATTTAAAAACCTGTAAAATATGAAGGTCTTACCATGATTATTTGGACGAACCAGTGAACAAGAGTTTTAGGCCATCTCAATACCTTTCCAACGAGCTATAGAACACAATATTTGAGTGAGTATTGAAGGAGATATGGCAGTTTGAAGTTTCTGGTATCATTTTGGCCGAGAGCAAAATGATGAAATGAAAAAAATGAAAAAGCTTCTTTGATTTTCTTGCATAAATATCTTCTCCCTTGATGACATCATCCATCATGTATCACTTTATTGCCGTGTGTAAATCCCTTGCGGTTTGATGATATCATAAACCTTGGCTTCTTGTACAAGCTTGTCTCTTGGTCGCTTATCTGTTTTACGGTTCGCTTAACTCTCGTTCTCGTTAATAGTTTGAGGGATCATATCTGGGATCTTATTACTTGGGCTTCCCTGAACCTTTATTAATATCTTGTATTCCTTTAATGATCCTCTGCTATAATCCTTAAATAAAAAACTTTTTAATCATGTTACCTTATACTCAATTCTTTCGGTATCTGGTGGATTTTCGGGAAAAAATCAAAGTGTCCGGATTCGAATTCTGACGACCTTTACATGCACTCATTTACTTTATGTAATACTAATACGATCTCAGAATTTCCATAACAGTACTCCTGTATAGCGTGGTCTGATAATTTTCCTTAATCAGCATAGTTAGAAAAAAATACTATTCTTCAGGGTTTTAAAAATTTCCAAAAATTGGGGTTATTACAGTCTCCCCTCCTTAAAAGGATTCCGTCCTGGAATCAGATAGAAAACAGTTGGGGATGCTTTTCTAGCATTGCACTTTCTAACTCTCAATTCAAAAAAAAAATTCCACATTGTGGTTTTACTACAAAACTCTGACTACTTTGATAACCCTGTTCCTAAGCACTTGCTCCTTTCAATCCATAACCCTTACTGGTTGCTCCATATAGGTCAAGTCTGGTCGGAGGTTTACGTGTTCATATTCCCCTATGTGTCTCGCCTATGGATCATACTTCCTTAACATTGATACTTGGAACTCATTGCGAACTTGTTGCAGGTTCGGGGGTAGGGCTAGTTCATTTGATAACTTCCCAATACGTCTTAATATATCCAAGGGTCCAACAAATTGTGGACTTAGCTTTTCTTTATTTCTGAACCTCATCAATCATTTCCAAGGAAATACTTTAACAATACTAGGTTCCTTACTTCATACTCTTTATCCTTTCAGGCCAAACCGACATACTTCTATAGTCGATCTTGGGCTGCTACCAGCCGTCCTCTGGCTAAACCTATCATATCCTTGGTACTTTGGACCACTGCTGGTCCGAGCATCTTGCGCTCTACTACTTCATCCTAACATAAGGGAGATCGACATTGTATTTCCTCAAGGAACTCATAAGGAGACATCTCGATACTGATATACGATCTATTGTCATAAGAAAACTCAATCCGCGTTAAGTGATCATTCCAAATTTTTTCAAGTCTATTGCACAGACTCTCATCATAGCTTCTAGCATTATAGCTTTTGCTTCTCAATACCCACTCTTTTCCAGTTCGTAATCGTACCTATCTTCCATACAGAATACTATTCTAGATATACCTTTACTCGCTAGAGTTTTATAACCTTTTAATAAATGCGTCAACCTTAGTATCACGAATGCGTTTTCATTCCGAATACCATCATACTTATACTACTCCTTTTCTAGCTGCTTCTATCATCCAAAGTTTGATCAATCATATAGAAGTAAAAGAATTTGTTGAGAGGTCACTATGATCATGAACACTTGTTCTATTGCATAGTTAGTACAGAAGGTGGCCAACCTTTAGTACTTGACAAACAATTAAACAACATGTGGTATCCTACTAGGCTTCTATCACACAGATAGATAGTCATTCGGCTATACCTCCCCTTTTGGAAGGGTTGTTCTTCTCAGTTTACACGAAAATGAAAAGAAGAGAAAAGAACGTATTTAAGAGAATTATATATAAAAATATATGGTCACAAAATATGTGGCTTGGAATCTACCTCTGAACTAATGAGGTTTATCATCAGAGAATAAAATACATATAGATGTATATATATATATCAATATTAAGTATTATCGTATCATATTTCACATGCCTAAATATTTACTATTCCGTCCATCGTTATATGGACCCATGCTCTTGCGCGAGCTTATAAACAATCACCTTTGAAACTCCCTCGACAGCGAAAATCGAAACTGGCATTTCATTCTAGACATCATCGTTACTAGAATCCATAGTTATACCACAACCTTCTTCGTATAGTAATACTACTCGTTATCGATAAGAAGGAATAGATATATCATAGGTAAATGTTCAGCTTAGTTGGTCTATCAATAATAACTTATACATCACCACGACCTGATTAGTGGTACTCAATCTCAACATCCATTCCAATATAACTCTCACGGTTGTAATCGGCTCATTCCTCGCAGAATCATTGCTGCATTACTATGGTCCACCGCTGACCTACTATAGTCATTCATTTTCCATGAAATCTTAATATCTAACCATACAGAGTCCATACCTACCTTATCGAATTCCTCTAAGGAGGTAACATAATCACCATTTATGATACATGAAGAACACTCCTGAACTTGACGTACATATGACATGAAGCACATAAAATTGCAGAAGAGTTTCAATAAAAGCAATGATAGCAGGTTAATACCATTATTAACCATATGTCTTTATTAGGAGACATGAAGCTCAAAGGTTCATTTAGTCCTTTCGTAACATGGTCCTAGCTAATCTCAATATAGGACCTTCTAAGATTGATAGCCCGTTCACAGCAATTACATGAATTAAATATTTACCAAAATACTATTATGGTTGAGTATCGCACAATCATCAGAAGGAATGTCAATCTTCCACACCATAATACAACCTTTACGGCTTTAACCATCATTACTGTAATCCTCTGGCACGAGCGTGAAAGGCATATGTCATAGCCTATTTGTTTATTCGAGGATTTAACTCAACTCAAATAAGAATGTAACAAGTAAATAGTGGTTTTATCGTCAAAGAGATCTCTCAAAGTAACATCTGTCAAAGGATTCAGAAACAAGGTTCATCTACAGACGTGAGGAATTACTTCACTGGAAAAAGTTCAAGAAATTGATCAAGCCTCAGTGATATAAATCAAGATTGTGGATTTAATCAAGTGACAGAGATCTCGCCAGGGTATCAGATAATTACAGGGATTTAATCTGAAGAAAATCAAGATTATCAAAGTCAAGACATGAAGAAACGTCACGGAAGTTAGTCACTCATGAACCAGACAGTACATCGAGTGTCAACATTGAAGCGGTGGAATTGATTCATAAGTTTCAGTGATTTTCAGAAGAATGGTTGCTGTTGAAGAGTAGTATTAATTCTCTATTAATTAATTAAGTCATATAGTTTAATTAAGAAAATAAATTATATCTGCAAAGATTAATTTATTTATTAATTGAATTAATTGATTAATTAATTCTGAATTAATATTATGAATTTTCAGAATTGATTTTTGAATTTATGTTCAATATTAATTCAGCATGACAATCAATTGAACTGGTATGACAATCTGGATTGTCATACCGAAAGTCATACCAGTTCAACAGATTGTCATACCGAAAGTTCTACTAGTTCAGGAGATTGTCATGCTAGTACAACAGATTGTCATGCCGATTGTCATGCTAGTTCAACCAATTGTCTTGCCAGTTCAATTCAATTATGTTGATTGAATTATAAAAGAAACGAAGCAGAACACAATCTCTCTCAACATTACAACAGAAGTCAACCATTTTCAAGAACAAAAGAAAAGCAGAGCTGCAAATATTTCATCTTTCATCTGCTGAATTCAGATCATCAATTTCTAGTTATTTAAGTTAAATCCAAACCACTAGAAATCATTCTCTTATTCTTGTGTAACTATCTAGCGGATCAAAATCCCTAGAACTTAATCTCAAATTGCTTTTAGCATTTGATCTTTTTATTTCAAAAATAGAAAAAGTTCATTTCGAATTTATTCTAGATTTATGATAATTAATTTGAGATTAATCCCTTGTAATCGATATCGTTGTTGTGACACCTTTCAAGTTTAATAATATTTTTATTTAACTTGAATTTTGTTTTAATTTTTTATTCCGCACTAAATTCGATTAAACGGTATAGTTTGTATTCAACCCCCCCCCCCTTCTACAAACACATTGGGACCTAACAGAGCGCCTATAATTGCTCTCTTACACTTAGAGTGTCGGCCACCTCATTGGCCTTTCCTGATAGTAATAGTTCCTCATAATCAATGTCTTTTGAACGATCTCCAACTAAATTTTTTACCTCATTTCCAATCACCGCTTGTGTGAAAATGCTCTTCCTTAAGCTTTGTTGAGAAAAAAAAATATCACCATTTTTCCATAAGTTATTGCCTCGATCTTTAGAAGTTAACATTGTCATGACTAACTCTCGATCATACTTAGGACGTCTCTTATCTTGGGTCCTTCTTGTTTTCACCAATCTCGACCTTCATTGGGTCGATCTATACTTTCTTATGGTTCAACGTGTGCCTACCTGACATTATTATAATTACGTCATATTTCCTTTATCAAAATTTCTATTCTTCAGAACTTTGAATATTACCTTTCTCCTTGTAAGACCTCTAAGGTTATCCTTGCATCGTTCCTCCAGTATTCCCTAGATACAAGGCATATCAAAATACCATTTACTAATACTAGGACCATTGTCTATATACTTCTAAAAATTTCTCCACTGATCCTTAAAGGTTGTTGTTACCTTAATCCTTTCCAATTCATACTGTCAAAACTCATATTGTCCCTATTAAGGGTGAAATGCCAACCTTTATGCATTCCCCTAGGATTCATCTCAAGTTATCAAGGTCTATCCTTAATTCCACCTTTAAAAAGGTACATGCATCCTTCCATGGATAAATCAAGTCATATATCCTTGATAGATTATCTTATTCAATCATTCCCACCTCGATAGTCTATACCAAATTTCACAATAGCATCCTTATTCAAGCTGAGGTCAATCCATATGGCCTCCAAAAGATAACAATGGTTATCCTCTTTTCTTTCCTGATTTGGTAATGATAACAGGGATGTTCTAGAAGATATTGGTCGTGTTCAATATGAACTTTTTAGTTCTAACTATTCATTTATCTCCATTATTTATCTCAACCGTCATCTCAATATTGGGTTATCTTTTATACTTGGTGTCTCCCTTTTTGGGCACCAAGTCACAGGTCTTACATACACTTCCCATTCTTGAAGGTCACTTCCTTCATCCCATTTTCCTAATAACTTGTTATCCCGTCTCCTCAGCCCATCTGTGTTTCCTTATTAATCCATCGGTCTATCTCAAAGTTTCATCGAATACTCTCAACTTAAAGGGGATTAATTATACGTATCGCTTACGCCTTCAACCTTGAATTTATCTCATGATCAGTCACCATCGCGCTGATGATGACACACTTCTCTATATTTATTGCAAGGGTTTCTTAGGGTTTCCCATACATAATTCCCTTATCACTTCTCAACTCTATTTCCTTTATATCCCTTTATACTCCTTCCCCTTTCAGTCTTATATTTTTGTTCCCATTACAACCATTTCATGAACCAACACAACATAAGTATTGATTTTAAACATCTCGTCATTCTGGATTCGTGTCCTTCAGACGAACCTTGATGACTTTCACAACCTAGATTCATTATTCATCATACTTGTCCGCGCTCTGGCCTGGTTTTATAACTTCTACAATATCTCTCTAGCTTCCTTAGCCTTCCACCAGCGGGTGGCCTCTCTCTTAGGAAGGTAAGTGGCAAAATAGTCTTTTGTGCTTTGTCAATCATTTAAAATCTCAAATGATTCCTCTATTTCTTTTAGCCAGGCTCTTGCCTCGACTGGGTCAACTTGTTCCTTGGAACTCTGAGAGCTTAGCGACTTAAAGGTCTTGAAAGAATTTCCTACCACATTGTTTCCTCGGGGTGGTGGTTGGGGTAAAAGTAGAAGTTTTTTTTAGGCAGGTCCATGAATTTCCCCATAGGAGTACCGTCCTGGTTCTCCCTACCTTACTCGACTTCTGTTTTCTCAATATGAAATGTTTCATCCTCCTCCCATAATCGGGGTTATCTTATACGTTAAAATCATTGTTTTCCACTTCATTATGTTATGGGTTCCTTCTTTCTTGATGGCGACCTCCCTGACTATCACATTTACGGTTTGCCCTAAATCTTATTCCTCGACCTATGGATTTCATCTAAGATCCAGTCCTTAAGCTCTTAAATGTTTTGGGTCCAAATTATATAGGAATACCTCGTTATTCCCTTATCATCTTTCTCGGTATTAATCTGTTCTCCAGTCATTGGCTCTCTGCCTTCATTCGTCGCTTTTTCTTGGCACAATATGATCTTTTCCCATAATTCAGGTTGCATTACAACCTAAAACAGCATTTCAGTACCGGCTCCGGTTACCTTCGCTTCTATTTCCATTTTCTCAAAATCTTTTATCTACTCTCCCGAAGACATTATCATCTTGAGTCTCTCCTTTCTACTAAGGGCGTCAGCCACCACATTGGCTTTACATGGCTGATAAATAATCTCATAATCATAATCCTTGATTAGCTCTAACCACCTCCTCTGGCGCATGTTGAGCTCTTTATGCGTAAAAATATACTTGAGCTCTTGGGGTTTGCGTAAACCTCGCACTTCTCTCCATACAAGTAGTGCCTCCAATATTTAGGGTAAAACTATTGTCGTGAGCTCAAAATCATGGGGGTATATTGAATTTTATATTCCCTTAATTGTCTTGACGCGTACGCGATTACCTTGCCGTGCTATATAAGAAGCACCCTAATTCCTTATGTGAAGCGTCACTATAATTCACAAAATCTCCTTTTCCATCTGGCAACGCCAACATAGGGGCCGTCACCAATCTTTGCTTCAGTTCTTGAAAGTTGTTCTCGCATTTCTCTGTCCATTCGAACTTCTCAGTCTTACGAGTAAGCCGCATTAAAGGGGCTGTTATTTATGCAAACTTGAACGAACCTACGGTAATAACCGGCCAATCCTACCTCTGGTAATCGCCCTAACCACGGTCATCGATTCCTCAACGGTCCTTTCTTCATTCTTGTCAGGATCTCCCACGGGATCCTCTTCAGCAATAATCCCTTCTGGGATAACATCCTCAACCGCTACATCCTTAATATGAACATCATCTGGTCCCTCGTTAGGGTGCTCCATTGGATCCATAATCTGATCCCCATTATATAGTAAAACATCATCGTGTTATTGATTTTGAACTTCAGGGTTCGGAGTCCCGTTATCATATACGATAACGATCTATGTTACTATCATGATATTTATAAGGGTTCCCGTAAGGGTTTTAATTGTCAGTACTACGTTAGGTAGTCCGATTATGAACTTGGCAAGAGTTCTTATTATCTTAGTGAACTTTATCATTTTAACGACGCATCATCTCTGAGGTTTATAACACTTAGCTCTGATACCATTTCTGTAACACCCCCAAATCGGGGGTCGGGGATCCGGGTTGTCACGAGTTCCATTTCCTTTAATAACACCCAATCTCAATAAACAACCAACTACTGCATACTGTGACCCCACAATAAACACACACACCACAAGTTATAGTCTCAGAGATGAATACCAAAATAACACAAGTCACTTTATTCCACAATTATAAGTCATTACACCTCAAAAAGGGTTACTGAATATATTTAAATTTCTTTGCCATTATTACAATTCATAATACACATAAGTCTGGTACATCAAAAGTTGAAAGCCTAGCTTATTGGTAGTTCCTACCTCAGCTACAACGGCATCAACGCCTACAGGAAAATGTGGAACATTTCCTATCCGCTCGTGAATTTCGAACTTGGTCATGTTCATCTTGTCTATCTGTTGTTGTGTGATGAAAGAAGAAAGCAATGGTGATAAACAAGCCCACCAAAATAACATGTATTATAATTAACAATATATGAGCCTTCTCATAGTACTCATGAAAGTCTTGGTCAAGCAGATATGAACCAAGTTTGATATCTTAATGCGATGAAGTCGCAAAATATTCAGCATATTTATACATATATACTTTTCAAAACCTTTGACATCCTCTGACATGTATATTATACACAGAGTTCCAGTTTATAACTGTATAAAAATATCATTGCAAGGTGATCTCATATATCTAACCTTGTCTCAACGTTTTTCTAAAAATCTTTGTCATGCATAAGATAATTATTTACTAGAAATAAGTTGAAAAGATGAAGTTACAAGATACTCTAATATACTTATATCTTTTTTCGAATACTAGTTGAACTACCACCGTTCAAGGTATAAATAGTTCATCCCATAGATGAAGCTACAAGAAAAAACTTGTATAGAATCAATCTTTGAAATATCATCAAAATGAAATGAAGTTATGAGATACTTTATTTGATGAAAACATCATTTTGAAAACTCGACCCTGCCAACACTCAACAATCGCCCAGCCGTAGCCTTTCTATCGAAGTGCTCTGTGTAGTGTTGTAGCAATATCCAACTAGATAATGAACTCATTAAGGGAGTTTGCCGCACCAGGAAGACCACTCACGATGATCAGTCGTAGTAGTGCAACCGAAGGCTGGACTCCTAAGGAATGGACCGTCTTAGCGGAACTTCCGGGCCATTTGGGCCAATATAATAAGGCTGGGCCGGCGCCACTCGACCACTTACGCCACTCCTAGTTCAGATGAAATCCATGACATTGAAACGTAAAGCTCGTCCCCCCTTTCCCCAAATAGAAACTTGTTGATACGGATCCACCAAGAAGTCGTATCTAGTTGGAAAGGAAAACTCACCAATATTTCCCAGGAGATGCTTGTTAATGGATTAAACTCATTCCAAGAATATTACTTCCCGAGTGTTGGGTAAGTAATCAAAAACTCTTTTATCAAATCAGTAACCTCGTTGCGAATATAAAAACACGTCACGGAGCCAGATCCCTCAGATTTTTAAGCGAGTATTTAAATCCCCTTCGAAAGGAAGATCTCAAACTTGAAAACGAGTTTTGGAATCCACTCTAACTTTCAAAAATAGTTTTGATAAAGTTTGAAAATAATCTCTGGAAATATTTAAAGTAAGAATGATTTGATAGTATCAATCATTTTCTGAATACTTGGCGAATATTGACACATTATTCTTTAAGAAAATAAAGAATATTATTTAATAAAATAAGCGCAGTCATAAGTCCTCGAATGAATATTCAAACTAATATTCATTAAATAAAATAAGCCGAGTCATAAGTCCTCGAATGAATATTCAATCTAATATTCATTAAATAAAATAAGCGGAGTCATAAGTACTCGAATGACTATTGAGACTAATATTCATTAAATAAAATAAGCGGAGTCATAAGTCCTCGAATGAATATTCAGACTAATATTCATTTATTAACAAATATATAATAAGTTTCATAACTAGAAACTCTATTCAATAATTAAACTAGTCTTTGATCGCAATATGAATCTTAAATGAATATTCAAAAAATAATATTCACTTATAATATAAAATTATCGAATAAATATTATTCGATTAATAGTTTTGAAATATATATATATATATATAATTTACCCGGGAACATCGCTTCCCAGTTTAGAAAAATGTTAACCTTTGGGTCCCCAATACTAAGGGTTTACGCAAATACTGCTTATCTCTAGCATAGGCATTATGCCTTTATAAGTATTTGAATTGATAATAAAATATCAAGATTTCAAAACATGCATATATATACCATATCAACATGCTCCAATATATCGCAAGATTTGCTAATAACAACCATGCACTTATCTCTAGATAATGCATCAATATATTTACATCACAACAACAGTATAACAGGTAGAAAACTTGCCTGAGTGTTCCGGGGTAGAATTAAGCTTAGAGTGGGTCCGGTAACCTATGAACAACAACATAAGCCAGAATTAGACCACGGTCGCTTAAGAAACTAGTCAAAACTCACTCATATCCTAACGGTCGCTTATACGCTTAACGATTTGCATTAATCGCTCGCGTACCCTCGGCTCCACTAATTTTAATAAATTAACCATTTCGAATTTTAAGGAGACTCTTTCGCGAATACTTTACCAACTTATTAACCCGCCTTAAATAATTATTTCATACTCCAATTAGTCATTTAAGGACCTTAACCAAGGTTTCAAAGTAAAGCGAGGGGTAATGGTTCGCTCACGAAATGTCGTTACTTAAAACGGTCGTTTCTCCTAAACCGTACATCGGATCTAAGCGAACCACATACCAAAACGAAGCTTATGACATGATCTAGCTAAACATGTCAAATTTCAGAATCTTGAAGTGAGTTCGCGGGTCCTAAAGTTAAGCACAGAAACAGTTAAGGAAAATCGGGCATTACGACGGCTATGTTTACGCGATTCCCAAAATAATTACAATTCTAAATCCTCATCAATTCACTCCCATCCTCCAACAATCAATAACACAACAAATAAAACTTAAACCACTGAAAAATAAGTCCACACTCCAAGGTTTTATCAACTCATTCAATCACTACAAATTCACCATTCAATATCAACACAACTTCACAAAAATCACTACTAAGCGTGGATCTAACTATACATTTACCAATTCATCTAAAAACTCAAACAATCAAGCTTAGTACTAAAGGTCAAGAAGTTTTTATACCTTGATTTGTGAGTGAAAAGTTGATAGGGATTCTTAACATCTTGATCAATCCTTATACAAGTTTGGATCTCACAAACCATCAAGAAAACACAAAGTTAGATTTTGAAGTTTCTAAAAGTCCGATTTAAAAAACTGTAAATATGAAGGTCTTACCATGCTTATTTGGACGAGACTTGTGAACAAGAGTTGTAGGCCATCTCAATACCTTTCCAACGAGATATAGAACACAATATTTGAGTGAGTATTGAAGGAGATATGGAAGTTTGAAGTTTCTGTTATCATTTTGGCCGAGAGCAAAATGATGTAATGAAAAAAAATGAAAAAGCTTCTTTGATTTTCTTGCATAAATAACTTCTCCCTTGATGACATCATCCATCATGCATCAATTTCTTGCCGTGTGTAAATCACTTGTGGTTTGATGATGTCATAATCCTTGGCTTCTTGTACAAGCTTGTCTCTTGGTCGCTTATTTGTTTTACGGTTCGTTTAACTCTCGTTCTCGTTAATAGTTTGAGGGATTATATCCGGGATCTTATTACTTGGGCTTCCCTGAACCTTTATTAATATCTTATATTCCTTTAATGATCCTCTGCTATAATCCTTAAATAAAAATCCTTTTAATCATGTTACCTTATACTCAATTCTTTCAGTATATGGTGGATTTTCGGGAAAAAATCAAAGTGTCCGGATTCGAATTCCGACGACCTTTACATACACTCATTTACTTTATGCAATACTAATACGATCTCAGAATTTTCATAACAGTACTCCTATATAGCGTGGTCTGATAATTTTCCTTAATCAGCATAGTCAGAAAAAAAAAAAATTACTACTCATCAGGGTTTTAAAAATTTCCAAAAATTGGGGTTATTATATTATATATCTAACACCAGCCTCAGGTGTGAATGCTTGATATACAAAAATTCTCGCTCAAGTGGTCATGGCTGC
Source organism: Apium graveolens (assembly GCF_009905375.1). Classification (NCBI taxonomy): domain Eukaryota; kingdom Viridiplantae; phylum Streptophyta; class Magnoliopsida; order Apiales; family Apiaceae; genus Apium; species Apium graveolens. The sequence goes on from NC_133650.1 coordinate 189,909,189, forward strand.
TACTACAAGTCAGGCTACTACTACACACATACACTACTACCCATACTATGCTAGCTGCATCTATGTACATCAGTCATCTACACTACATCTGTCTCTTGCAGTCAGAACCTCAAAACCTCGGTGGTATACGCCTCAATCGTCTCGGAGTACCTGAACCACTGTCTGTGCTAGACGGAAAACCCTATAAAACTTTGTAAAGGAAGGCGGCCCGTCATGTGTCAAAGCATCTAACTCAAATGTAGCACTCATCATGGTAGACTGTAACCTTTGTCTCATCATATAATCTGGCTGTAGTGCGGCTAATTCTCCTCGGTCTCTCTGATCAAACAAATGCATAAATACTACTAGAAATAGTGCCTACGACATCACCCCTTTAACATCGGTTAGAAATGTCACCGATGTTAAAAGCAGTTTTAACATCGGTTGCTTTCAAACCGACGTTAAAGGTGTTGTAAGACATCAGTATCTAAACCAACCGATGTCTATAATCGTTTTAAAAAAAATAAAAAAATGCCCGCTTCTTTTTTTCCCCCGTTAATACACCAAAAAAGTCCCCCTTAACCAATTTTTTTATTTTCAGTTTCCCCCATTAAACAAAACAGTTTCCCCCCTTCTCTCTCTCTCAGCTCTCTCATTCTCTCTTCTCTCTCTCTCTCTCTCTCATTCTCTCTTCCCTCTCACTGTCTTGTCTTTCTTCTCTCTTCTCTTTTCTCTCTCATCTCTCACTGTCTCTTTAACCTAAAACTTACTTTTCACTCTCTTTAACCTAGAACCCCTAAATTTTTATGAATTAAACTCGATTAATTCATAAATCGAGGTCGATTGGTGCTGAAAAGCCTTGAAGGAAGTGTGGACTACTCGATTAATGTGTGAAAAGTAAGTTTTTTTCGAATTTAATTTCAAATTTTATGTTTTGATTTTAATCGAGTTTGTTTGTACAGGTCAGTCTCTGGAGCTGGATTTGGTTAAACTTGAAGGGGGTTTGCTCGATTAGGTAAGATTTCACATGCATGTGTATTTTTTGTTACTTTAATAGATGCATGTGTTTAATGCCTGTTCTTTCTTTATGTGTTTAATGCCTGTTCTTGTTTCATATGTTAATTTTATGTTTTGTTAATTTTAGTTGTAATAATTAATTTATATATTTAATTATGCGTGTTACAAGTATTCGTATTACAAGCATTCGTATTACAAGCATTCGTATGTTTAATTTATATGCATAATTAATTTATATGTTTAATCCTAAATAAGTAAACAACTAAGCGTTACTTCTTAATGTTTGAAATGACAAACAGTAGGTTGCTATGTTTCTATTTGTCTTAAAAATAAATGGACAAGTCATGGATTTTCAAAGACAGGGATTCTTTAGAATATGAGATAGTTGTTGAAAGTTTCTTAATATTTGCAGAAGAGAACTCAAAGGATCCTAAGAACATCCATTGTCCTTGTGGGCGTTGCGTTAATTTTAGAAAATATAACGTAAAAATAATATGGGGTCATTTATATGAAAAAGGTTTTAGTTTGGGGTATACTGACTGGATTTGGAAGGGAGAAACTAGTTCTAAGAGTGTTAGGTCATCTGCCAGTAGTACATTTCTACCTAAGGAGCAAAATGCTCAATCCGAAACTGTTGACGTTTCTGAAGCTGCTTATAATTCGGACGATCATGATTCGTATGACTTCAATAGGTTTGTAGCTGATGCAGAACAACCTTTGTATAAGGGCAGTGAATGTACGAAGTTAGAGTCAATGTTAAAGCTACATAATTGGAAATCTAGGTTTGGTATTAGCGATAGCGCCTTCACTGATCTTCTCACTTCTGTTGGTTCTTTTCTTCCTCAAGATCATGTATTACCGGTTAATGCATATGAGGCAAAGAAAACCTTATCTGACTTGGGCCTCGAGTACATTAAATTTCATGCATGTCCAAACAATTATATACTCTACAGGGGTATAAATCTTAATGCATCTGAGTATCCTAAATGTCGTTTATCTCGCTGGAAGGTTGTGAAAGATGGTAAACTTAGGGTAAATAGTCCTTCCAAGGTTATGTGGTATTTTCCTATTATTCCTAGGTTTAAAAGAATGTTTAAATCTCCTGATACCGCTGAACAGTTGATTTGGCATTCAAAACAACGGTCAAATGATGGTCAGATACATCTCATAGTCCACTTGGTTTGGGAATTGCGTTTGTGTGGACCAGTGTGCTATAGGTGGATGTATGCATTTGAACGGTTTAATAAAATGATGAAGAGTTATGTTAGAAACCGTTATCATCCGGAAGGTTGTATCGCCTAAAGTTATCTTGGTGAGGAATCAGTAGAATTCTGTACCGAGTTTCTTAAAGAGAGTTGCAAAACAGCTGGTGTTCCCCAAGACCAAGTCAGGCTTTCTAGTCCCTTATCCATTTTGAAGATGAAGGAAGTCGAAGAGAAAGAGCGAGATGAGGCACATTTAACTGTCCTGTTAAATAATTCTGAAGTATTTCCTTATATAATGTAAGTTCAGTTTTCGTTCTTGTAAAACCATATCTTTTCAGTAAGTATTCTTGTGAGTGAATATAATAGATGTTTTTTTATCAGAAAGCATAAGGAGTATCTTGAAGAAATTCATTGAGGAAAAAAAAGAGTGTTCATTGGCTCATGGGAGAACATAATCGGCTGTTTGCTGATTGGTTCGAAAGAAAAGTTGGTTTCTCTTATTCTGACTTTTATTGTGAGTTTTATTTAATATAATTAATAAGCGGCTTATATGTAGTTAATGACAATGTGTGCAGGTTAGGAGTGAACTTAAGGAAAACCGCGCCGCTGTTTCAGAAACGATAAGATGGTTGGCTGCCAAACCATCTTATTCTGTTTTGACTTACGAAGGATATCTAGTTGACGGAGTTCGGTACTTCACAAAAGATCGTGATAAATCAAGGGTTATTCAAAACATCGGTGTTTGTTTAGTTGCTAAGACGGTTCAAGTTTGTAGTGCTAGGGATTTAAATCTGATCGAGAGTGATATGACATTCTATGGCATCATTCTAGAAATATGGGAGTTGGACTACCATGATTTCAAAGCCCCTTTATTCTTGTGTAAATGGGAATCGAATGACATAGGTATCAAAGTGGATGATCTTGGCTTCACGCTTGTGGACTTTAGTCGACAGGGCCAGAAGAAGGATAAATATGTTTCCGTTGATCAAGTGAAGCAAGTTTTTTATCTCGAAGATCCGGTTGATGCTACATGATCCATTGTATTAACATCCATGACTCGAGACTATCACGATATCTACAATGAAGATGACCTAGGAGACACGACAGTGGAGCATCAGCCATTTTGCTCTAATATCCCGGCATGTGATGTTGCTGATGATATGGAGCATAGGGTTAGAGAAAATGTTGAGGGAATTTGGGTTAAAAACTAAAAAATATATTTATAAATTATAAAACTATGTACTATGTTGTGTGTATTCTCTTTCTAGAGATAATACGTTTCGCTTAATGTATTATGTTACCATTTTATATGAATGCACTTCTACTTTACACGTTTCGCTTAATGCACATATTTATATCAGTTGATTATTTAATTATTCATGTTCTATCTGCATAGTTAATTATCTGCATATTTAATTATCTGCATATCTAATTATCTGTATATTTAATTATCTGCATATTTAATTATCTGCATATCTAATTATTCATGTTCTATATCTGCATATTTAATTATTCATGTTCTATCTGGATGTATATCTGCATATTTAATTATTTATATGTATATCTGCATATCTAATATTTTGTTACACTTTATAGATTGAAGGATTGAAATGGCAGCTAAGAAGCAGAAAGAGTCCAAGAAAAGTAGTGAATCTAAAACAGCTGAGGAAGCCAATGAGTTGTCTCTACTGATCAAAGCAGCAGAACAATCTGATCAGTCTGAACCAAAAGAAGCAACAACTGAAGCACCTGACTCTGTACCAGTAGCTAAGAAGCAGAAAAAGCCGAAGAGAAGTAGGGAATCTAGAACAGCTGCCAATGGTCAGTCTGAAGGACCAAAAGGAACACCAAATGAAACAGAAACTCAACCAGCAACCAGTACTGAAACTTCAAAACAGAGGTATGGATCTGCGTGAGGTATTTCAAGAATGTAAAAAGTCGTGATCAAGAAAGCTCAGGGAAAGAAAATTAAAGTCAGATGCAATATGTATGGAGAGCCTGAAGGAGATACTAGACACAACTTTCAGTCCTACATTGGGATGCTAGCTAGAACTATGATTCCAATCGATATTGCAAGATGGCCTAAGGTGGATCGGGAATTAAAAGCCAATTTATGGTCTGATGTTGAGTTAAAAATTGTACATGTTCTTAGGCTTTTAATTGTACATGTTCTTAGGCTTTTAATTTTTGTTAAATCTGTTTTTAATTATTTTCAGAGTACATTTAAAATTCCTCCCGAATTTGAGGCTTTGGTGCTAAATTCGGCAGGAGTGAAGTGGAGGCAATTCAAAACTATGTTGACTTCCGACTATATCATGCCGTTTGTTGGACAGAAGAAAAAGCTTAGGAAACCTCCAAAGAAATATTCCTATGTGAGCAAGGATGCTGGGAAAAAATTTGTTGCAGATAGGACTTCGAAGTAGTGGGAGGTATAAAAAATTTAAAAATATTATTTTTATTTAATTATGAGGTGCAAGTAAAAACTGGTATTTTGCTACAGCCATTGCGTAAGGATCAGAGCGAGCGGGTGAAAAAGCGGAAATATCCACACTGCATGTCGAGGAAAGGGTATATCGGTTTACAAGAAGAGGAAGTAAGTGATTATCAATGTTGTCTGCTTTTTTGTTTGTTTTTCATGGATTTTAATTATTTCTATATTTTAAACAGATAAAAGCAGGGAGGTTGCTGCCTGGGGAGAAGAAAGATAGGGCGATTTTTTGGCAAAAGGGTCGTAAGAAGAAAGATGGGACATATGATGAAGAAATGAAAGAAATAAATGCCAAAATTGTAAGTAAAATATTTTAGTAGATTTTATAAGCTTCGAAGCAAGTAATTTTACTTTTTCTTTTCTTATTTTCTGTTGACAGGATGCCTTACTAGAGAAGAAGGAAAATGGAGAATTTCAACCATTGGGTGTTGTAGATGTGTTGAGCACGGCCCTAGAAACTCCTAAACATTCAGGACGGGTTCGAGGCGTTGGAGGGTTCGTCACCCCAATATTTTTTTTTAATTTTCCTAAGGAGAAACGAACAAGAATCTCTACATGAACATGTACATGAACATGTTTCGGTTTTGATATATATGCTTTTAGATTATTTTTAGGTATTTTTTAACATTGTGTCATTCTATCACGTAGCGCAATAAAAATTTTTAATGCCGAAACTGGAAGGGGAAATAAGCCTGTAAAAACAAAGAATCTTGTTGTAAGTTTTGGATATAGTCAGTGTTTCTCCAGATTGGCGAAGTCTCCCTTTCTTTGCTTCTGACTTTGATTTTGTTGTTTTATAAAGGGATCGCCCAAATATCCTGGTGGTTATGAATGCGGCTACATCGTCCTACGCTATATGAAAGAAATAATTTCCGACAGAGAAATGACATTTAGAACCAAGGTATATCTAATTCACATGTTAACTGTTAAAATAAACAGTTCTACATAATTCATGTGCTAATTCCTTCTCACGTTTATTAAAAATTAGTGGGCGACCAAGACCCGTTTGTCTTATACGACGGACGAGCTTGACGAGGTGCGAATGGAGGCTGCAGAATATATCTAGGAGTTGATATGAAGTTTTAAATGACTTGATTTTTGCAAACTAGTAAGGGAACCCTATGCTTTTGCAAACTTTAGTGGTCTCTTATATTGGTAAATTTTAGACATAAATATTAATTTGTATGAATTTTAGCTGGAATATGGAGATGAATATGGATGGGTGGATTGGTTTTTGGTTGTAGATGTGGATGTTGGTTGTTTGTTGGACGTCGGAATGGTTAAATGTTGGTTGTCGGAGAATGCGGTTGGATTTTGGTTGTAGACATGTTGATTTAGTATATAATTTGGTTGTGTTTGTTGGAGGTTCATTTGATATTGTTTTTGCCTTTTCTGGGTTTATGCACAAATGCACAGGCTTATTTTTTAAAAATAAAAACTCAAACATCGGTTCTTGTTAGAAAACTGATGTGAATCAACTAAAAATACATCACCTACTCAAACTAAAAATGATGTCTAAACCAACAAATTAAATTGAATTATTGGAAAGAAAATGATGTCTACAATGTTAAAACACATCGGTTTGTGCAAGTACATAAAAGTAAAACAAAATAAGACCGATGTTAAAGTAGAAGTTTCACATCGCTTCTTAAACTAAAACTGATGTTATAATACATGTCTAACATCGGTTTAGGAAATAAACCGATGTAAAATAAGGACTAAGACATTGATTTGTTTAAGAATCTGATGTCTATTAGTTAAAAGTGCTTCCCTGTTATATGTTTAAAATGGTGTTTAACCTCATAAATACCATTTTTGACAATCTAGTTTAAACATTTTATCCAAAAAAAAGGCTAATTATACATCAGTTTGCTTAAAAAACCTATGTCTGTGTACATCTTTAACATTGGCTAAAAACCGATGTTAAAGACCCCCCTTCTCTACACATGCGAAGACATCAATTTTGAAAGAAAAAAGACATCAGTTTATAACCGATGTCTAAGGGCATTTTTCTAGTAGTGAATCTCTCTACACTGAGCTCTCCATCCTCTCTCACAACACTGTAGTCATGATACGGTACCCTATATGACTGTGCAACATGACCTACTGACTCCTGTGATGGAACTCTCTGCATCCCCGCTGCACCCTGCTATGGTAACCCCAACTGTAACTCTACCTCATTCTCACCCATACCCTCAACTGGAACCATCTGCAATATCTCTAGCTCTGGAGCATGTACCGAAATAGGAGGTAACATTGCTGGTGGTGGAAGCTCTGGCTCAATCCCTGGCATAAACTGATACTCTACTGGAAGTGGATGTGGGAGCATCGGCTCAAAGAACTCTAGTGGATCAAACATCTCTACTGGATTAGGAATAAGATCTGGCACTGATGGTGCTGGCTCCTAGGGAAATGGTGGAGGAGGTGGAAGAGGTAGAAACATATATTCAGACACTGGTGGAATAACTGGTGCAACTGGTCCTGTAACTGTCCTCTCAGAAGAAACCGAATAACCTGACGACGCCATCTGATAATATACCAAAGAAAGAAGAAAGGTCACTAAATAATTCCAAGAACTTATACTTCCCTATTCTAATCTTATCTAATCCTAACACTACTCTTCATATTTGACTATTCTTATCCTATGTAATCTCCCTATCTTATCTTAATCCTAATGTTCTTGTTTTCAGGGACCTACCCTGCAACTCTGATGTCAAACCTGTAACGCCCTCCAGACCCGGGGTATAAGTCTGGGGGTTACTAGCTAATTACCAAACCTGTACAATCTGAATAATAATAATAATAAAATGTATCTAAACCCCTTTAACACTAACCAGGATCTTTTTAGGCTAAAGTATGAAAATAAGAACCACTAACTACTTTATTACAAACCAAATTTAAAATCTTACAAACTCTCTTTATTACAACCCATTGCCTAACCAGTTTTAAACTAAGTTTATCTTTTATTCAAACACACACACACACACTAACTATCTACACTCCACCTGTTCGGGCAACTCAAAGCTTTCTTCCTGGATTGGGATCAACACCTTGGGTATGAAAGGATCCCAAGGCTTTACCCGCTTCTTTACCACTCGAGTCTTGATGGGTTTCATATTCCTTCTTAACTGAAAATAATAAGGTGAATAACACAAAAAGGGGTGAGCCAAAAATTGCTCAACAAGTCCGTAAAATGTAAATAATGTTAAAGCAGTTTAAATGAATTGGTAATCTGGGTACATCTGCAAAGACATAACCCTGCACGAATAGAAAGAAGGCCACTGCTGGTGAATACAAACGAATTAAACTGGACACAAGTTTGCATCTATACCCTGCTGATCAGCCAGGATACAGTGCAAATCTATATCTTCCTATATAGATCCAGTCGGGCACCCAGGCTCTATGACCCACCTCAAGGATCCGGTTATGTCCCGGTCCTTAGGATCAAGTAAAACTTAATCCCAAAATATCACTATCCAGTCCATGGAGTAGCAACCGAAATAATCGGTATGCTTTGATATATTCTAATCACCAGAATATACCAATATAATAATTGGAATATGAATAAGGAATTCAAAGAAAAAGGAGAAATCAAGAATTGAAATTAAATATGAACAAAAGAATAACAAGTGTGTATCAGTGTTTTTGTTATGAATATGGATCAAAAGAGTGCAAGCGTGATATGAATCTGAAGAAATATCACTATTCTGAAATTAGAATATGGGAAAAATTTGCCTTCTACGCGACTCACTTCAGATATGTCACCTTCGTCTATCACCGGATCAACCTGCCTTGCTGGCTTGGCTTCTGCTAGAAAAATAGACTGATTTTGTCATCTCATACTTCAATTGCGTCTCAAACCGACTTCACGTCAATCCCTATTGTCTACCCATGCGCGTATTATTGACTCATATATTATTTATTAACAAGTTAGACTCGATTAACCACATGATACACATAAGCACATAAGTCACATAATAATTTTTATGGTTAAAATAATTTTTAGAATCAAAATCGACTCGCTGTTCGCTTAACCGATAATTATCTGGCTCGTTTCCAAATTTTCAGGATTTATCGATTCGTCTCTACACGCGATTCGGGTTATAATCAGATAAATATCAAAGGTCAACTAATTTGTAGAAGAAATTAGGTTTTAATATTATTTTTAATGAAAATAATTCATTTTTCTGAGTCAAAGGGCTTTCGTTTCGCTCGAATCGGATTAACGGTCTAATTAATATCAATTAAACACAAATAAATCAATTTATTATTCAATATAAATAATTATTACTAATTATTAAACCCCAAAATAATTTTTAAATAATTATTTAGGAAAAATTAGAACTAAAAATGATTTTTCTATAATTTTTGGAATTAAAATAAATTATTATGATTTATTAAAAATTATTTGATTAATTATCAAAATAATTGATCATTTTTAAATAATTAATAAATAATAATTAAATATCTTCTGACGTCTTAAGTTCTGATAATAAATAATTATCTGAAGTCTTCCTGCACTTAAGTTCTGATATATATCTTTTGACGACTTAAGTTCTGATATTAAGTTTTGACTTTAGTAAGTTCTGATTTCAGTAAGTCCTGATAAGTCATGTTGTTAAGTTCTAAAAACTAAACACAAATCAGATTAGACATGACATCTCAAATATATCTAACAATCTCCCCCAACTTGTAAATTATGAAAAATATACAAGTTAATAGATTTGATGATGTCAAAAACATTCAAGTACAAATGCAATGAGAGTTTAATAAGACAACTAACTACAACTTACAGTCCTTGTAGCTTTTACCAATATCACTGAGTCAATCTGAATCCAAAGTGATTCTTGACAAAGTTTGACAGCTTTTCTTCTTTATTCCTCAGGACTTGAGCTATTGTAACTTTGACTTGCTTCAATTTTTCACCCTGACTTCCAATCTGGTAGATTGCAGTCCTAAGTGCTGAGATGTGATTTTTTTCCATAACATCATCAAGTCTGATCACCCTTGGATGAGAAGAGTCTTCATTGTAGCACAAACAATTCTCTTTCAGAATGACTTCAAGTTTAGCAGAATCCTTCTTCATTGGAATTTCACTTCCATCATCTTCAACTATATTAGGAATGAATTCTGTAACCCTTGAACCAGAAATTCTTGCTTTATCTCTTATGGTCTTTATTATGAAATTTGACCATCTCCTGGTAATCTCAGACTTTATCTCTAAAAGATAATGAAAGAATTGAAGTTCTTTCAGAGATTTGTTTAGCACATCTGATTCTAACATTTGATATGTTCTTCCATCTTCAAAAAATAGAATCAGATTTTCTTTGACATTATGCTTATCATGAGCATCCAGTACCACTTGAACAGATATAACCTTGTCAAGGTGTTTCTGTGTAACTTCTTCAAGAGGTTTGTCAGTCAATAAGAATGGATCTCTAGTAGCTACTTCAACTCTTGTCTTGATCTTGGCTTCATCAGAACCTAACCTTGCTCTGTCTCTTGGTTCTCTAGCATTCAATCCAATAGTCATGAAGTCAGATAGCAATTGACTTTTCTTTGGATCTGATGGTTTGACATTCTTCCATAGGAGTTTTTTTATCAGCAACTTTCATCTTGTCTAAATCAACTTGAGCACTGTCAGAGATTGATTTCTTGATGACTTGATCAAAATTTGCTGTTTCTTCTGTAGCTTGCTATTTTTCACTCTGAACAACTTGAGCTTTGTCAGAGGTTGTCTTGGATTCTTCAGTTATATTCCTTTTTTTCAGGGTTTAAACAGTTTCATCTACTGCAACAGCATCATCAAATACTTGAACCAGCTTGCATACAGGTTTCATCAGGATTTGAGGAATCTTCATCTCCTGTGGCTTTGTTGGTTCATCAATTTTTCATTTCCCTTTATCTTTGGGATCAATCTGTGATCTTGTCTTGGGCTTTGAAGCCTCAGAATTTGACTTTTCCTTGATCACAATGCCTTTTATCTTAGGCCTTGGAGATTTCTTAGCATTAGAAGCTTTAGACTTTAGATTTGTCTTCTCAGCTACAAATCTAGCTTCTTCCTCCTTGAGATTCTCTAAATCCATTTCAGGATTATGTTTGAGAAATAATCTTCTAGCAATCTCTTCATCAAGTGTCTGAATTTTAGGATCTTTGTAGTAGACAGTAGTATGCTTTCCCTTTAGCTTCAGAGTTTGCAAAAATTTCTGAGAGTCTTTACTTTCAGCTTGAATCAGAACATCAGAATCAGAACTTGCTATTAGATTTTAAGCATTTACAACATCAGAACTTGTCTTCTTTTGAGCAGAAGATTTGCTAGCATCAGAAATTAGTTTCCTTGAAGAAACTTTGCTGTTATGCCCTTGACCTTGACCCTTGCTAGGGTTTCCCTGGTCATTTTCCTTGTCATCCTTTTTCTTCAGTACTTGAGTATTAGAGCATTTGGACTTAACTACCTTCTCCCCCTTTTTGGCATCATCTGGTAGTAGGAGAGAGAGAGAGAAGAAGTTCTACTGAAGATTGAATTTCATTAAGTTGAGCTTTTGAGAAGCTTGATTCTGCAGTACCTCAGTAATTTGGGCCTGTTGCTGTTCTTGAATCTTCTCAATAGCTTCAACTTTCTCAGAAATAGTTCTGATAAACCTCTTTTTATCTAGCTTGATCTCTATATCCAGCTTTTCAGCTTTTTTCCAGAAGTTTGTCAACCTTTTCATGAGTTGTAGAGTATTGACCTTGAAGAGACTTGATACTTAGAGCTGTGACTTTGAGTTATTTCTTGAAATCAGAGTTAGTCAACAACTCATCAGCTTTAGCAATATGCTCTGTCAGAACTTTTGAGCTTGGAATGAAATCAGATTCATTCCACTTCTTGGTCCAATCCACTCCCATGTGAGTTTCTTCCCAAGGAATAGGAGCAGCTTGTTCAACAAACTTTTCAATCAGTGCCTCCTTTCCAAGAATAGGAGCATTTATTGGAGCACTGTCTCCAGAACTGGAGAGAATTTCATCATCTTTTGACAATACTAGTGTGTGTGGCTGTTGGAGATTCTGGTACAACTTCATCTTTGTCCATATCCAGAATAGGTGTTATAGGAATATCAACATGTAATGGAGACAGAGGTGGAGTTGTCACTTGTACCGTTGGAGCTTCCAGATACAACACGGTTGGAATGATCAGCCTTTGAAGGTCAATTTCAGGACTTAACCCTGAATCTTCAACTATAACATTGTCATGAATAGGAGAGACAGGAGGTGTGATCACTGTATCCTGAACAGTGTCTTCAGCCTGAGTTGGAGGTGGCAAAGATTCAATTACTATTGGCTTTGAGATCAGAGATTCATGATCCCCTTCTTCAACTTTATTAGTATCCTCAGATGGAGGTTGTGCCAAATGCCTTCCTGCTCTCTGTTTCTTTGATCTCCTGGATAATGAAGGAGTTGCTTGAGTAGCATCAGAACTTGAAGTTCTTTTTCTCTTCAAAATATCAGAACTGTCAGCTTTAAATTCTTTCTGAGAAGTTGCCTTGTCAGCTTCAACTATCACAGGTTCTGATGCATAAACCTGGACTTGCTCATCTTCATCATTAGATTCATCCCTAAGAATCATCCTTCTTCTCCTTGGTGGAGATTTAGGAACAGATTTTGTTCTTTTAGGTCTGGAGGATGAAGTTCTGATGGTAGGTACTGATGGTTGAGGTTGAGATGATTGAGCTGGCTGGAAATATGTTCTGATGGTAGGTTGGGTAGGTTTAGTTGGTTGAGGTTGAGAAGTGGTAGGTGGTTGATTGGTTGTAGGTGCTGATAGAGGTTTGGATGGTTGTATATCAGGATAAATAGCAGTATAGGTGTTTGGGTCAGAGTTTACTAAGACCTGTTTGAGTGACTGAGGAATTTGGAGGGGTCTTAGTACAACCTTCTTATTATTAGTAGATAATAAGTCAGTAAAAACCCATTTAGCAAGTTTAAAGGGTTCAATCAACTCACTAGCTAGTTGGGCCTTATCAGAACTACAGAAACTGTAAATAAGTTGGCAAAATCTAGAAAAATATACAGTATTTATGTCCTCTTGCATCCTATCCCCAATAAATCCTAGCACAGCACTAGCATAATCAAAATGAGTTGGATTAATGAGAGCATACCCGATTTGCTGACTTAGGATTGGGATTGCATCAAAGTTGGAGAACTTGTTGGCAAAGGCCTTGGTGATGTAGTCGAAAAAGAAACTCCACTCCCTCCTAATGTGGGGCCTCTTCAATTGTCCCAGCTTGGACAAAGATTTTTTATAACCAAGGTTTGCCATCATCTGTTGAAGAGCTGGTTCCCCAACTTGTGAACTGTAAACACAGTTTTATGGAAATGTAAAGCCTGTCGAACAGTTGACAATGTAACCAAGTGTTCATCTTCCCCTATTGTAAATATAATGTTTGGGGACCCATTTGCACCACCATCATCATAAACACCACTCCTCCAAAACTCCAGAACTTGAGTTCCTGAGAGTGCTTCTGGTTGGGTCAAAGCATACCCAATCTCACTTCAAGATAGAAAATCTTGGATGAAGTGAAGTTCGGATGGAGCTTCATCCTTAGAAAGAATAGCCATATAGTTATTAGGAACAAACTTGGCTCCATCATAAATCAGATCTTTTGGTGCCATTCCTGTAGAGAAATAAGTGAGAAAATGTGTGTTTTCAAAGTGTTTGATAAAATGCCTGTGAAAAATAGAGCTTCAGAGAATATTAGAAAGAGAGAGAGAATAATAGAGATAAGAAAAGAATTAGAAAGTAGGTAAAAGATTGTAAAATCTTTTAACTCCCATATATATACTCTCTCCACTCAACAACTCTTTTTGGAAGTAAAACAGACACTTTACACCTGTCAGCCAGTTTATAGTTAAATCAGTAGTTGGTGGGCACAAGAAATAAGCAGTAATTATTGTGCACATGCAGTTGTCGAGGCAAACACGTTTCCCACTAATCAAATGATTATGACTGTTTTTATCTCACTTAATTATTTTCTGATAAATATGACCGTTACAGTAAAACCACAAATAAGTCAAGTAAATAAATAATGCCACATAAGCATCAGAGTTTTCATCAGGTTTTGCATCAGAACTTGACTATTATCAGAATTTAATGGTCATTAGAATATGGCTTTTGTACTCAAAAAGTGAATGTCTGTTTCTGTGATTCTTCATATAAATACTAACTTGTTTCTTCAGAGTTTAATCATCAGAACTTTCATCAGAACTTTTCCTCAGAAATTATGCAAATAATACTAAACTGTTTGTCAAAAACAACTTAATCACCACAGTAATTTTCATCATTCATATGGAGTGAGAGTGTGTGCATTTGCAAATGATCAGATAAAGATTAAAGTCTGATAAACTTCAGTATATCTTAGAAATAAGGCATAACTAAGAAAAGTGCTTAAAATCTGTCTTTAATTTTGAAGTCTACTATAGAATAAATTTATGCAAGAGTCCACCTCAACTGTTTGTGCTTATTTTATGCATCTTTTGACATTCTTTTTACAGTGGCTTCTCAGTGTAAGTGAGTCACAACTGCTATTAGAATTTATGCTATTACCAAAGTATTTCTCCAGTAATCAGAGAATGTGAAAAGTCACCAAGAAAAATTTATTTGATTTTCTAATGCATATAACTTAATACCAGCAATGCACTTGGGTCTTCCCTTTCACATATTTACTCTAGATCTCAAAGGAGTACCTGACTTCAATTTCTTTTCTTTTCTTATCTTCAGAGAAGTGAGGCTTATCCAGCATGTAGTTCATCCTTAAGATTTACTGACATCAGAATTTGACAGATAAGAAGCAAAAATCTAGTTTGTGACTTAGTAATAAGATACACAAAGTAAATTTGACTAAGCTCAAAATCAGAATTTGCTTGTGTTAATGGATTTCTGCATAAACAACTAATTCAAACATGGGATTTCTAGTATGTTAAAGACTACTAGGTCAACATCTAGAACAGTAATCCTCATTGGAATGAATAGCCACAGAACATTCAAAACACCATCAGAGTATATAGAATCCCATTAGATAACAATTAGTATTTAATATGTTACAGTTTAAGCACAGATTACATAGAGATAAGATAATCTGTAAACACTGATCATAAAGTCTGATGCATGAGAACAAAAACTAAGCAGCTTTTGAGAAAGAACCTGAAACCATTCCAAGTTTATTTACCAGTCTTGTAAAAGTAGCTTCGCATAGTGGTTTTGTGAAGATATCTGCTAGTTGTTGATCTGTTGGGAAAAAATGCAATTCCACTGTACCTTCCATCACATTTTCCCTTATGAAATGGTACCTAATATTGATGTGCTTTGTCATTGAGTGTTGAACTGGATTACCTGTCATAGCAATAGCACTTTGATTATCATAGTAAATATGTAGTTTAGAAAATTCTAACCCATAGTATAGTAACTAATTCTTCATCCAAAGAATCTGTGCACAACAGCTTTCTGCAGCAATATATTCTGCTTCCTGCAGTTGATGTGGAAATTGATTTCTGTTTCTTGCTAAACCAAGAAACCAATCTGCCTCCAAGAAATTGGCAACTTCCACTAGTGTTTTTCCTGTCTATTTTGCATCCTACAAAATCTGCATCTGAGTAACCTATTAGCTTAAAATCTGATTATCTATGATACCACAATCCTAGATCAGCTATACCCTTGAGGTACTTGAAAATTCTTTTCACAGCTATTAGATGAGGTTCTCTTGGATCAGCCTGAAATCTTGAACAAAGATAGGTAGTATACATGATATCAGGTCTACTTGCAGTTAAATAGAGTAAAGAGACAATCATACATCTGTAGTTAGCAATATCTACCGGTGCTCCAGTATCTTTATCTAACTTGGTTGCAGTGGCCATGGGAGTGGATGCAGTTAAACAGTCTTGCATTCAAAATTTCTTGAGTAAATTTCTGGTGTACTTGGATTGATTTATGAAAGTACCTTCTTCATTTTGCTTGACTTGAAGTCCTAGAAAATAGCTAAGTTCTCCCATCATACTCATTTAATATCTTGACTGTATTAGCTTTACAAACCTTTCAAAGAGTTTGGCATTTGTAGAACCAAAGATGATATCATCAACATATATCTGTATCAAAAGTAAGTCCTTTCCATGGTTGAGGTAGAACAGTGTTTTATCAATTGTGCCTCTGTTAAATCCACTTTCCAGAAGGAATTGAGCTAGAGTCTCATACCATGCTCTTGGAGCTTGCTTAAGGCCATACAGTGCTTTATCAACTCTGTAGACATGATTAGGAAATTTTAGATCTACAAATCCTGGAGGTTGTTCAACATATACCTCTTCTTCCAATTCTCCATTGAGAAAAGCACTTTTCACATCCATTTGAAAGACTTTAAACTTCTTGTGAGCAGCATAAGCCAAAAAGATTCTTATGGCTTCCAATCTAGCAACTGGTGTAAATATTTCATCATAATCAATACCCTCCTATTGAGAGTAACCTTTAGCAACCAACCTTGCTTTGTTTCTTGTAATTATACCATAACAGTCAGTTTTGTTTCTGAATACCCATTTTGTGCCAACAATTGATCTGTTCTTTGGTCTTGGCACTAGGGTCCAGACTTTATATCTTTCAAATTCATTTAACTCTTCCTGCATTGCTTGCACCCATTCAACATCTTGAAGAGCTTCTTCCACTTTCTTTGGTTCAGTCTGAGATAGAAAGGAATGATAGAGACATTCATTTGATATTGATGTTCTAGTTCTGACATCTGCTTTAGGATCTCCAATTATTAAGTCAGGTGTATGTGCTTTAGTCCACTTCCTTGCAGATGGAAGTTGTTCCCTAGAACTGGATCCACCCCCATGATCCATGCTTTCTCCATCAGCATTTTCTGATGCTCCCCCTGTAGTTATGCTCTCTGAGACTTCAGAATTTGAGTTGGATCCTTCAGGATTTGAAGAATCAGAGTTTCCAAAATTATCAGAATTTGGCTCATCAGAACTTGATGAATCAGAACTTGAAGAGCCAGTGACAGGTTCTGATGCTTCTTGAGAGTCTTGAGTTGTGGTAGGATCTTCAGCTTGCTCCCCCTGAACAGGTGCATTTTCCCTTGGAGTATTTACCACAGTTTCAATGACATCAGAATTTAACCCGTCAAAACTTACAGTATCAGGATTTAAGCCATCTGAATCAGAATTTAAATCTTCATTTTCAAATCTCAGCTGATCATGATCATTGAAATCTTCAATTCCAATAATCTTTTTATCATCAAAAGATACATTGATAGATTCCATGACAACCCTTGTTCTTAAATTGTAGACTCTGAAGGCTTTTGTGGAAAGTGGATATCCAACAAAAATTCCTTCATCAGCTTTTAGATCAAATTTTGACAGCTGTTCAGGATGAGTCTTAAGAACAAAACACTTACATCCAAATATATGAAAGTATTTCAGATTTGGCTTCTTTTTCTTCACCATCTCATATGGTATTTTTCTATGATTGTTTATGAGTGTTGCATTCTGTGTAAAACAAGCAGTCTGCTCAGCTTCAGTCCAAAAGTAGGTTGGCAGCTTTGCTTCATCAAGCATAGTTCGTGCAGCTTCAATGAGAGTCATGTTCTTTCTTTCTATAACTCCATTTTGCTGTGGAGTTCCAGGTGCAGAAAATTTCTACTTTATTCCATGCTCTTTGCAGAACTCTTCCATGATTGAATTCTTGAACTCAGTGTCATTATCACTTCTTATTATTTTAACAGAATCTTTGACCAACTTATCCAGCTGTCTGACATGATCAGTTAGAGTAGATACAGTTTCATTCTTCTTGTGCAAGAAATATACCCAAGTGTATCTTGTGAACTCATCCACTATAACCATAACATATTTCTTCTTTGCAATGGACATGACATTGACTGGACCAAATAGATCAACATGCAGTTATGGCGTCCTCCAAACCCGGGTCAGAAGTTTGGGGTCCACAACACATAATCAATATATAAACCTGTATATATAAAATATTATTTATAATGACCCTGCTTTACATAACCACGGATCGCAACAGGTTAAAGTATGAAAACAAGCCACCACCTTAACTTTTATTACAACGTACCATATCCCAACTAATTTAATTTATAACTGATAAAAAAAAAATTATTCTTCAACCTTGCTATCTCACTACTGCCATAAGCTTTTGCTAGCTCAATCAATCATAATCTGGAATCCTAGCTCGAACATTGAACTGGGAAATCTCGCTATCAACCGTATCCTTCTTAACTGTAGAATACATAAAAAAAATTCGCAAGAGTGAGCTAACTAGCTCAGCAAGTCATATTATCAATAACTGAGGTTAAACAATAATAAACGAGGTGATTCAAAAGAATCAAGTTTCCTGTTAAACAGTCAATAGAATTGGATATTCATTTTAAATTTTTAAAACCAAGGTTAGGCTGCTGATCAGTCACGCACTAACCCCGAGCAAAGCACACAGCACCGCTCTAACTACTGGATCCAAGGCACACATTGGCCTAACTTGACCATCGATATGGTCTGACCACGAATCTGGTCCACACAAAGAAAACTATCCAATTCTAAAGCATTTCAATATGATAAACAATAGAGTTCAATAAAACCAGATCATAAACAATAACCATAAAACATTTGTAAAAGAGCATGGTAAAAATTCATAGTTACCAAAAAGGGTATGTCAAAATACATAAAAGAAGTGGCCTCCAGCCGGTAGGATAATCGGATATTAGATGCATAGTGTTTTTACAAGGTTTTAGTACCTTGATATCACAAGATATGGTTGAGTATAAAAGTTTCTGTATGTATAAACAATTCTGTTCCAGTGTTTGGTATATATGATGGATATATATTTGTGGAGTAGTATCTTATTTGTGTGGTTTAGTATCTGGTAAATCAGCAAGAAATGGTTTACAAAGAATAAGGCTTACGGCTCAAAGATCAAATGATGTGGCTCAGGTTCAAGGCTGAAGGATTCAAAATGTGTACAGTATAAAACAGAACTATTTTGGGTATTAACAATATGTCACAAGAGAATTTAGAAATATTTGCATTGTATTTTGAGAAAGGTTTAGAAATACTTGCCTTATCATAATCGATTTCAACTTCACTTGTACTTGTCTAATGACCCCATTCAACAATCACTCGTCTGTTTCTCTTATGCCTCGCTTCTATCCTCTGATCACTTACGGTATTTTCTACATGTCAATTCTATTTTCTGATCACCTGCTTCTCTTTCTTACGCCTTGTTTACTCTGCTAGGCATCATAAGTATCTATTAATATTTAACTCATACCATTCTATTCGACATACACTTCTATCTACCCTTCGTTTTACTCAAATCTGATTAACGGATTGAAAGTTACGCTATAAACAAGTAATCACCGAACATATAGACCGACAGTCAACCAACAAGTCACATGTAACACATAACACGTTAAATAATCAATGCCATCCCATTTATAAAGAAGTCTCGGGTCATAAACAGGCTTTCGGTTACTTAAAATGATTTTTAAAACATTTTTCGGAATTAAAACGGGTCGTTGGATCAATTTTGGAGTAATAAACAGGGTCGGTTGGCCAATTCTGGCTCCGAAATAATTTTAGAATAATTAATGAGCCTTGAAAATAATTTAGAATAATATTTTAAAGCTCGAAACTATTTTTCAGAATTTTTAAATCATTTCTAAATAATTAAATCTAATTAAATAAGTAATTAAAATCAATTAATAATTAATTAAATCAATTAATCAATTAATTTTCGAATTAATTGACCAATTAATCAATTAAAAATTAACTGAAATTAATTAACTAATTGATTCAGATTTATTTTTGAATTAAAAATAATTTTCGGAATTAAAATACTAATTTTTAGAATTTTCAGAAATTAAAAATGAATTTTTATAATAAAAATAAATAGGAAATATGATTTTTAAACATTTTTAAAACAGGAATCCAACTTTTGCAAACTCTGGAAAGTTCAGGGACTGAACTTCATCGTTTTCAAAAGTTGGGGTACTAAACTGCAATTTTCCAGCCCTTCGCCGGAAAACAGTCGGGTTCGCCGGAGAACTCAACTCCGGCTTCCTCCCACCACCACAAACTCCAGATTTAATCTATACTTCACAAGGAACACAACCATGCCATCAATTCATTCTAATCATCCCGGAATTAGCCGGAAAATGATCAAGAATCTCGCCGGTTTCCGGCGAGTTCGACGAAAACTTTAAAACCTAACTCCCTCTTTTACAGACCTCGTTGATTCATGAAACTTATACGACTAGATTGCAAATTTCACAAAGAACACAACCCACTATAACACAACATCAATCTATCACAGAATAAGAAACCCCCAAATTTCAATTAAGAACATTCATACGGGTTATAAACCCTAATTTTAAAATTCGAAAATCAAACTCAAATTTGAACATGTTATTGAACTCCAAATCAGACGTATGACATATGAAAATCATCAGGAAAACAAGCTCTACAACATGCAATCATCAAATCATACAGACAATCATCCGAACAAAAATTCATATTTTTAATAATTTTAATTCGAAAATAAATAAATTTTCAGAAAATAAACCTTTGGTTCTGCAGTGAAACAAAGCTCAGAATCTGATAAAACACTTCAAATCCTTCGTTTTGGTTACTCAAACTTTGAAAACAGAGATCGGTAACGCCTTCGTTTTGCTGTTTGATTCTTAGAACAGTTTATGTAATTAGGGTTTTTTTCTCTGAAAATTATAGAATTAACTATCTACAAATGATTTTGATACGAAATAAAATACGGTAAAAGTCTATTTATAATTACGGAAAATTAGTATCCCGTTGGATCATTTCGGATATAAAATGGTACGTTTATTTGTAAAAACTGATCCAAACGGTATCGGTTTTCGAGATAATTATCCAAATCAGTACAATTTGTACTGCGGTCTTGGTCTCAGCGCCTGGTTACACGTATTACGAGGTGATAATTGTGATGGTTTAATAAAAAGCTCCCATTTCTCGAAAGTACGAGTTTTATTGATTTACCGAAACGAATATTGTATCGAAAATGTTGCGTCGGGACCCGCGCAGGACAAACCGTACGCCGGATCGAAAAAGTCAAAACATGGAATATGCTCGGAATATTACAATTAGGTTAGGAAGGAGTTCTCGGAAAAGTTTCGGGTTCTAAAAACGTAACAACGGATGACGTCGATTGGTTCCCGTTTTTATAAAATAGATTTTAAATACTCAGAAAAAGATTTTAGAAATTTAAGATGATTCTTATAAATCCATAAACCAACATAAAAATAATTAGGAAGATATGACAATTATCTATATTTTATTTTGGACATATAAAAATTAAATACTCAATTAATATTATTTTTGAATATCCAAGTACAGATAACATTTAACATTTAACTCAGAGAATAGATACTGTACACACATAATAATTGTATAATAGCAAAAATAATTACACGATATATCCCGGATATTACATCCTCCCCCCCTTAAAAGGATTCTGTCCTCAGAATCTCCTAAGAAAACAAATGAGGGTACTTTTCTCTCATATCACTTTCTAACTCCCAGGTTGACTCTTCAACCTTTGGGTTTCTCCACAATACTCTTACTAACTTTACCACTTTATTCCTCAATATTTTCTCTCTATTCTCTAGAATCTCTACCAGATTCTCTACATATGACAAATCTGCCTGAAGCTCTATTGGCTCATATTCTATTACATGCCTGGAGTCTGGATTATATTTTTTAAGCATTGATATGTGGAAAATATTATGAATGTGCTCCATGTGCGGAGGTAACGTTAACTCGAAAGCTATTTTGCCAACGTGCTTTAAGATTTCAAAAGGTTCGACATATCTTAGGCTCGGTTTTTCTTTCTTTCCAAACCTCGTTAATCCCTTCCACGGCGCTACTTTCAGTAGTACTATGCTTCCTTCTTCGAATTCCATATATTTCCTTGATTGATCTGTTTATTTCCTTTGACGGTCTGGTACGGCTATCAATCTCTTCTGGATAACTTCAATAACTTCCTTTGTCTGCTGTACTAATTCAGGTCCAAGTATTTTACGCTCTACTGCTCCGTCTTAATACACTAGAGATCTGTATTTGCGTCCATAAAGGGCTTCTTAGAGTGACATCCCGATACTAGCGTGATAACTATTGTTGCAAGCAAATCCTATCAGAGGTAAATGCTCGCCCCAATTTCCTTTAAAATCAATAGCACAAATACGTAATAAGTCTTTTATTGTCTGGATTATTCTTTCACTTTGGCCATCCGTCTCTGGGTGATAATCTGTACTCATATTCAATCTTGTTCCTAAACATTCTTGAAAACTCTTCCAAAATCTCGAATTAAATCTTGGATCTCGATCAGATACGATAGACACAAGAATTTCATGACGAACTACAATTTCCTTCAGGCACCTATGGATCAACTTATCGAGCGAAAATCTTTCATTTATAAGCAGAAAATGAGCTGGCTTGGTAAATCTATCCACTATAAGCCAAATGGCATCATGATTAGTTTTTGTGCTTGGTAACCCCAACTATGAAATCCATGGTGATATGCTCCCACTTCCACTCTGGAACTTCCAATGACTGTAATAATCCACTTGATCTCTGATGCTCTACTTTAACTCTGTTGACATATATAACATCTGCTAATTCATTCTGCAATTCCTCGCTTCATATCTAACCACCTATAATTTCCTTTAAATCTCTATACATCTTGGTACTCCCTGAATGGATTGAATATCTCAAATTATGAGCTGCCTGTAAAATTTCATCCTTCAATTCCATCACTGGTGGAATCCAAGTTCTAGAAGAAAACCTAAGAATACCTTGATCGTCCTTTTTGCGTGCACTATTCTTCCCATACTAAATGATTTATATCCTGATTCATTACCTCTTCCTGACACTTCTTTATCTTTTCTAACAATTCTGATTGAAAAGTTATACTTATACATTCTTACTCCTTTTTGGATTATGCACTCTGACTTCCAATTCCAACTTCTAGAATTCCATAGATAATTCTTCTCGTACAGTCTCTATGTTCATTCTCTCTCCTTCTTGCTCATCTCTTGCCACTACATTTACTTTTCCTCGAGAGTTCATACTTCAACTCTTGTGGTCCGTATATATCTCACATTTTTCTCTATACTTATAATATTTCCCAATCTTTCAAAACGAATATTATTGTTGCTTTTAATCCCCAGTTATGAGTAGGGTACTTCTGCTCATAAGGTTTTGGTTGTCTGGATGCATATGCAATAACTTTATTGTTTTGCGTCAACACACATCCTATTCCCTTACGAGAAGTATCACTATAAACTACCAAATCTCCCTGATGCTTTCAAAGTGATAAAATAGGTGTTGTAACCATTCTTTCATTTAACTCCGCAAAACTTTCTTCACCCTTCTCCATTTCATATAACCTTCTTGCTTTTCCTGGTTAACTTCATCTCGAATATTACAACTTTCAAGAAATCTTGCACAAATTTCCAATAATAACCGGCCCATGATAAAACTTCTTACTTTTGTTGGTGCTTCTGGTCTTTCTTTATTCATACTATCTTTAAATTTTCTGCTGAATCCCCTTTTGTCTCCTCCTTACTGACTATCTATACTAAGAATTATACCTCCTGCCATTAAAGTTTTCACCTGGTAAACTCTTTTTATACCGCTTCTTTCTTCTTTGACTCCTCAGCTATCATTGTATAGGTTGCATGGTTCTTCTTACAAGTATATCTTATCCAAATTCTTCCTTCAAAATTCTACTCATCAAATTTAAATATCACTAGTATATCAGTTTATCCCACTAACATTTCTAGAATTTAATAACAACAGTACTGAGTTCTGAAAATTATCTTTGATACGTCCATAAGTTAAATTTTCACTTGGTAATATACCCAGTCTCAAATCAATCTTATAAAAATACCTTGCTTCGTTCATTTAATTAAACAAATTATTGGTTCGAGATAACAGATATCTACTCTTGAGAGTAACCTTGTTGAGCTTTCGCTAACATATAATCTCACACTTTCATCTTTCTTATTAACACATCGTGCTAGGGCACTTTAAGGGGTACGCTAGGTCCAGTTGCTTTTTCTTCTATTTATCTCCTACGTTTCCTCTGGTAACTTCTTTATTTTATCTGGTGCCATTCTGTGCGGGGCTTTGGACACTGGCTTCATTCCAGGTGCCACATCAATCATAAATACATTTTCTTTATCTAAAGGAAATATTGGTAACTCATCTGGAAACATATCTTGAGACTGTAAAATCTTCAAGTTCGGTTTGCTCCTGACTCTTATTTATAACCGCCATAGCACTTATATTCTAGTCGCTGTAATCTTAAATCGTTCTTAACAAGTTCTTTACTTTCCTTTGTCCTTTAAACTTCTTCATGTTCTCATTTGGCGTCTTCAGAACTATCTTCCATCACGACGGTCTACCTGGGCATCACACTTGAATAGTTAATTCACTTCTTAGAATAATGTCAAATCCTCTTATCTCAAATGATATCCATTCTTCACAGCTTATTGCCAGAAATATCGATTCTGCCATTGGTACTTACTTATTTAATAACTGCACGTTCTTAACTTGCTATTCCTTTAGTCATAAACTTATTGATTCGACAGGATAATTCATCTTATCAATAAAACCTTGAGAGATATACGATCCAATTGCTCCCACATCTTTCAATACTTTAACACATAAGGTATCCGCAATAATCTTCCACGTCATCACATCCATATTCTAAATAACATATCGCAAATTCTCGTTCTTGGAGATGTATCCCTTATTGAAGTAGATTCCTTTGACTCGTAATGCATCCCTGGCTAGGGCCAGTGATTTGCAATTCTCACCATATGCCCTTGTTTCCTTTCCATGCATGAGAGGTAGATGAGACTTTGCCCGCTGGGTGTATAATATGTTGACTTTTGTTTAAAAAAACTCTCGCAAAGAACAACGGTACAACGAAATAACTAGAAGGATTCACAATTTTAATAAACTTAGAGTTGGAAAGAAAGAAGAAGTAATGATTTGAATATGAATGAGACAACTACATTGGTACTTAAGATGGCCAGTCTTTCATACCATATGGTATACAGCACATGATTAGGTGGCGTCCCACCCGACTCTTCGTCATTCCGACAAAGTGTCTCTTCATAACACTGTTTGTCCCAATCAGAAAACAAAACCCGAGGGGAACAATTAAATTTGAAAGGAATGCAAAATCCTTCTTTTTGATATTATCAGAAAGAATTTATTAAGAAAAGGAGTTCAGACATTTTAGGAATTAAAAAGGAATATACGCTATAATGTTGAGGACGAGGATGGTACCATTGGTCACCATCCACATTTCACTTCTATTCATCTTTCGAGCTTGCTCAATCATTTCCCAATTGTATCACATAACAACTTTAGAAGTATGCTAAAATGCCTTCGCACTAAGCATTATGGTAGATTCTTACTCGTTAAGTCTCGCGTCTATAACATCGCACATACACGTATAATACTTTAACTATTTGATCATAATGGCATTCTTATCAGATAACCTTGAGTTTCCTCTTTTTAATTTGGAATAACCATAAATCATTCAACATAACGATCATTTTATTAATAATATTCTTCCTTTAGAAAAGTCTGGAAATTTTCCCAATCTTCTTCGGTCATGCTCAGGCTTCCGTTTAATCAATGAATTCTTTGAACTCTGATAATCCCAGTAATTGGATGAATAGTTATTCCGTACGCTGGTTCTGTTGTTAATCCTATCAGACAATACTTGCACTCACTTCTTCATAATCGCAGGTTACCTCGTTCTCCGAATTAACAATACTGAGTCTGAAACAACATCCTTCCAGATAATCCGGGTCTTTTAACAAATAAGAAACTCAAGTAGTAACTTGACAACCAAGGTTTAAAACTTATTTTATTCAAAAAGGCTTTTAGAAATTTTTTGAGGAAAAATCTTTTTCAAAAACTTGTTAAAAATTTTGAAAATTTTGAAATCACACCTCCGGTTGTCCTTACTGTATGAGTTGGTTGTTTTCCTTCTTATGACCAGATACCAAGTTAAAGAAATGATCACCCAAAGATCCATTCACTTTCATTTATCTCCTTTCCTTCATTAGGTCTATTACTTTTCATAATCAATGAAAACTTCCGCTGTCGTTGCACGTTATCTTATTCGTAGCTTCACATTAAGGCTCCCATACTGGTAGTACTCCCGTTAACCACTTTGCAATCATTGCGTGGAACAGATTATCCAATAGTCAACAAGTCAGCTAATGTCACATCATCTTGTTAAAATGTTTATCACATCATTACAACACCATTTTCTAATCTCAAGAAATCTTCAGATCCCTAATCTCCTCTAACTCTCTCTTTTCAACACTTTTCTACTTCATTTCACAAGCTAGTCATGAGTGGCCTAATTACTAATAGCTTCTTTTAACCGGATACAGCCATCCTCCAGAACACTAGAATCTTCTTTCTAAACTCCTTCTCACCTTAATTTATATCTCAATACTCACCGTTTACTGTCGCTATCGCGTCCCTTCTCGCAAACGCTGTTGTTTCGTTGGAAAGGTTTTTAAACTAAGGATGTAGAATATGGTGTATAATAGACAGAAAAGATACATTCATAGTTGAATGTTCAAAAGAACAAGAATAAGCAAATGAAGGTTCTTGAATAGGTAGTCTCATATTGAAAGATGATAGAATAGCGTTGAATAACTTGGAGAGGCGCAACTATCATAACAGAAGGTAATACCGCTAATACTGATGGAAGATCAAGGCACAAATCGAATCTGAGAGAAGATGACGATCCTTAAACGGAAGGTTCCAAATGATCAGTTGATGCAGGGAAATCAGGATCTGCCATTGCCGTTGCCTGGATATCACGTCGCTAGTCAAGAATCCTGAATCGCAACACGAACCGTGCCGGAGACCTACTATACAGTCGTACTCAACCTCACAATGACCTATCTTTCTATTTCCTATTCCTAATCCTAACCCTCTACCCAATCCCGACAATCTAGGCTTGTTTCAGTGACTTATAACCTGTAGCTCTGATACCAACCTGTGGCGTCCTCCAAACCCGGGTCAGAAGTTTGGGGTCCACAACACATAATCAATATATAAACCTGTATATATAAAATACTATTTGTAATAACCCTGCTTTACATAACCACGGATCGCAACAGGTTAAAGTATGAAAACAAGCCACCACCTTAACTTTTATTACAATGTACCATATCCCAACTAATTTAATTTACAACTGATAAAAAAAAAATTATTCTTCAACCTTGCTATCTCACTACTGCCATAAGCTTTTGCTAGCTCGATCAATCATAATCTGGAATCCTAGCTCGAACATTGAACTGGGAAACCTCGCTATCAACTGTATCCTTCTTAACTATAGAATACATAAAAAAAATTCGCAAGAGTGAGCTAACTAGCTCAGCAAGTCATTTATCAATAACTGAGGTTAAACAATAAAAAACGAGGTGATTCAAAAGAATCAAGTTTCCTGTTAAACAGTCAATAAAATTGGATATTCATTTAAAAAATTTTAAAACCAAGGTTAGGTTGCTGATCAGTCACGCACTAACCCCGAGCAAAGCACACATCACCGCTCTAACTACTGGATCCAAGGCACACATTGGCCTAACTTGACCATCGATATGGTCTGACCACGAATCTGGTCCACACAAAGAAAACTATTCAACTCTAAAGCAGTTCAATATGATAAACAGTATAATTCAATAAAACCAGATCATAATCAATAGCAATAAAACATTTGTATAAGAGCATGGTGAAAATTCATGGGTACCAGAAAGGGTATGTCAAAGTATATAAAAGAAATGGCCTCCAGCCTGTAGGATAATCGGGTATTAAATGGATAATGTTTTTACAAGGTCTAATAGTTTGATGTCACAAGGTATGGTTGAGTATAAAAGTTTCTGTATGTTTAAACAATTATGTTCCAGTGTTTGGTATATGATGGTTATATAATTGTGGAGTAGTATCGTATTTATGTGGTTTAATATCTGGTAAATCAACAAGAAATGGTTTACAAAGAATAAGGCTTACGGCTCAAAGACCAAATGATGTGGCTCAGGTTCAAGGCTGAAGGATTCAAAGTATTTCCAATATAAAACAGAGCTATTTTGAATATTAACAATATGTCACAATAGAATTTAGAAATATTTGCAATCTATCTCGAGAAAGGTTTAGAAGTACTTGCCTTATCATAATCGATTTCAACTTCACTTGTACTTGTCTAATGACCCCATTCAACAATCACTCGTCTGTTTCTCCTATGCCTCGCTTCTATCCTCTGATCACTTGCGGTATTTTCTACATGTCAATTCTATTTTCTGATCACCTGCTTCTCTTTCTTACGCATTGCTTACTCTGCTAGGCATCATAAGTATCTATTAATATTTAACTCATACCATTCTATTCGACATACACTTCTATCTACCCTTCGTTTTACTCAAATCCGATTAACGGATTGAAAGTTACGCTATAAACAAGTAATCACCGAACATATAGACCGACAGTCAACCAACAAGTCACATATAACACATAACACGTCAAATAATCAATGCCATCCCATTTATAAAGAAGTCTCGGGTCATAAACAGGCTTTCGGTTACTTAAAATGATTTTTAAAACATTTTTCGGAATTAAAACGGGTCGTTGGATCAATTTTGGAGTAATAAACAGGGTTTGGTTGGCCAATTCTGGCTCCGAAATAATTTTAGAATAATTATCGAGCCTTGAAAATAATTTAGAATAATATTTTAAAGCTCGAAACTATTTTTCGGAATTTTTAAATCATTTTTAAATAATTAAATCTAATTAAATAAGTAATTAAAATCAATTAATAATTAATTAAATCAATTAATCAATTAATTTTCAAATTAATTGACCAATTAATCAATTAAAAATTAACTGAAATTAATTAACTAATTAATTCAGATTTATTTTTGAATTAAAAATAATTTTTGGAATTAAAATACTAATTTTTAGAATTTTCAGAAATTAAAAATGAATTTTTATAATAAAAATAAATAGGAAATATGATTTTTAAACATTTTTAAAACAGGAATCCAACTTTTGCAAACTCTGGAAAGTTCAGGGACTGAACTTCATCGTTTTCAAAAGTTGGGGTACTAAACTGCAATTTTCCAGCCCTTCGCCGGAAAACAGTCGGGTTCGCCGGAGAACTCAACTCCGGCCTTCTCCCACCACCACAAACTCCAGATTTAATCTATACTTCACAAGGAACACAACCATGCCATCAATTCATTCTAATCATCCCGGAATTAGCCGGAAAATGATCAAGAATCTCGCCGGTTTCCGGCGAGTTCGACGAAAACTTTAAAACCTAACTCCCTCTTTTACAGACCTCGTTGATTCATGAAACTTATACGACTAGATTGCAAATTTCACAGAGAACACAACCCACTATAACACAACATCAATCTATCACAGAATAAGAAACCCCCAAATTTCAATTGAAAACATTCATACGGGTTATAAACCCTAATTTTAAAATTAGAAAATCAAACTCAAATTTGAACATGTTATTGAACTCCAAATCAGACGTATGACATATGAAAATCATCAGGAAAGCAGGCTCTACAACATACAATCATCAAATCATACAAACAATCATCCGAACAAAAATTCATATTTTACACTACACCATAGATTGGCTATAGCAACCACATTTCTAAAATTTTATCAAAAAATGTTGTTATTGAGAGAACATTTACATATATTGCAAGGACCTTTAAAAGTGTTGCAAATAAAGGGCAAAAATCAGAAGGAGGTAAAAATTAGCTTCTTATTGCAATGAATTTTTTCAAGCATTGCGGTAAGTCCAAATTTTGGACCCAAAATATTGGCGGGCTTCAAAATTGTCTGAGCTACAAATTTTACCGGGCTTACCAGGAATAAATTAAATAATAAAACAAAAAAAAATAAAAAAAATAACACAACAGACGCTCAGACACAACCACACACCTAACACCCTACAAACACGAGAGAGGGTCAGAGGGAGACGAGGAGAGAGAAGGAAGATTCAAGCTGCAACACGAGGGGAAAACAAGATCTAATATTGATGTTTGGGAAGAAGATGTACGCTACAACAAGGTAAATATTTTCCCCAAATTGATTATATACATGTTCTTCTTTAATTGATTATGTATGGCCTTTTGTATTCAAACTACAATTTTAAAATCTTAATTAGTTTGTTTTTGATATTCAAATCTTCTTTCTTGTTCTTCAATTACTGCTTTATTATATTCTTAATTAGTGTTCTTAACTTTTTAATTTAATCATTCATATTTGATTGTGGAGGATGCGGCTGAGATAGAGAATGATGGGAGTTTATTTGTGAAGCATTACCATGTGTTTTGGTTGGAATAAATGGGGATGTGATGAGTCGCGGATAGGTACACATATTTATGTGTGAAAATGTTTGTATTCTATTTACTCTTTATGTTTGGGACTTGTAATTGTTTCTATTATATGGGTTGGTTTTGGTTTAGTTATGTATATAATAACTCGATGACAAGAACTTACCTTCCTATATGCGTGGTTATTTATTTTTCTTGTTGTGCTAATTGAGAAAGTTTTCTCTATAATTTAGTGGTCATTTAATGCTTGGTTATTGCAATTTTAGTAATTTTATTGAATAATTACATTTATAAAGGAAAGAAAATCCTACAAAACTTGAAATTCTAATTAATAATAATTGTATATGTGCTATATTGCAGAGAGGATTTTGCTAATTTTATAGGATTTGTTTTTAAAAGTTTTGGTGATCGGATTAGGCATTGGATGACAATTAATGAACCATACTTGTTCATATCATAAGCCTATATAGTAGATGTTTATCCACCAAGTTATTGTTCACCCCTTTTGGAAACTATTTTTTTGAAATTCATATATGAAGTCTCTTATTGCGACACAATATAGTACTTTACCATGTGAAGGCCACCAAACTATTATATGAGCATTTTCAGGTGTTCTTATAATCTAAATCTACAGTGTCCTGGGATTATATATATATAATTGCAAAATAAAAAGTTGTGTATTTTCAGATGATATTGCTAAACGTATGGCCCTATCCTTTGTATTTTTTAGACTTTAGGCTTAATGTTATGATTACAATAGCTGAGTTGGTTAAAGAAGTGATCAGTAGTTGGCTGATAGGAACATGAACAAAGCTACCTGATATATTTAGTAGAGGTTGGAGTAATTTGATATGGGCTGATTATGGGCCTTATTATGTTAAGGTTAGAAAAGTTTGTAAAGTTGAGCTTTGAGGCCCATTAAAGAAGATGAAGTTACTGGTATGGTTAAGTCCATTTTCAAAGATTGAACTTATGTTGGTAATCTTTTTTTCTTTCTTGTTTTACTCACCTCATCAGTCAATTTTATTAGTATTATATATGAATGCTTTGAATTATTCCCTGATCCGTCTAAAGAAGGTCAATAATCTACATACATATATCTTTAAGTTTATATATTTAAGTGCTCATGGCCTCATGCCGTTTCAAGCCTTTCTGAACATATTAGTTGTTTTGTTATAAATTGACTTTTGAGATATGGTTTAGGTGGGTTGTACGTGTCCACTCAAACAGAGTACATAAAATCAGTAGTGTGTTTTGATATCATTCCAAGTTGATGGTCAAATGGTGAGCCTTGGTTGATGGGAAATCAATCACTTCTATAGTTTTATACATTATAACCTTCATAAATTAATGGTCAAATATATCCGTAGGTGCTTCTAGTGCACTTGTTGGATTACTTGGTGCAATGTTGTCTGAACTTATCATAAATTGGACAATCCATGCTAATAAGGTACTTGACAAACAGATATTTATGATGGAATTATGAAAAAAGTGAGTTTTTATTTACAGTGATATAAAGTTCAGTCTAGTCATCATCCATATTTGTTTTTCCAGGTAGCAGCTCTTGTGACTCTGTTACTTGTAATTATCATTAATCTGGCAGTTGGAATCCTTCCAAATGTTGAAATCATTATTGTTTAAATATACTAATTGGTGTTCCGTTGGTGTGTTATAGAATATATACTCTTGTTTGCTATTTATTAATGAATTTCTGCAGGTCTTAATGGTTGCTGAAAAGAACCGTAAAATTGCAACTTCCAAGTATTAAAAAGTTTTATTTTTTCCAGTATAAATGGTTGAGCAGAACCAGCTTCCACCTGTTTATCAGAAATTTTCTACCGAGTATAATTTTGGTTCCATCCTTTCACAAGATGTTAAGAGTACCTATGGAAGCTTTCCTACACAGAGAAGCCATTTTCCCATGGGAATTATACTGGTGCAGGATTGCAGTACCCCACAGCACGAACATACCTAGCCACCCAGGACCTTCCATTAGCTTATTCTTCACCCGTATTTGTTCAAGCACCGGCTGAGAAAGGGATTATCGATTTTTCCATCGATTTTCTCATGGGTGGCGTCACTCCAGCCGTGTCCAAAACTGCTGTTGCTCCAATTGAGCTGTGAAACTTTTGATCCAGAACCAAGATAAATGCTTCTGATTTAGCGAAAAAGCTAAATGAAGATTACTAATATTAGTTTTGTTTATTAATTAATTTGGTGTTGTAATTTATCCTTTTGTATTGATGTACATTTTGTATTGATGTACATTCTGAATTGTATGTATGATTATGTTGGAACAACCAATGCTTTTGAATAGTTGTTAACGGTTATAAAATGACATTGGTGTGAGATTTGTGGCATAAAAAATGCCTGGTTTAGTTTATTTATAGTCAAATCCTATTTTTTTTTTAAATAATGTTGCAATTGTGTCGAAATATGTTGCCATTTACAATTACATCAGCTATAAAATATTGCAATTGGTTCCAAATTGTTACAATATTTGTCAAATTTGACCTTAAATTTCATTGCAATTGGACCCACTAATGTTGCCTTAAGGTGGTTATTTAGCTAACAAAAACAGCTATTGCAATGATTTTACCGCGTTGTAATAAAATATATTTTATTGCTATATATGGTTTATTGCAATAATGTTTTGTCGTTGCAAAATATTGCTTAAAATGTTACAATAGGACCTCTATTGCATCACCACCGGATGCAACGCCAAAATTTTACATATTTGTTGCCATAAATTCTACTGCAACATAAATAGCCCATAAGGCAATAAATTTTTGTGGTTGCCATAACCATTTTATGGTGTAGTGTTAATAATTTTAATTCGAAAATAAATAAATTTTCAAAAAATAAACCTTTGATTCTG
The DNA here is from genome assembly GCF_009905375.1 of Apium graveolens. Classification (NCBI taxonomy): domain Eukaryota; kingdom Viridiplantae; phylum Streptophyta; class Magnoliopsida; order Apiales; family Apiaceae; genus Apium; species Apium graveolens. The sequence continues at coordinate 189,942,216 of NC_133650.1, forward strand.
CAGTGAAACAAAGCTCAGAATCTGATAGAACACTTCAAATCCTTCGTTTTGGTTACTCAAGCTTTGAAAACAGAGATCTGTAACGCCTTCGTTTTGCTGTTTGATTCTTAGAACAGTTTATGTAATTAGGGTTTTTCTCAGAAAATTATAGAATTAACTATCTGCAAATGATTTTGATACGAAATAAAATACGGTAAAAGGCTATTTATAATTACGGAAAATTAGTATCCCGTTGGATCATTCCGGATATAAAATGGTACGTTTATTTGTAAAAACTGATCCAAACGGTATCGGTTTTCGAGATAATTATCCAAAACAGTACAATTTGTACTGCGGTCTTGGTCTCAGCACCTGGTTACACGTATTACGAGGTGATAATTGTGATAGTTTAATAAAAAGCTCCCGTTTCTCGAAAATACGAGTTTTATTGATTTACTGAAATGAATATTGTATCGAAAATGTTGCGCCGGGACCCGCGCAGGACAAACCGTATGCCGGATCGAAAAAGTCGAAACATGGAATATGCTCGGAATATTACAATTAGGTTATGAAGGAGTTCTCGGAAAAGTTTCGGGTTCTAAAAACGTAACAACGGATGACGTCGGTTGGTTCCCGTTTTTATAAAATAGATTTTAAATACTCGGAAAAAGATTTTAGAAATTTCAGATGATTCTTATAAATCCATAAACCAACATAAAAATAAATAGGAAGATATGACAATTATCTATATTTTATTTTGGGCATATAAAAATTAAAATACTCAATTAATATTATTTTTGAATATCCAAGTACAGATAACATTTAACAATTAACTCACAGAATAGATACTGTACACACATAATAATTGTATAATAGCAAAAATAATTACACGATATATCCCGGATATTACAGTTTTGGTTGCTCAAGCTTTAAAAACAGAGATCCTCAACACCTTCAAATTGTTGTTTGATTCTTGAAAGATTATATGAATATATAGATTTTCTCTGGAAATTTATATAATTACTGTCTGCAAATGATTTTCGGTAAGAAATAAAATACGGTAAAGGCTATTTATAATTACGGAAAATTAGTATCCCGTTGCATCATTCCGGATATAAAATGGTACGTTCATTTATAAAAACTGATCCAAACGTTACCGGTTTTCTGGATAATTATCCAAATCAATACAATTTGTACTGCGGTCTTGGTCTCAACGCCTGGTTACACGTATTATGATGTGATAATTGTGATATTTTAATAAAAAGATCCAGTTTATCGAAAATACGAGTTTTATTGATTTACCGAAACGAATAATGTATCAAAAATGTTGCGCCGGGACCCGCACAGGACAAACAGCATGCCAGATCGAAAAAGTCGAAATATGGAAAATGCTCGGAATACTGCAATTAGGTTAGGAAGGAGTTTTCGGAAGAGTTTCGGGTTAGAAAAACGTAAAAACGGATGACGTCGGTAGGTTCCCGATTATATAAATTAGTTTTTAAATACTCGGAATTTTTTTATAAAATCCGTATATTTCCTATAAAATTAGAAATCAACATAAAAATAATTAAGAAGATATGACAATTATCTATATTTTATTTTGGACATATAAAAATTAAAATACTCAATTAATATTATTTTTAAACATCCAAACACATTTAACACTTAACAAATAATTCACGGAATAAATACTGAACATACATAATAATTATTTATTAGAAAAATAATTACACGATATATCCCGAATATTACATATTACATCGATCTGACATCCATTTTCCAGATTTCATATTCATGATAAGCAACTACCGCAAGCAAAATCTTGATAAATTTGGACAAAGTGATTGGTGAGAGGGTTTCATCATAGTTAATACCGTAAATTGGCTCGAAATCGTGCTTTATAGGTATATACATTACCATTCATGTTTATTTTCTTCTCGAAAACCCATTTATATCCTATAGTTTTACCCCTTAAGGTGGATCAACCAAAGTCTATAGTTTATTTTCATACATGAAATCCATCTCAAATTTTATGGCCTCCAACCATCTCTTAAAATTTAGACTGTTAATATTAAATTGGTAGGTATAATACTCAATAATCCTCAACAAACATCACATCACCATCTTGAATAAAAGAAATCCCTAATATATCTCGGGATCATGGAGAATTCTACTAGATCTACAAACATCCTGTGCTTCTTGAGCAGTAATGCCTTCAACATTTTCATGTACATCCTGCTCATGTTCCAACTCTGGCTCAATGTTATCATGCAGTGTAAAGCATAATATAATTAAACATGTAATCAAGTAATTATAACTCAACATGAAACAGAAACAGATAAACAATATTAAATTATGAAGCACATGAACCCTAAAGATGAAGACATGATATATACAAAGAATCAAAAGATGAAAATGACTCTCTAAGTCCATAATCAAGTCATAGGAAGAAGTTCATTAACATGTTCAAGCATCTATGAAGAATAAAACATCAAAGGACTTCCAATATTAGTTACATGGTTTGATTTGGAGTATTAAAGATCAGGGGTTCAGTGTTTGAAGCTAGAAATAACCATCCAAGATGTATCAGCTTTGCAGTGCAAAAAGAATTGAATTAAATCAGTTCATGTTAGTTGTTTGTGAACTATACCAGTACACCAAACATCAACATTCCAGAAAAAGATCTAACACAGAAGAAATGGTTCTTTGGTACAGCTATTGGAGATAGAGAAAATACACCAAGGCAAAGCCAATACCTAGTGGTCGCAGGTTTAGGTCGCATGTTAGAGTTGTAAAGAAAAATACTAAGGCAAAGATCAGCTCATTGTGGTTGCAGGTTGTGGTCGCAGGTTGAGGTCGCGGGTTGAGGTCACAGGTTAGAGGGATGCCAAAATAACCTAAGGCAACTTCCACTATGAGGTCACAGGTTGGGGTCGCAGGTTAAGAGGTCGCAGGTTATTGGGCAGAGAAAATATTCTAAGGCAAACCTCTATTCACTGTGGTCACAACTTAATGGTCGCAGGTTACACAACTCCCCTCTAGTCGCCAGTTAGCACTTGGAATATTTATTCAGATTAACTGCAACAATTCAAGTGTTTTATGTGGACATAATTATGCCACCTGTCCAATGGAATTTGAAAGACTACAAAGCAGCAAATAAATTCAATTCATTTGGTCATCTTCTTCAGCTAACATAAAGTGTTTTATGGGAGCTCCATTAAAGACTTCATTTATTAAGCTTGTAAAGACAAAGTTGTGTTGTTGAATTTATTGTAGCTAATCAATTCATTGATTATATTGTAGCAACCTCAAGGATTATATTAATAAAATAGTATATTCCTCGAATTGTTTTGTATCTATTTTGATTCCGTACTTATACCGAAGAAATTGTAATGAATCAAAAAAGATTATAGGTATCGTATTCAACCCCCTTCTACGATACTTTGGGACTAACAATTGGTATCAGAGCTTGTTGATTGACATACAAATCAAGATCCGGAGAAAGAAACAAGTTCTTGAAAAATTTCTTGAAATTTTTTAATTTTCAAAAATTCTCATTTTCTGAAATTTATAAACTTTAAATAATTTTAATTCCGTCAAGATGATGAATAACCAAAGAATTGGAAGTAACAAGGTTCCCCCATTCGACATAGATAATTACAACCTATAGAAGAAAAAGTTGATGTTGTTTATGAAAGCTTCGAATCCACTTTATATTTTACTGAATGGCCCTTATATCCCGATGGAAGTAGTTGCTGAATCCACTACTGCAACTGGTGCAAGAATTCCTTCCTCATCTACTCCCAGGGATCCGTCTAAATATACGGACACTTACAAGGAGTATATAAATCTGGACACAAGCCTTCAACTCATAATTGTGGAATCGACCGATAATGATATTAGTCATCAACTTCTAGAAAATAATAGTGCAAAGGACATGTGGAGTACCATTGAGCTTTTAATGGAAGGTACATAAGAAGTTAAAGAGAACATGATGGATATTCTGACTACTCAGTATGAGGCATTCAAACTTCAACCCGGAGAAACACTGTCTTCACTATTTGAGAGATATACAAGACTGTTAAGCGAGTTAAAGCTACAAGGGAAAGTTTATCCTATACGAGAGTCTAACAGAAAGTTTATAATGACTCTACCAATTTATTTGGAACAAAAGAAAACATCAATCAGGGAAAGAGCTGATTTTATTACCATGTATCTGGATGTGATCTATGGAAAGCTAAGAACCCTAGAACTGGAGCAAGAGCAGAGAGCTATTATCTATGGACCTGGTTCCATTGACAGTAAGAGTATGGAACTTGCAAAAACCACTGCACTTGTAGTTCGTGAACCTGAAACCCAAGAAGTCAAGGGTGCACCCTCCTCAATAATCAAATAAATTATTGTAGCTGAAATTGCTTATGGTAAGGCAGAGGATTAAGGTGATTTTTACACTCAGGAAGAACTTGAACAGTTGGAGGATAAACTATGGCATACATGGTTGCAAAATATAGTTATGTTATATTCAGAAGGAAACCTAACTACAAACCAAGGGGTTCATCTGGGAGATTTCAGAAAGGAAGCTACTCATCAGGGTCAAGCTCTAGAGGAGGCTACAAGTCAAGTTGGGTAGACAAGAGCAAAACAAGATGTTATAACTGCAATGAGTTAGGGCACTTTACATCTGATTGTAAAAAGCCCAAGGAAGCAAAATGAAAAGATTCCTATGAAAATAAGGAAACTTATGAAGATATGAAGAGGTAGAATGAGAAGCTGAAACAGAAGCTGAATGCTTATATGGTTAAGGAAAAGGGAATAACGTATATTACTGCAGGAAAAAGCTGGGATGATACTGATTCGGATGAAGAGGAAAGTATGTGAATCTAGGTCTTATGACAGACTCTGCAGAGGAATCACCACAATCATCTCAGGTTCCCGAACTTACCACTATTGATATGTCTGTGTCTGAATACAAATCTACTGTGCATGACTTACTTTAGAATTGTATAATGTTCATACAAGCATGCTTGCATATAAACTTGAAAATGATAAGTTAGTTCTTAAAGCTGAGAGTTTAACCTCTAGAAATGAAGAACTAGAATTACTTGTAGTTGGCTTAGAAGACCTTAAACAAAAGAATGAATATTTAGAGAATAAGGTTAAGTACAATGCAGACATAGAGGCCATTCATAGAACCCAAATTGCTGATTTAGAAAAGAAGTTACAGGCGTTTAAGAATGCAACTTTGACTTAGAAGGAGATAATAGATAGTCAAAGATTTAAATCTAAGACTTCAATAAGACTTGACTATTCTAAGCTGAACAGTAAGAAGCATAGTGGTGCATCTGAGATAAACATGTTTATCTCAGAAAAGGTATCATATGTCATTAAGGATGTTGTATCTCCATTGTTCACTGAGTTTGTTTCAGAACCTTTGGATGAAGTAAGTTTTCTAATCAATGAGGAATTGATTACTGAGGATAGAGAAAAAGAGATGGTAGAGGAATCCCCTTAGACTCCTAAGGCACCAGCTAGTAAGGCTAAATCCAAAGCTGACCTAGGTAATAAGGTGGATACGAAAGAACTTGGCACACTTAAAAAACCAGACCCAGTAGACAACTCTAAGATTGGTGAGAATGTTAACGTTAAGGCTAAGAAGAACAGAAATGGTAAGGTAGGTGTAAATAAGAAATCTGATTTTGCATCTTCCTCATCTACATCTAGAAAGTTATGTAATAATTACAATTCTGCTGCACACCTTACACATGCATGCACAAAAGCTAAAGTAGAATTTATTATAACTTCTAGTGTGCCTTCCATGCTAACATGCCTAGTTTTTATGAGCCCTGTGGCGTAGTTGGTTGTATACCATGTGTATTTGTTACCATGTCTGAATATTTTAAAGCTTTTCATGCAACTGTTGGCACTTACACTGACACTAAGACAAGCATGAGTAACGAGCACACACAGGCCAAGACTGTAGTACTACCTATCTCTAAGTCTGACAACTCTGTTAAGACGAGCACTGAGAAGGAGTCAGTCAAAGTGAAAGCTAAGCCTATTAAGGTTTCATTTGTTGATTCTGTTTCTACCCCTAAACAGAAAACTTGGGTACCAAAGTCTTCTTAATCAATCTGTGTTTGCAGGGTAAGGTTCGAAAGGAAAAGATCATGTGAATTCTGGATAGTGGTTGTTCTAGGCACATGATAGGAGAAAAGTCCCTCCTCACATATGTAGTTGAGAAAGCTTGCCCTATAGTTACCTTTGGAGATGATAGCAAAGGATTCACTAAGGGATATGGCAATTTGGAAATTGGGAATGTCATCATTGAGAACATCTCTCTTGTGGAAGGATTGAAGCATAATCTTCTGAGCACCAGTCAGTTTTGTGACAAATGATACAATGTTGATTTTAGACCAGAAAGATGTTTGATCACTCACAGGAAAGATGAGAAGCTTGTTTTATAGGGAGTAAGGAGAGGTAATCTGTTCGTAGCTGACTTGAAGTCTACCGGTGATAGAGTAATGAGATGTTTTTATAGAAAAGTTTCATCAGAACTGTTGGTGAGACTGTGTAGTTGTATGAACAGTTACATGATAACTCAACACGAGAACAACAATAGAACATGATAGGCTAATAATACTACGACTACACAAGAAATCAGAAGAAATGAAGACAAGGAAAATACAAAGAATCAAAAGATTAGAAAAAAGCTTAAAGTCTGTTTACAGGTCACTGAAAGAAGCTCATTAATATGTTCATGCATAAGTGAAGAATAAAGGTTAAAGACTTTCAAGGTTTCAGAAATAATGAAGATTCAGTGTATAAGTACTACCAGAAGATTTCAGTGAATTGTCATTAGTTGAAGATAGACAGTGTATGAAGCATAGGAATCTGAAGAATTAAAGACAGGGTATAGACAGAGGTTAAAGAAGACAGCTACAGTCTTGAAGTTATACTCACTGACAGGAGTTCATTTATATGTTCAAGCGTCGGTGAAGAACAGTGATTGAAGTATTCAAGATTGTAGTAGCAATGAAGACGTTGTCTAAAGTACCAGAAAAGATTCCAGTGAAAGTACAGTTGTTTATTGATAGTCAGTGTCTGAAGCAATTAAGTTATTGGAAGCATAATAATGTAATCAAGACTATAATACGAAGACCTGAATTGGGGTTAGTCGTCTGTGAACCAGACCAGTTGCACTAGGCGTCAACAGCTCGTGAAAGGAATCTGGGTATTATTTTTAGAAGAATTGTTAAGTTGAGGAACGTACTTGGATTGAACGTTTATCTGTTAAAGTACGAGAAGAGGTGCGCGGGGTATACAGATAAACTGCTCGAGGGATTGGCGAGATTCAAAGTTTAATTGTTAACTTAAATAAATTTATTTAATGGACTTTAATATAATTTATTTAATAAACTTAAAATGATTTATTTTATAAACATCAATTAAATTTATTTTATAAATATAAATTAGTTTATTTTATAAGTTATATTTAAGTTTATTTTATAAATTAATTTAGTTACAATTTAAACTTAAATAAAAAGAAAAACAAAAACAAAAAAAGAGAAAAAGAAAATACAAAAAGAAAAGAAAAACTAAAACAAAAAATTGAAAAATTGAAAAATAAAATACAAAAAGAAAAGAAAAAGAAAATAGAAAAAAGAAAAATAAAAAGAAAACAAAACAAAAAAAGGAAAAGAAAAAGAAAAGAAAAGGAAAAAGAAAACAATAAAAAACAAACAAAAGAAACCTTGCAAACCGAATGCTCGCAGGTTGTGTAATAAAGACAAAAGAAACATGGCGCAGGTTGTAAATCAAATGCTAGACGCCAGTTGTATTTGTTTGTCGCAGGTTGCCATTTTTGTTGGTTAATTTACTAGTCGCAGGTTGCAAATAAAGCTAGTCGCAGGTTAGAGTATATATCCCCTGATCTCAGCTCTCTCCCAGCAACACATTATTGATAAAAAGTCTACACAAGCAGTAGATCAGATTCAGCAATCAGTCGTGTTGTTCTGTTCATCTTCTTCTCTCCCAAAGAGCTGAAGATTTGCAGCAAAGAGATACATAGGAGATATACACACAAATTCATATCAGTTATACTTCTCACCGGAGTAACGTTTTAATGTCCGGTTTAACTCTTGTATATTCTTAGGGCCATTATAAACGTTACCCGAAAATTAAATTCTTAAACAAACAAAAGCTAGAACATTGTATAGAATTTAATTTGTTGATCTTTGTAGAAGCTAGGAACTTTTTTGTTCTTAGATTGTAGTCGGTTAATTTATTTACCGGAGTGTAGCAACACCCCTCGAGGATTATATACGAATATATATCTCCCCGAATATCTTGTGTTCCTCGTTTTATTGTTCCAAACACTATTCCTCTCAAGAACACAAAACCACTAACCGAACAATAAATTTTATATCCGGAAAAGATTCGAAAGAATTTTTTAATGTAGTGATTATCGTATTCAACCCCCCCTTCTACGATAATTCGGGACCTAACAAGAACAAAGTTTCCTATGGCACAAGAAGCTCTCATACTTGAACTTCAAGACAATGAACTCTATGGTTAAGAGGGAATTAGTGAGAGGACTACCACAAATGGAATTATGTCAAGAAGGACTCTGTGAAGCATTTGAAAAAGGGAAGTCAAAGAAAGCATCACACAGAAGCAAGGAAATGACAAGCATAACTGAACCTCTTCAGTTAATTCACATAGATTTAGTTGGTCCAGTGAACGTGTTGTCACTATCAAGGAAAAGATATGCTTTATTGATAGTCGATGATTATTCCAAGTATACATGGGTGGTTGTTCTTACAATCAAAGGATGAAGCACCACGGTTGATAGTTGATCATATAAAGAAGATTGAGTTGGAAGCAAAATTACCTGTCGGAAAGATCATATCATACAATGGGACAGAGTTCAAGAATGCATTTTTAAATGAATTCTATATAGAGAAAGGTGTTTCGAGATAGTACTCAGCCCCAAGAACTCCGTAACAAAATGGAGTGGTAGAAGGAAGAATCGACCTTGGTTGAAGCAAGCAAGGACTATGCTAAGTGAATCAAGGCTTCCTACCTACTTCTGGGCTGAAGCTGGCAACATAGCGTGTGTACACTAAAAATCGTACCCTGATTAATAAAGATCATGACAAGACTCCTTATGAGGTTATGGCTGACAAGAAACCAACACTGAACATACTTTCATGTGTTTGGAGCTTATATTTATGCTGAAGGAAGGAATGAGCATCTGGGAAAGTTTGATGGAAGAAGGCATATTTATTGGTTCATTCTCTGGAATCCAAAGCTTACAGGGTTTATATGATTATGATCAGAAGGTTATTGAAAGCCTTAAGTTACCGTTCGACGACACTAAGTTGGCAAGCCTGTAAAGAGAAAAGGATTCTGAATTTCTGGAATTTGAAAATCTTTTAGATGATCCTTTGGATGTAGAGAACCTGAGATTGCTAGTGCTATACCTGTAGAACTGGCAATGCTAATCCTGAATCAAGTGGTGGTAGTGGAGGGAAACAATGTTTATGATAATCATACAGGAACCCCTTGAAGAACTACTACTCAAAGATCAGAATCATCAAGTCATGGTGGCAACAAATCAGGGGGAACATGAGAGGATCTACAGTTCATACTCAACATCATGCTGAATAAGGGGAAACATCAAGATCTTATATGCCTCGACAAAGAGTTTGGAATACAGACCATCCCTTTTGAACTGATCATTGGTGATCCTGACATATGAGTGAGAACTAGACATGCTACACAGAATGAATGTCACTTTTAAGGGTTTCTCTCAGAAATGGAACCTAAGAAAGTAGATGAGACACTTGAAGATCCAAATTGGGTTACTGCTACAAGAGGAGCTCAATCAGTTTGAGAGGCAGAGAGGTAATGAAAGCTGGTACCACGACAAAGGAAAGTGAATAAAGGCACTAGTGGGATTCAGAAACAAATTAGATAAGAAGGCATTGTACTGAAAAACAAGGCCTGACTGGTAGCTAAAGGTTACTCTCAAGAAGAGGGTATAGATTATTGATGAACCTATGCACCGGTAGCTAGACTTGAGGCAATCAGATGTTTCTGGTATTTCGCCAGCACATTCCGATTTCAAAGTTTATCAAATGGATGTGAAGAGTGCATTCCTGAATGGGGAGCTAGAAGAAGAAGGGTATGTGGAACACCTCCAGGTTTTAAAGATCCAAATCTGGCTGACTTTGTATCTTTTTGTTCAAAGCTCTCTATGGCTTAAGCAAGCTCAAGGAATGGTAGACACCTCTTCGGAGTTTTACTTGAAATGGTTTTACTAGAGGTGTTATAGATAAAACTCTGTTTCACAAAATGCATAAATATGATATGATATTAGTTCAAGTATATGTTGACGACATTATATTTGGTTCTACTAATGATGATCTTTATAAGAGATTTTCTAAGCTAATGTAGAGTAAGTATGAAATGAGCATGATGGGAGAGTTGAACTATTTTCTTGGATTATAAGTGAGTCAAAGGAAAGATGGTATATTCATCTATCAATCCAAATAAATTAGAGAACTTCTCAAGAAGTCCAATCTGGAAGATTCAACTCCGGCAAAGACTCCAATGCCAACAACCACTAAGCTTGATCAGGACAAAAATGGTAAGAAATTTGACAACACAAGCTATAGAGGTATGATAGGATCATTACTTTATCTCACAGCAAGTAGGCCAGATATTATATTTGCAACATGCTTATGTGATAGATTTCAAGCTGACCCTAAAGAGTCTCATCTTATAGCTATTAAGAGGATATTTAGGTATCTTAAGGGGACTCCAAATCTTTGAATTTGGTACCTTAAAGGTACAGGTTTTAACCTAGTTGGCTATATAGATTCAGATTTTGCAGGTTGTAAGATTGACTGGAAAAGTATTTCAGGAAGCTGTCAGTTTCTTGGAAGAAGATTGGTATCCTGGCATAGTAAGAAGCAGCACTCAGTATCCACATCAACTGTTGAAGCTGAATACATAGTTGTTG